>NC_139613.1:11900516-12512302 GCF_964270895.1 Podarcis filfolensis
TCGGTCATAATGAGTACAAAATTAAAGCATTCGCAGACGACTTGGTAATAATGACTGAAGATCCCATAACTACAATTGAAGAAATCTTAAAGGAAATAGATCTGTTCGGAGATGTGGCAGGCTTCAAACTAAATAAGAAGAAAACGAAAATGATAGCCAAAAATATGGATCAGAGGGTAATAGAAACAATTCAACAACAGTCACAGATAGAGGTGGTTAAAAAAGTTAAATATCTTGGAATTTGGGTAACCCCTAAAAATATAGACTTATATAAGAACAATTATGAAACAGTGTGGAAAGAAATCAGAAAGGACCTAGAAGTGTGGGGAAGACTAAAACTGTCATTTTGGGGAAGGATTAACACAATTAAGATGAATGTGCTACCAAGGTTGTTGTTTCTATTCCAGACCATTCCAATAATTAAGGGGAATGGAGTCTTTAAGGAGTGGCAAAGGGTGCTCTCAAGATATATTTGGCAGGGCAAAAAACCGAGAATTCAATTTAAATTGTTAACAGATATAAGAGAAAGAGGAGGTTTTGCCCTGCCAGATTTGAAATTATACTATGAGGCATCATGTCTTTGCTGGCTGAAAGACTGGGTCAAGTTAGTGAACAATGAATTGCTAGATCTGGAGGGTTTTGACAACAGGTTCGGTTGGCACACCTACTTGTGGCACGGAAAAAGGAAAGTACATAAGGGATTCGAAAACCACATCTTTCGAGGCCCACTAATTGAAATATGGGAAAGGTACAAAAACCTGTTGGAGCCTAAAGTTCCACACTGGTTATCACCTCTTGAGGTGTTAAGTGTGAAAAAGATTAATATGAGAAGTAACTGGGCAACATACAGCCAATTATTAATTAAAGAAGGTGGGAAATGGAGGTTGAAACCTTATGGGCAGGTTAAAGAACTAGTATTTGATTGGCTACAGTATTTCCAAATAAATGCAATGTTTAAAAAAGACAACAAAGAAAGAGGATATGTGGATAAAGACTCTAAATTTCAGACGGAAATTATAGACAATGATGTGAAAACTTTATCTAAAATGTATAAGATGCTGTTAGATTGGAATTTAGTAGATGAGGAAGTCAAGTCCGTTATGATTCACTGGGCTAGAGATGTGGGGCATAGTATACAATTTGAAGATTGGGAAAAACTGTGGAAAGATGGATTAAACTTTACAGCATGTACGACAATAAAAGAAAATGTCATGAAGATGTTTTATAGGTGGTATATAACACCTATAAAATTATCGAAAATGTACAAGGTTTGTAATAAGTGCTGGAAATGCAAAGACAAGGAAGGCTCCTTTTACCACATGTGGTGGGAGTGTAGAAAAGTGAAAGAATTCTGGGAAAAAATATATATTGAACTCAAGAAGATCCTAAAATATACGTTTTTAAAGAAACCAGAAATCTTCCTATTGGGGATACTAGGGAACGAGATACAAAAGAAGGATTGTAAATTTGTGTACTACGCGGTTACAGCAGCAAGGGTAACGCTAGCCCAGAAGTGGAAACAGCAGGAAATACCAACGGTGGATGAGTGGAGAGCAAAATTATTAGACTACACGGAGTTGGATAAATTGACAGGAAAGATTAGATACTTAAGAGACCAAAAGTTCATTAAGGATTGGGGAAAATATGTAGATTACCTGGAATATATAAGTGAGGGACAAACAACGTTAAGGGGATTTAAAGAAGCATTGTGAAAGACGGAGAGTTATTGACTAAAGGGAATAGAAGAGAGAGATATATATATTGTCAATATAAGCTAGGAAATGCGTAATCTTAATTATTACCACGAAAGATTTACGGACAAGCTGAAGGAAGTCTTATAAGAGATGGAAATGTGAAATATCTGATGTGAAACATGTAACGTGTACTATTTTTTTTTTCTTTTTTTTATTTTCTTCTTATTTTTTGTTTATCTTTTATTTGTAAATCAATAAAAAATTTAAATGACAAAGAGAACCTAAGAGAAATTGGTTTTGGCCTTAAGGACACTGCTGTTTGCAAGACCAGTTCTCGTATACTTCCTAACAAGCTGACAACCATTCAGAGCAGAGACATCACTTCTGGCAGTCCTGCTTTCACAGGTACCACTGGAGTCCACATGAATCACGCTGATCTTCCTTTGCCTCTACACCAGGCTTCCCCAACCTCGGGCCTCTAGATGTTTTTAGCCTACAACTCCCATGATCCCTAGCTAGCAGGACCAGTGGTCAGGGATGATGGGAATTGTAGTCTCAAAACATCTGGAGGGCCGAGGTTGGGGAAGCCTGCTCTACCCCTTCTGTGCTGTCTACCTTCACTGGGAAGGCTTGATAGGTGTGGGAATGTTCAGGGAGGCAGGAGTGGATATATTGTTTATTAATATCCTTCCTAACTTGCACTAGCAAGTTCTTTTACTTAGCAGAGTTTTACATTCCCCTTTTAAACATACACAGCAGATAGCTGGTTGTAGGCTGTACCTCTCACTATTAGGTTCCTGGTAAATTCCCTTATATCCCTCTTAAAAGAATAAACACACCACGATCTTGTTTAAAATATATAAAAGAAGTTTACTCACATCAGTTCACAGATGGATCCCTGATGGCAGACTTAGTTACAGATATATACATGTGGATCTATCCCATATGGGGATATTCCCAGTGTCCTCTGTTGGCTGAAAGCATTTCTAACTAAAAATCTGGTCCAACGATGGAGGAAGTCAAAGAGAGAGTGTGTGCTGCATGCCTTGTCCTTTTGTTACCTGAACAGGTAAGGTCACGCCCACATTCAGTCACATGCAAAGGAAGGATGTTCCAGCCCAGCAGAAAGATACGGGAAGTTTCCAACTAGCTGGACCAAAAATTCCCCCACATGTCCACTCTAGGAAAACAAGGGATGTTGTACTTGGCTGCTTCTTATGTATCACATCCCACAATAGGTGTCAGATATATCTGCTGAGATAGTTCCTCTAGCCAATGGACAGGAACACCAACCAGCACACACAAAGCCTTTCCTAAAGTTCAAGCAAAACATATACTTGTAGTTATAAGCAAGGTGTTTGCTGAGACTGGCACAGTGGAGTGATAAAGGCAAAGTGATGGAGATCTGAAAGTAATGCCAATATATTTCACATCTGGCAACTGATGTGCCCTTGGGTTTCAGGTAGTACGAGTCTTAAAGGCCCTGGACACAAATTTTCACAGCCATCTAGCATCTATGGTGGTTCATTTGCCAGAAGTAATGTATTTAGCCATAACTCTGAAAGTGTATACTCAATGCTGGCCAAACAAAGCCTCCTGATGTATATTGTGCTCTAGGAGGCTTAGTTTGGCCAGAATCTTCCAGAGTTATGGATAAATACATTACTTCTGGTCAGTGCTATTTTTCTAGAAAAAAGGGTGCCAGATGTCACCATAAACACATCCCTCTTTCTCTTTTAATAATGATGGCACCCACCTGAGAGGTACTGGAACTGAATTCCACTGGGTTCTGGCTGAAAAAAAGGCCTGCTTCTGGAAAACAAGCCGCCACAGCCATTAGAGTGCCATGAAAATTGGTGCACTGGGGTTTTTAGACTCATCAACCCATGTACTATCTGAAACCAAAGGGGCGCATTGGTTCCCAGGTGTGAATTTTTCTTCCAGCTCTCCTACCCCACTAAAGAAAGAAGCATTGCCAGTAACACAATGTGTTCCTTTGCACACTGGTTCATAAATGTTGCTGTGTAAATGCAAGTTATTTATTGAAGAGGAGCCTGTTTCCTCCCCCCCCCATCTATATTAATTTCAAAGGAGGTGTTTGCATTTCCTTTCTGTGTTACTGTAAAACAACTGACCCAAATTAAGAAACACAATCGTAGGCTGCAATCCTATTCACCAGGGGGGTAGAGAACCGTTGTTGTTGTTTTGCTTTGCAGTCAAGGACCACATTCATTTTGGGGTTCATCCTATGGTACCCCCAGGTTGGCAGACACTGGTGGCAAGGGCCTGAGCGGAACGTGGGTCTCTCTCTTTCTGCCCAAATTGGCAGCTGGAAGGGACTGGGAGCATCATCTAGACTGACCCCACCAAACACACAACAGTATATCTATATACGGCCTGATCCAGTTGACTGACCTTATGTTTCTAAACCCAATTTCTCCCACATTCCTAACCTTGATCACTTCTAGATGCCTCCCATTCTGAAGGCTGCAAATCACTACTTTTATCATTGTCAACTTATTCTCCTCCTCCCTCCTCCTCACCTCCCAATAACCAAGAGCAGCTGCCAAGTTACAAATCTGACAAGATTAACAATATTTTTAATGGCATTATTGTTTCCTCCTCCAACTCTGGCAAAGGTTTATGTATTATGATTTACTTAATGCCCTAAAAAAGCACTTTGTGAGCCCACTTCCTGGCGTGTGATCAGCCTATCTCCTTTATTTGTTGAGAAGGTTGTATAAATATAGATACAGTTGTGTGTGTGTGTGTGTGTGAGAGAGAGAGAGAGAGAGAGAGAGAGAGAGAGAGAGAGAGAGAGACCGAGAGCTTATAAATCAAGCTGCCTTGATCGATGAACATAAAATGAGCCCACGGGACTTTCTATCAAATATCGTACGTAGCATAACACAATTATTTTAAAGTAAATCTATAGACTTGCACTTTGCCAACTCTTAAATCGGCAAGACTTGCCTCACTGTAAATAATTTTAATCTGTTTAGGCGGGAAACAAACAATCACAGGAAGTCCTTGCACATTCCCTGAAAGTGATGGCGGCAGAAAGCATCCAACAGTCACAGTCCCTTGGCTGGTTGAGACTGGGGGCCAAAATACATGTGTGAATCCTAAGAATGCTCTTGGCCTATTTGCATGTAAAGATGGGCCTTGGGGAATGGCCAAAGCTCAGAGGTACAAAATCTGCCTGGCCTGGGAAAGGCCATTGGTTCAATCCTTGGCATCTCCAGGTCTTCAGCTTGGGTTGGGACAGTCTCCCATCTGAAATTGTGGAGAGCCCATGCCAGTCAGTGCAGACCTTGATAGACTAATGGTCTGACTTCTCTCTCTCTCTCTCTCTCTCTCTCTCTCTCTCTCTCTCTCTCTCTCTCTCTCTTCCTCTCTCTCTGTGTGTGTTGATATTGGAGCTCAGCTGGCAGAGTTGGGGCCAGACTATAGAAGGCCCTCAGGCCAAAAAGGTTGCAACATGGAGTGCTTCTTTCCAACATTCCAGCCAGCCACACATATTCTATTCCCGAATACTCCATTTCATTTCTTCCAGATTCTGTGAGTGCTGGGCTTACTTAGTCCTCTTTGAGTTATTTTGTGCTCCCTACTTTTTCCCCTCTCTTAATTTTTGGTAGTTGTCCAGGCCGCCCAAACCTCTTCATACCCCACTCTTGTGCGGTGTTTTGGGTACATGAGTATCCTCACTCAAATAATTGTGTTGTCATTAGTACATGGGATAGAATGAATATATTGAGGATTCTCGGCCCCTCCCAGGAAGTGCTCAGAGGCCCACAGGCCCCTTCCCTAAGTGGGTAATTTGAATATCAAAGTCATCGGAAAGGTTACCAGCAGTCTGTAAGATGAAGGGAAGGGATTATGGTGCTAATGAGGCAGATCAGCACCAATGAGAAAATAATAATCATCTTGTAATTAGAGCATCCTCTTTCAGTCTAAACATTGACCATAAATAACTAGCTCCTTCTTCATTATTTGGTTAAAGGGATACATAATTGATTATTCCCTAATATGGCTGATGGAGGGGACACACTGGAGGGTGGAGGGGGGAAGGGTTTTATTTTTAACAGCTGAAATTACACAATTAGTTTCTTCGCTAATGTACTGTATTTTATTTAGAGCACAGATCTTTCCATAGAATATATACCCTTGAGCTAGCTTGTGAAACCACTTTCCACAGATTGTAAGTTGCACTGAGCCATTTGCTTTTGTTAGGGAAGAATTTATATACTAATTAAAAGCTGCCACTTCCCATGTGGACATGGTAGTCGGGTGTTTTCTTGGGTCATTTGGGAATGATTTCTTTATTATGGGTGAGATCCAACGAAGTTTGGGTGGGCGTATGGAGGAGAAGAGAACCCATAAATCCCATTGTCCAAGCAGATTTTCCTTGCACAAGTGGGTAGACGTCACTGGACGTTGCTTTAGGTGTAGATTAAATCTGTACAGTAATAGATCAAATATATCTTACTATGTTTTAAAGATTTATATATATATATATATATATATATATATATATATATATATATATATAGCATTTTATTAATTTTCCAAAAATAACTACAAAAAGCATCATCAATAAATTTTTAAACCATATTTTTTGCTTGACTTCCCTCCCCTCCCCTCTTGGTTCCATTGTTTAACACTCGTTCACCTTATACTCTTATTATTTCAGTTTTAAACCTTCATCATCTCATTACAAGTGACTTTTAAAAGTTATTCTAATGTAAGAATTATACACAAAGCTTAAAAGCTATGCATTAAACAATTGTCCCTTTTTTAAAGTTCAAAGTCCTCTTTCCTCCTTGGTTTCAAGTTAACTGATTAGTCCTGCATACTTCAATAGTTTATTGTATTGATCTTTATCTTCTTTGATGGAAGTTTCTTCATTCTGTATGAGCTGGTTAGTCTTAACCTGGCATCCACGCTTAAGTATTGGAAGAAAGTATTTTGTTCAATAAGTCCAACAGAACCTGTACATCTCAATATCGTAACTTCAGTTTTTTTAAACAATCATTTTCCGCATTCCTTTCCAATCTTTGTATGTCTTCTCCCAGGCCTTTTTAATGATTTTGCATTGCCACCCCACATATAATAACCTTTTATTGCCCTCTCTGTATCTTCTCTATCACAGTCAAGGCCTCCCAAACCATTTCTCTGTGTTTTAATGAATCGACATGAAATATGAAAGATGGCATTTCGGTTTAAAAAACAGCTCCTTCTGTGAAGGAGGTCCAAGTCTCTGGTCACCATAAGCTTCCTCTGAGACATATTTGCACAGTTTTAATCATGCACTTTCCCCTCCCCACAGGGTATCTGCAGTGCCCAGAGCTGTGTAACTGACCCACTCACAGTTCTCTGCTTTAGTCCTCCCTCCCTTAAATTCTGCCTCTTCTCGGCTTTCTTACTTCAGCCTTTGTGACTGAAGTAAAGTTTCCCCATAGCTCTGTCACTGCTGGTGGCTGCTGCTGCACTGACTTATGCTTCAAAGAACACAATAGCATGAGAACATGAGAAGATTCCTGGTGGGATCAGATCAGTGGCTCATCTCAGCATCTTGTTCAAGCACCTTGAAACCCCCAAGTAGAAACTGAGTGCAATAACACTCTCCACTCCATTGGCACTATCTATGGGGTGGGTCATCTTTCAGGGGCCATGGGAGCCAGGGCCACCCAATGCTTTCAAGGAGGGCCCCACCCATTCCACTGTGTTCCTCAAAAGGATGTGCCAGCGAGAAGCATCTTCACATTGGTGCATCCTCTTCCAGGGATGCAGTGAAGGTAAGACTGTTGGTGGTGGGAAGGTGATGGTGGTGGTGGACCAAGTTGGCCTGGCTGGGTTGGGGTGTGTGGTCTGAGTGTGATATCATACATGAGTGACGGGCCCCCACAAGGTTGGGGACACTCGGCACACCTGCTCCCCTCCTGCAGTTTCCAGCAACTGGCATTCAGAAGCATTACTGTGTCTAAGTGGGGAGCATAGCCATCATTGATACTAGTCATTGCTAGCCTTATCCTCCATCATGTCCATTGCTTGATAAGCAAGCAGGAGCTGAGTTAGCAAATTTAGTCCACTCTTGCAGCCACACCCAGCCGGATATGACCCCAGAGGTGGAGCAAGCCGATTGGGCAGATGGGGCAGCGCGCATGCCCTGCCAGCTGCCCTTGGGGCAGGGCGAGCTGGGGCAGGATGCTCTGCGGAGCCTCTGAGGTGTCTGCTTGCCTCCTCCCACTCAGCTGCCCTACAACTGAGGGGGAGGCAACAGGTGAACTGTTTGTGAAGTGAAGGACATGAAGCAGGAGTTGATAATGCAGGCGAGCTGTGCATAGGTGAGCTGCAAGCAAGCTGCCAGCCAGCTCTGTGGAGGCTCTTTTTATTGACACAATATGCAAACCCAGGCAGATACATTTTGGGCTGTGACCTTTACACATCTTCCAGCCCCAAGATCGTGGGGTGGTACAAAGTTATTTTGGCACCTGTTTCCACTGCGTCATTTTCCCCTTGCACAGTGTATGACAAAGGAGACAAAGGTCTCAGAGACAAAGGTCACAGACAGGACACCGCAGACTACTGAGACCGCAAAAGGTTAGACAGAGGGCAAGATGTTCAGACAGCTGTGGCTTTATCTGTGAGGGGGAGTGTGCCCCGCATCCCAAGGTCATGTGTGAAGGCAGCTGAGGCTGCCTGTGGGCGGGGAGTGTGCTCCGCACCCAGCAATCATTCCTACAGTTTGGGGCAGCGCGGAGCCTGCAGACGCTCAAACCACAGGGTCACTCCTAGGAGAGACGCGTGGCTTGGGAGTGCTGCAGGCCCCACAGTGAGTGCCACCTGGCATTTTGTCACCCCCCTCAGTGGTGACACATGGGGCAGACCGCCCCCACCGCATGCCCTTTCCTCCGCTCCATGTAACCCAGCTGTGTTTTTGCTCTGTCGTGATGGATATAGCAAGCAAACAGCAGGCAGGCTTGTAGCTGGCTACCTCCCGACAACGCCATTCAAAGCCACTTGCGCACAGTTCTGCCATGTAAAAGGTAAAGGGACCCCTGATCATTAGGTCCAGTCGTGACCGATTCTGGGGTTGTGGCACTCATCTCGCTTTATTGGCCGAGGGAGCCGGCATGCAGCTTCCAGGTCATGTGGCCAGCATGACTAAGCCACTCAGGCGAACCAGAGCAGCACATGGAAATGCCGTTTACCTTCCCGCCGGAGCGGTACCTATTTATCTACTTGTACTTTGACGTGCTTTCGAACTGCTAGGTTGGCAGGAGCAGGGACCGAGCAACGGGAGCTCACCCCGTCACAGGGATTCAAACCGCCGACCTTCTGATCAGCAAGTCCTAGGCTCTGCGCCGTAGCTCTGTACAATTAAGTCCCTCCATCAAAATCTATGAGATTTGCTTCAGGGGGGAGGCATGGAGAAAAATGTCTGCGGTGGGAGTCTTTATTTTGTTGGCTTATTTATTTGGGCATTTATATCTTGCCTCTTCTTCGAAAACAATCAAACTCCAGGTGGTTTACAAGTGCAAATATCAATCACTAAAATTAAAGTCGAAAAGAAGCCTAAGAGCACAAAACAAACGGCAGGGGGAAAGCCATAAAAGAAAGAGCCAAACTTAAAACTTAGCTACGTAAAAAGCACATTAAAGTGAAATATATTCTGCGTGTTACAGTCCTGAAACTGAAATGGCATGTGGGTTATTAAAACACACAGTGCATGGCGAAATTGTGAAATACGCTCCTAAAAAGCTTGGGAGTCTTTAAAAGAAGATTAGAGAAATTCATAGCAGATATGGCTATATCATTGGCTACTAGCCATGATAGCAGTGTTCAACCTCCACTGTCAGAGACAGTACAGTGGTACCTCGGAAGTTGAACAGAATCCATTCCGAAAGTCCATTCAACTTCCAAAATGTTCAGAAACCAAGGTGTGACTTCCGATTGGCTGCAGGAAGCTTCTGCAGCCAATCAGAAGCCACAGATGTCGTGTCAGATATTCGGGTTCCAAAGAAAGTTCGCAAACCGGAACACTCACTTCCAGGTTTGCAGCATTTACGAGCCAAAACGTGTGACTCGCAAGGCATTCAGGATCCAGGGTACGACTGGAAACCACAAATTGGGAGAGTGCTGTTGCACTCAGTTCCTGCTTGACAGCTTCCCATGTGCATCTGGTTGGCCACAGGATGCTAGAATAGATGAGCTTTTTACCTGATCCAACAGGGCTATTCTCTTCCTTGCCTCCATGGTCTTTTTGTTTTTCTGCTTCTCTCACTGCTCTGCCATAGTTTAATAAACTATGGACTCTGCACAGATATCTCATTCTCTTTGCAGTCACCATATATATATATATATATATATATATATATATATATATATATAATCAGGAAGAGTGTGTTGTTGTTGTTAATTAAATTTATATACAGCCCTTCATCATAAGATCTTGGGATGGTTCACAGAATAAAAGACAAGATACAAGAGAAAAACACAAGTCAATAATTAAAACCAAACAGCACTCTGGGCGGCTTCCAACAAAGATTAAAAATACATCAAAATGTCACACATTAAAAACTTCCCTGCCTTCAGATGTGTTCTAAATGTCAGGTAGTTGTTTATCTCTTTGACATCTGGTGGGAGGGCGTTCTACAGGGCAGGCACCACTACAGAGAAGGCCCTCTGCCTGGTTCCCTGTAGCTTTGCTTGTCATAGTAAGGGAACCGCCAGAAGGCCCTTGGCGCTGGACCTCAGCGTCCGGGCAGAACGATGGGGGTGGAGACACTCCTTCAGGTATACTGGACCGAGGCCATTTAAAAGGCCAAAGGCCTGGTTGAAGAGGAGCCTTTTTCACCCGCCACCTAAAATATATATATAACAAAGGTGTCAGGCAAACCTCCCTGTGGAGAGCATTCCACAAATGGGTATCTGCTACAGAGGAGGCCCCTTCTCTTGTTGCCACCCTTTGGACCTCATGAGGATGTGGCACACCAAGAAAGGCCTCAGATGATGAATGCGGAGTCCAGGATGGTTGATATGTGGAGAGGCGGTCCTTGAGGTATTGAGGTCCTGATCTGTTTTAAGTCTTTATAGGTCAAAACTTTGAATTGGGCCCAGAAGCTTATTGGCAGTCAGTGCAGAGTTATCTTACCTCATAAAATAATGACATGGAATTCACCGGGACAATGCAGTCTACTGTAACCCATCGTTAGCTACTGATTTTTTTTTTTTAAGCTAAATGTGAAGTCAGACATGGTGCACTATAAAATATTCATGTGACTTATTGACGCTGAAGGCTGTGGCTGATTTATTTGAGATGTTTGTGGTGAAGCATAACAACGATACAGCCTAAACACTAGCAGGGTGTTGAATTTTTAAGAGACTTAAACTTTGGAATCCATAGTCATTTTTCTCCCTCCTGCTCACCTCCTCATGAAATAATACTAATGGATAAAACGAGTAAACTTTGTTGGACTGGATTATATGTTCTAATTAGCAATGATAAAAAGGTAAAGGTACCCCTGCCCAAACGGGCCAGCCGTGACCGACTCTGGGGTTGCGTACTCATCTCGCTTAAGAGGCCGGGAGCCAGCGCTGTCCGAAGACACTTCCGGGTCATGTGGCCAGCGTGACGAAGCTGCTCTGGCGAGCCAGCACCAGCGCAGCGCACGGAAACGCTGTTACCTTCCCGCTATAAAGCGGTACCTATTTATCTACTTGCACTTAGGGGTGCTTTCGAACTGCTAGGTGGGCAGGAGCTGGGACCGAACGACAGGAGCTCACCCCGCCGCGGGGATTCGAACTGCCGACCATACGATCGGCAAGTCCTAGGCACTGAGGTTTTACCCACAGCGCCACCCGCGTCCCCCATTAGCAATGATACTGTTGACCTAATAAATTACTGTATTTTTCTGTGTTTTAGATTAAAAAATAGGTTTAAAATTGGGGCTTGTCTTATACACGGGTAGTGCTGAGGGGGTGTTTTCTTAATCTGGAGTCCCCCAAAATACATGGGGGCGTCTTATACATGGAAAAATACGGAATGTAGCATAGGGTCATAGAGTTGAGATAATCTAACCCAACCACCTGCTGATGTAAAAAAATATATGCTTCCTTTCTCTTGTGGTTTAAATTTATAGGTTCAGGTTCTGCGCTCTCAAGCTGGGTCACCAAGTTGGCATCCATGTGGCTTTGGGTCAATTGTGCACTTGAAAAACTTTCCTGGTGCCCACAGAGCATCTCAGCTCCTTCCCACCTTTAGACATGTGGCGGTTAGATTTTTACATTTTCTTTCTCTTGAAAAGTACATAGACCTGGAGGTGGAAGTTGGAAGAGCATATATCTTCCTTACTTCCTCTTCCACCTTTATGTACTTTTCAAAGTTCCAGTAAGCATAATCGTGTTGATATTTATATTTTTAAGGCACCTCTCATTCTGTATGATCACAGGGTACTGTACAAGTAGTAAGAAAATCTATCACATCATGAAATTATTCCTGAACTATTGAAGTCAAGCCATCCTGAATGAATCAACTACTGTGAATCAGGGGTGGAGAAATTAGTATATTTGTGGGTTTTTTTACAGTCTTAAATTGATATTGTTATTCCTACACCAGTGCTTCTAAATACAAATTGCTGGAAACTGCAGATGGGGAGAATGCTCTTCTGATTAGGTCCTGCTTGTGGTCTTCTTATGAACATCTAGATGGCCACTGTGAGAACAGGATGCTGGACTAGGTGGCCCACTGTCCCTTCTTATATTCTTAATTTCAAAAATGTTCCACTGACTTTTTGTCAGAGGAAATGAGGCCCAGTTTGGCTGACGCTAAAGGAGTTTGATGCAAACTTTGCTTGTGAACTGAGCAACTTACAGCTATCTCATTGCCATCCAACTCCTGATGCATAACACCCGAAGGATTGTTCTTACATTTAAAATAAAAAAATAAAAATGGTTTTGATATATAGCCCCTTCTGCCAAAATCACCTCATTCAAGGCAGTGGACAGAGCTATTTCACTTAGTGAAGTATTACTCTCTCCCTGGATATATCCAGTCAGGAAAAAAATAACTCACTCTCCCCTTGTGTTTTGTAGGCAATTGGTCTGAAAATTGTAGACATGAGAGAGATACCTTTAGGTGTGAAATCTGATTTTGGGGTGGGAAGAACTAATAGAGATTTTCTTCCCAAGTAAAATAATTTTCTCTGGTTACAAACTTGATATGTAAGTCACAAAGGTGTTCTCTGTCCACCCTCCTAATCTGTGATGGGATGTTGAGCTGCTTGTGCGTAAAGTTACTAATCCCTCAGTGTTTGGCTAAGTCCACAAACCACTGTCTGTAACGGAGCCCCATAGACATGGCTCCGTCAGTCGCTGGCAGAATCCGACAGTGGGCGTTTACGGAATTTCTTCCAGCATAAAAGCTCCTTAACGGAAACACGTCTTCTGGACTCTCTACGTGACAATTTCCGGCGAGGAGTGGGTGTCCCTATAGGAGGTCTTGAAACCTCCTCGCTGTTCTCGCTGGAATTGTCTCTGAGTCCTCCTTCCGACTCACTATCCCTTGGAACTGCCTCTCTCCCCCTGCTGGTTCCCTCATCAGCTGACAAGTCTCTGCCAGCCTCTGTGAGTCTCTTCCTCTCCAGTTCTCCCGATGGCAGTTCCCTGACATAATCCTAGGCTCTTTCTTAAATTAAAAACATACGTTTCAATTTTGCAATGTGCTCACACTCTTCCCCCCACCCTGGTCTTTTCCTTATATGCTAAGCTCAGAGACATAGTTTTGTTTTTTGCAGATAATTATCTGCAGCATTTTTATTTTTTTATGGCTGGATCACTGACACACCACAAACTGCTTCAGAAGTTCCTGCTTTGATTTGTGCAACCTCACAAAGATCTGCTTCAACCTTAATTCCTCTGAAGGAACTCCATCTAAGCTGATAGTAGACTAAGAGTCCAGGGAACTGCTGCCAGCTAGTGGAAACAAAACTGGGCTAGATAGAGAAATTATCTGGCTTGTTGCCATATTCACTGGTCAACTGGTGTTCCCAGAAATGGGAATGCAAGTCACATCCTCCACTGCCAGAGCAGAGCTGAGTGTATACAGTGGTACCTCGGGTTACATACGCTTCAGGTTACATACGCTTCAGGTTACAGACTCCGCTAACCCAGAAATAGTACTTCGGATTAAGAACTTTGCTTCAGGATGAGAACAGAAATTGTGCTCCCGCCCCATTAGCTAAAGTGGTGCTTCAGGTTAAGAACAGTTTCAGGTTAAGAACGGACCTCCGGAATGAATTAAGTACTTAACCTGAGGTACCACTGTAATATTTTTAGAAATTTGAAGGTCATATGATAGAGGCATCATTCCTTACAGTGGGCCCACACTCATTCCACTGTTGCCTTTCTTGGCAACTTATCTATGTGGGTTATGATAGCAAAAGCCCGTTTGACCAGAGAGTACTGCAGAATGAAAGAACTGAGAGTTTATATACCACAGGTTATATCGCCTTCAACCCTCTTAAAATTTATTGTGTGTTGGCTTAAAGGTTCAGCTGCCTTCACTTTTCTGGGTGTAGTAGTGTTGATATGTAGGTGAACTCTGAGCACGAGATGTATAACCTCAAAGAATCTAATGCATTATTTCCTGAGAGGGCATACCACAAGGTTTGGCCCACAGAAAGATGACTCCCTCTGTTGCAAAGCATTTGTAGATAATGCAGCAGCCAGTCTTATGATCCCAGCACTTGCGCTTGAGCATAACTGATATCTGCGAACATAACTCAAGGCATCATAAAGAAGAAGGCTGTTTTTACAAAACTCATCAGTTAGATAACAGGCCTAGGAAGCCTCTCCAAAGATTAACCAGATTAAGGAAATGTTAATTAACAGACCTTAGAATTGATCACCATTAGGGGAATAGCTCATGTTGTGCTCTCCATAGCTTGCCAGTTATTGCAATGTGTCAAATCATGGCCAGGTTCATAATTTGGGTGAATAATGGCGAAAGGATGCCAGCCCAGAGCCTTATAGCTACAGGAAATCATACTCAGAAATGCTTGGATGACAGTTAGCATCGAGTGGGAACTGCAACAAAATGTGGCTGTGAATCATCTGCTGCTAATCAGGTTCTTGCTCTTGTTTCAGATTCCAGCCAATTATGTCCTTTTTCAAGATACTATAATCTCTAAGTGACTGATAGAGGGGCATTTTACTCCCCTCTTTCCAGCTGACACAAAGGGACGCGGGTGGCGCTGTGGGTTAAACCACAGAGCCTAGGACTTGCCGATCAGAAGGTTGGCAGTTCGAATCAGTTCAGTCTTAATCTGCACACAACACCCCCACCCCATCACATTATTTCAGCCTTGGTACTCATCTAGTAGGACGCGGGTGGCGCTGTGGTCTAAACCACTGAGCCTCTTGGGCTTGCCGATCGGAAGGTCGGCAGTTCGAATCCCCACAACGGGGTGAGCTCCCGTTGCTTGGTCCCTGCTCCTGCCAACCTAGCAGTTCAAAAGCACGTCAAAGTGCAAGTAGATCAATAGGTACCGCTCCGGCGGGAAGCTAAACGTCATTTCCGTGCACTGCTCTGGTTCACCAGAAGCAGCTTAGTCATGCTGGCCACATGACCCGGAAGCTGTACGCCGGCTCCCTCAGCCAATAAAGCGAGATGAGCACCGCAACCCCAGAGCCGTCCATGACTGGACTTAACGGTCAGGGGTCCCTTTACCTTTACCTTTCCAGCTGACACACCTCAATAGTTGCCAAGGAAGTGGAACCCTTGTTGTGATTTTACCCCTCCTCATTTTTTAAAAAAGAATTGTGCTGCAAATCTTGGGGTTCCCCCAAGCATGCTGAAAGCCCCCCTTGTTTCTCAGCGACCAGTCCTTTAGGCACCTTCCACCTCAGTTTGTTTCTTAGAGAGAGCAATGTAGGTTGGTGAAAGGTTGTTTGGACACCTTCCATTCCTATAAATAACCATCATTGGATATATTTTTTTCCAAATACAATTGGATTCTTCAGGAGCTTAGGTCAGAGTTCAAAGAGCACATGCTCAATCTCCCATGCTCAACCTCTGGCACCCCCAATTAAAAAGATCTCAGGTAGCATTTGATCTGTGAAAGACCTCTCTTTCTCCAAGACCCTGCGGGGTCTTTGTAGGTCAAAAGTTGATAGTTCTGGGCTAGAGGAACCCATAGTTTGACTCAGTGCAGGTTGGCTTCATGTATTCATAGTACTTTTCTTCCTTGACTCTGTCCATTTCTAGGGATATTAGAAATATCTGCATTTTTAAAAGTGAAGTGAAATACCCACTTTTACTGCTGCAGATAATTGGTCCCACAGTAGGGTGTTGATGGTGATAATTCAGATATGAGTTCATTTATATCATTAGCATTCCTTTTTATGCCAAATGTGATGTGTGACAGTAACCCAGTGTGTTTGGCAGGTCTTTCTTCATACCTGGTTCTGAATTTTGACTCAGCTCTGGGTGACACTGTTGATCTACAACAGATCCTACATCTTTGGGCCTTCCAGATTTGGGGCTTTGGGCCTTCCAGATGTTGCTCCCATCATTCTCGTCCATTGGTAATCTTTGTTGGGGCTGGTGGAAGTTCAACAACATCTGGAGGATCCCCACAAGCTTTATTCCATCCCTGTTCTTCCAGATGTGTCTGCTGACTGCAGCACCTTGCAGAAGATGTTGCAGGGAGCATGCGCATGATGGTGAGACACATAATCAGCAGTACAGGAGTAAGCCAGTGAGACTGCACCTTTGTGCAGTGTGGGTGGGGATCACAGCCAAGTAGGGCACATCAGCGCACCAGAACATTTGAGCAGCAGCAAAGGCTAACTGCCACCAGCCGCTGCACCAATAAGTAACCTCCACCTGGAGTCTGGGCTTAGTCTAGAGGAACATTTGGCTGCAACCACCACCCAAATATTTCACCCCAAGCGCAGCTATGTGCCCCTAAAAACCAAAACTTCCAAGGACCACCTGGAACTGTGAATTGACTGAACTAGTTCCATTTTGGAGGGAGTGAACTGGAACTAATTCCTTTTTAAAATGAACTTTCATAGCACTCGTATAGAACTGCATATTCATTGACTCTATCTTGGGGGTCCCCCCTCCCTTTTTTAGCATTCTAATGTCTCATTCCCTCTCTTTCCTTCCCCAACCAACTAAACCTGCCCAGAGTATATAGCAGCATTACAGCATAGCGCCATGTGCCTTGTAGATCCTTAAAACCCATGGGTTGAATACAGTGGTACCTCGGGTTATGAACTTAATTTGTTCCGGAAGTCCGTTCTTAACCTGAAACCATTCTTAGCCTGAGGTGCGCTGTCACTAATGGGGCCACCTGCTGCTGCCACTCTGCTGCCACACGATTTCCGTTCTCATCCTGGGGCAAAGTTCTCAACCCGAGGTACTACTTCTGGGTTAGCGAAGTTTGTAACCTGAAGTGTCTGTAACCCAAGGTGTTTGTAACCCAAGGTACGATCCTAGTGTTAAGTCAGGGTTCCATTAGTGCAAGGATTCCAGCTTGCAGCCCCTCTCCCTTCATGCACCCCCTAAATCCCTGAACAGATTGGGGGTGGTGTGGGGCACATGCAGGGAGGGCGGTGGGAGAAGGGAGAAGTCACATTGTGCTTGCAGTAATCCTTGCACCAATGGGGTGAATTAGCCGAATACTAACTCATGTGTTTAAGATATCTCTGTGCTAGATTATGACCAATACATGTGTGTGTGTGTGTGTGTGTGTGTGTGTGTGTGTGTGTGTGTGTGTATTATTACTGTATCATTACTACTAGAAGTAAAAAGGTAAAGGGACCCCTGACCGTTAGGTCCAGTCGTGACCGACTCTGGGGTTGCGGTGCTCATCTCACTTTATTGGCCGAGGGAGCCAGCGTACAGCTTCCGGGTTGTGGCCAGCATGACTAAGCCACTTCTGGCGAACCAGAGCAGCGCACGGAAACGCCGTTTACCTTCCCCCCAGGAGCGGTACCTATTTATCTACTTGCATTTTGACGTGCTTTCGAACTGCTAGGTTAGCAGGAGCAGGGACGGAGCAACGGGAGCTCACCGGGGATTTGAACCGCTGACCTTCCAATCGGGAAGCCCTAGGCTCAGTGGTTTAGACCACAGCGCCACACACGTCCCACTACTAGAAGTAGTAAGCAGCTAAATTTCATCATTGTTACTAGATTTCCAGAGTTCTGGCGTCTCAAAGGCAACAGCTATTTTTGCCAGAGCACTTGGATCAGAGAACACAATGAATAAGCCAACATAAAACTGACTGTGGAACTGTCCAGTTCACAACAGACAATTCTTTTGCTTGCAGCATAAATATTCAGCCAGAAAGAAACACATTTGATTTTTACCGGTCATGCTGACTGACACCCAGCAAGTAAACAAGCAACAGAAAAGCTGAGAAAATTTGGGGTTTTTAGATATCCCTTTGGTTTCAGTAAACCAATCCAAATGCGAGGGTGATATAAAGTCTAGCTCCAGGGTAAGAGAACTTGTCTGGCTTACAGAAAATAAGAGACTTAACAAGAAATGGCAAAAAAAGTTATTTTTCTTTGGGTTTCTTTAAATATAGTTTTGTTGTGATTTTCTTTTCTTTTTTTTTGACAGTGGTTTAATAGCAAATACCTCAACAAGGGAAGAGTAAAGACTAACCAACCTACAAGGTTGTGAGAAATGAGGAATATTTTATTTTTTTTACTAATGGGTGCAAAATCAGGTCACCTTAAACAGGGATAGCCAATATAGTGCTCCCTAGAGACTCACATCAGCCACAGATATCATGGACAATAAAGGGTGATAGGTGTTGTAGTTCAGAGTTAATGTGGTATAATGGTTAAAGTATCAGTCTGGTGTGCCAGCCCCTAAGTTTGCTCCTGACAGCAATTGAGATTGTGTCCTAGTTCAATGCTAATACTAGGAACCTAAGAAGCTGCTTAATGGTGTGTCCAAACATATGTCCATATAGCATAGCTGTCAACATTTCCCTTTTTTAAAGGGAAATTCCCTTATTCTGAATAGGATTCCTCGCAAGAAAAGGGAAAAGTTGACAGCTATGCCATATAGCTCATTACTGTTACGAAAAAGGAGCAATGCTGCTGAGTGCTCCAGATGGCTGGAAAGCCAAACAGGATGTTGATGTTATGGGACTGTACCGTGGGAACAAGGGACAGTCTATTATGTGCACTGAGCACCGGATGTTAGCTCAGAGTGTCACATGACCCTGTACTGGAAGTACATGGGTGGAGTTATTCTCTCTCTGGCTGCTGATGTGAGAGGGTGCAGACATGATTTCTCTGCACTACTGGAAGGACAGAAATAAAGGCATGTAAATACATTTCTGTCTGTCTCTCTCCCCTCCCTGGGAGTGAGGGAGGAGGGATGGTTGTGTTCTTCTCACGTTGAGGAGAATCGGCCGATAGAGATCTGGCCTTGTCTTGCCGGGAGCCGAGACGGGGGAGATCAACAAGGAATCAAGCCGGGCACCTGGAGAGTGGCCAAATTCCTCTGATATATGGCTTGATCTCAACATATGGTAGCAGAAGCTGCTGGTTATCTGATCCATGGGAATCAGCATGAGAGGTGAGAGGTTGATGGATCGTGTGCCATCCTCTGCACCAAGGAAAGAAGATAACGTCTGATCAGCTGAACAGACTGCTGGACACCAAGAGGGGGTGTTTTCCAAGCAACGGAGCCCCAAAAAGGTATGCTGCATATCGGGCTAAAAGTGTGAATGCAGATTGATTTATTCTCTGGTTCACGAGAGCTGCGTTTGGAAAAACAGCTCTGAGAGCCTAGGCTTGCATACCAGGCATATTTGCGGTGAGATAAGAAAGAGAAGTATGCACAGTTGCTAAGCAACGACAGGACAGTGGAAAACTACTGACACCTGGGGCTGGCTCAGTCAGAGCCGGGAAAGCGAAAGTTGTTTTGACTTTGAGACAGCTTGGAGATTGCCTGCCTGAGAGAGAGGCAGAAAGACAGCTCAAAAGAGAGCTTTTGGGATTTTACTAGCTCGAGGGTGAAGAGCTGAGACTTGGATTCAAAATGGAGGCCAAGAAGGGGGGAGCCTTGCCTTACCCGCCTCCCCTGACTAATGACAATTATTCATCTTGGTCTGTAAAGATGAAGGCCCTGCTGCAGAATCAGAGGATTTTTGGGGTAATTGAGAACCCCATCCCTCAAGCACCAACCCGAGGTTGGGAATCACAGAATGTGAAGGCCAGGACGGCTATAATTCTGTGTGTCTCGGATGATCAACTTGTGCATATTCAGGATTTGGAATATGCGCGTGAGATTTGGGAAACGCTGCGTAGAACACACCAGAGAGATGCTGGCTCTTCAGCGTTGTTGTATTTTGAGAAGCTGACCAATCTGAGGCTTGCGCCTGATGGAGATGTTCAAGCGCACCTGACGGAAATGAAATATCTGCGCCAACAGATGGTGGAACGCAATTTCCGTCTGCAGGAGGAAGTGTTCTGCTTCATGATGATAAACAGCTTAAATCGGACTTACAAAACGGTTGCCAGTCAGCTGGGTTCCCTTCCGGCGAACGAATTAACCGCGGAGAGGGTGTCTGCCGTTGTTTTGAATGAACATGACAGGCTTGCTGCACTGGAGGTGAAGGACAGGGGGAGGGAAGAACGGAGTTCTAATTCCCCCACTGATGTAGCTACTGGAGAGGATGCTGTAGCTTTAAACGCTGTCCGATGTTACAATTGCGGACAGGCTGGGCATCTTCAGCGGAACTGCAAGAAGCCACGCCAGCCGAAAGGAGCGAAGGGCCGCTCAGCAAAGCCTGAGGCAGCAGGCAAAGGTCATACCAAGTCTTCGGTGAAACCTGCAAAGGCCCTGATGGCGAAAGGAACCACGCCAGATGTTGGACACTCGTTTGTGATCGATACAGGCTGTAATTTTCATATGTCCCCACACAAGGCGCTCTTTTCAACGTTTAAGAAGCAAAGCTTCGCTGTGGAACAAGCCAACGGTCAGAAGCTGGAAGCGACCGGGGTTGGAACTGTGTATCTAAAGAGTCTGAACCTGACTATACACAATGTTTACTTGGTTCCTGAATTGAAGTTCAATCTGCTGAGTGTTTCGCAGATTGCAAAGAAAGGACTGAAACTGTCCTATGATGCTGAGAGCTGCAAGATCTTCAAAGATGGAGAGTTGTATCTTTCTGCCAGACAGAAAGGTGGACTGTATTTGTTGGACTTTGCGCAAAGTGATTACATGGAATGTAATTCTGAGTCTAACATGATTTCTCTTGCAGGTGTGACCAAGACGAGCGCCAAGAAGGTGGCCAGGGTCGACAGAGCGTTTCAGCGGGTGTATGCTGATGTGATTGGTCCTCTAGAACCATCTAGAGGCAATGCAAGATATTATCTTGTGTGTGTGGATCATTTCTCTAACTATGTCTGGGTTTATGTGTTGAGAAAGCCACAGGAAGCCTTGGAGAGGTTTCAGGAGTTTTGTGACAAAGTTAAAGATATGCATGATGCTAACATTGATTGTCTTTTGACAGATGAGAAGCAGATTTTTCTTTTACAGGATTTCCAGAGGTTCCTGCACAAGAAAGGGATAAGACACAAGGTTGCTGTTTCAGCGGAAGCGTGGAACAGGGGTGTCTGTGTACGGGTGAACAAAAAATTGCAAAAGGGGATGAATGCGCAATTGCTTAGTTCACATCTGCCACATGAGTACTGGGCCGAGTCTCTAATGTCGTATTGTTATACAAAAGTGAGAAAGGTTTCAAAAGAGTTGGGAAGTTCTCCTTTTGAGAAACTGTTCCATAGAAAACCTTCTGTTGCCCATTTCAAGGTTTTTGGGTCTCATGTGAGGACAGAAGCTCCAGGTGGAGTAAAGAATGCCAGAGGCATTTTTGTGGGATATGAAAAGGGTCTCTACAGAGTAATTTTGTCTGAATCTGGTCAGGTGATTCTCACAAAATTTCTAGAGAGTGCTCCTGAAAAGGAGAGAGTGATAGCACACACATTTCCCACAGAGGACGATTCAGATGATGATGATGATTTCACAGAGTACAGTGGTACTGAGAGCGACAGTGATAGCTCAGAGAGCTCTGTTGTCACAGTCATTGAGAGGAAATCTCACACAATGGATAGACCTTCACAGGTGAAGGTTGAACCACTGTTTACTGTTGGAACTGGTTCTCCTAAGAGTCCTGAGACAGAACCAGTGAGCAGAGAGGATCAGCACCTCATACGCAGGTCTGAGAGAGTCACAAAGGGTGAACCACCCAAAAGGTACTCAGAAGAGTATGCTAATTTAGCTGTTGCATGTGTTGCTGTTGTACACAACCGAGGACAGGTTGGAGCTGTGTCTAAGTCAGAGACAAAGACACAACAGAGAGTTGCTAGCCAAGGTAATGCAGATGCACTCATTCCTTGGAAGCCAGACAACCAGAGAGGTACACTGGGGAAACCAGTGGCGGGTAGTTCCAAGGGTGGAACTGAAACAACAGGGGAGTGTTATGTGTATAACAACTGTTTGTTTTCTTCTCTGGATCACGCTTTGCTTGCCGCAACATGCATTGATTCTTTTGGGGGAGGTTGTTACGAAAAAGGAGCAATGCTGCTGAGTGCTCCAGATGGCTGGAAAGCCAAACAGGATGTTGATGTTATGGGACTGTACCGTGGGAACAAGGGACAGTCTATTATGTGCACTGAGCACCGGATGTTAGCTCAGAGTGTCACATGACCCTGTACTGGAAGTACATGGGTGGAGTTATTCTCTCTCTGGCTGCTGATGTGAGAGGGTGCAGACATGATTTCTCTGCACTACTGGAAGGACAGAAATAAAGGCATGTAAATACATTTCTGTCTGTCTCTCTCCCCTCCCTGGGAGTGAGGGAGGAGGGATGGTTGTGTTCTTCTCACGTTGAGGAGAATCGGCCGATAGAGATCTGGCCTTGTCTTGCCGGGAGCCGAGACGGGGGAGATCAACAAGGAATCAAGCCGGGCACCTGGAGAGTGGCCAAATTCCTCTGATATATGGCTTGATCTCAACAATTACTTGGTGTCATTCAACTAAGTCTTATTCAGAGTAGTCTCATCAAGACTGAATGAATATGACAAAGTTAGGTCCATTGCTTTCAATGGGCCCATAATGAGTAAAGAATAAATACCACTCATTATCTGCACTTCAGAGGGGTCTCTACCAAGGATTGAACCTTGGACTGTGTGCAGACAGAGCCTACAATCTAGCCACGAGCTATAGCCTTAGACAGCCAAAACAGGGCCCAGGTTCTTAGTAATCCTAATTCAGGCATTTAGCCCAACAATAGTTCTTTTCTTGCAATAAAATCTAAAAATCAGAAATCAGCTATTACATGCAAGCTGCATAAAAAGAGCAACTCCAGTCTTTATCTGCTATTTAATTCATTTGATGAAGTGGAGTGGACTCCAGCATATGAAAGCTTATGCTTTAATAAATTTTGTTCTTTAAACCACTGCTGTTTTTGTGCGAGACTAACATGGTTACCCACCTTATTTATATATTACGCCACATTGCTAGAAATAGTTCTATTTTGTTTTTCTCTTCCTCCTTTCTTTGAGACACCGTTAGCTATGCAAATCATTTATTTTACCCCTGGGTTCTCCTATTTTCCTTCCAATTACATTCTTGATTTTTATTATATGTCACCTCCTGGAAGATATATAGAATTATACCCATCAATGGTTTGATTCAGAGTATATCCATTGAAACTTGTAGGCTTAAAGTACTTGTGTCCATTAATTCCAATGGGTCTGCTCTTGAGTGGAAGTTAGCTGCAAACAACTCTTTTGTCTTTCTGTTTTGTTATAACAAATCAACAACAACCTTACACCATTTTTTAAATAACCCAAACAAATCTACTTTAAGAAGATGATGACCCTTAACGCAGGATCAAGGTTTCTTCATAAAATATGAGAATCCTGAAGGTAATTTAGGCAATTTATGCTGCAAACTTATACATCAGGGATGGGAATCTTGCAACTCTCCAGATGTTTTTGGACAACTTCCATCAGACTTCAGCCAGCATGGTCAATGGTCAGATATTATGGGAACTGGAGTCCAATAACATTTGGAAGACCCAGGTTCTGCACCCCTCTTGTGTACTCTTACTGAGGAGTTAGTATCTTTGAACTCAATGAGGCTTACTTCCAAGGAGACATATATTGGGTTACACCCATATTACTCTTTTAGGCATTTTATATTGCATTGTGCTTGCGATGGTTGTGAAGCTAAGAGCACATGCCTGGATATTAAAGCGCGAGGCAAGGAGGTGGAAAGCAAGGAACGATGTCTCCCAACTTTGTAATTACCTGCTTCAGAATACAAATTTGCTTAGCTTGTAATGCTGAAGTGTATTACGAATCAAACATAATTCCCTTCAGAAAAATTCTCCAGTGATGCTTGTAATTGCTGACCCAGTTCCAAATCAAACTGAGAGGAGTTTACCCGTCACCGAAAGAACAGGGTGAGGAAGAGTTGATGTGAGAAGGAGAGAGACAGATGGAAACATGCCAGAGAGACACACACATAAAAAAGGTGGCAGAATACAAAGGGGAGAGATTCTCTCATGTTTTGTTGATGTCTCTCATGCTGGGGTGGGAAGTGGGGAGTGAGGGCAGTGCTCAGTTTAAAGAAGAAGAAAAAGCAACACGGCCAGAGCTTGTCTGTCCAGACTTTCTCTTTGCAAGGGGAAAAAAATTCTATCAAACTGGGATCTCTTTTCTCTACTTACTCAAACTCCGCAGATGCTCAAAGGAGATGTCATTATTTTTCATAATGAACAGAGCTGATCCCTGACACTAAAATTATTTACTGGATTTCAGCTTTGGCACAAATGAAGTGGTGCAGAACGGAAGGTGGTCTGCACAAGAACTTGCCAGCCAAAACGTTTGGTTGCAGTTCTTGAGTTTCATTATAGGAAACTCTGAGGGACTACGTAGAGAGGTGTGATGGACTCTTGGCAAGGTACCAAGTCATGCGTTTTTGCTTTGTTTCTTGGTACACAACTCATCTGTGCCAAGCCAGTCAAGGGCTGTATCTCTGGCTGTGCATCACAGACAGAAGCAAAGGCGGTTTTAGGGTGCTGCGACCGGTGTGGTCACTGCCCTACATGGGGCACTCAAAAAATGCTGTGGAATGGAACAAGAGAGGCAGGGGAGGGGTGCAAGCTGAACTTCAGCATCACACAGGGCACTGCTGAGATCTGAGAGCCCAAAGTTCTTCACTGACAGAAGGTCCCATATTCAATTCTTGGCATCTTCAGCTAGGGCTGGGAGAGGTCCCTGTGCATAATCCTGTCGAGCCACTGCTAGACAGCATAAACAGTTCTGAGCTAGATGCAGCAATGTATTCACTCAGTATAAGGTAGTTTCTCTGTTGCTAAATTGCTGCAACTAGGGGTAGGGGAGAAAAAAGGCCAATCAGAAGCAGGAAGGGCAGGAGGGCATTTGGCCCACAACCTCAAGCAGAAAGTGGAGCTTACTAAGGGTTGCCATGTGCCCTCTTTTTCCAGGGCACGTTCTCTTTTTCCAGGGTAAAATTTGAGACAAATTGCATATACTGTATTTGCTTTGAATGCCGTTGTAGAGTCCTCTTTTTTTGCTCTTCAAAATATGGCAACCCTAGTACAGTTAGACACTTATTCAGTTTTTGGCAGTTGATAAGTTTCACAAATATGTCTGTGTGTGTATGTGTGAATTGGATCAAATTGTGACACACACTCTCATCTGAGATCTGCAAATTTAAGCAAATAAGACACGTGATTTGGAAAAAGCCATACTTTTTGTGAACTGATAGAGATTTTGTCATATGCACAGCATTGACAGTGACATTGCATGAAAGTGAGACTTTCTTCAGTAATTAGTGCACATCACAGAAATAGCTGGAAAAGCATTTGTTAAAGAAATGTATTCAAATTACATCTCACTCTTGCTATTTGACACCTTATTTTGTTTTCACGTTTCATTTGTTTACCAAGTGTGTTTATTAGGGCTAAGGGCCTCAAACATGGAACTAGGTTGGGCCTCCACAGAACTCTGAGAGAGCTAGAGAGAAATGAAATTCACCTTCCGTTTAAAGGTGAACCAATTTGATTCACTCTTTCCAAAATAATATGCAGATCGAAACACAGCCATCCTTCAAAATGCACACTTCTCTGATTTTTTAAATGTTCCAGCCAAGGAACATGCACAAAAATCCATATACTAAAATGTGTATAAAAATGCTTGATGCTTGTGAAAATAACATCCAAAAGTGCTTTCTATTAGGGAAAGTTGGTTTCCAAAAATGTGTATATAAGACAAAAATACATAGGAAAAAATGTGTTTGTTATGAGATCTTTTCACAAAAATGTTGTCGAATTTTCATGAGGACTCCCCCATTGTTGAGTAAAAGTCATCCCCTTGACAAGTTCCAATCACACCCTTGGAAAGAAAGAGGCATTGTGGGCTGCCGCTTATACCTCCCAGGACTCTTATTAACAGGGAATATTGGCACTCGGATCTGCTGGTCCTGCCAGCTCCAGAGATAATTAACACCCCCAATGATGTCTTTCAAAACTCTGTTGACAGTTTGTCTCTGCCACTGTGATAGCTCCACAAAACAGCTTCCTGTTCCTATACTTAAGCTGGGGCATCCTCTCTGTGTCACCATAGGAACCATTCTTGTCTCTCACTGGCTCTGAGGTCCCCACACTCAATCCTTCAGCCATTGCTTCAGCCCAGCAGCTAACAGCAATGATCCTCCAGATGAGCAACCTTCCTGACTCCCTTCCTCTTTATGAAGTTTCCCAGCTGTCATCAAATGCCCCAGGGGATGGCCTGAAGGCTCATGAAGCTAAACCTACAGCCTCTCGATGGGAATTGCCATCTTCCCCAACCAGAGACGACTGCTGCTGTTGTGGCTGTTGTTGGGGGCTGCCATCTTCCCCTCCCTCCTCTTGCTGCTGTTGTGGCTCTTGGCGGGGATTGCTATCTTCCCCACCCACCACTTCTTTTTTTAAAAAACCATCTCTTGACCCTGCCAATATGGCCAACTATCGCCCAGTCTCAAATCTTCCATTCTTGGGCAAGGTGATTGAGCGGGTGGTTGCTGAACAACTCCAGGCATGCCTGGAGGATGCAGGCCACTTGGATCCCTTCCAGTCGGGATTCAGGCCTCATCATGGGACTGAAACTGCCTTGAGTCGAAACAGCAGGCCAAAGGTCAAAGATCTCCAGCAGGCCAAGGACCAAAGTGAAAGCTGTTTCCTGGTCCTGCTGGATCTCTCAGCGGCCTTTGACGCCATTGATCATGACATTCTTCTGGACCGTCTAAAGGAGTTGGGAGCTGGGGGCACTGTTATACATTCAGAAAGGTATTTCATAAACCTTCCTGCCAAGAAATGTTGCAAATCTGATTAAAATTCTGTGGTCTTCATCTTAACATTTCTGCAGGTATCTGAGCTGAACAGGGATCTCCATAATCAGCTTGCTTTAGGCAAAATACACTTGGTGGCTTTTTGTTGCACTATCAAACTATACAAATGATTTGCTTTTTAGGGAGATTTGTTTTGAGATTCTCATCCTCTATGCTTTCTGGTGTCACCTTTTTTACTTCTCTTGAAATGACAGTAATTTTCCCAGTGTTGTAAATGGCATGTGACTAAAGTATATTTCATTGCCTTTTGTTGAACAACTCAAACATCAGGTGAATTGTACTAACAAACCTGATAAAAATAAGACTCTGGTTATCACTCTCCCCTCCCCCCCCCCCCGATGTGAAGTAGCTTCCTTAGCTTTCCATTATAAAAGCATTTCTTAGATGCATATGATTAACACCAATTTTCTCCCAGTAGGTTCTTCTAAATCAGAAATCTGAATTGCACAGATTTACTGGAAACTCTGCATCAATATTATTACTTCCACTGAGATTTTTCGCTTATAGTTTTTCAAAAGATGGGATTTGCAGACACAGAAACAGAGCCATTTAGACCATTGTTCTTAAAAATTTAGCCTGTCTGCACATTATATTTATTTAACTACTCATCCCCCCCCCCTTATTCTTGGGTTTCTTTTTCTCAGGTTCTTTTTCTGTTGCTTCTGTATTGTATCCCACCAGGAATCAGAAGTGCCAATTCACACAATGTTCGCATTTATTAGCAACACTAAACAGGATACAACACCAAATGTAAGGTACTTTCCCTGCAGCAGAACGACTAATCTTCTGCACCATTCTCAATGGGATGCATCAATTTGTTTAATGGTGCACAAGAATGATAGGCTTTAGACTAGATACAATGAGAAATAATTCTTTGAAATTTCAAGACTGGAAGCAGCAAAAAGTGAGCTATTTAACTAAGAATTAGACTCAGTTGCGAGACAAACCATGTATAATATCGGTAAGAAAACGCCATGTATAATCTTGGTAAGAATACACCAGGTTTGGGTAAAAAAAAACCTGGTGGGTGATGAAAAAAGAATGTCAGGTCTGAAAATGAATAGGAGCAGAAACACCCTTCATTCATATTATTAAACTTAGAAAAGGGACAACTAATGGCTGCTCTGCACAATAAGAACTTGAGAACTAGACCTATGCTGAAAAAAATACTTTGTTTCCACCCCAACCTTTGTCCATCACTTAATGTGAAAAGCAATTGCATTTGAAAATTCTCAAAGCGAAGAGGGAATTTCAGTGAAATTCTCATGCAAATGGTCTGGTCCTTTGTTTTGCTTACTTTACTCTTGAGGTGACCTGGAATGTTGTGAGTGTCCTTTCTTTCATTCTGTAAATCAGCTGTCCAGGGGTCTGCACTCCACAGCCTTCCAAAGTGCCTGCACTTTGGTCAAAGCACAGGGAAAACCTGTGAATTTATCCATTGGATAAATCCTTTCCGTGGAGCTTTTTCATATCAGGAGTTCTGGCAGCCAGGGAGGCTGCAGAGTGCTGGATAAAGGTTTACTGTAAAGAAAATGACGTGTACCATTCTTTGCCACTTTGTAAACTCAAATTTGCCCCAAGGTAAAAACCCTGCTCCTAAAATAACAACAGCAACAGCAACAACACCCTGCACCAACTAAATAAATTTGCAAGTGCATTGGAAGCTGCAGAGTGCTTAGGGGAATGCCTGTAGCTCTGCTGTAGAACACCAGCTTTGCAAAAGGTCCCAGGTTTAATATCCAGATAGCTGAAAGAGACTCATGTCTGAAATCTTGGAGAGCTGCTGCCAGTAAGGAATCCTGAGCTAGGCGGATCATTAGTTTGTCAGATTATAAGGCAGCTTCCCATAGTGTGACTCATTGATTGTTAGTGGGATCATTGACTGTTTGTGGGGGTGGGTGGGGAAAGTAAGGATCTGGCCCACCAGCTAAATCCAGCCCACCCCCATCCCCATCTCTGACTGAGTTAGATACAATTCTCTAGCAATATAGCCAGCTCAATGACTGCTTCATTTGCTATTTGGAAGCCAATTCTCTTGGATCTGGGGTCCTCGTCTGGTAAGGAGTTGGAATCTTGGACCATTCACAGCTTCTGGCCAGGGTTGTGCTTCAGGTCTCATTGCCTGCACTGTCATGGCCAGTGAAATGGAAATTGTTACAGTGTTTGTGGTCCAGAATAAAAATCAGTCATGTGAATGTGATCAGTTTTTGTTCACGTCATTGTTTCAAAGTCCACAAATGATAAGGAATTAATTACTTTCTTTTTACATTGTTTTGACATTTCCTTTACATAAAAATGAACGGAAGTTGCTTATACAGTTGGGTATGTTATTGTACTACCAACCTTACTGTATGCTTGTGAAACATGGACCACTTATAAACGCCATCTCCAACTTCTCGAAAGATTCCATCAACGGTGTCTCCGAAATTTTTTTATACATTACTTGGGAAGACAGGCGAACTAATACCAGTGTACTAGAAGAAGCAAAGATCACCAGTGTTGAAGCAATGATTCTTCAACATCAACTTTGTTGGACTGGTCATGTTGTGCGGATGCCTGATTATCGTCTTCCAAAGCAACTACTCTATGCTGAACTTCAAAATGGAAAACGTAATGCTGGTGGTTGGTCAACAAAAGAGGTTTAAAGACTGTCTCAAGGCAAATCTAAAAAAAAATGTAATTTAAACACCAGCAATTGGGAAACACTTGCCTGCGAGTGCTCCAATTGCACCTTTACCAAAGGTGTCATGGGCTTTGAAGACCCTCAAACTCAGGACACAAGGGAGAAACATGCTAAGAGGAAGGCATGCTTGGCAAATCCACACCGTGATCAACTCCCATCAGAAAACCAATGTCCCTACTGTGGAAGGATGTGTGGATCCAGAATTGGCCTCCACAGTCACTTACGGACACATTGTTAAAACCGTGTTTATGGAAGACAATCTTACTCGGCTACGAATGATCGCCAAGAAGATCAGTTACCCAAGTTATGGTTAAGTATTGGACAGTGAGATGAATAACATGGTGTTTGGTGGAAACTGAAGTGCAGCAGAATGGAAATGGTGCTGATTGTGATGAATGTAGGCCAGAATGAAAATTGCTGCCTTCTTGAATTCCCATTGCGTTCCCCATCTCCTGAGTCCTCTTCCCAAAGTTTGAGCTTTGTCCCCGTGCCCCATGTCCTCAGTGCAGTACCCCCAACCACCACATGTAAAGGTAAAGGGACCCTTGACCATTAGGTCCAGTCGTGGCCGACTCTGGGGTTGCGGCGCTCATCTCACTTTATTGGCCGAGGGAGCCGGCGTACAGCTTCCGGGTCATGTGGCCAGCATGACTAAGCCGCTTCTGGCAGCTTAGAACCAGGGCAGCACATGGAAACACCGTTTACCTTCCCGCCAGAGCGGTACCTATTTATCTACTTGCACTTTGACATGCTTTCGAACTGCTAGGTTGGCAGTAGTTCCAGCCTAATACGGGGGAGAGAGAAAGTAAGTAAGAAAGAAAACTCAGGCAAAGCTCAAGAAGGACTTGTGGAAGATTTGACTTTGCAACTTTGCTGTTGTTCGTTCCCTTTGGTATTATCTAAACCAAACTGAAGCAAATGGCTCCTTTCCATTACTTTGGTCCTCTGCCCTTCAGCTGTAGTACAAATTGAAAATGGAAGGAGGGAGGCAATGGGCGGGGAAACAGGTCCTTCCTTTCTGTTAAATAACCTTGCAGACTTTAATTTGAAACAAACAAAGCATTTTAAAGCACTGCTCCTTGGGGGATTGCACCGACTGTTACTAAATTGCTGAATATTTAACAGTCACACACATGCTCCAGACCCCAAGGTCTGTCCCCCAAATGATAAGCCCTTTTTTATTAAATGAACTTTAATTACTTAATAATTAGGCCTTCTGTAGGGGGAAGATGGGGATCTTGATAGGCTGCCAACCAAGCCGTAGGGCAAATCAGGCTTGTGTGCCATTTTCCGATTAGAATTTAAAAGCAGGTGTACTATTCTCCGAGACCCTGGTTAGGAGACAATCTTCCCTGAAGGGACAAAGACACAATGTGAAGTTGAGCTGTGGAAGACTTTGTCTTGACAGTTGCATCAATTAACAGAGCAAATGCTGCAGAAAAAAAAAGTCAAAAAGGGGGGAGGAGGAGTTGGAGGATGAGGCTCGGATGAAGCATGAGCAAGTCAAATTTCTGGATTTTGCAATTCCAGAGCATGGCGGTACATAGGAAGCTGCCTTTAGCCAAGTCAGAGAATTGGTCAGTTTAATTCAGTACTGTCTACACCAGGGAATGTGTGGCACTCCAGATGTTGCTGGACTATAGTACCCATCATCCCTGACCATTAACCATACTTTCTGGAGAAGATGGGAGTTGTAATCTAACAACATCTGGCGGCCAAAGGTTCTCAGTTCCTGGCAGTGGCTCTGCAGGGTTTTTGGTGGGGCATATTCCTAGTCTTTCCTGAAGATCTCAGGAATTGAACTTTCTGCATGCAAAGCATGTGTTCTTTTCCTAAGCTTGAGACCCCCTCCAGTAACACCTGAAGGGAGACGTACAGTGGTACCTCGGGTTACAGATGCTTCAGGTTACAGATGCTTCAGGTTACAGACTCTGCTAACCCAGAAATAGTACCTCGGGTTAAGAATTTTGCTTCAGGATGAGAACAGAAATTGCACAGCAGCAGCAGGAGGCCCCATTGGCTAAAGTGGTACCTCAGGTTAAGAACAGTTTCAGGTTAAGAACGGACCTCCAGAACGAATTAAGTTCTTAACCCGAGATACCACTATACATGTTTCTTCTACAGGGATTGGCACAAGCTTCAGATGTGAGGACCGTGTGGAGGGTTGTATGAGCTTCCTCTTCTGCACATCGCTCCAGAAGGACACAAAGACACGAGGTGGCCACCTACAATGGAGCACAGGCCCATCTGGTTTTATAGCACCCTGTTTTCCAATAATAGCTTATCAGATGCTTTTGAGAAGACCATAAGCAGGGTAGAAGGGCAACAGTCGTCTCCTGTTCCTTGCCTCATTACGCAGAGGTATACCGGCTCTGAATATGGAAGCTGATTGCTATCCATATACCTGTATTCAAATATTGTAGTTCAGTAAAATAAAAGAGACACTTGTGTTAAGGTTTGCCAGAATGCCCCATTTCCTGACTTATATTTATTTAGTATTGCATTCCTCCAGGAGGCAAGGTGGCATACATAATTATCCCTTTTGAGCTATCTTAGGCTGAGGGATTGTGACGGGCCCAAGGTCACCCAGTGAGCTTCATGACTGAGTGGAGATTGGAATCCTTTTCTCCTGGGTCCTTTCCCACATTGGCTTTCCACTCCAGTCTTCAATACAGAGATCCTCTTGGCGAAATAGCTTTTGTGTTTGTTTTATTATATATCCTATGGTTTTGAAAACACACTTTTGATTGACAAAGTGTTGTCTTCCAAGACAAATAATACATGTGCAGATATCAAGTCTTGTATGGCATCAAAACAAACATGGAAAATCTTACATTACAAATTCAGCTCACATCCACAGGGTATACTTCAATCTTAAGCATTAAGACAATTCTCCATAGTGGCTGCTGTGACAGAAGGGAGATTACTGTACTATTTTTAATAAATGATATAAATTGAGACCATACAAAGTCAAACCCATCTTTCTTTGTTACCCCTCTTGTCATCCTATTATTATGAATTAAGTGCTCCTTAAGTGCTGTCTTCCACACATATTGGGTCCAGGTTTCTGTGGTGGAAGGTGGTGCTTTTTCTAGTTAGAGACAATGGTTTGCCTCATTGCTGTCATGAGAAAGAAGTTCAACTCTTTATGCTTGACCATTGGATTGATAGATTTTTTTTCACCAACATCAAGGCTAGCATGGGTTCGGGTACAAGATGTTTCCTTGTAATGGTGAATGGTAGTGGGGGGAAATGGGTCTAGAAATCTTTAAGCAATGTACACTCCCACCACATGTGGAGAAGCATGCCATTAAGCTTATGTCCTCTCCAGCATGAAGATGAGAAAGTGCAATTAACTCTTGAAAGGTATAGAAGTGTCCAGTGCCATCTTTAAAGAGACTTCATGCAATTTAGCCAAGATGGTAACTCTGGAAGTGTATGCGCTATACCAGGGGTCTGCAACCTTTAAGACAAAAAGAGCCACTTGGACCCGTTTCCGAAGGAAAAAAAAACTGGGAGCCACAAAACTCGTCATTATAAAAATAACTTTTTTGTTACTTTTTAAAATTATTTCTTTGTTTGACCCCTCAGAATTACTCCTCCTCATAGAAATAAACGTTAAATTAACAAGTTACCTTCTTTTGTGTGTGTGTTCTTCACTCCCCTTCAAAACAGTGACCAGCGTACATGCCCCCTTTCAATGCAGTGACCAGCATACATGCCCCTTACAATGTAGCGGGCGGGCGGGAAGGTGACGTCGGGACGGTGCGTGACTAACGCACGCACCGCCCCCATGCGACGTCACAGCCAGTACAGCGCCCACCACAGTGGGGAGTGTCGGGGCGCACAATGCGCCTCCTCCCCTCGCTAGTATCCGCCCCGGAGCCGCGGCAAAGGTGTAAAAGAGCCACATGCGGCTCTGGAGCCGCGGGTTGCAGACCCCTGCTCTATACCAACAATGTCCAACCGGTCGACCGCGATTGACAGGTTGACCGTTGGGGTGCTCCAGGTCAATCGTGTGAGTAAAAAAAGTGATTGCCTGCTTTCTCATGAGCGATCGTGATGTTCCCCGCACCCTGTGCTATGCATTGTGAAAGTTTGTAATCACTGAGCCTGCTTCAGAGTGGTGGAAGGATGGAGGGCATTGGAGTGCCGGGCGATTGATTTTATGCAATCCCCCCCTTAAAAAAGCTCAACAATTATGGGCAATGACAATGGGTAGATCACTGCCAGTTTTATTATACTGCGAGTAGATCATAGTCTCTATAGAGTTGGGCGTGCCTGAGTCTATACTGACCAAAGTTATCTTCCTGGTGTATATTGTACTCTAAGGAGGCTTGGTTTGGTCAGAATCAAAGTATACACTTCCACAGCTAACATTAAATGCATTACTTTGGGTAAATGAGCCACCATAGACACTAGTGGGCTGTGAAAAAAATGTGTCTTGGGCTTTTTAGACTCATCTACCCATGTGCTATCTGAAACCAAAGGGGCACATTGGTTGTCAAATTTGATTTTTCCCCCTCCTAGCTTTCCTACCCCACTTTTACAATAATTACTTGGTAGTTTTATTTTGACTGTATTTTTTTAAATGATCCCTATTATGGAATTCACTTTTTTCACAGCTGCCATGCATCTTGATGGATATTGTTCATAAACTACTTCTGAGCCATAATTTTGTTCCAAAAATATGGTATAAAGTAAATAGGTTAACCTAATTTAGACTTGAAGAGCAATTAGGTGAAACCAAACCAGCAGGAAACAAGGGGGAAAGACACCCCTGCATTTTAGATCTTCTTTTCAACTGGTGTTTTGTTTCTGTTTCCACAGGTCCGTTGAGGTTCCTATCCCAGACGGACTCCGTCACAGCATTTACAGGAGACACTGTTTTGTTAAAATGTGAAGTCGTAGGGGAACCTATGCCAACCATCCACTGGCAAAGGAACCAAGAAGATCTGGTTTTGAATCCTGGTGATACCCGTGTGGCAGTTCTGCCTTCTGGATCTTTACAAATCAGCAGAATTCAAGCAGGGGATGGTGGGATCTATAGATGCCTTGCAAAAAACCCTGCCAGTTCAAGAACTGGAAACGAGGCAGAAGTCAGAGTTTTGTCAGGTAAGAAGCTTTAAAAATATATGTAAAATCACTCATTAAAGTTATGGCATTGAAGTCTGATTACATCTGACTTGCAATGCAAATTTACCCACCAATATGTGAATATCTTTAGAAGTGAACCCGTGAAATATGACCTTTTTTTGAAATTTAAATTGTAAGTATTACCAGCTTATGTGCCTGTTTTCTGCCACTGTGGTCTCTTCACAAGGGCAGAGCATGCAACATGTAAATGTGACCTTTACAAAAGCAAATCCCATGAATACCTTCCCAGAGCACTGGGGGGAGGGGAAATGTCTTGCTTCAAGAAGAACCAACCAACCAATATATGGTGTTCTCAACTGCAGCCTTTGAATCTATTTCCCAGCTTCTCATGGGACCCTGGAACTATTCAATTTTTGTCTTCATTTCTGAACCACTATGTGGTGAAGGTGGGGTAGCGGGCTTTGTGCTGACCTACTACTAATAAATATGATTTTGAAGTCCTGGTGTAAAAACAATCAAAAACAAAAACTGCAGATCTGTTTGATGTGGATAAGAAAATATTGTTACTCAGTATACGATATATTATTGCGGGGAGTCAATGTGGTCCAAATGAGGGAGTGTTGCAGTATGATATCGGATTTAAACCCCACTTCTGCCTGGAATTTTGGGTAACCTTGGCACTGCCATTCACTTTGCTTCAGTACCTCCTGCTTAAAAGGGGATTAATGGTCTGGTTGCTTGTAGAATAGCTTTGAGAGGTGCCTGGGGCAAACGTACCTTGTGAAGCAAATATGCCACAGAAATAGTTGGCAGGGTTTCTTCTCTCCAAATCTGGCATAGCAACACTGGTAGATGTTTTGTGCTTCCTGAACCTATAAATGAAACAGAAGCACAGCTACCCTTGGAAATTCACACTTCTCAGAGCTCTTTGGTGCAGTTCTCCATCCAAAATGTGTGCACCAAAGTGCATGTATTAGTGAAAACAATGGACAAAACTACATCCTGTTATGGGGGATTTGCCTGCAGAAAGGTTAATATTGGGCAAAGGTGTGTCTAAAACTGCAGACATTCAGAGAAATGTACACAAAATGCAAAAGTTTTGAATAGTCTTTTTTAAAAAGAAAAGTAAACTTCATGAGTTGATACAGAAATGGAATTCAAATCTACTTGGTACTGAGCTGAAGACTGGGAAAAATAAGAATCTGAAAGAAACTGAAAGTGACAGATTCATCCATCCCTGTCCTTGCTAAATAAACTCTGAAATATAGGATGCTTTTATCTGAGAGAAGTAAAGTTTGACAGTTATACTTCTGCTTTGTTTTCTGATGGGTTTCCCCAAAGAGCAATGGTTTTCAATGCACTAGCTAACTTCATTTGAAATGCCCCTCACTTCTTCAGGGCTGAGAAATGTCATTTGGACCAGGCAATCTGAATTGACACTTCCAAGACTTGAGGAGAAATAACAGTGGTGGGCCAACATGCTTTCAGCACTAGAGGAATATTTTCAGGCATAGGAAGAAAACAGAAACTAAGAGAGGCCTAGGGAACTTGATATGGCCAACTGGCCAAATCCCAACCTCCCCCATCACCCAAATGTGGCACATAGGTGTGACTACCCTCCTGTCAGTCACTGATGTCATAATGACACCCAGAAAATGACACCTGTCAAAATTCAAAGAAGGTTGTCAATCAACTGATTGGCGCTGGGAGGAGACTCCCTCTAACTGCTGATCAGCTGATTGACAGTTACAGGGAACCCCTTTAAAGTCCCCACAGATGGCCTTGTGGGCCAAATGGGAAGGCTTGAAGGACCTAATTTGCTCCATGGGCTGGAGGTTCAACCTGCCACTGATGCATTATTTTCAATTACTGGTACCTCAATTTTTAAAAGCTTTTCATACAGGTATTTTTTTTAAAGAAAGCAAACAAATAATTGAGGACCGTGCAGCTCTTTTGTGCAACTATTTTCCCCCATTTATTACTAACGATATTGCATCATCATTAGCAGAAGATGACAATGAGCCTTTTCCACTTTTTGTTTTCCTCGAGTCTTTTCTCTTTTGTCTCTTCACTCCTAATGGAAAGAATTACAATTCAGAGACAATTCCAAGGCAATCAATGGAGCAAAAATGAAGAAAACCTTGTTAGTCTATTTCTTGTTTAACATTCTGGAGTCAATTGGCTTTTTAGATGATTCACTTCTATGCATAAAGGTGTTAATGGGGATGGGGGAGGGAGAGGGGATGAGATGGATACAAAGCAGCATTAAGAACAATAAAATAAAATTGCCATTCCATCTACAAAAAACACCCCCAACAAAACAAAATAAAACCAGAACAAGACAACAACAGGCTTTGCATATAAAGAGCTTGATGGTTGTTAAGCAACAGCTACATTAGATGAGCAGAAATTAAAACTTCACAGCTCCTTAAACACCACATAAAGCACCCCGGGTCCCAGTCAGCACTGGAAGACTTCATTCCCATTCAGGAGAACTGCTTTAGCATTTAAGCACAAAGGCATCATCATTAGGCGGAATAAATTCTCTGAGACATGTCTCAGTTATAGCGACCCTCCATACCAAAAGTCTATTTTTTTAATACCTTATAGAAAGACATTATACACACCCAACAGGCCTGTTGGTGTGTGTGTTTATAATCACCCTATAAATCTTGCTCTGTGTTTGTGTGTGTCATGGGAGGTTCAAGAAAGTAGTTAAGCTCACCAACAGAAAACAGTCCTTTAAAGCAGAGTTGTTTTACTTGGCACACACAGAACACACACTCTGTATTTACACACTACATACAGGGTACACAAAGGCTTTTCTCCTGTCTGGTTCCAGAGAGGTTTCTGTTCTTCAAAGTCCTTGCTGAACAAAGTCCATATCCAAGTTCTAAGTCAATTTGCAGAGAGTCCTGCCATGACTCTGAGTCCTGAAGTCTGACAATTCCCCAAGTCTTCTTCTCAGATGAGCTCTTCTCAAAATGTTCTGATAATTCTGCAGCTCCACAAGGAGCCACATCTTCCTGATAATGGCCAATGACTTGTGTCCCATGCTGTAATCTGAGCCCTTTAAACAGAAAGATATGTACCTAATCTGCCCAGTAATACTAATGAGGAAGTCACCAGATTCAGCCAGGTACATCTCAGGAATGAGCAAGCTCTTTCCTCACTAACTAATTGACTTAGAACTTGACTCCCACTAACACACATACCGCAACAAGCATTTTTCTACTGTCTACTAACAGCACATTTTTAGGCTTTCTGCTCTATGGGCAGCATCAAGAAAATCTCCATTACAAGGAACATTGATATTAATAGTATTTTGTAAGGGGGTTCTTAGGCAGTTGCCATAGCCCTTTAGCACTTCTTGGCTGCCATGTTTTTCAAGCCAGACCACGGAGACTGCCAGTCTCTTTACTGAGCCAATTGCAAGCAGTGTCAGCTGGTGTGACACGAAGTCTGTCCTATTTTGCTTCTGATACCTAATCACACCTTCCCAAAGAAACCAGAGGCTTTTTTGCTAGGGATAAAAGGGGATGAATTAAGAAAAGAGGATCATAAGTTATATATGTACGCCACGACCGCCGCTAAGATTCTAGTGGCTCAAAAATGGAAAACCCAGGAAATCCCAACTTTAATGGAGTGGCTGACAAAAATGTTTGAATACGCAGAATTGGCAAAAATGACCTATAAGATTCGGAACCAAAAAGTAACAAAGTTCGAATAGGAGTGGAGTAAATTTGTTGAGTATATACGGAATAATTGTACAAGCTTAAAGACTGCTGCAGGGTTAATATAAATCTTGTGACGTGGATAGAGTGTAAATAAGAATCTGTAAGAGAGGATTTTAATTGTGAAAGCCGAAGTAGGGAAGGAAGGAAGTCCAGGCGTGATAATGCGTGATAAATAAGAAGATACATAAATGTTGAATGTAAGAGTGTATGTTTTATTTAATCTTGTTTTGGAAAACCAATAAAAAGCATTAAAAAAAATTGATACCTAATCACAACTGATTGCATGCCTTCTTACATTGCAAAGAAGACAAAGGCGGGGATATGTTTGCCATTCACTCAATAAATGTATTGATCCCATGGTAGGTGATTTTGAATGTTCTCATAGCAAACTATATGTGAAAGTCATCTTGAAATGTATGGAATTGGTTCAGTTGATTAATAAATTGCTTTAATTGGATTTTAAGAAATTGAAATGCTTATTTGGCCAACTCTTTAATTAAACTGAACTAACTTTTGGGACACGGGTGGCACTGTGGGTTAAACCACAGAGCCTAGGACTTGCCGATCAGAAGGTCGGTGGTTCAAATCCCCGCAGCGGTGAGCTCCCGTTGCTCGGTCCCTGCTCCTGCCAACCTAGCAGTTCAAAAGCACATCAAAGTGCAAGTAGATAAATAGGTACCGCTCCGGCGGGAAGGTAAATGGCATTTCCATGTGCTGCTCTGGTTCGCCAGAAGCGGCTTAGTCATGCTGGCCACATGACCTGGAAGCTGTACGCCGGCTCCCTCGGCCAATAAAGTGAGATAAGTGCCGCAACCCCAGAGTCAGCCACGACTGGACCTAATGGTCAGGGGTCCCTTTACCTTTACCTTTACCTTCCCTTTATAAAACAATATTCAGATGAGCCAGCTCAGCCCAGTGGTTCCATCGACCAAAGCATTGCTTAGATCCCATTATTATTATTATTATTATTATTATTATTATTATTATTATTACTTCCAGCAGTTTGAGACCAGCGGGTGCTGCCTGGCTTCATATATAAAAAAAATCGACCCCACAATATTCAGATATTGTAACCAGTGGAGGATTTACACTAGAGCTCCTGGGTACCCTCCCAATGAGAATGTTAGGCAGTTTTGTAAAATCCCCTCCAATACCAAACCCACACTCCTGTCCTACAGAACTTTCTCATTTTGTTTAGTATTTGTTTTGTGGAGGTTGGGGGGGGAGACCCCTGGAGCAGATTTTAGGGGGACACAGGGAGAGGAGAGGAAGGGAAGCCTGGGTGTGCAAATGGAATTCATTTTGTGCAGTATTAGATGCAACCTATATCTTGCTAGGAGGAGTAGGGGGAAAAAATGAAAGATAGCCATCAGGCTGTCTCAGAACAATGAGCAACTAATTCAAATGGCAGTAGGGATGGGAAGGGGAGAAATAATTTTGTGCAGCTTTTATAAATAAATAAAAAATCTTCAGATAAAGAGGACAGCAAGACAGAACAAAGAAAGGCTGTGAAACTGCCTTGAACCAAAATTAGACTAATATGTTTGTTGCTCATTTCTAAGATTTCATAGTAAATCATTGGGTCCTAACCTGACAATTGCATATTTCTGAAGGTTCTTTTCTGGTTTCTGCATGCCCCCCCTGCTGCTTGTTTTTGAAATAGAATGTGTTCATGAACTGACCTTAACAGCTTTCTCTTTAATAATAAACAAAGCAACCCCACAATGTTTAACAGTTTGCTTAATCTTGCCCCAGATCCAACTGTGCTATCTATAGTATAGCTGCAAGTCAAAGCACTTTTTTTGGGGGGGAGGTAACATTTACTACCTAGGTCTGATCATATGGTTGAAAAACTAGGAGAGTACTTGTTCTCCCATTTAAAATATACTAGACAGACTTAATTTTCTTAATATGTTATACTTACGTACTAGATGTAATTTGGACCATAGTTGGAGTCTGGGGATGGAATCAAAGGCAGATTTCATGTCCATACAGGCCACAAAGAGTTTTCCCTGTAGAGGTCTGGTGTACTTCTTGGCTAGAAAGGACAGCATTAGACAGTGGTCTGATGTTGAGTGGTTCTCATGGAAAGCTGCATGAGCTTCAGATAGTATATTATAGTCATTTAGAAAAGTTGTCGGTTTGTTACAGAGAAAGCGAGCATACAGCTTTCCTATAACTGAAAGCAGACTGATTGGCCTATAGTTAGAAGGCACATTTGGCTGGCCTCTCTTGAAGATTGGGACTACTATTGCATGTTTCCAGGTAGACGGTACTTTGCCCGAGTTATTTACTATAGTAAAAAGTGCCACCAGAAGAGGAGCCCACCAGTGCTGATTTGATATGATCAATTCAGCTGAGATAAAGTCGTTTCCTGGGGCCTAACCACTCTTCAGGTTCCCAATTAATGTATGGACTTCTTCCACTGTAACCGGTCTCCATTGTGGGAGAGGTGACAGTTCTGCCAAATCTTCATCATAAAAACCGGCAGGGAGATTTGAATTTTCCATAAATATATTTCTAAAATGGTTCTCCCATACCTGACCTGGAATGGCACAGCTAGGGGCTGGGGAGCTATTGCTCAGGAAGTTGGAGACTTCCTGAGCAGACTGAGAGGTATCCCTTATCAAAATAGGATCTGTGTGTGCTCTCAGGATGTTGACTGCACGAGGCATATTTTATTGCATTGTGGACAATATGATCAAGCGAGGGAGCTATTGATTAAACCACCATTGGCAAATCAGCTGGGTCAGTCTGAAGCCTATCTTCTGGACGACAAGTCCAACGATATCACAGTGGCTGTGGCAAAGTTTCTTTCAGTAGTCATACGGATCAAAGATCAACATACCCATGACTAAACAAATAACGCTTTGGTCTCCCTTCCCTGGGGGTTTGTCTATATGAGTCTGTATTTTATTCTACATCTATGTTATGGGTCGTTGGACCGTAATAAAGATATACTTATGAGCTGCTAGTGAACTCTGCCATGATGCCTTGCAGTTGACGCAGCTGCATCGAAATGAGGGATGGGGGACTTGTTGATGTCCAGATGATGCTATGAGTCCCATCATTCCTTATCACTAGCCATGCCAACTGGGGCAGATGGGCGTCAGATTCCAAAAACATCTGGAGGGCCACAAGTTCCTTTCCCTGCTCTACATGTTTGTTATCTAAACTACCATCCATTTTGTATTGGCCCTAGTTGCTATTTAAGGTTGCAGGTCACGACACTCCAGTAACTGCCACAGTTCAAGCTGATAGAATTTCCCATACTCAAGACCTAACAAATGGGGAAGTGCTGCAGCCCAGTGTCAGAGCACCTGCTTTGCATACCGAAGGTCACAGGTTCAATTCCCAGCATCTCCTTGTAGAACTGGGAGACACTCGTGCCTGAAACCCTGGAGATCTGCTGCCCCTCAGTGTAGACAATACTGAACTAGGTGGACCATTGTCCTGACTCAGAATAAGGCAGTTTCATATAAAAAGGAAATGTGATAACTGTTAGAATTCCTGCTCCATGATTGCAGTCATGGGATTTTTGTCTGTCACATGACGGTGAATGTTTTGACTCCACAGAGTGGGAAGTGACGGAGACAGGATGTTTGTGTTACTGTGTTCTGTGAAGTGGGACTACAGTGGTACCTCGGGTTACATATGCTTCAGGTTACAGACGCTTCAGGTTACAGACTCCGCTAACCCAGAAATAGTACCTCGGGTTAAGAACTTTGCTTCAGGATGAGAACAGAAATCATGCTCTGGTGGCGCAGTGGCAGCAGGAGGCCCCATTAGCTAAAGTGGTGCTTCAGGTTAAGAACAGTTTCAGGTTAAGAACGGACCTCCAGAATGAATTAAGTACTTAACCCGAGGTACCACTATATTGTCCTTTGTTCTTTTTCTCTTTGCTGTTTGATGCTAGAAAGTGAGCCATGTTGCAGTGCTCTGTGTGTGTTTATATGTAAATAAAGTAGATTAGCCAAAATGCTGAATTCTGTTACGCAAGCTGCGAAGAATCTGTGGATCCCTAAGTGTGCTGATGTCTGTTGGCATCGGTTGCTGTGATGTTCAGGCTGAAGAAAGCTAATGAAGCTCCCAAACAATCTACCAGGAGGGAAATAACATGCCAGTTGGGCATGTGTCTCAGCCAGGGTCCTACTCGAGTGTAGGACCAGCTCCTGTCTTCTTAGCTATCTGTCTATCTATCTGAAGCATAAACATCCTGAAGTTTTCTGTCGGACTGAGCTGACACTTCTCTGAAAAGAATTCTCTGGTGGTGGTTGCTGCCACTGCTGCTGCTTTTTCATCATCAAGCTCCTCCTGAACAGTAGGAAAAATTCAGCCTTTCCCTGGAGAATATGAAATAAAATACCCTGCCCCAGTTTCTCCACCTGTGAATAGAAAAGATCCAGTTTGATATTGCTTAATATTTCAGCAAGCCCCACACTTGGATGGCTTTAAGTGATGATCATTCAAATTCAGAAAGGATAGGGCTATCAATGGCTACTAGCTATGATAACTATGTTCTACTTCATACTTCTGAATACCAGTTGAAGGTGAGCAGAGCACTGCTACGTTCCTTTCCAGCTTGCAGGCATCCCACAGGCATCTGGTTGGCCACTGTGAAAACAGGATGCTGGAGCAAGTGAGCCTGATCGCACAGTCTCTTCTTATGTTCTTAAGCAATGAGCTTGGGTACATGGTCCTTCCAACCCTCCTTTCTTAAGGCTACATTCAACTCAGTCATACCCAATGGAATCTAGGGAGTCAAAGTTAGTCACACCCATCAATCTCAGAAGGTCCACTCTGAATATGACTTATTTGGGATCAACCCATACCCCATGTGAACTAGCCATTTCACTTGATGAATCTCCCTGAGAAACAACTCCCAAGTTCTCCATAACTTTAGGTCCCCCTCCCCTTTTTTGCTGTCAGTTCTAAATAGGATTCCACAACCGTCCCTAGAACTTTGTTCCAATACAAGCATTATTCACTGTGAATGACAAGATAGGTGAACAAAAAGAAACACAGACATGACCACACATCCTTTGGCAGTGAGTCACTTTGGGATGAAATTGCTCCATGAACTCACAAGAATAATAGAGTTATAAGAGCCAGAATGAATAGCTGTCGGGAAAGAGTTGACTTTCACTCTGTCTACACAGAGCACATTGGCCTGTGGCCAGGTGAGGGTTTTGTCCACTGTTGATTAAAGAAATTTGCACCTGTGTGATCAATCTGAGATTGATAGGATTGCTGTTCTTTGCTTAAGATATGCGAAGCACCGGCCTGACTCATAGCAAGAGGCTTAAGGGTGTCATGTAATTTGGAGCTGAATCTATTTGAAGAAGGAGATGATATTCAGAGGTTCCACAGCAGACTGAACTCTGTGTGCTTTGATGCGATGGTTGGCGGAGGTATCGCCCAAAAGGTTACCTGACAAATGTAGGACTTTATTGTTTGCTTTGATTCACTTTGCAATGTGCGGGCTTGGAAAGCAATCAAAAAGAACAAGGAGCCTGTTGCTGGGTGTTTTGCTGTCTGTTTCAAAAAAGTCAGCCCTCTTTGCATCTGAAACCCACATACTGCCCCACTCTCGCTTCTGGTTTATCTTTGCTTCTCAGGATTTCATCTTTTGTCCAGGACTCCTTGGCTTGCCTCTGTGTGTGTGTGTTTAATGAGGCCCTTCCTATTGTTTTTGACCCCCCTCAGCACTTTCTGTTGCCCTCCTGTTTTCCCTTCCCCTGCCTTAGATCTGAGCACCTCTGCCAGAGACATGGCTTAGCTGAGGTCTTACAGAGTGCACAGCTCAGGAGTTAAACAGCTGCCATGAATCTCCACCAGCATCTCCAGGTGTGGTGGGAGAGACTCTGCCTGAAACCCCGGGGAGCTGCTGCCAGTCAGTGTAGACCAGTATTTCTCAAACTTGGGTCTCCAGCTATTGTTGGACTACAGCATCCCTAGCTAGCAGGACCAGTGTTCAGGAATGATGGGAGTTTAGTGCAGCAACAGCTGGAGACCCAAGTTTGAGACCACTAGTGTAGACAGTGCTGAGCTAGGTGGACCAATGATCAGACTCAGCAGCTTTTTGTTTACCCCTCTTAGGGTCTATCTCCACCACCTGAGGCACTGCAGGGATGCTGCCCAGCCTTGGAAGCAAACGCTTATTGTCTCTCAGTGGATTCTTGATGCACCATGAGACAGGAGTGTGCCCAGCTGAATCATTCTTAAGGATGTGGTTCACATAAATCAGGCTTGAGTTCAAATAAGTCCATGGGTGTGATGACTCAGAGTCAGGTTCATGGCTATCACCTTGGGTTAAGTATCAACAAAACTGGTTGACTTTTTTTCAGGTGGTTTCTATGGTTTTAAGCCTTGGATATCATTCATGGCTAGGCCCATGACACTGCTTACCCAGCACATTGCCTGTGACATCAGGACAGCTCATCCAATCACTACCATTTCCATAAAATCCCAAAGCACTGTCAATGGTATCTTCTAGAGCAGGTGTGGGGAACTTTTGGTCTTCCAGATGTTACTGAACTACAACTGCCATCAACCATGACAGTTGGCCATGCTGGCTGGGCCTGATGGGAGCTGTATTTAGCAACATTTGGAGGACCACTTCTGATCTAGATCATTTTTACCCTGCTGTTCAGTGAGCTCACATACAATTTGATAACAAAACATATAAATTGTTTTGTGGCTGTGAACTTCCCCTCTGCCAGTTGTTTCACAAATGGATGCAGGACAGAGTGAGGACAAATTGAAACAAATGAGATGGGTTACTAGAGAGAGGAACTTTTCAGTATTGGTACCCCAGAGTGGTCTTTCTAGTGCCCACTTGATGACTTTTTAGGTGTCAGGTGCATGCATTTTCAGTCTCTCTCTCCCCCCTGCTTTTTATACATATATTTTATGGACGTCATTTTCTGTTGCTAGTCCTATTCTGGGTGAGATTATAGTTTCCTTTTCTATTTTATGTTTTTTTAGTATTTACTTGTGAGCCACCCAGAGGGCACTTGTCATTGGGTGGCATATAAACACTGGAAATAAATAAATAGACAAATGAATGAATGACTGAATGAATGTAAATAAATTAAAACACTATGTGTTTACAAACTGAAAGACATTACATAAAATGGGAGGATGGTGAGAAAGGAAGGGGGGAATTGATTACCAATAGTAGTTCTAAAGTCAGCTGGAATGGAAACCGTTCAAAGACACAAGGAACTCAGTGGAGTTCGTCTTTCAGCAGTGCTGTTTGGATGACCCTCTCCTTTCCATCGCTTCTGTTGCTTCAACCTGCTGGCAGATGACAGCTGAAGCAGAGATATCTTACTGGGCCTGGCCTTTCAGTGGAGTTGATGGAATAAGTCCTGCTTATTCGCTGCAAGTCCACTCTGCAGTGTATGGGGGAGAAAACAAAACACACACTAAACGTGGAATAATGCGAAGATCTTGCTATGCATTCTTTGCCTGTGTAAGAGACTTAAAATATTTAAAACCACCAATGCACTTGAGTGATAAGCAGCAAATGCCTCTCTTTTCCTTCCTTCCTAGGCTTGTTACTTTTTCAATTCATGTATTATGAATACTAATAACCTGGCCTTCACCGTGTGGTCCAAGGGCAAGGAACATATGGAATCAATCTAGCAAATGAAAACAACATACAACATATGTTATATGCAATTTCTGCCTTCCAGCAGATTGAGGTGTTCTCAGATTCATAGAGATATAGGAAGCTGTTCAGATCATTGCTCAATCTTACTCAGTATTGTCTACACTGATTGGCACCTACTGTTCAGAGATTCAGGCAGGGCACATTCCCAGTCCTATGTGCAGATGTCAAGAATTAAACTTGTGTGCAAAGCAGGTAAAGGTAAAGGTAAAGGGACCCCTGACCATTAGGTCCAGTTGTGGTCGACTCTGGGGTTGTGGTGCTCATCTCGCTTTACTGGCCGAGGGAGCCGGTGTACAGCTTCCAGGTCATATGGCCAGCATGACTAAGCCACTTCTGGCAAATCAGAGCAGTGCACAGAAATTCCGTTTACCTTCCCACCAGAGCAGTACCTATTTATCTACTTGCACTCTGACGTGCTTTCGAACTGCTAGGTTGGCAGGAGCAGGGACCGAGCAACGGGAGCTCACCCCATCACGGGGATTCGAACCGCGGACCTTCTGATCGGCAAGCCCTAGGCTCTGTGGTTTAACCTACAGTGCCACCCGCATCCCGTGTGCAAAGCACAGACTCCACTATTTAATAATAATAATAATAATAATAATAATAATAATACCTCCTTTTTGAGAAGAAATACCAAGGCAGTTCACGAACACACAAAAGCCAACAGCAGAATAGCAAGCAAAACTGAATTATAAAAATATAACTACCCATAATTAAAGCACGTAGTAGAACAATTTCATTAAAACATCCATAATTAAAATGTATAATAAACAAGCTCATTAAAATAGCATAACAGTTAAAAATGATGATTTCTGCCCCCCACCCTTTCCCCTCCCACGTGCTCTGCCTCTTTTATAAGTTGCAAGCCTATGGCAAGAACTTGTCAGCATCACTGGTCCAGAAACAAAGGAGCCCCATGGTTTATAGGCAAAGGTGAACACCTTTTCAAAGCTACTCACATTATAGTACATACGAAATAAAATGCAAGGTAAAACAGTTTACTGATACAAGATGTGGCCAAGTTGTACTTCAAGGAAAGCCTGAATAGATGTGGATGTATTGACCACATGGGCAAAAATGATTCACCGGGTGTCATTCTAATGTCAGGCAACTGGCAGCTGTTTGCACCCACATGGCAAGCTTGGCCTATGGAGGTGGTGGAGATAAGATTCTGGTCCACGGGCATTACCCAGCTCCCTCCCCATGTTCTTGAGGCACCAAAGCATAATGCTGTGTTTGGGTGTTTACCCAGTGTACAAAGGGAAGGAATTCTGTTAGGCAAGTGCTAGTGAGGTCCTGAGAGGCTAGCACTACATTCACACTTGATGAATGGCAGGAAATTATGTCAGAACTTGCAGTGAGGGAACATGTGATGCTCCACAGGTGAGGAACACTTGAAAAAATATGAAATCAGTCGGCATACTCGACCTGATGAAAATTATGATGCTCAAAGACATGCATCTTCAACAACTATCTGGCCATAGCAATCTTTCTGTCCATTCGCAGTGTTGTCTGCTTTCTTTATTCTTTTCTATTTCTCTTCTCTTTAGTGGTCCAAATTCAACTAAGCTTTCCCATCTCAAATTTCCTTTTGATCCCTGGGAGAGGACCATTACCTTTATGGGATGGGAGGGGAAGCCTTTCAAACAATATTCCCTGTATAGGGGAGTTTTTAATGTTTAATGTTTTATTATGTTTTGTATATGCTAGAAGCCACCCATAGTGGCTGGAGCAAACCAGTCAGATGGGCGGGATACAATTAATATTATTATTATTTATTTATTTTCTGGGCAACCTTCCAAGGCTCTCTAGAGAGTGATGTGAGTGGTCAGAGGCAAAGTGGGCAGGCAGGGCATAAAACACACGTGCTTTGAGCAGTGGGCTAGTTTGTACACAAGCTCACACACATTTCTCTGGCTTCCATCCAGCGGCACTATCAAGCGTTCAAGGGCACTTATGAGTCATGCAAAAACAACTGGGAGAAAATGTAGGGCTGAGGCAACATCTCCCCCAATAGCCCACACTCTGGAGACTAGCAGAAAGTGCTGTGTAAGACATTTATGCCAGAAAGTCAGTTGCAAGAAGATGAGCTAACTGGTGTCTTCTATGCCGGGAAGTCTGACACGCATCTGAGCTAACTGTGTCTGTTTTTAAATTTGCACGTTTGCAAGAAATCTGCACATGGTTGTAGTTTGCGGCAGACAGGACAGAAGGTGGGGGAAGCTAAAAAGTTCTGTTTCTCTTGCCTACATGAGTATGGTCCCACTTTCTTTGCCTGCTTGAGTAAGCCTATAAGAAGTTGTTTGTCGCATACTGTTATGTACTGAGTTGAATAGGATCCAAATGCAGCAGTCTGATTGGTCCTACAACAATAGGATCCAAAATGCAGCAGTCTGATTGGTCTGCAGGAGCCACCCAATCCAACTCCAGGTGGAATTGAATCCGCAACCTGATTGGCCTACAGGAGAATCCCTGAATTAGCCAATCACATTGGGCCCATTGTGTAAATAATGTATATAAAGCAGACATTTCGGGGGAACTTCCATTCCTCACTATGAGCTGAAAAAAGAGCATGAAATCCACACTCAACTCCTAGTATATTTCACATACTATAAAAGGAAGCTATAGAGAACAAGGAGGGGCTCAGCCTTTGGGAGAGATCCCACTGCAGCCCCTTCACAGGTGAATAAATTCTGACCTTCCCCGGAGAACCAAGTGTCTGGGAAAAACCTGCAATAGGGCCAGTGAGGGGTGTGGGCTGGGGCGATAGGCAGGGATGGGAAACCTGCAGAAAGTTCCAGTGGCCACATAAAGAAGCTTGAAGAGGCAGGTTTCCAGGTTTGACACCATGGGATCAGGTAGATCAGTGCTCGGATCCAGTATGGTGAAATGTGTTTATATTGAAAGAGGTATTACTGCATTGAAAGAGGTATTATATTGAAAGAGGTATTACTACTGTCTTGGAGCCAGGAAGGCCAGCCTGCATGCCACAGAGAGCAGAGTGTATCCTTTTCTTCACAAACAAGGAAAAAATAATAACAAGCAGTTAATAATAATAAAAAAGGAGCCTGACTTTGCTCCAGTGAACATTAACTTCAGAGTTCATGGAGTATGAATTCAACATGCTTGATTGGATTAATGCAAAAATAAATAAATAAATAAAAATGTTAATCTAATATTTTTGTCTTGCCTCTGGTTAAAACAGCCATAAATTTGATAATGCATTTTTGAAAACACTCTCTGAGTGAGATCACAGTATGAATTTGATTATCCTTTTACCTGCTTATTGCTTTATCCTGTTCCTTATCACATCATTTAGTTGGCTTTGTGGAGCCCGGCTTGAATTTCCATCGTGAGAGCAGGGTGGGGAGGGAGTCAGACCTCCAGACAGGTTGCTCGCACTGTGGTTATACACCTTAATGCATTATATAAATTGAGAGATGAGTATCGCTTTAATGACAGATTTCTCTATCGTGGTTTACAGTAGGTTTCCTTCCCTAGTTGGATTAGCAACACAGCCCCTAAGGCCCAATGGCCAGGCATTCAATTTGACATTTCCATTCTGACAAGAGAGAAAAGAAAAGTCTTGTTTTGCCTTTTGGTTTTTAAAGATGCACACAAATCTTCATCTTTTTTTCCATTTTCCTTTTTTTTTTTTACAAATTAACAAATATGAATCATCCTGGGAGGCTTTTTGTCAATAGATCAGGGTGAAGATACTTTAAAGAAATAAAGAGCTTGTCGTATTCTCCAGCCAACCCAAGAGAGGCAGGAGGGAACTCACTCATCTCTGTGTTGTGCCTTTTAAAATAACATCACTGGTCTTGCCTCAGCCTACCTGCCTCCACCCCTCCTGCCTTGCTAGTGCTTTTTGCCTGTTGTAGATTTGGAAATGCATACCATCCAACATTTCTCCAGTGAAAATAGGGGTGTCCAGTGCTATTATTCTAGAAAAAGAGGTGCCAGAGCTCACCATGAATGCCCTCCTTGTTCTCTTATAATGGCAATGGTGCTTGCCTGAGAGGTGCTGGAACTGAGCTTTGGTGAGTTTCAGCTGAAAAAGAGCCCCGAGGATGTCCTATTCCATACCTTCCAACATTTCCCCAGTGAAAATAGGGATGTCCAGTGTTATTATTCTAAAAAGAGGTGCCAGAACTCACCATGAACACTTCCCTTGTTCTCTTGTACAGTGGTACCTCAGGTTACAGACGCTTCAGGTTACATACGCTTCAGGTTACAGACTCCACTAACCCAAAAATAGTACCTCAGGTTAAGAACTTTGCTTCAGGATGAGAACAGAAATCGTACTCTCGTGGCGCGGCAGCAGCAGGAGGCCCCATTAGCTAAAGTGGTGCTTCAGGTTAAGAACAGTTTCAGGTTAAGTACGGACCTCTGGAACAAATTAAGTACTTAACCTGAAGTGCCACTGTAATGGCAATGGCGCCCACCTGAGAGGTACCGGAACTGAGTTCCATCAAATTCTGACTGGGGAAAAAATGCCCTGGGGATGTCCTATTCCATATCCTCCAACATTTATCCGATGAAAATAGAGACATCCTATGGAAAAGCAGAACATTTCGGGATCAAATCAGAAACCGGGATGGCTTCTGTAAATCTAGGGCTGTCCCTGGAAAATAGAAGCACTTCGAGGGTCTGGAATTGATGGCAGGGACTTTTCTGTTTTATTGGTCTAGGAGCAAAGAATCAGGCTGTTTGCGAGACAGAGTTGAATCCTTTCCCAAAGGCCCTTTTATACTTGCTAGCATCCTGCCTCCAGCCTACTGTAATTAATATGTCACAATCCTACCCATCCCCTCTGTTCTGTACAGAAATGGTGATCAGGTGGAGTCACCCTGTTCACCCTGTGGCTTCTCAAACCACCAGCAGCTATCTGCAAATCAGGAGGGTGGCACTGGGGTTTCACATCTTTGTAGAAACTGAGCAAACTGCAAAGGCACTGAGGAGCAAGTTACTAAGTTCCAGTTGTAACCTGTTGCACATAGTGATCTGCACTAGAGAGCTTTGGGCTTTATGCAGGAGTATTCAGGAGATGGTGGCTTTTCCGTTTTAATCACATTTAGGAATGGGGAGTATGAGGCATTCTGTCTCATCAGTGTCATATTAATGGAACCTCGCTAGGTTGCTAGGATGAAGTGCTGCTTTGCAAAACAATGGAATCAAATTTGCACCAGCCTAATGCATTGTATTTGTTGATTATGTTTCAGTGGAAATTGCAATTGTGGCATGGTAGTTTGCCTTCAGCTAAACAAAACTGCCTGGTGCACTCCAACAGGAAGTAATTCGGGGCCACAAAGAAGGTTGTGCAATTCTCTAGCAAAATAAATTGTTCTGAATGACTCCTTCAACTTTCATGGTTCTGTGCAGTGTGACTCAAAGCGAGCAGTGACAAATCAGTCTCCCTTGTGAAGCATCATCCATTTATCTGGAGTAGTTACAGCCAAATTCCATAAAATATCCCAGCCCTCTCACACAATAGTAGACAATTCCTCCTTTCAACGAACACAAAAAGGGCTCCTGTTATTATACTTCAATTTGATTGCACATTAAAAAAACCTTCCAAATCCTTCTAGTGTTTTATTATACTGATGTAAAGCCTATCCTTGATTTAATTAAAGAATTGTGGGTTGATGCTTTACTTCTCTGTCCCCTTTCTCAGTGTTTCATTTTGTTTTTTGCATAGCAAGTACATTCATTTAGGCAATCGGCAATGTAGGGAACAGGAAAGTTTTAATGATAATGACAGAGCACATTATGTTAATCAGGAGGGGCGATCTGATATACATCTGGGGTTGAGATGCTTTTGTTTTGAACTAACTTCTTCACAGAAAATATGGTAGTGACTACTGGGTCTAGAATGATTGCTTGCCTACTTTTGAAAATTTGAAGAAAATGGGGGATAGAACCACAGAGTTAGGTTACTGCTAAATCGTGTGTGTGTATGTGTGTGTTCAATGGGGAGATAACAAAATAAAGTTTGGTTCTCATAACATATCTGTTCAGATGTTAACTAAAAATAAGTAGGGTGGGGGAGCTTCTTAAGTGCCTCACTTTGGATCTGAAATGACTTCTAATTCCCAGTCTGTACCAGATCCGGTGTTCTGCTTTCCAGTATATATGGTGGTTTTTCAGGGATTCCCCTCTTCTCTGCAAGGTGTGAACACACTTAACATTACATTTCTTAATCTGTGCTGTGGCTTTGCCAGTACAGCACACTGCTACAGATCTCTATTATGAGCAAGAGCCATCCCTGAACTATACTTTCTAAACTCCGATCTGTGTTCAGTATCAGGGCTGTCAACCAACTGAAAAATATTGAGTTGCATAGCCATAGAAGGTTTTTGGAAAATTTCCCCTCCCCCCCTAAAAATATGCATTTCACCAAACCTCATTTATTTATTTGTTTTTTAGGAACTGGAACTACTGTGAGGCAACTAGCACTCATGGTTAAAAAGGAAATATCATATTTATTATTTTATTTTTCATTCCCTATTGGAGGAACACACCAGAACCAAAACACAGCTTTGCAAAATGCACAAGTATGCCATTAACTCTCAACCTCACCAATTAAAATTAACCCTTCATTAATCATCAAAAGCTTTAGTTGCTGGATTTGCCTATTCAGCCTAGAATCAGGCTGCAATCCTGCACCCACTTACCTGGAGCAGCTGGACAAGGGAATGCAGGATGTGGTGATGTCATCAGTTGGAGCACCGGGGTTACTGATGAGTCTCCTTGCTCTGGCAAGAAAATAAACTCTAAGAGTTTAAGTCATAGCAATCTTTGCAAGCTCGTGTGCATTTCTAATTAAAGGCTTAAGGTTACATTTCAGTGGGCAGGACATCTTTTGCTAAAGCTCAGTTTGTTTTGCAAGTTTAATCCATACATTCGGAGGTAAGCATCACTGAGCTCAATGAAGCTTACTCCCAGGAAACTATACGTGGGACTGGAGCCATGCTGCTGGGAAGTTTATCGTATGCTAGGACTCCATGAAAGTGTCACAATTTTTCATAGCATTTATTTCTACAGAAGCCTGCATTTCTGGATTCCCCTATGGGGGAATGTCATGATGCACTTGTATTTTAAAATTTACCACTACACCAGTGCCTGGTAGTAAGTTGCATTAAACTCAGTATGACTTATTTCTGAGTCAAACTCTGTAGAGTTATGCTTTCATTTAGTATGTAAATCGCTGTTCACTTTTCTGGATTCAAATGTTTATCCTGTATTTCATTTTCTGCTGTCTTTCTGCTCCTTTATTCTATAGTGTGTGTGTGTGTGTGTGTGTGTGTGTACGCGCGTGTGTGAATTTTCTCTCTTGCAGTGAAACGGAAGATTTCCCACTGAGAATATTTAAATACACCTCCCCGCTGCTCCTAAGACAAATGGTGTGATTATTAAGTAATAACCATTCCTTTTCCTTTTGTAGATCCCGGGTTGCACAGGCAACAATTTTTCCTGCAGAGACCGTCAAATGTGGTAGTTGTCGAAGGGAAAGACGCTGTGCTGGAATGCTGTGTCTCTGGCTATCCAGCCCCAACGTTTACGTGGCTGCGAGGAGATGAAACAATCCCATTCAGGTACCTAGTTCCTCAGTTTACAACAATGCATTGGGAAGAGCAAATCTAGAATTCTGCTGCTCGCTTTTGGATCAGCTGCTTTGTCTCATGTGGGAACACCATTGCTGAAAGGAGAGAAAATTATAAGTCTGCTGGACCCCTACATATGGGAAGGAGTGAACAGCCCTCCCACTGAATATAATTGATCATTCATGCTTATGATATTGTATAATTTCTTTTTAAATTGGTGTGAGCTACCGGGAGAGGGTGGGGATGTAAACCTTCTAGAACTAACAAAACCATCCTACCCGTTCCCTTATTTTAAACCAAGTTTTCTTGCCAATATTCCAGATCCAAAAAGTATTCATTGCTGGCTGGGAGCAACTTACTGATATCTAATGCAACAGATGATGATTCTGGGACGTATACTTGTGTGGTCACCTACAGGGAGGAGAACAGCAGTGCTTCAGCTGAGCTATCTGTTTTGGGTGAGTACAGAGAATTCTATATCTTTTGTGGCCTGAAAAAGTCCTTTGCATCTGAAGAAGGATTCGCTGCACTTCCAGATAGATATTTATTGTGGAGGCTCACACCAAGTATCCAGACTACGTCACTGGCATAAAAATGCTGGCTTATACTGTATCTTCTCCCCACCTTTAATACAATTTATACTTTCAAGGGCTAATCTGATAAGTGAAAAAACAAAAACCTGTTACTTGTTTGCTATATCACAATGACTGGTTTGCAAATTAACTGGAACACCCTCAGATTTCTTTGTTATTATTTGAGTTTTCTTTCTGAATCTCAGTCAGGTTGAAAGACATCTTCACATGCCTACAATGCCATGAAAAACATTCAATTGTGTTTATTCTCAAATTGAATTCCAAATACTGTCTCTGTGGTTGGGTGATTTTTTTTAGCTCTGTGGTTAAGATGATTTTCCTGTGTTTGCTTTCTTCATCATTATGTTGAGCTTGTTGGGTTCCTTTATTGTTGTTTAGTCATGTCCAACTCTTTGTGACCCCATGGACCAGAGCATACCAGGCACTCCTGTCTTCCACTGCCTCCCGCAGTTTGGTCAAACTCATGTTGGTAGCTTCGAGAACACTGTCCAGCCATCTCATCCTCTGTCGTCCCCTTCTCCTCGTGCCCTCAGTCTTTCCCAACATCAGGGTCTTTTCCAAGGAGTCTTCTCTTCTCATGAGGTGGCCAAAGTATTGGAGCCTCACCTTCAGGATCTATCTTTCCAGTGAGCACTCAGGGCTGATTTCCTTCAGAATGGCTAGCTGCACCTGACCTTAGCAGGGCAGCACTGACGACTGGACTCCAGCAGAGGTCAGTGAGGGAAAACATCATGGGGAAGCATTGGACCAGGTTCAGACTCAAGCTCACCCCAAATGCTCCCAGGGGCTCTGGTGTGGCCCTCACCCCTGGATGGGGATTGGACAAAAGCAAGGCGAGCCCCTGGATTCCTTTAACAGAATACCCTTTGCGCATTGGAGGGGTAGGTGTGACAACATCTCCTCCACACCACATTGAACCAATGCCTACCTGCCAAACCTTACATAGTTGTGATGATCTGCTATGCGGCAGGAGAAACCCAAGTGGTGCCAGCCAATCAGCCAAATGGGAAAATTCCTACCGGGCCCCTGTCCCCAAATCAGACAACTCATGGCGGCATAGCAAGGTCATAATGAACCCTAAATATAGGGAGACTGGGCGGGTGATCCGATGCACGAGGCGAAAAGAGGAAGCTCAACGCAACGTGCAGCAGTATATACAGGTCCCTCAGTTAATGCATGAAACGATCCCATTGGCGGCCAGAAGTACCCCAGCAACCGAGGGACCACCAATCAGGTTGTTGTGGCTATCCAATTGCTCCCACCCACAACAGCAGTGAGGGCAGTCTTGATGATCTCACCGCAACGCGTGCTATCTGGGAGGAGGACACGATTTGCCAAAATGTGCCATTATACACTCAACAGGATACCATTCATCCCTAAGCAGAAACATAACGTTTGCATGGTGAAATATACTTGGAGTCGAGAGTGGATTTCATGCTCTTTATTCAGCTCATAGTGGTGAGGAGGAATGGAAGTTCCCCCACAATATCTGCTTTATATACATTATTTACACAATGGGCTGCACATGATTGGCTAATTCTGGGATTCTCCTGTAGGATTCACTTCCATCTGGAGCTGGATTGGGTGGCTCCTGTGGACCAATCATACTGCTGCATTTTGGATCCTATTGTTCTAGGACCAATCAGACTGCTGCATTTTAGATCCTATTCAACTCAGTACATAACACACGGGCTGATTTTTCTGAACCTGTGTGGTCCGATTGCATATCAGCTCAAATCCTAGCATATCCCTGCATCTGTGGATATTTCTGGCTCGCCAGAAAGGCCCCATTGCATGGATTCAGGGTAGGGATAGTGTTTTCAGAATGGGTAGATGGCATATTGGTGTATATGTGTGTGTGTGTTAGTTCACACGATCCTTTCATGTGTGTCTATTGTTCCTCATTCAAAGTGCTGCCTGACTTGTTGCTCTTGCTTATCTCTGTGTCTTATCTGAATGCTTACTGCCATGCTGGTGCTTTTCTTCCCTTCTCATCTAAGTGCTTTCTTGACTTGCTAGCTCTTATCCTTCCTCTTAATCTAACATCTGACTAGCTTGCTGGTACTTATCCTTCCTCCCCATCTGAATGTTTCCTGGCTTATCAGTGCTTATAGTTAGGCCCCATGCTTGTATACTTGCTAACTTTAACATTAGCCCCTCGGCTTCCCAATGTTTGTCCATGATCACCATCTAGCAACTTCCTGGCTTGTTAGGGTTCATATTTCTTGCCCTTCCCTCTAACTGCTGATTGCTTGCTGAGGCTTATAACTTGCACATTAGTCTGCATCCTAGGATTGTTCTATGCTGATGTGCTGCTTCGTTTCCTGGCATAGCCATCCCTAGCATTAGGCAAAGTGAGACAGCTGCTTCAGGCAGCAGGTGGGTGGGGCAGCAGTTCTCCATCATTTCCCACAAGTCCCCTAGGCTGGCTTGCTCTACACCTCCTAAGCAAGCCTGCTGCTTTCAGCTACTGTCAAGGATGTCATCCCACAGCCTGGTTGTTGTTGGGGGAGTTTTTGGTAATATAATTTTTTATTAAATTTTCCAAACATTTTCACAATAATCTTCATATCAAATAGTTACATCCATAAATTGACTTCCCACCCACCCCCACTCCCCGCAGCGTTTTTACTCAAACCTTTTCTACTGCTTTATATCTTTATCTATTACACAAAGTTCCTCTTTTACAATTATTTTATCGTTTTTATGCTGCTGCTGCTGCTTTTAGCTCGAATCCTGCCCACGATTTCATTTGACTATAGTATTTTTGAAAAATAGTCCATGGAAGGCCTCTATTCTTCTATGAAAAGTTCATCATAGCCAGTATTGAACTAAGATTCAGCTGCTAGTTTGGTTGGATTCTGTGCATGGAATGGCAGGGGGCAAAACCTTGTCCTGAACCCCAGGCACCAAAGTACCTTGGGGTTGGTCCTGCTTCCCAAGCTTTATGGTTATTCCCTAACTGCTTCTTGACACATAATCTAAATGTTCAGCAGATTTCTAAGAGTTCAGCAGATTTCTCTTGTTTCTCTTCCCAGGTTACTAATGCTTACCTGAAAAGGAAAGGGTCATGGCTTTGTGGCAAGATGCAACAGGTCCCAGGTTCTATCACTCACATCTCTAGGTACTAGAGCTGAAACCCAGGAGACCCCTGCCCATCATTGTAGACCAGGTGTGAGGAACCCTTGGGCCTCCTGATGTTGCTGAACAATTTCCATCATCAGTAGCCATTGGCCATGATGGAAGCTGTAGTTCAGCAACATCAAGAAGACCAAGGTTTCCCCACTCATGATGTGGACAATACAGAATTAGATGGACCAGTAGTCTAACTTGGCATAAGGCCTGTGGGTTGCTGTTGTTTGTGGGTTTATTGCCCTTTCGTTTGTTGACACCAACATGGTGCAGCAACAGCTTGCTCCATTTTTTTTTTGCAACTGTGCAAGGTGTGTATTTTCCACATGCATTTCATCTGTGCAAACATCATCATCATCATCATCATTTTATAAGTATGCCGCCTTTCCACAGTTAAAACAATGCTCAAGGAGGCTTACAATATGAAAAGATTTACATAATTATAGTGGTACCTCGGGTTACATATGCTTCAGGTTACATACGCTTCAGGTTACACACTCCACTAAGCCAAAAATAGTGCTTCAGGTTAAGAACTTTGCTTCAAGATAAGAACAGAAATCGGGCTCCTGCGGTGCGGCGGCAGCAGGAGGCCCCATTAGCTAAAGTGGTGCTTCAGGTTAAGAACAGTTTCAGGTTAAGTACTGACCTCCGGAATGAATTAAGTACTTAACCTGAGGCAAAGGTACCCCTGCCCGTACGGGCCAGTCGTGTCCGACTCTAGGGTTGTGCGCCCATCTCACTTAAGAGGCCGGGGGCCAGCGCTGTCCGGAGACACTTCCGGGTCACGTGGCCAGCGTGACGAAGCTTCTCTGGCGAGCCAGCACCAGCGCAGCACACGGAAACGCCGTGTACCTGAGGTACCACTGTACAAACATAGCAAAGTAGTCGTAAAAATAAATAAGACACACTGAAAACTACAAAACCAAACTGAACAGTTTCCACATAAAAATAAAGATACAAAAAGTTAATATCAGTAATATCACTAACAGCAGCAAAAACTCCCAACAAAACTTTCCCCAAAAGACCCAAGTCCTTGCTGGGCAGCAGCCGCCGCAGCAGTTCTTATGAGGCCAGTCAAGCCCCGCCCTAGGTCAGGTGGAGAGAGGTAGGAACAGGGCCCTCAGGCACTCAGCAGGGGAGTCCTCCCTGGGCATGCAACTTATGCTTCTGAAAATGAAAATTTTAATTATTCATCCAATTCCCAGACTTCATCTCCTGGTATTCCAGATGACATGCATCTGCCTTCACCACAGCTGTCCCCACAAAAACCTGCTTTAGCACATATATTAGTGGACCAGGGTGCATATATTTACTGCCACTGTCAGGAGGAATAGCCTTGACTGATTTTGTCTCTGGGTCCGTATCCAGGCATCATGCACAGCACGGTTGTGATGCAACATTTTGATGCCAGCGGTTACCACACAGAAATAACAGTACTCAGGGAAAAAATTGGAAGCACTGTTGTTTTCCGTGCCACCTGCTGAGCAGCAAAGCATACCACTTTGCCCCTGCTTTCATCCTTGTGAAAACCTCTCTTTCTTCCTGCAAATGATTCATTAGCCAGTAAGCATGCTATTTGACAGAGTTGTGAGGGGAGGGGGAAATGTCTTGGGTCTGGGATCAAAGAGTTGAGTTTGCCAGTGTGTCAGTTTTTCGTGGAATCAGAATTGTACAAACACTGCATTTAGAGAGGTGGTTTGTTTTTAATTACTGAACAATGCTGAGTTATCTTTGGGTGATTCCAAAAGATTTAAGGAACCACGCAGATAATGCTTGCTCAAACAGGAGCCCAATATCACTGTAATGCTTATTTAGCATTTGGGCTTTAAACCTTATGCATAAAAATGTTTTCATTAGTGAACAGAAAGCCCTTATTTGGATTAGAAGAGATTTGATGTGTGCACAACAATATCCTTTTATTAAGCCACAATGCAATGTTATGGAAATTATGCATGATGGAGGCTTTGAACTCTCTGACTTTTGGTGCATTAATGTTTCATGGGTTTCAATTATTTCATAATGACAAAATTATTTTTTGAGAGAGAGAGAGAGAGAGAGAGAGAAGCAAAACAAGTTGTTTTGCAAAACACTTTCTTTTTATTTGGTCTTACAAGCTGGTTAATGATGGAATGTGCATGATGTTTTGCAATTGTGTAGTGTAGCACTCACATCTATATCTAGAGACCTATCTATCAAGTTTTGTCAGGACTGTGAAAGTCTTCAAGGTTCCTGTGCCTAGGACCTTACCGGTTGCTTATCACGGGTTCCTGTTAGGATAGCCATGTTCCTTGCCTTATAGAAGAATAGTCTTCTATTTGAACAGCTGTCAGCAGACAGTCCTCTACTTGAAAAGAGAATTTAAAATTGGTAGTGTTGTACAGTGAAGCTATTAAAATGTAAAAGAAAGAAAGAAATGTTTTTCTTTCTGTTTTCCCATTTCTTTTTAGTCCCAGTCAATGATAAAAATAGCATACAAACAAGCATGGATGTAGAAGACGGTTGCAAATTATCCCTTGTTCTCACTGCAGTTTGATGCATGTGACTATCGCTAAACAAAGACCTCTCCTTTTGTTTGACTCTTCCCAGTCAATGTTACTATTCATTGAATTTAAAATGTATGACCATTAAGGAGTTGTTAAATATCAGTTTAAATATTCAAGTCATCTTTTCATTTCAGAAACAAGTGTCTATAAACAAAATAGTGCATGTTATTTTCTCGTTGCTGTGCCATTTAGCAACTGTTCAACACTGACAAAGAGAGTTCTTTTGAGAAAGAAGCTTCTGTATGAATAGTTGATATTAGGGTGTATGCTTGCCCTAATTTGAGGCTTAAATCCCGAGTTTCTGAACTTGAAAGTGTCAACTTGCTTCTTGCAGTTGGTTTATCTGGCTCCTTTAGAGCTGGAGTGCCCAACATAGTCCTCACTACAACGCCAGACGCTGAGAGGAGTTGATGGGAGTTGGCACACCAAGATGATTGGTAATCATGGGCTTTGGGACTTTGAGCCACATTCCTCTCCCTCTTTGGCATGCTACTCCCTACTCCCTTTATGTATCTTCTCAAAGTTAACTTTTTCAGCAACCCCAGCCACACTTTCATCTGACCATTGCCACCTAGCTGTTCTTTTAGTGGGAAATTGCAGTCAGCCGTAACTATGAATGAGTGCTAGTTAATGCATGAAGGGGTTAAGATCAGAGAGGTCTATTCCTAGACTCAGACCACACCATCTCACCTCCTCCTTCTCTTCTCTCACTCTCTTTGCACCATGTAATCAACAAGGAAGGACTTGCCTGAGCTTGCTCCAACCTCAGACTGCTTGCTTGAAACCACCTTTCTGTATTTTGTACCCAGGAGTATTCCACTTGTGTTCTCCTTGCGGTTGCATGGAACAACACATGAATCAGAACTTTTGATTTTGTAAGTAAAGTATTTTAACCTTACTTAAGTGTGTGGTCTGTTCATTGTCAGGGGGGTAGAGAACCAGAGGGTTAGAACCATGAGTTCTGCTTCTAAGGGACCTCGTGAACCATGAGTGATCCTCTCAGTGAGTAATTCCCAGTACATTTCTTTCTGTAGAACCTCAAGTACACCTAGGAACACCATTTGAAAATCATTAAACTAGTTACTAGCAGATAAGCTTGGGAATGCTTAGTAAAATGCAAAGGGGGAGGGGAACCCCTCTTGAAGGATATTGGAAATAATCTTCCATATTAATTTTATTTAATCACACTTCAAGGACCTTAATGAAACTTGTGATAAATTGTGAGCCTTCAGACCCCATCCTGTGCATCCTCCCTGCACTCAGAAGAGTTTTGCCCAGACTGGTCTTAAAACGGGTAGTTATAATTAGCTCTTAAATGGATCGGACATTTTGCTAACAATTACATAGAACAGATTCTGTTTACAGCAAAATTCATCATTTCACCAGGAGTGTGGCTCATGCTCGTAACAATTACCACGCACTGTCTGTTGCAATAAAATATATTTTACTAGAAGTTGTCAGCTTGGCAGCATCATGAAAAATGAGATGGAAGTGGGGAGTGGGTGATTTATAACCATTATATTTGATACTCTCTTCTTTGTTTAAAAGGCAGTGTTGTAGTCTCCTCTTCAAAGAAGCTTAGTGGCTAGAGCCAGGGATTAGTGGCCTCCCAGTTCCTAGGTCTAAAATGGTAGTGGCTGGGGTGTAGCATAGGCACAATTTTCGGTGTGTGTTTGCTGCTCATGCTGCCCTGCCAGTCCTGCACCACTTTATGAGGCTGGGATTCCAGCCTTGCAAAGTGGTGCACGGTTGGCGTCACTACAGTGATATCAGTAGCAAGAGCTGGACTGTTGCAGCAGGCTCTGTATACCATCTGCACCCCACCCCGGGCACCAGCAAACCATGCTACACCACTGGGTGGTGGTGAACCCTTTTCAGACGAAGGCCTTCAGTCCCTTGAGGGCACCTTTCTGGGGATGGGCATGCCCAGAAGCAAAGAGGTCTTCCTCTGTGGCAGCTTGCAAGTAGAAGACAGGTGGATGGGAATCCTTGTGAATCACACACAGTGGTGCTGCCTCATGCTGCTTTTACTGGCAATCTTCTCAGCGTTTGGCAAAGTGAGGAAACTGTCATTGAATTCTACGTCTGCAAAAGGTTCCAGTTTCTATCCTGCATAGGGCTGGGAAAGACTCCAGGGAGTTTCTGCCAGTCAGCATAGACAGTACAGTGGTACCTCGGGTTAAGTACTTAAATCGTTCCGGAGGTCCGTTCTAAACCTGAAACTGTTCTTAACCTGAAGCACCACTTTAGCTAATGGGGCCTCCTGCTGCTGCTGCGCTGCCGAAGCACGATTTCTGTTCTTATCCTGAAGCAAAGTTCTTAACCTGAAGCACTATTTCTGGGTTAGCGGAGTCTGTAACCTGAAGCGTATGTAACCCGAGGTACCACTGTACTGAGCAAATGGACTGATGGGCTGATTCAATACAAGGCAGCTTCTTGTTTTTGAATGTTTTGCTTTGCTTTGTTTCATGGAAGTTTTTAGTCTCTCAGTGACTGTGCTTATTGCTTCAGAACCCTTTCCCCCTCTGGTTCACCCATGTGCTGGATGTAGCTGTGTAATTTCTTGAATCACCTGAAAATTTCCACTGATGCTGCAAATGAAAACTAGCAGCCAAACAATGTTGCTGATGGCACAGCTCTCATCCACTTCTACTTGTACGAAAAATAAGCAAATGGGGAATATTTTTCTCTTGAGCTGCACAGGAAGGTTTGCAATCATGTTGTCCACCCACCATGTCAAGCCTTCTTTCAGAGACTCTTATCATAGAAAAGTGCTTTCTGTACCCTTTTTTTTATTTTTTTGCACACTGCTACTTCACAAGCTGTCTAGACTTTCAGAGCACAAACACAGGAAGCACAAAAGGTTCATCTACAAAATAGCAGCAGTGAGTTAAAGGAGCAAATCTACTATTGTTTTATGTAAACAAGATATTTACCACATTTATATCGCCACCCTTTCTCCAACAGGATAACAAACAGGACATCTGAGAACAGAAAATGCATTTAAAATACATTCAAATAACAGTAATGTCATTAATTAAGCAATTGGAGTGGTTGTTCTCATATAATCCTTGTTTTCAGCAAAATGACAGCTTTGTCATAATGTGCAGCAAACGTCCAACTGTGCAGAGACAAGTACAGATAAATTTACTGATTAAAGATAGCATAATGCAGGGGTGAGGAATCCACAGTGTCATTTTAGGGATTGCCCACTCGTCCTACACCTGACAGCATACCTGATATCAGGTGTGGACAGGGCTTCAAAGAAATCATCTGGTTTCCTAAACCCCTGGGCCACCCAGCAGCAAGTCAGTATAATCATACCTTGGTTGATGAATGCCTTCTGACTCGAATGTTTTGGCTCCCGAATGCTGCAAACCCAGAAGTGAGTGTTCCAGTTTGCGAATGTTCTTTGGAACCCAAATGTCCGACATGACTTCCGCTGTTAAGTTGTGGGTGAACATATCAGACGACACAGCGATTCTTCAAACAGCTTTTGTTTATTCACAGGCCAGGACAGAACTGAACTGAAGGGTTCAGTCAGCCTGCTTATATAGAGCCCCAGTACAATGTAACTGTAACAATTTCCTAAAACTATCCAATCACTGAACGTCACTTTCGATCCCTTATTTGCATAACTATCTATAGTATCCCCCTGCTGGCCCAGGGTGAGAACTTCAGTACATAACACCTGTGGCTTCTAATTGGCTGCATGAGCTTCCTGCAGCCAATCAGAAGCCGTGCCTTGCTTTCCGAACATTTTGAGATTGCTTTCGACTTCTGAGGTATGACTGCATGTCAAGTCCAAAGTTCAAAGACCAGGGCTCAATCCACGCAAGCAAAGTCCAAAGGCCAGGAAATACAGTTCAGAGTCAAACCCGAAACAAAGTCCAGAGGTCCAGGAGCATCCACACCAAGTTCCAACCAATGTACGCAGTTGAGCAGATACAGCACCTGCTTCCCTTTTATACCTTGCATGTTGGTTGCAGCATCTGGGCTGGATGAGGCCAGTGACCCTCACCTGTTTTGAGCCTACTCCAGCTGAGGAATCACTCGCCTCCTCCCAGAGCTAGCAAGCTCCACCTGGCCAGCTAGGGAGCTGGTCTGTGGGCCCTTGCCTGTCTCAGCCACCTAGAGCATACCCCCCACTGCTCCCTAAACCTCTCAGCCTGCCATGTTCATGGAGACAAAGGCCCCTCTGGCTCTGGAGATGGGTCCTGTTGTTCCGGTTCCTGCACACTGACCCCCTATCCCCTCACCATCCTCTGTCACCCTGTGAGGACTTCCTTCCCCATCCTCTTCTTGCCCTGGTGTGTCCCAGTCCTGGCTACACCCATCATCAGGATCCTCTTCCTCCTCCCCATCATCCTGCCAGTTCATCACCTCTGGAGCTTGAAGTGGGCTTCCAATTGTTCCTCTCCTTGCCCTAGGTGGGCTTCTAACTGCCCATCAGCTGATGGGCGGTAGAAGCAAACACTATGTAAGACCTAAGAAGATGGTTATAGTCAGTGCCAACAGCGAAATTAAGATCTGGAGATTTCTTAAAAACACCAGCTGTCAGCGGGGAAGTCCCTGATGCAAATCTCAGCTGTGATCCCATTTGTTGGCCTTAGGCGAGCCATTCTTCTTTACCTTCAGCCTGGAGGAATATTGACTCTGGTGGTGATTTGATTTAGACCTGCTTCTTAACAAAAAAGTCTAGCGTAATCAGCTTACTGACATTTTAAACAAAGAAGTGTGTGGCTTTAAGCTTTTGTTCTTGAGGTTCCATGGTAATACAAGAATGTAGAAAACCACATGAGAAAGATGGGGTCACATGAGGGAAAAACATGCAGCTATTATACGCAACCCTGCATGGGAGCCAACTCCTAGGGACTGAGGTCCCTTTGCCTCCCCCCAATAAAATATTTGAGCCCACCCCCCAAAAAAAGTTGACGGGCATTGCTATTCAAATGCAATGACAATTATTTATTTTTTTGCTAACACTGAATTGGGATTGGGGGAGAGAAGCCCCTAAAATGATACTGAGATATATATATAGATATAGATAGATAGATGATAGATAGATAGATAAAAAGATAATAGATAGATGATAGATGATAGATGATAGATGATAGATGATAGATGATAGATAGATATAGATAGATGATAGATGATAGATGATAGATATATGCACATATATATATATACACGAGAGAGAGAGAGAGAGAGAGAGACAGACAGACATAGGGGTAGCTCGGGTTAAGTACTTAATTCGTTCCAGTGGTCCGTTCTTAACCTGAAACTGTTCTTAACCTGGGGCCTCCTGCTGCGCCGCCAGAGCACGATTTCTATTCTCATCCTGAAGCAAAGTTCTTAACCCGAGGTACTATTTCTGGGTTAGCGGAGTCTGTAACCTGAAGCATATGTAACCTGAAGCGTATGTAACCTGAGGTACCACTGTGTGTGTGTGTGTGTGTGTGTGTGTGTGTATGTAACTTTGTGTTAATGTAACATTTTTATATGTTACTGTGTATTTTTGAAATACTTTGTTTAAATTGTCCGTTGCTGCTTCAGTTTACTGTACACTGCTTGGAGATACTTTTAATATATTATGCAGTATAGAAATTAAATAATCAAGTTGAATCAATCAAGTATATGAAGTGCCTCAGGCTGAGGCAGGCAGATTTCATAAGCATTAAATCGGGGCTCAGACTGAACCTTGTGGCTGTTGTGCACCTCTGTCTACTGTCTAGTATATCTCTCTAAATGGAGCTTAAGAAGTCCTCTTACTTCCACCTAGCTGAGTATCTCAGCTACGAACGAACCTCCCACTTCATTGTTACTTCTCATTCTCAAGCCCTTTTGTTACCCACTGAATTCTCACACAACATGTCAGAAAGTTTTCTGATGAATTCACCCCATGCTGAGAGAGGAACACAAGAATAATTTGTAGTTCTTGCCTATGGTAGCCCATCAATCCCCTCTGGAGCACTCAGACTGTACTGAAATTCACTAGGCAGTCGGAGATCAGGTCATGGTGGGGTCTCCTCCACCTATTTGCTGGTTCTCAAAACATCCTGGGAGAATTGGTTCAGGCTTGATTTATTAAAATACAGTGGAGTGCAGCACAGCAAGGATTTATCTGACAAGTGAGCTGGGTTAACAGAGGCCACGTGTCCTAGCAGAGGCAAACACTGGGCTATGGCTGAAAGAGAGTATTAAAATCGCCAAACCACCCAAGTGGGCTTAGCATTGTGCATCTGTATAATGAGATTAAGCAAATGAGTGTAAATTCAAAATGACAGACAACCAGTGACTTTTAGATTCGCCTTCTTTTTCCTCTGCCCTGATCAGATGCACAAATTAATCCACGCAACGTAAACTCATAAGCATCAGCATACATAAATGGGTGATAATTTAGTGATATTCCACATCATTATAATTTTACATTGTTGCTTTATAATTTTGTGCTATAGCTATGTCATAAAAAGAAAAAGATTGAGCATAGACTCCTTCCTGCAGTCAATGCTATTCTTGCATTCTTTTGCATATGCTTTTTGCATGGATATATAAAAGTGTGTTTACTCAGGATCTGCCCCTGGTCTCAAATCATATCTACCAGCCCAGTTTGCCTATGCATGCTGAACTTAACATGTAAGTAGAAAACTACTGAATCTGGCCTGTTGGTTATTTAAGTCTCTGGGTACATGTACACTTTATGTGCTGAAATATTTGTATTTGTACAAACACCAGTATCTGAATGTTATTTTCTGCAAAGGCAGTCACAAAATATGTCTGTTATTTCCTAGACAGCATGGACAGGATTCTAGGGTGATGGGAAGGGCTTTAATGTGGGACATGCGTGGCGCTGTGTTCTAAACCACTGAGCCTCTTGGGCTTGCCAATCGGAAGGTCGGCGGTTCGAATCCCCACAACAGAGTGAGCTCCTGTCAGTGGCGTAGCGTGGGGGGTGCAGGGGGGGCCGGCCGCACCGGGCACAACATCTGGGGTTAGGGCAAATCCATGGGTTAGGGGGCGCAAATCCACGGGTTAGGGGGCGCAAATTACTTGCCTTGCCCCGGGTGCTGACAACCCACGCTACGCCACTGGCTCCTGTTGCTCTGTCCCATCTCCTGCCACCCTAGCAGTTTGAAAGCACGCCAGTGCAAGTAGATAAATAGGTACTGCTGTGGCAGGAAGGCAAGCAGTGTTTCCGTGCACCCTGGTTTCCGTCATGGTGTCCCGTTGCACCAGAAGCGGTTTAGTCCTGCTGGCCACATGACCCGGAAAGTTGTCTGTGGACAAATGCTGGCTTCCTCGGCCTGAAAGCAAGATGAGCGCTGCAACCCCATAGTTGCCTTTGACTGGACTTAACTGTCCAGGGGTCCTTTACCTTTACCTTTTACCTAATGTCGGAAGCATACTGCTTCTGTATATATGACGAATTTAGGCAAAGGATGCTTAAGCAGAGATTGGCCAACTGAAGGGAAGTAGCAATCTTGTGGAAGCAAGATGACTGGAAGATGCTGGGGATGGAGGAGGAATCTGGAAAGCCATGATTCCAGAGCCGATGGACTCACCTGCCAGGACCAATGTGTGTATCAGAGCAGGGGGTACAGCTAGAGGCAGAAACGCTTCTGAACAGCAGGTGCTGGAACCAAAAATGGGGACTGCCATTGTGCTCAGATCCTGCTGGTGGGTTTCCCACAGGCATCTGGTTGTGAGAACAGGATGCTGAGCCATTGGCCTGATCCAGCAGGCTCTTCTGATGTTCTTAGTAAAGGTAAAGGGACCCCTGACCATTAGGTCCAGTCGTGACCGACTCTGGGGTTGCGGCGCTCATCTCGCTTTATTGGCCGAGGGAGCCAGCGTACAGCTTCCGGGTCACGTGGCCAGCATGACTAAGCCGCTTCTGGCGAACCAGAGCAGCACACGGAAATGCCGTTTACCTTCCCACCGGAGTGGTACCTATTTATCTACTTGCACTTTGACGTGCTTTCGAATTGCTAGGTTGGCAGGAGCTGGGACCAAGCAGTGGGAGGTCACTCCATTGCGGGGATTCGAGCCACCAAGCTTCTGATTGGCAAGTCCTAGGCTCTTTAACCCACAGCTTCTTATGTACACTCTATTATTCATGCGCTGCCAGATTCTCACTCTCTTGTGCATTGCACACTGGTGTCCTGCCACTATACATGTTGAAATCAATGCTGCAATCCCCCCTGAGAATGATGGGTGTTTGTTGAAGTACCATTCCTTTCAGGAGGAATTCTGCATATTATGCAAGTGTATTTGATATTGAATTCATGTTAGAGTTACAGAAGGAAATGAATACATAATATGTATGTAAAATATGTAAAATCTCCTGCTGAGAGTAACAGCATGTTGTCTGTTCAGTCTGGTATCTAATCTGTGCATGGGAAACATACGAACATACACAGACTTTTGCATTAGTGAAAAGGACACACACATAAAGTATATTAGGACAGATGCTTTCAAAAATGTGTATATTAGGCAGCCTATAGAACAGCCTATAGAAATGTGTGCTTTGGTAGACACGCACACCACAATTTTTGCAAGAGTTCCTTTTTCTGGATATGTCAATCACCAAGGCAATGGAATGTGCCTACCTGCAGAGTTCATTTTGGAGGGATGCATTTGGGTGAAGTGAATTCTTTTCATCTCCCCACCCCCACCCCTGCCATCTTATCCTTGAATAATACCTTGGGGACATAGTCTCACATGGTAATGGTGAATCTCACATTCTGTAACACTTGTTTTATGGTTGATTTTTATTATGCTGAATTTCTTAATGACCATATACATGCTGTTTAAAACAAACTTGTTCAGAAGTGTGGCAAAATGAATTAAGGATTGGAAAAATGAGAAAACTAACATTGATGGATTTGCACATCCCAATCCTTCTTCTGAGTAATCATTCAGCAGAGCTCACATCTGCAAGATTCCCTAGATTAATTTATTGCAACATCTCTACTAAACAGCCTCTCCCTGTAGACCTTAACAATGTCCCTTTGGATGTGTGGTGGTCAGGATTAGATACAGTATTCCAACCTGAGATAGCTCAGCCAACGGAGCATGAGACTCTTAATCTCAGGCTAGTAGTTTTGAGCCCGGCATTGGGCAAAAGATTCCTGTATTGAAGTGGGTTGGACTAAATGACCCTTGTGGTCCCTTCCAACTGTACAACTCTATGATCCTATGAAGTGTAGCCATAGTTTTTTGTACTGGCATGATGATAGTTAATTTTCAATTCCTTTTCCCCAAAGCAATGCTTACAGAAGTGGCAAGTCTGGAGTCTCTGGTCCTTTCATGTCTGCAGTTCTATTATTTTACCCAGGCATAAGCAATTAAAAATACTTATGAAGGTTTGAACACAAACACACAGTCTTCCCTTATAAGTATATTGTAGGAGCATTAGTCACACTCAGCATAGGGTTTATAGGCAATGATTTATTTCAATATAGCCTGTTAAACCATGACTGTAGACCACTTATTAACCATGAATGTATTTTCTCCCAACTTGCATGTATAAGAGAAGAAAACATGTACCTTCCATTTTTAACTTTCCAAAGTCTATTTAAAAAAAAAAAAGCAAATGAGCAGTTATGTTATGCATGAGGACTTTGGTTGCAATATTTCTTTCCAACCAATGTGGGCCAGCTGCCAAAAGTCCCAACCCAACCTTGGTACCTCCATTTGAACCATCTGACAGATTCAGAGGCAGGGGCGCCAAATTGGGCCCCAGGTTATGAGTGCACAATGGTGCCTGTGATGTCATGTGATATTATGACGTCATGACGGCAAGCTAATCAGCACACCGCAACAGCGCTTCTGAGGCCTAGCAGGGCCTTGGACGTGATCTCCAAGGCCTTGTGGGGCCTCAGAAATCATGCCAGAGGCCTTGCGAGAACGCTGATGCAACTTTCAGGTTGTACCGGAAGTCACATCAGAGCCTATGCTGTGGGTGCTGAGCACCCAGAATTTTTGTGGGTGCCTGGGCCCCCAGGGCCCCCTATAGTTGGCACCTATGTTCATAAGTAAGGGGCGTGGGTGGCGCTGTGGGCTAAACCAAAGAGCCTAGGACTTGCCAATCAGAAGGTCAGCGGTTCGAATCCCTGTGACGGGGTGAGCTCCCGCTGCTCGGTCCCTGCTCCTGCCAACCTAGCAATTCGAAAGCACGTCAAAGTGCAAGTAGATAAATAGGTACCACTCTGGTGGGAAGGTAAACGGCGTTTCCGTGCACTGCTCTGGTTTGCCAGAAGCGGCTTAGTCATGCTGGCCACATGACCCGGAAGTTGTACGCCGGCTCCCTCGGCCAATAAAGCGAGATGAGCGCCGCAACCCCAGAGTTGGTCACGACTGGACCTAATGGTCAGGGGTCCCTTTACCTTTATGTTCAGAGGTTGCAGTGGTGAGGGACCTCTAAGAGTTGTTAGACTGTGTAGTTGCAGTAGCACTGAGCTGAATGGCATGGCTCTGTATAACTCACTGCTACATGGTCTCACTCTGCACTTTGCAAAACTTTACCTCTACTGGGGGAGAGAGGAGGGAACCACAAAGGAACAGAAGGAGAGCCTGCTGGATCAGGCCAATGGCCAATCTAGGCCAATGAGTTACCCAAGCAAGACAAGCGTGCAACAGCACTCAGTTCCCAGGAACTGTTATTCAGAGAGGTACTGTGTCTGACCATGAATGCAGTGTTTAGCCCACAAGGCTAGTAGCCATTGATAGCTTTGTACTTTGTGAATTTGTCTAACCCTGTTTTACAGCCATCCAAATTGGTGGCCATCACTACTGCCTCTTGTGGGGCTGAGCCTATCATGGGACCTTGATGACTACCTCTTCCTTGTACCCATCAATATTCCAACTTCTGGGTTGTATTTAATAAAACCCCTCACGTCCAAGCCATTGTGATAATTCATCTAGGAGCTGCCAGAGCATGGATCACTGTGGCTTAGGGAATCTGGAGGAAGTTTGTTTGTCCGCAATCTGAAGCAAACTCACCTGATCTGTACCTTTCAGGTTTCTGCGCGGGTCAGATCCTGTGCTCTTCAGGATGTGTACTTACACTGGCTGCTATCAGGTAGTCCAAGGGCTACATCCTGAATCTCCCCCAGTTTTAGTCATCTTCAAAGCATGGCTCCTGCCACATGGATGGAAAATGGGGCTGCAAATGCCTGCAGGAATTATGGCATGTGTGGGGAGCTCCTCCCACCACTACCATTGGGAGATCAAGTTTGCATGTTCAGTCCCCATAAAGGACAGCTGCAGATTTCTACATTTCAAGCGGCTGTACTAGACATTCCTCAGTGTCTCTTCCAACTCTATGATTCTGTGATCATTCAAATGTCCCATTTCCTCTTCAAGCATAAAGTACAAGATCTGGAAGTTTTATCATTTGCTTCTGCTGCACATTTAGCTATCTTTACACTTGTTCTCTTGTATCACATGCAATAGATGGAGAGGTAGGTTTTTTTATATATAAAAAACCACAATCTCTTTGCAAAGACTGCAGGGAAATGTTTTAATACATCTGTGGGAATGAACAAAAGGTCTCTTCAAATTACACACTTGAAGTCAAGTTTCTCCTGAGGGGATGAAGTGAAAAAAGAGGCTCTATTATGTAATTACTTCTGAAGCTCGTGTATTTGAATTTGACCTAATAAAAGGAACCTACTCAGATTCCTGCAGGTTCTAGGTAGACATATGTGGCAGTGAGACAATGCACAGGGCATGTTTTATAGTGCCCCCTCATATTCTGAGCATCCATGCGGATAAAGCCCTAAATGCCCTCCGTCTAGTATGCCTGAAGGAGCATCCCCACCTCCATCATTCTGCCCGGACACTGAGGTCCAGCACCAAGGGCCTTCTGGTAGTTACCTCGCTGCGAGAAGCCAAGTTACAGGGAACCAGGCAGAGGGCCTTCTTGGTAGTGGCGCCCGCCCTGTGGAACACCCTCCCACCAGATGTCAAAGAGAAGAACAACTACCAAACTTTTAGAAGACATCTAAAGGCAGCCCTGCTTAGGGAAGCTTTTAATGTTTAATAGGTTATTGTATTTTAGTGTTTTGTTGGAAGCCGCCCAGAGTGGCTGGGGAAACCCAGCCAGATGGGCGGGGTATAAATAATAAATTATTATTATTAAAATTATATATGCATTCCAGCTGGCCTAGTCCATCACTGGACAGTTGTGGTATTGTAGGCTATATCTTCACTGCAGATATATTGCTTTAAGAGTACTTCCCTCTCTTCAGAGAACTCTGTGGCAGGAGACAGGAGATCTCAAACATATTTTTAGCATATAAAAGAAGAGGCAGTACATGCCAGATCTTTATTTCTCTGAATTTCCCTGGAGAAGGGCCAGTAGGGTCCAAAATGCACTGAGATGATTTATTTATTTATTTAATCTATAGAAATATTGATATACAACAATTCATTTTTTAATAGAAAAATCTGAGCTGATTAACATTTTACAACAATTATACATAAAAGCAATACAATAAAAACCATGTGGAAAATGTGAAAATCAGAAATCAGCTATTATGGAAGGTACCATTCTCAACATCTCTCATCTACCTCCTTGATTTTTAACTCCTTTTTGTGTGTGTGGAGTTTAAGTACCCTTAAGGCTTGTTCATGTGCTGCACTGAACTCAGGTACAAACTGTCTTTATGTGTGTGCAGGTGTCTGTGCAAAAGAGCACACAGTGGTACCTTGGTTCTCAAACGGCTTGGTACTCAAACAACCAGAACCCAAACACTGCAAATCTGGAAGTAAGTGTTCTGGTTTGGTAACCTTTTTTGGAAGCTGAACATACTCCTTTTTGAGTGCCACACTTCCATTTCGAGTATTACGCTTCCGATTTGAGTGCCACACTTCCATTTTGAGTGTTACTCTGCGGTTTTTGCTATTTATTTTGCGTTTTTGTTTTTTGTTTTCTTTTTGTGACTGTGTGGAACCCAGTTCAGCTACTGATTGATTGTGTGACCGCAGTACATTGTTTATTGCTTCCATTTTATGGATCAATTGTCTCGTTATTCACGTTAAATTGTAAAATTCATGTCAAATTGCTGTTTTAGGGGTTGTTTTTAAAAGTCTGGAACGGATTAATCCATTTTGCATTGTTTCTATGGGACAGAGTGCCTTGGTTTTGGAACACTTTGGTTTTGCAATGAACTTCCATAACGCATTAAGTTTGAGATCCAAGGTACCACTGTAAAATGTTGATTTACACGGTTCAGCTAAAGTGTATGCAGGTACACAGACAGTACCCTTGTTGAAGATAACCCTTTGGCTACATTTCTTAGGGTATTTGGGGAGGAAGTGACCACAACATGGTCCTGAAGACACTAGCAGCTGGGAGGTTGGCATAGCTCAAAGCGCATTCACACTGTGCTAGCTCCCTGGCTTCTTTGCCCATCCGCTTTCTCTCCTTGGAAGCAGCAATGGCCCACCTGCAGTGAAGTTAAGTGCAGTAGCTCCTTCCCACTTCTGTTTTTTGGACTTGCTCAATATTGGGTGGAGAATTCCAGGTGGATCCCTATGCAGGGCAAGTGGAGGAGGGCATGAAACTAATGAAACCATTTTGGTGAAGAGGGGAGGAGATTTTCCACCCTCTGTTTTACCATTTAAAAGCTATTGGGTCTACAGACATATCTGGCAACCCAACAGCAGGATGAAATAGCTGGTGCCACATTTGCGCTAGAGGAATGGCACTAGTGTGGGCATGTTAGCATCTTTCCCAGAGGTGAACACAGTTCTGCTCCTGCTGCTGGCAGAGATGGTGGTTTCTAAATGGATTGGAGGGGTAAGAAGACCCCTTGCCCATCACCACATCCCCCATTTTTGTTGGGAGGTAGAATTGTGACCCCAAAATGGCATTGGAACAGCTGTTCCTACATTCTACACCAGGCATGGGCAAACTCAGCCCTCCAGATGTTTTGGGACTACAATTCCCATCATCCCTGACCACTGGTCCTGTTAGCTAGGGATGATGGGAGTTGTAGTCCCAAAACATCTGGAGGGCTGAGTTTGCCCATGCCTGTTCTACACCTACAAATGGGATAGAAAATGGAAGGAGGCAGTTTATGTTTCTCCTTCAGTACAACTAGAACAATAAAAAATGACATTTGGATCTTTATAGATTCGTAAAGTATGTTTAATCAGCGTCTTTTTCTTGTTAGTTGCAGAAAGATGAAAGTGGAGCATTTAATTAAACTGGATTGTGTTTTATTGTATATTGTCCTCACTTGATTTCTAAATAGTTCTGAAATAGTTTTTGTTGTTTCGTGGGTTCAGGGGAACAGAACTCATTTGTCTAGTGTGCACTTTAATTCCTAACACTTCCTAAATAGAAAGCATGGCAAAGCCTTTTATTCACAATTACTGGTAGCACTTGGGTATATTTGTTGATGCCAGCACATTTGTAACTGTTAAGGTGGACTAGAGACTCATTCCAAGTTTAATTCTCCTGCCTTGCTGCATCAACTTCATGCCAAATGCAGAGAGATCCTCTTAGTTTTTGTGTGGCTGTCTTGCTTCATTGCAATATACATAGCTTAAGTCCAGGGGCAAGATATCAGTAAGAGACATTGCTGAGTGTTACAGTATATATGTGAGTGTGTGGACATGTTCAAAAGAATACACCCCTTTCCCCAGTTTTAATCACCTGTGCCAAATGTCTTTTGAATTCTGGCTTGGCTCATAAATAAGATCGAACCATTCCAGTCTTTTTCTGCTTCCTTCCCATTTCTCAAATTGTAACTTCCTTCAGTAGAAACGAAACCATTCTTTCCAGTATCAGAAACAATTTGCATCTGAATGCCAGTTGCTGGGGAACACAAGTTAAGGAAACAGCTGGTGTGCTCATGCCTGCTTGTGGGCTTCCCAAAGGCATGTAGTTATCCATCGCTGAGAACTGAATCTTGGGCTTGATAGGCCTTTGGTTCTGATCCCTGTGTTGCGATGAGAACCAATCGCAGAAATATAGACACAATATATAATAGAATAATGGTATCATTCAAAAAGTAGAAATAAATCTATTGGAGTTCATATATACAGTGTAACAGACTAGTGGCACAGAACGTCAAGCCATGTGTTCAAGATAGGCGTCAAAGGTCACTCTCACAATGGTTATTCAAAGGTTCCAACAGAAGACTTCTCAAAAGTCTAAAAAGTAAAGTTTTCTTAATAGTTTTACAACAGTTACAATGGAAGACATCCCAAAAGTCTCAAGGACAGTGTTTCCGGAATGATACTACTGTTTCGTGATAGTCTTCATCAGCCAATATTTTTCACAAGAATATGTAAGTCAGATTCATGCTACGGATCAGTGCTATTCTATTATATACGCTCTAACAGTTATTAGCCTACGTGTTGTGTCTATATGTCTGTCTTTGGTCTGATCCGGCAGGGCTCTTAAGTTCTTACACTAATGGTAAATCTCTCTAAAACAAAGGCAGCTGACAGTTCAAGCTGCAGTTCAAGTAACACTTCGATGCTCAGTTCTCCCCAACCCCAGAAGAACTAGGAGTTGGTAGAAGCGCTGGGGATGCGAGCAAAGCTGTAGGCCGGATTCTGATGCAATGAAGGGGATGGGATTAGGAAGCAAAACCCCACTCTTCCTTTCACACAATGGTAATCCCACATTGGGAAGAAGACCTGAGTAATGCTAATGCTCCTGATTCTTATGCTGCTTGCCCCTCCTTATTTGTGCCCATCTCCCGCTACTCTTTCTGCATGTGTGAAGGAAATGCCAACAGGAATTCTGACTTTTGTAATTCTTGAGAGAGCATTCTGTCTCTGCAGATCATGCCATTCTTCAAGAAGCTTAGTCACTCACTCTTTTTTCAAGAGGAGAGGCTACACCATCCTGCTCTGCTTCATCATTTCTCCTGCTTAGCTCCATCATAGACCAAGATGCCTCATACAGAGATATGGGTAAATGCTTTATGTAAACGTCCGCAAGCATAATCTACAATATTGCCCCAACTTTTCCTCCATGGTAAGGAGCCCCATTCACCATGGCCTTCGGGGCTTGGAAAAATGCCTCCCTCACCCATTCTTGGACCTGCCCAGAGTGTCACTATCTGCAAGTTGTGTGTGTCTCATCTGTTTCCACTTGCTATGACTATTCTTCAACTGCTAGATGCCAAGATGAGAATTTTGGCTCCTTCCTCGATTTTTGTCATCTGAATTTACATCTTCCTTAGTTTTCTCCACCCGCTTTCAGTGGGAGCCCTTATTTGGGTTGCATCTCAGCTGCACAGGCAGCCAAGAAAGTTGTTCAGCTGCTCATCTTTAATTCGGTTTGTAAACAAATCCACAGCCCTCTAACGCTTACCCCCACCCTCTCCCCACCTTGAAGATTAGTGTGTTTATTGCAAGCCATTCCTCTTTGTCATTTCCTAATTTCCCATATGTAACGTTGGTAAAAAGGACAGAAAAGAAAAATGATCCCATTTGGGTAGAAGACAAAAGCTGACAAACTCTATCACTGGAGTTGCTATGCTTTTTCAACTGCCTTTCTGCATCTCTGGTTTCATGCAGCCTTCGCTGGAATAATTCTAAACAATGCCCACGTTGCTGTTCATAGCTTAAAGAATTCACTGCATGGTGTACAAAGGGGTGAACCGTCAAGGATTCTCCCCAGCCAAAGGAGTGCACATGGCAGATAGTCAACTCTTTAATGTCAAAGACAACACTTACAGTTGTTTCTATAGCTCTGGATACCTACGCCCACTAAGCATCTACAGTGGTACCTTGGGTTACATACGCTTCAGGTTACAGACGCTTCAGGTTACAGACTCCGCTAACCCAGAAATAGTACCTCGGGTTAAGAACTTTGCTTCAGGATGAGAACAGAAATCGTGCTCCAGCAGCGCAGCAGCAGCGGGAGGCTCCATTAGCTAAAGTGGTATCTCAGGTTAAGAACAGTTGCAGGTTGAGAATGAACCTCCAGAACAAATTAAGTTTTTAACCCGAGGTACCACTGTATTCGCAGGTTTGCATACTATGGAGCAGTTGCAGCAACAGGGGACCACTCTTCCACCACCTTTTTATGAACCTTCCTCCGATGGGCTGCACACATGTAGCTGGAGACTATGCCTGCATAGAAACTTCCTTTGCTCATCCCTTTTCAACCCCCTCCTGGTTCTGGGAGACAACGAGGAAGCACCTGGTCCTTCACTTTCCTGACCTGTCTCTTCCTCCTCTTCTCCTGACCCATCCTGTGCTCCACCCTCCAGCTCTAAAGCCTCCCCCGCCTCCGACTCTTGCCTCCTGGCTGGTACAGTTCCCCACAATTCACTGACTCCCTCTCCCGAGTCAGACTCCAGCCCCGCTTCCAGCTCATACTTGCCAGCATCCTGCTGGTCACATGAACTTGTTGTTGTTTTCATTTTTATTCCCTGTGCTTCTTGTGGTCTTAAGCAGGGGTGGGGAGTTCTTTTTAGCCAAATAGCCCCATTCGGTCATGCCCAACCTCCCAGGGACTATATACCAGGGGTAGGGTGGGGGTCGGAGGCTAAAAGTTGGTAAGGCAATAGATGTGACGCTTACTTTTGTAAAATCTGAGAGTTTCTACACACAGCTCCATCTAGGCAAGCAAGAGCTTGTTATTACAACCCAATGGTGCATTCTTGCAAGGCAAAAGCACTTGAGGACAGGGACAGAGCAAGGCTGGTGAAGGACAGAAGGTTAGCCTGGGGCAAGTTATAAGGGCCAGATAATGTTGCCTGGAGGGCCACATATGGCCCCTGGACCTGTGGTTCCATTGCCGCTCTAATACATTAAGTATGACCAGTTTAATTCCCTACGATGTGGTAGTCCTGGTCGAGACTTAAGTCCTTTATAAACTACCTGCTCCCCCCACCCCACAGCGCAAAAGATTATGTTTAAGCCTCTCTCTCTACCACCATTACTAATGATAATAAAAGTAGGAAAACTAGAGCTGTGTTTCCACATTTCCACATTAAATGTACATTAGCAGAAATGCTAGATACATCATAACGCCACACCGTATGGCTGAACATTTCTTGGTCTAGTGTAGGGATAGCATTTAGGGGGTGGACGGGCTGGTACAAAGTCATAACACAGGTCCTCCTCCCACACTTGCCACAGCCTCATCCCATCCTATCCAAAGAATCTCACAAGGCATGGGATGGGGAAGTTTCTGAAATTAGATCACAGCAAAACTTTAAAAATCTGCCCTGCCAAACAGGGTACTTTGGCTTATTTTGGTTTATCGTAGCATCCAGTCTGATGAGCAGTTCATTAAAGCTTGTTGACTATTTGTAGCTTGGGGTTGGTCCTAACACAGTCCTTGTTACGTTACGTTGATTTTTTTTTTTAAAAAAAAATTCTGATGGATCAATGCAGCTGTTAACATTTTATCAACAGACCAATTCATTTGAAAGCTTTGTTTCCCCCCCCCCCCAGGTCTTTTTCATTGCAAAATCATTGATTATCACCCCCAAGTTGATTTCCCTCACAAATTCATACTTGGCAGATGAAATAACCAGATGCCTTAAGTGTTCCACTTCTCCTTTGCCTGGAAACACGGGGCTGAGTGGTTTTTGACTTGACCTGTGCTTTCTAGGCATGGGCCCAAGCAGTTTTGCCTTTGTGTCACTGTTTTCCCCTGGAAAACCTACTCTTTAGCATTGAATTGGAACAAATGGTAATCCATGGAGAATCAAATTGCCATTCCAATTCAGTTCTAAAAGTCAGATTTCCCCAGGGGAATGTGGCAGGCCAAACGGAGGTATGGATAAGCCCTAACACACACACACACACACACACACACACACACACACACTACCATCACCACCATAATTTTTCTTTGGATCAGGTCTCCCACATCTGCAACTCACTGTATTTTTCCATGTATAAGACAATGCTCTTTGCTTTAAAAAAAAAGGCAAAAATTGGGTGTCGTCTTATACACGGAGAGTGAATGCAGGGGAGGGGGGGACATGTGACTAATGACAGCAGCAAGCAGCGGTGATTGGGTGGGTGATTAGTGGCTGCAGCAAGGCCTGCTGGCGATTGGCTGTGGCTGTGGCAATCGAGCAGGTGATTGGCGGCTGTGGCAAGTGGACGGGTGGGCTGTTGGTGGCGGCGAGTGGGCAGACAATTGGTGGCTGCGGCGAGGTGTACGATCGGCAGTGGCTGTGGCAAGCGATCGGCAGTGGTGGGCAGACGGGTGAACGATTGGCTGTAGTGACTTCCCCTAAAAAACTAAACAACTTAATTTATTAATTTTTGGTTAAAAAAAATAGGGGTCTTATACACGGGAAAATGCAGTACTTAGAAAGGGCCATTCATGCAATTGCTAATTGTATGAATGATGTCCTGTCTAGTTTGACCCTCACTAAGATGTCTGCTCTCATCATAATGAGGTTTCCACTTATGGGAAAACAATACTTCTCATGAATTCAAGCCTTGATGGTTTGGTGTTTGTTTTACTGTAGCTGACTTCTCTCTCTCTCTCTCTCTATATATATAATAATAAGCACCACTAATTCGTTTAAGGGCTTTTCCCTCCTGATTGATTAGTCATCTTACTCCATGCTTCCGATTGAGAATTATTAACTGAACTTAGAAATTCAGCAAGCTCGGCAAATCTAAACAGTAGGCAGATTAGAAATGGATGCTTAACCTCCTGAGGCTCTTAGAGATGGGAATGGGCCGGAGAGTGATTGCCTGTCTGGCTTCAGTGACTGCAAGGGGAATAGAGTATTTTTCCAGTTCAATATTGTCAATGGATCATTCATACATATGAGGAGAAAGAAAATGGGTTGGCTTCCTGCAGTCGTGTTTTCCTCTATGTGTTCTTTGTGATTGCGCTATTTGTATGCTACTTGCCAGCAATTGCATGTTTTGAAAAATACAACAGCAACAAATTTATACAACAAGTAGGGTTGCCATGTGTCCTCTTTTTCCAGGAGATGTCGTCTTTTTCAGGGGTAAAATTTGGGACAAATTGCATTTATTTGCTTTGAATGACTCTGTCATAGAGTCATAACATCCTCTTTTTTGCTCTTCAAAATGCGGCAGCCCTATCCCGAGTAGCAAATGTGACACGCTCCAGATGTTTAAGACTCCAATTCCCATCAGTCCTGATCACTGGCCATGCTTGTGCCTAATGGGAGTTGTAGTCCACAATTGTACCATGTTTGGTGCCTCAGTATGTAGAAAGCCCAGGTTCTTGCACTGGATATTTTTCCTCTCCCCACTCCTCAAGCTTATTATAGTCTACGCTGTATTCACCTGATCACAATGAAGATCATTTCTCCCAGAAATTGATTGTCTGCTACGGTAGATATTTGCAACCAGCAACACTGATTAGACACTGATTGGCCATCTGTCACGGATGCTTCAGTTGAGATTGCTGCATTGCAGGGGGTTAAATTAATGACTCTTGGGGTCACTTCCAACTCTACAATGCTATGAGTCTATCTCTTCTCCTATCCACTCACAACATGTGTTGAAGGGGTGTGAAAGGATTTCATTTCTTTTCCACAATTTACTCACTTTCATTATTATGAATTTTAAAAATTGTGATTAGAAAGTACTCAAAGTCATCAATATATATTATGAACTTATAAGGAAGAAGAGACATCAACCGTATAGATGGATAACTGCTAGTCTTCTGCTGTAAAAATAGCAATGGACCCCATGGGAGCTCAAGGTTTATCAGTTTTATTTTGTCAAAAACTTGGATAAGAATGTGTCCATTTCACCAGAACACAAAAACTAGGGGCCATCTGAAATCTGCCTTCCTGTAATCTAGGCCCCTGAAATGTCTCTACATGGAAAATCCTGCAGATTTCATGATTCAGGTCACAATGTTTTTTTTAAAAATAAAATAATATAGACCCTTTCCTTTGGAAAATTGATAAAGAAACTCAATAATCCTCAAGTGTTCTTTTCGCTGTGAGATGGTTTCTTAGGAAAGCTCTGGGCTGTGAAAAGAAAATTAAAGTTCATCAGCCAAGCTCTTAACCTTTAAACATGATAATTGACTTTTGCTACTCTCATACTTTAGTTATTATATCATTATGAATTATTTGTGTACCTAATACAGAGCTAGAAAATAACACTGCAGTAGTAAAAGGATCAAATTTTAAAAGTTTCATTTTGCTGAAATAATTTCCCCGCACCTTTATAACTGAGCCCCAGGGTAGGGAATCTTTGGAAGATTTTTATTAAAGAAAAAGAAAAGAAACTTCACCTCTGATTGCTCCCTAAATTAGGTGCCAAATAGATGATACATTCATCACATAGTCATCTCTTGCAGGCTTATTTCTCATTTAGAAATGGCAGCCTTGGGAGTGAGGCAGTCATAATCCCCCTCCTTCACAGCTGCTAAGAAGAAGAAGAAGAAGAAGAAGAAGAAGAAGAAGAAGAAGAAGAAGAAGAAGACAAAGACTCCTGGGACAATCATGTGACAATTGTGTTATCCATTCATGGCTTCACAGATGCCAACTGGGTTCCCTCCAGATGTTTTGAACTACAACTCCCATCATTCCCTGCCATAATGTGCTAGCTGGAGCTGATATGGACTTCAAACCAGTTTGGGGTGATATGTCAATATATTGTCCATCCCATTTTAGGAGTGCTCTATGCTGCAATGGCTTCCATGAGGTAACATGGGACTTTAATTTAAGAATACCTTGGGGAAGTAAAGAAGACTGTGAATTGCAAGCCACAAGGCAGGACCTTATATTTCCACTCACACTGAAATCTTAACATAAATTCGAATGCAGATTCACAATATCCCAAGTCAACTGTGAGGCATATCAAATTTTCATGAAATTATGAACACAGCCTGCCAGATCAGGCCAATGGCCCTTTCAGTCTAGCATCCTCTCCCCACAATTGCTAACCTGAAGCTTATGGGAAACCTGAAAGCAGGACTTGAGTGCAAGAGCACTCTCCCCTCGTGTCACTGTGGCGTTTGCCTCCTAGGTGGGTCATAAGGAAAGGGTTAAAATGAGTGTGATGTGATTGGCCAGTGGAAACTGATAGGAGGAGTTAGGGTTAGAGAGGGAGTGGTGTGAAAGTCAGTTGAGAGTTGGGAGTTGAAGAAGGAAGAGGGAGGATATAAGTCTGTGGGTTGGTCGAGTTGTGTGGTGAGAGGAATTGTTAGGTGGAGTCAGATAGATAGTTGGAGTAAACAGTTTGAAGTTGTTAGGAACGCATAGGACAGTTAAGGAGCTAAGATTAAACTGCCAAGAAAAATTAACTGAAACCATAAGCTTGTCCGTGCCTATAAACTTGATTATTTGTTCATGTTAACAACTGTCTGGTCTCCGTGTGCACCCGTGAGGAGAAACGGGTTGGTGGCAGCAAAGAAAGCAATCACAGTGGTGGCGCAGGGTCAATAGACTGTCAAACGTCCGGGGACCCTGTGTGATTGCCACAGTCACCAAGCAGAATCTGAGCACGACGGCACTTTCCTGTCCTGTGGTTTCCAGTAACTGGCATGCAGAAGCATTACTGCCTCCAACTGTGGAGGCAGAGAATAGCTATTATGGAGAGTAGCCATTGATAGCCTTTACCATGAATCGGTTGCCCATGGAAAACCTGTAAGCAGGACATGGGTGCAACAGCACTCTGCTCACCTGTGATTCCCTGGAACTGGCGTTCAGAGACATACTGTGCCTTGCCTTCTCCATTAATTTGTCTAATCCTCTATTAAAGTCGTCCAAGTTGGTGGACATTACTGCCTCCTCCTATAGGAGTGAGTTCCATAGTTTAAGTATGCACTGCATGGCGGAGGACTTTCTTTTATCTGTCCTGAATTTTCTGCATTCAGCTTCATTGGATGGCCATGAGTTCTGTGGGAATGTTGAGGAAAGTAGGAGAGGATATATTGATTAAATATTATCCCTCCTCACACACGCTAGTGAGCAAGCAGCAGAACACATTAACTTGCACATTGCTGGAAGCAAGTTGATGGAGTCTTTGTTGTTGTTGTTTAGTCATTTAGTCGTGTCCGACTCTTCATGACCCCATGGACCAGAGCATGCCAGGCACTCCTGTCTTCCACAGTTTGGTCAAACTCATGCTGGTAGCTTCGAGAACACTGTCCAACCATCTCGTCCTCTGTCGTCCCCTTATCCTTGTGCCCTCAATCTTTCCCAACATCAGGGTCTTTTCCAGGGAGTCTTCTCTTCTCATGAGGTGGCCAAAATATTGGAGCCTCAGCTTCAGGATCTGTCCTTCCAGTGAGCACTCAGGGCTGATTTCCTTCAGAATGGATAGGTTTGATCTTCTTGCAGTCCATGGGACTCTTTAGAATGATTCTTTAGAATCATTTAAATTAAGCAATCCAGTCTGGCTTGTCCAGTCTGGATAGCTCCTGGCAAGTTTCCCATTTTATTTCCCTCTTAAAAATAATAACACGACAATCTTCTTTCAAAGTAAGAGTAATGTTTACTTACATTCAGTTCACAGTGGTGTTCTGAAGGCAGGCTTTATCTTGTGGTTACAGTTACGTTTGTAGAGAAAAGAAGTCTGAGCTAGGCCTCAGACTTTCTACCTGGTGGTTTCCATCCTCTGGAAGGATGAACCATGTCCTCGCTAAGAGCCAGAAGTGAGGAAGATGGGAAAAGGGCAAGAATCAAAAGAGGGCAAAGAGGAAGATGGCTGTGTGGCTAGCCTTTTTATAGGGTCTGCTAGAGTCACACCCATCTATCTGGTCACACAACGGGGGAGGGGGCTCCAGAGCAGGTATGGCAGGAAGTCCTCCCTGTCTGGAGCAACATCCCCTTGTGTGTCCACTCTAGGCAACAGGAAATGTTGTGCTTGACTGCTTCAGTGATGATGCATCCCACAAGTTCTAGTGTTCAAGACATGGAGAGAACCTTTTTCTTTATCCACTTTCCCCATGTCATACCTCATTTTATAAACTAATATAAATTGATATGAACATGGGCCAGCAAACATTAATATGCACTCCTGATTAATCCACTAGATGAAGCAACCAAATAATTTAAAAATCTGCATTTCAAATAGGTCTTCACTCCCTCTTTCTCTCTTAAACTTCTTTTTATTTTGGGTTCACCCAGTTCACTGCATTGAGTAGGGCTGAAAACTCATTTCACAGCCGGTGCAAGGCAGTAGGCAAAAGTGTTTCTCAATCAAATTTCTGGTAAAGACAGGAGAGACTGCCTTGCTTCTCAGAAGGTGTCACTGAATAGATCAAAACTGATTTGCCGAACACTGCTGCATTTCAAAAGACCATTTGAGAAAGCAATAACATGTAAATAATCACATAAGATGGACAGGGGCCATTCGGCTTGCATACTGAGAAGGTGTTCGCAGAGTGCAGGCATATTGGAATTTCTTAGTTGAAAAGAAATGGGGAAATGAAGGCTCCTACTTATTTAACTATACACTTTCCTCTTATCATGCCCAAATCACACATAGCAAAGGAGGCACTTCAAATCCAAGTATAACAGAACAGAAGGTGGAAACTGCTTTGTGAACCCTTCACTGCTATTTCTATGTAACTGAGAAATGACACTGGATATTCAGGACATGTGTGCAGAAGGTTGTTGTTGTTGTTGTTACATCTTTATGCTACCTACTACCTCAGGTCACCTCCAGACTGTCAGCATTTTGCAGGAGGGATTCAAGCACACTCCGGAAATTTAAATTTGTACAATTAAACTGGATTAAAATGCTCTATTGGCCCAGTGCAATATATCTTTGTTTTTTAAAGAGTGAATTGACTTTTTGCTGTTAGGGAAGTGACAGGAAAAAACACTGAAAAGAGTAGGATAAACAAATGATTACCAGGAAGATATATAACTGCTGTGCAAGCAAATCAAGATGAATCCAGGAATAATGTTCACTGATGTCTAACTTTCCCATGAGAAAATCAGAATGAATATATAATAAAGACTGAACATAATCTAACGTCCACATAAGCTTTGTTCAAGCAAAGCAAATCAATAAACAGGTCATGTGTAGGAGCCCTCATCAATAAAAACCAGCACAATATACCGTATTGGTCCAAATATAAGTTGCACCTGCAAATAAGCCACACCTTTAAAATTTGACGGCTTGGTGGAGGCTGGGGAGCCATGGATGGGGCGGGTGCCATCGCCCCACACTCCAGGGCTGCTCCCACGGGGGGAGCCACACCGCTTTGCTGGCGGTGTAAGGTCGCGAATATAAGCCGCACTTTAACTTTTCACAATTGGAATTTGGGGGGAGGTGTGACTAATATTCGGGCTAATACGGTAAGTTTTTGTGAAGTTTTTTTTTCCAGATTGTTACTTTGCATGTTATTTTGGATGTTAGCATTATTATGCATTTATCTTCATATAAAGACGAAGCACTGTGCAAGGATTTGATCCACTGTCTTAGTATCCATCATAGTATCCCTCATTTTAGGAAATCAACAACTCTTGGTCATCCATCTTTTCTAACTAGTGCTCATCCTATCCAAAGCAAGGACTGGCTAGCTATTGTGCACTCCTCTGCTTTAACTAGTGCCCCTCCCTCCCTCTTCTTTTCAACAGCTTGTGTCAATCTGCAGTAGCTATTTTTAGATCTGCTTCTTTATTTGGGACACTTATTCACAACTGCGAACATTCAATTTTTGCATCAGAAGACAAAAAGGTTTGCTGCATTTCTGGTTTATTTACAAAAACGAAAGACAAAACCCTATCCAGTAGGTCTCAACCCCCCAAATGGGTGTACTTATTGGAGGATGTGCATTTGAACCTTCAGCAAAACAATCTGTAGCAACTGTAATGAAAAGCAAATCCTCTGAAATTCTATTCCCCGTGATCTTTTAAATCCACATGGAAATCAATTCTGTGCAAATTGTTAGAACTACATGTGATGTATATAGGATTGTGCCTTAAGCTTTTCATTCCTTTTCACCACTGCACTGCAGGTTGGCTACGAATACAATGGGCTTGTGTGGAAGCAATATGGTTGCATAACCGGGAGGCTTCTTTCAGTGCGCTAAGAACATTCTGCTCCTGCAAACAGATTTTGAGCAGGATCTTTGTTGTGCTGAGAGAATTTGGGTCCAGTAACTGGAAATGCAGGAATCGATTTCCGTTAGCAGGAAAAGCATGCCTAGGAACTTAGAAAACTGTCTTGTACCAGGACAGACTATTTGCCCTTGTACATATGGGATGGTCTATCTGATGCTATTGGGATTACAACTCCCATCAGTTCTGACCATGATCGCTGGGGCTGATGGAAGTTGGAGTCAAACACCATGATCTAGCTTGAAACTGGACATCAGTTCTCCAAGCAGAGACAGGTCTTTTCCATCACTTGCTACCATACTCTTTTAATTGGAGACACCAATGATTGGCTTTCTACAAAAAAAGCATGTGCTCTGTTACTGAGCTATGATTCCTTCTCAAATGACCAATTTCAGTCTGAATGAGAACTCAAGACATGTTCTTAGTGATGCCCAAAGTGGCTACAAGTATTTTATTCTAAACTCTCTCTCCCTTTTCCTAATTAAGTGCAGTCAGAGTGCCCCCAAATTTCTGCTCCATCCAAGAAATGTGGATTAAGAAATAACCTTGCTTGGTAGAAAATATTTGTGTTGAGCATTATAGAGCAGAGATTTGGAGAGTCCCATCTACACTGTGAACACTAGCCTGCTTATGTTATTAATTGTATCTCTTTGAGAAATGGGGAAAGGGTAAGATGGCTTATTACTCTATTTTTTCCTAGAATCACGAAGCAAATGAGCATCCCATTCCAAATCCATGGCTGATACTCCATTGGAGATTAAATTATAGACATGGTGCCAGAAGATCTGCATTAGCTACTAATTCCTAGGGAGTGGTGTTGAAAGCATCACCTTGATGCGAGTTCTATTTTGGCATTGCAGAGCCTTAATCCTCATGAGAAATCAGCTTACCCAACTTGGCAGGCAGAGCTGGCATGTGGCATGGCCTTTGTTTCTTCTTGGCACTGGCTAGCAGAAAGGCAGCAATAGAGAAATGGAAGCATTTGTATTAAGAGAAAGTTGCATGCAAAACCAAGAAGATGCTGAAATAAATATGTTGCAGTAGAAAGCCTGGTCATTGCCATAGTAATTTTCAAAGTTCCAGTGCTCATAGGTGGAATCAAGCTCTAAACAAATTCTCAGAAGAGACATTGAAGTTCTATGGAGCTGTGGTTAGGAGATTCCCAATTACTTTCAAATTTGGCTTGAAAATCATTTTGGAACCCTTGAGTCCAGAACTGCCTTAAATCTAGAGTACATCAGCTGAAACTTAGAATATTAGCCATTTGAGGTTCTGGATTCCTGCCCCCACTCCCATTTTTGAAAGATAGCATTTTAATTTCCAATTTTGAAGAATGCCATTATTCTGCATTCAAGCTCTTTAACTTCCATTGACTCCACCATCCACACACAGACACCTACATACATCTGCACATAACATGTGTGTTAAATACGCTTTAAGTGTATAGTGTGCATGTGACCAAAATGTATTATTGCTTCTAGCCCACATTATGCCCTGTTGACACCCTAATACATTTGTCTTAGTTTTACGTGTTTCAGAAGTTATCTATTTCACTACTTCCTAAACCTTCTAGCTATTAGGACACACTTCATTACAATCCTAAGAGCTTTACCCTCAGAATATACCTGTAGGCAGGGAGAGGGTACCCATGGACTTCCATGGGACTTCCATCCAACATACCTGGTCATGCTAGCTGGGCCTGAGATGGAATCCAACAACATCTGGAGGGCCTTCAACCAAGCAATATCCATCTCCATTTTAAATATGGGGAAGTGGCTCTGTGAGATAGGGACCCCTAAAAAACTCAGTGAAAGGCCCACCTAATCCAGAAAGCGTATGAGCCCAAATGTTCCATCCAGTGTCATAAGTCGTTCACTTTAAGCAAGACTTTTACTACAGAAAGTGTTATCCTGTAATCCTGGCCCAGATTCAGTAAAGTAATGAAGTATATGTCTTTAGTCTTGTAGTTAAGCACCTAATTAAGTGCTCCAATGAATTTGATCCTGTACTACTGACGTTTATTCAGCTTAATTGGAAGGCTCGCAACACAGATTTTTTTCTCTTCCCACCTAGCTTGATTTAGATAAAACCAGTTTTCTTTTATTTCATGAAAAACATAGTGTCACCTTAGTTTTCAAAAATAATCCTCCATCTTCATTTCGGCCTCTGACCTGCAGTGGTGGCTGGTGCCCATTTGGAGTAGTAGAGCAAAAACGAGAGAGACCAGCTGTAGGCAGAGCCAAAGCCAACGTAGGCCGAACCAAATAATTCTAGCTTTGTCTTCATCCTCATCACTGCCCAGTCCTACAGTGCCATCACTGACACTAAGGGAGGAGGTTGCCAGCCAGTGCCACCCCCTGGGCTAGTCACAAGTAAGGAGGTAGGCAGGTGAGGGTTGGCTGATGGAAGATGTAGCTTGATGAGGGAAACTTTGTGGCTCTGTCTCTTCCCCTGCCCTTTTAGATGTGACAGTCATGTTGTCATGCCACATCCTCACGGCAGTCATTTTGTGTTATGCCATACCCCACTAGCAGCCATTTTGAGACTGGCACCCACAGCACTTTCTCAACATTACAAATGTACCAATTGGCTGCAAAAGGTTGCTGACCCCTGGTTTATTCAAATAGTCCACTCAGACTTTTGATATCTAGCAATGTTTGTTGGAGGTCTGAAAAATGAGGAAGGATGTGGGTGAACAGGTTAGGGGAAATGCAATCCCCGCCCCCTCCACCACAGTCTGGAGAGATTATCATCCCAACTAAAATGAGTGTCAAATGTGGCCTTTGAGCCAATGCTGAAATGTGCTTATTTCACTGGGAAACATCCTTGGCCACAAATGATTGTTGAAGCAGGAATGTGTATGCACGCCTGGGCATGCACCAGGGCTTATCGTGACTCCTCATTTCGCTTTTATGGAAATATTCCCAGCTGCAGCATCGCCAAGTCTCACGTGGGCTGGCATTAAAAAAATATATAGATTTCAAACACCCTGAAAGGGATCTTATTGCAGCATCTGTAGTTGGTTTTATTAAAAGCAGTTTAAATTCCCATCCCTGGAGCTGTTTGGAATTATAGAGATGGGCTGCAGAAATTTACATTTTAATTGAGGCAGAAGACAAAATAGGGCACAGCACAGCATTCACACATTACAAGGGAGAATAAATAAGATATGTATCAGCTGGGGGAGAAGAAAATTCTGGCCGTTTTTCACTGCCTCCTGTGTTTTATTTTCAAAACGAGAAGCCTTGGTCTTTGTAGCTGTTTCCCTCATCAGCTCCTCGCAGCCAAGAGGCATCTGTGTTTTCTTGAGCAGGTTATCTTATTAAAATCTGGCATAAAATCTGGCGGCTAGATTGTATTTTGTTGTTGTTGCCCTCATCAAGATGCAACTGGAGAGAGCAGGGAAATATCTCATCATGCAAAGTGCTTTCCATATGCCAGTACATCCCGGCTGGAGAAATCGTGGCCAGCCAGACGTTGATGGACTCCAACTCCCATCAGCCTCAGCCACCATAGCCAAAGATCAGGGATGATGGGAGTTGGAGTCTAACAGCATTTGGAGGGCCACAGGTTCCCCAGGCCTGTGCCACATAGATTCCCACTCTGCCATGCTCCTCAGCAATGGAATCCAAACTTATTAAACAAAGATCGTCTTTGAGTCCTTGAGAGGAATGCACATGGCTCTGAGAATGTTCTTAAATGTAAGGGATACTTGGACTGCCACCATGCACTGCAAGTTTGTGTGTGTGTGTGTGTGTGTGTGTGTGTGTGTTTTAAACAGAGGCAGAGATGCCACAGCTACTCACAAGAATCCCTGTCTCTGTCAGAATTCCTGGCTTGAAAGTCAACATGCTACCTAAGGAGATGAGTCTCCTCTTTTCTCGTGATACCAGACTCACCTCTTTTTCCTCCAATGGGGAAATGGCCACTACAGTTCCTAATGGCATCTTCTCTTCACCAGACGAGGAAGAGGCAATCTCTGGGATGCCCACATCCTCAGTAGTTTGGGGCAGGTCTGGAAGTGGTGGTGGGGAGTCATCAAAAAGGTTCTGTTCCATTTTCTCATTCCCCCTTCCTTCCCTTCAGAGTCCTCTTCTTCAAATGCCTCCTACTCCTGGTCTCAATCAGAGTACTCCAAGAGGATTATGAGAGGGAGGTGAATTCAGTGCACTTTCTAGGACTTGCGATTATCATTCAGCAGATGGTTTCCATGTCTTCCTTTTAAACCAAAGTTTGCCACCATCTGAAGAGATGGCAGTCAACAGCTCAGCTGCTGCTTCTGTCATATAGAGTGTTGAGAAGGGCAGATCCTGAAGAAGAGATGAGGCTCTATGTTCATAGAATCACAGAACTGTAGAGTTGGAAGGGATCCTGAGCCATTAAGTCCAACCCTCTACAATGCAGGTACAACAAGACAGAAGTATGAGACCCCTTATGAATCACGCACAGCGGCTCCGTTTCACATTGAGTACACTGGCAATCTTTCCACAATTTGGCAAAGTGGGGAAATAACTCCCAGGTTCAGTCCCACTGCATCAGAGGCAACCCAATTGTGCAGATCCTCACAACTTGCAATCCAGGGGGAAAGCCATTGCTGAATGCTGGAGCATTTGATTTGCATGCAGAAAGTCCCAGGTTCAGTCCCCACCATCTCTCTGTAGAGAACCCAGCCTGAAACCCTGGAGAGTTATTTCCAGTCTGTGCAGGCTAGATGCACCTATGGCCTGATTCAGTATAATCCTGCATCCTTTGTTCCTATGCCTAAATGGGAACAAAACTACATCAAGTCATAGTTCAGAGATATAGTTGATAATAAATTAGATGGGTGCCCCAGATGGATGGATACAACCATTGCTGCTTGTCAGACATTCTCTACATGTAATTGCTCACCACTCCTTGACATCTGGTACTCTTGACCTCCTACTCTCCTGACAAGTTGTTTGCTGAGAAACTGAATAGCAGAAGTTAGTGAGTGGTCTGGGGGAGAGGGGGAGAAGACAAATAACTTCAATTGACTTGGAGACAGTGATTTGACCCTCGAGTATGAAGAGGCTGCTTTTTTTGGCAGAAGCATGAAGCTTTTGAATGTGTTGGGTGATGTGTTGGGTTTTGTTACCATTGAAGCAGGCATCCGTATGCAACCTTCCAATACGTGCATGGAAACTGCAAGCACTTATTAAGTATCTGTAGCCCAGTGAGAGATGAATGAACAGAACTAGGTTTGGAAGCTGGCAGAGAACTGACATGTGTGTCTTCCATATGGCTTCTCTGGTTTTACCTGGCTGCATGAGAAACAGGTGCTTCGTTTGGGATAGCATCTCTGCTTGGAGAATTTGAGAAGCAATTCAGCCCCACAATTTCTCTGACCCTGAATGTTTTTATCTCTGCACTGGAAGTGTGTGTGTTTGTGTGTGTAAATAAAAACAAATCTCATAAAACAATCATTGTCCACATATTCATCTGGAAGGGATTAAGTCGCTGCAATGATAAAATAAAATCATCTTCTTCCTTTAATCCCCCCGAGTTCTGACCTTTGTCATCTTTTGATCCCGGCAACTCAACCAATCCAAAGTTTATTTTTAATTTTTTAATTGACTGGCTGCTGGTGTTGGTATACTTAAAAGTAAGCACATCCCAGAGACAGTGTTAGTCAGAAGCATGGACTTTGGAGCTATCCTGTAAGTAGGATCCAAATCTGCTGGCTTTTGGTCTAGTTCCCTCTGTGGTGATAAATATGTGCCTGAACGGTAAAGGTAAAGGGACCCCTGACCATTAGGTCCAGTTGCGGACGACTCTGGGGTTGCAGCACTCAGCTCGATTTATTGGCCAAGGGAGCCGGCGTACAGCTTCCGGGTCATGTGGCTAACATGACTAAGCAGCTTCTGGTGAACCAGAGCAGCACATGGAAATGCCATTTACCTTCCTGCCAGAGTGGTGCCTATTTATCTACTTGCACTTTTATGTGCTTTCGAACTGCTAGGTTGGCAGGAGCAGGGACCGAGCAACAGGATCTCACCCCATTGCAGGGATTCGAACCGTCAACCTGCTGATCGGCAAGCCCTAGGCTCTGTGGTTTAACCCACAGCAACACCTACGTCCCTCTCGTGCCTGAACTGTACCACTTCAAATTTTGGTTGCTGGTCATATGGTGGAATACTCCTCCATACAGAAAGCTGAAATAAAAACCCCAAGGTACCAGGAAAAAGAATATAACACCCTGCTTACAAGTTGGCACTGTGTGTCAATGTGCTGCCCGGCCAAGTTCAATGAGTTGCTTCTAATATATGAGACCCTCCTCTTCTTCTTCTTTGGCTATCACCCGTAGCCGAGTAAGATTGTCTTCCATTAACACAGTGATCGGGTTTGAGATGGGTTTTTGGAAGACGTCTCTGTATGAATTTGGGTAGATGATGCTTTGCCACGAGTATCTGTTTAGTAGGATTTTCAATGCACCTGCTGGTGTTTATGCTTTAAACTTTTTTTATTGTACATTGCCTTGAGATGATTGCAGCACTTTTCTTCCTTAAAAAAATGTTTAGGTGTACTCTCATTTTGACTCAAGAAAATCACCATTTTATAGTTCAAATCAGAAAAAATAAATACAGTACAGTGGTACCTCGGGTTACATACGCTTCAGGTTACATACGCTTCAAGTTACAGACTCCGCTAACCCAAAAATAGTGCTTCAGGTTAAGAACTTTGCTTCAGGATGAGAACAGAAATTGTGCTCCGGTGGCGTGGAAGCAGCAGGAGGCCCCATTAGCTAAAGTGGTGCTTCAGGTTAAGAACAGTTTCAGGGTAAGTACGGACCTCTGGAACGAATTAAGTACTTAACCCGAGGTACTACTGTAAATGGACAAAAGTACAAAGATTCACAAAATGTTTAGGGGTATGCGTACCCCTGTGTCCTACCCAGAAAAAGCACTGGGTGATTGTATAGAAGGTGATGGAGATTATGATTAATAATAAAAGAATGGTAACAATCAAGACATTAATAACTTTTAAAAAAAACACCTCCTAGGCTGGAAATCCTCCTCACTGACTTGCTAGTCTTACAAATGGAGTGGTTAGTTTGTTTGTTTGTGGGACTATTGAACCTTTTATGTCACTACCTGCAGTCTAAGGTAATAGAGCTGAGACACTGGTTTACCATCTCAGAGCTCCCACACACAACCTGTTTATTAAGCATGAATCCCTTATTTATTTGCACAAAGCTTGCAGAGAGGTTATATGATGTCCAATCTTTATTGAGCGTTTGTTCTGATGTTATTTTTTTATGGGCAATTAAAAAAGAGAGAGAATATTGCCAATGCTAAAAGAAAAGTATTACTGTGGTGAGCGGCATAAAAAATAATAAAATTACAGATCCTTGCGTCTGTGAATACTTTAGGCCTGTGCTGAAAAAAATGCTCCCTATTTACCACCCCGTTTGCAAATGGTGAATTTGGGGCACCCGTTCTGGTGGGCAGTTTCAGGAGCCACAATTCAGCCCCCCAAAATGGGACTTTTAAAGGAGGAGGGTGAAGAGGAGCAGGGCTTCCCCCATCCCTCTTTCTCTTTTGTAAACTGCTCAATAAAATCAGCCTGCTCTTTTATTTCAAAGCTGCTAGCTCTTTTATTTCAACTATTAAAAAACGATGCACAATAAAGAGAGGAAAAGCCCCATCACCGATTCCGTAAGCCCCCTCAAGTCCCCCTAAAATGCTGTTATATGATTCATGCCATCAGGGCCAGCAGTAGACTTCCATGCTCTCTTGGTCTGGTCTTTATTTATTTTCTGGATTGTAAAATCCTTAAAGCACAGGTATATTTGTGAATACAAGTGTGGTAATATCAATTCACCCAGACTCTGGGTTATTACTGGAGCCTTCTCCCATTCTTTTTCATTTGTCTATTAGTTTTTCATTTTATATCTCCAGGACCATATCCACCTGTTTGAGCAAATGCCTTTAAAAATAGAGGAATGCATTTTCACTGTCTTCCACAAATGCCAAGTTACAATTTCAAATAGGTTCTCTTTAAGATGATATGTAAATGTTAAAACAATCAGACAACAATCCTTTCTTATTTACCAGCAAAATGAAAAGAAAAATGTGCCGGTAAGGCAGGGGTAGCTTTCATTGCAGATTCCTTTCTAGGTCACAGACCACATGCACCAGCCAAATAATAATAATAATAATAATAATAATAATAATAATAATAATAATAATAATTTGTTTATTTATACCCTGCCCATCTGGCTGGGTTTCCCCAGCCACTCTGGGTGGCTTCCAGTAAAATATTAAAATACAATAATTCATCAAATACTAAAAGATTCTCTAAATAGGGCTGCCTTCAGATGTCTTCTAAAAGTCAGATAGTTGTTTATTTCTTTGACATCTGGTAGGAGGGCGTTCCACAGGGTGGGTGCCACTTCCGAGAAGACCCTCCACCTGGTTTCCTGTAACTTCACTTCTCATAGTGAGGGAACCTCCAGAAGGCCCTCAGCGCTGGACCTCAGTGTCCGGGCAAAACGATGGGGGGTGGAGACGCTCCTTCAGGTATACTGGGCCAATGATGCACACCCAGGCATCATTGAACTAGATGTGAATCACAGAATCATAGAATAGTAGAGTTGGAAGGGACCCTGAGGGTCATCTAGTCCAACACCCGCAATACAAGAATCTCAATGAAAGCTCTACTTAACCTTTATTTAAACATCTTCAAGAATGGAGAGTCCACCACATCCCAAGGGAGTCTGTTCCACTGTCAAAGAGCTCTTACTCTCAGAATATTCTTCCTGAAGTTTATAAGAAATATCCTTTCTTGTAACTTGAAGCCATTGGTTCAAGTCCCACCCTTCAGAGGAGGAGAACACAAGCTTTTCCTTCTTCCACGTGACAGCCCTTGAGATATTTGAAGATGGCTGCCATATCTCCTCTTAGTCTCCTCTTTTCCAGGCTAAACATACCCAGCTCCTTCAACCATTTCTCATAAGACTTGATTTCCAGACCCTTAATAATCTTGGTTGGCCTCCTCTACATGTTCCAGGTTCATTGTCAACATCCTTTTTAAATTTTGATTCCCAGAATTTAAGTATATGTTCTTCACTGCTGAGTATGACAGGGATGTATCTTCCCACACATTTTGAAAAATAAAATAAAATAAAAATAAATCAGATGATCGGATGCTAGCTGTCAGGGAACTGCCATCGGCTCAGGGGCGAGAGGGGAAAAGGTGGATGGATTACAGAGAGCCCCCAAAGATCGTGGGAAGCAGCACTTCCTCAGCGGAGGAAGGAAGCCACACCTCTAGTGGGGAGGAGATGCAGGGCTCGGAGGATGCAAGGCGGTGCCAGGACACCTTGCCTGAGCAAAGCGGGGAGGAGGGAGGTCTCCCGTTACCCACGCCTTCCTTGCGCAGTAGGCTTTCGCGCAGAGAGGGGAGGCGCAGACTGGGGGTCAAGAAATGACTCTGCTGGGGAAGATTTAAGGACCGCCCACTCTCAGATTCTGCCAGTGAATGAGCAAGACATGGAATAGAGGCGCTCTGCATTCTAAAGGTTTTTTAGCACCAATAAGGGAGCTTTAGAACAGACTAGTGAGGCATATTGCCTGATTGCTCTCGAGCAACCACCCGATACCTCTAACACTAGCCAAATGGAAAATTTGTAACATTATTGGGCCAATAGTTCAGCAAGACAAGTAATATCTATCCTGACTGAAATATGCCCTCCAGTGTTCCAGACCAGGAGTCTTCATGCTCTATCACTGAACTACAGCCCTTCCTAAGAGCTTCCTCAGTACCCAAAGGCAACAGCTGGACTTTGTGAGCCACTTCATAAGACCTTCCTAGAAAAGATGGCTAAAGAAAGCAGATGGGGAGAGGTGGCAAGGATCTCCCCACCCAATTGGCTTTCATTAGCTGCAGGGAGACTTCTGCATTTGTTTACCCCCAAAGGTGTGTTGATATTGGTTCAAGAGCTCCATACATAGCCTGAATAAGCAATTGAAGTTTACTTATCCCTGTACCCCCAGATAAGCTTTACATTTTCCAAGCTCACGCACCTCCATGACCTACTGGTGTATCTTTTTTGAGGTGCATAAATTGACAGGTTTGCCTATACCTAGGTTCCACCCATACTTATTGAAACCCCTGTTTGAAACACAGCACCTAGTGCTTGTTTTATGACTTCATGGATGCAGCAATTTGTTTCACAGCACCTTGCCCCTGTCCGTTCAGGCACACCTCCTCCTTAAAATGATTGCTGTCCTTTCTGCAGAGTATCTGAGAACAGCAGTCCTTCAAACATTTATGTTTCTGGCATTTCCCTGAACATCACTATGAGGTCTTCCTTTCTGTCTTCTTATTTACCTCCTTGGTGCGAGCTTCTTTCGAGACAGCACAGTGCGGCAACAGAAGTTTTCCCTACATCCAATGCTGGCTTAAATAAGAGCAGAAATTAGAACATAAAAATAATCCTAAGAAGCAAATGCAATTATTTTGTGATTTCTTTTTTCCCCCAACTTGGTAACATTAAAGTTTTAAAATAACAGAAAATTGCAAGGTGAGATTGAATGCAGCAGATAGCTATAAAGATTAATTGCACAGATAAGGTCTCCTCTCTTCTTATTGGTTTTATAATAGACACTCCTCAATGCCCTCTCTGAATGCATTCCGACAGCAGAAGGAAGAGCAATGGGAGATGGGGATGCAAATGGAGGGGCGGTGGGAAGCAGCATTTAAAGGGAGAAGAAACGAATTGCTCAAATTAAATCTCCCACTAAAAAAAAAAAAAAGGCATTAGAGAATGGAGGGTCTAATATAGCTATGTTATGAAGGGCCTGTTTTCACTTTGCAAACAAAACTCCCAAACACAAATGCAACTAAGGGAGACTTCATTAGATACTTGTCCCTTGTGTGACCTTCTTTTTGATGCAAGACGTTTTCATGGCACTACAGTGGTACCTTGGTTCTCAAGCGCCTTGGTACTCAAACAGCTTGGAACCAAAACACTGCAAAACCAGAATTAAATGTTCCTCTTTGCGAACCTTTCTCAGAAGCTGAAAGTGCCCTGTTTTGAGTGTTATGCTTCTGATTTGAGTGCCGTGCTTCTGTTTTGAGTGTTACACTGAGTTCTGTCTGTTTTTACTATTTCTTTTGCGTTTTTGTTTTGTTTTTGTGACTGTGGGGAACCCAGTTCAGCTACTGATTGATTGTGTGATTGCAGTACATGGTTTATTGCTTTCATTTTATGGATCAATTGTCTGGTAAAATCCATGTTCAATTGCTGTTTTAGGGGTTGTTTTTAAAAGTCTGGAACAGATAAATCCATTTTGCTTTCTATGGGAAAGTGAGCCTTGGTTTTGGAACGCTTTGGTTTTGGGACAGTCTTCCAGAACGGATTAAGTTTGAGAACCAAGGGACCACTGTATCTCAAGACACTTTTGGGTGAGGAAATAAACAGGTCAAGCCTAAGACAAAAGGGCTTAAACGCCTGTTTCCATGCCACCATGCGAAACAAAATAGTCCAGGTTTCAGAAATACACATTTCTTTAAGGTGTCCGTGCACTGCCTTTTCAATTGAGAAAATAATCACAAAGCAGCTTCCAGCCTGGAACGAAAGAAAAATAACAAAACGTTATTTTGCATGGCATGCAGCCAAGTAGATCTGCTGCCTCAAGGATGTCTGCTAGCCCAATGGAAGTTCCTCTCCTCACATGCACCTTCCCCACATCTGCTCTGGAGAGTTGTGAGAACCTCCAGAACAGATGTAAGGGGCACTTGAGGAGAAGAGAGGGAGGGCAAGTTCTGTTGCACCCCCAAAAGACCTTGGATAAGTAGATCTCCACTCTAGTCAGTTGGAATGCTAAACCATGGTTACATAAAGAAGCAGGCACAAACCTTGGACTCATGCTCTCCCTCCTTCCTTTGAACTGAAATACTTTATTGTCGCTTGTACAACTTGTATACAGTGAGATTACACAAGCATCCCTCACTCAGCTCTCTTAGTCCTAATTCCCCTCGTTTAGTGACGCACACCCACCAAACCCAAAAGTCAGTTGCCCTGTTGTTATCTTTTCATTCAGCAGCCTAACAGCCCATGGATAGAAGCTGTTCTTTACCCTGTTGGTGCGACTGATCATGCTTCTTTATCTTCTGCCTGAGGGCAGGAGATCAAGAAAGTGCCAGCCAGGGTGTGAATCATCCCAGAGAATTTTCCTCACTCTCCTGAGGCTACGTTCTTCCGCAATGTCATCCAGCAGATTCATGGGACAGCCCATAATATCTTGTGCTGTATTCACCACCCTCTGTAGGCACTTCCTATCAGTTGATGTCAAATCAGCGTACCACACTGTGATGCAGTATGAAAGGACACTTTCTATTGTGGACCGGTAGAAGGAGATCATCAAATGTTGATTGACATCGTTCTTTCGCAATACTCTGAGGAGATGGAGTCTCTGTTGGGCTTTCTTAACCACCTGGGTTGTACTGATTTTCCAAGTAAGGTCTTCACTGAGATAAACTCCTAGGAATTTAAAGGAATTTGCACTAGACATTAAAAAATATCTGAAGCTGGTTTATTGCCCATAGCTCATTCACAAACCAGGAATGGAAATGAGGATCACATCATTTGTTTGAATAGGTTCCCGTTTATTAACTTTGCTAATGTAATGGAAAACAGTTGCTTACCACCTTACCACCTTTAGCGTATTCTCACCTTTGGACATACTAACTGATTTTTGTTTGCTCTTTAATATCTTTATGCACATAAAAGGAAGGGAAAGAGAAGCAGACCATAAAAAAGCAGTACTGCTGTGTTGAACTCCGAGACAATGTATTTTCACTTCTCTAGGCACCTATTTTTCACTTACTGACAACTTACTCTAATTGTCTCTATGATTTTGTACATAGTTATGTAAGTTTGTGATGGTTTTTCCCCCCTTCAGATATTTTTAAATGTCTTGTGCAACTTACTCCAATTGTCTGTATGATTTTGTACATAGTTATGTAAGCTTGTGATGGTTCCCCCCTCCCCCATTTATTGTGAACTGTGGGAAGGGAAAATCTGGTTTTCTCTTAGTTTATCCTTTTTGTTTGTTATTGCTGTTACACAATTTTTAAAAAGTTTAATAACATTATTTAATTGAAAAGAAAAAAGTTTGAGTAGGAACAAAGTCACTATAAAATAAAGAATCAATAAGGCATCAGGAGAGGCATCAGGAAAAAGCATTAAAAAAACCAACCACCTCAGTCTTTCTGTACAAAATATTCAATAACACAGCAGCTGTTGAGGGAGCACTCTCAGATAAACCAAATGGTACATATGAAACTCAAACTGAGATAGAGGCATTCCTAAAATTCTCAAAAGTTAAATTTTGGGCAGTTTTATAACTAGTTTGAGTGTAGTTGTAAATAATAAAAGATGGCAACATTGCAAGATCGTTAACTGACAATTGCAAAATGTAAGAAAATTTAAATAAGCATGCAATAGTACACCTACCATTCTCTTTAATATTCTTCAGTTCTCATTTTACTCTATGAAGAAAGGTTGCAGTGTTTGGAACATTATTGTTTAGAGAAAAGGCAAGTAAGAAGTGATATGACAGCAATTGATAAAATTATGCATGGCAAGGAGAAAGCGGCTAGAGGAATATTTTTCTCCCTTTCTCATAATACTAGAATTCATGGAAATTCAGTGAAGCTGAATGTTGGGAGATTCAGTATAGGTCAAAAAGAAGTACTATCTTCACACAACACATAGTTAAACCACTCTGTTCTGGTTTGGTCAAACCCAGCACCTGCCGTCCTGTGTCAAGTTCTGGGCACCACAAATAAAGAAGAAGATTGACAAGCTGGAAAGTGGGCAGAGGAGGGCAAGCAAGATGATCAAGGGTCTGGAAACGAAGTCTTATGAAGAACAGTTGAAGGAGTTTGGTGTGTTTAGCCTGGAGAAGAGAAAACTGAGAGGTGGTATTATAGTCATCTTCAGATATCTCAAGGCCTGTCACATGGAAGATGGAGCAAGCTTGTATTCTGCTCCTCAGAGGGTAGGACCCAAACCAATGAATTCAAATTATGAGAAAGGACATTCCTGCTAAACATCAGGGAGAACTTTTTGATGGTAAGAGCTGTAAGATAGTGGAACAGATTGGTGGTTGGGTCTCCCTCGTTGGAGTTTTTTAAGCAGAGGGATTCTCAGTGATTTCTGTATTGCCATTGGGGGTATTGGGCTCCCTTCCAACCTTACAATTCTACGATTTTATGAGTTGGCAGTAACATCAAAAAGTGGGGGAAGTGTTCTTGTGCTCAGGTCCAACTTGCACTCCCCACAGGCATCTAGTTGGCCACGGTGAGACAGGATGCTAGATCTCACAGGCTCATATGTTCAAAATCCCACAACAAAAGGGATGGGGGAAAATGAGAAGGAAATAATTCAGCAGACTAACAGAGTTTAATTAATTATTCTGCCTACAAAAGTGTTCACACACTATTAGCTATCTTAACAACCAGTTTTACAAATGACATATCCCCAAATAACATGTCTTGTTCCCTGTATTTTGGTTTCACAATGCTCTGCTCGGCATTGTGTTTTCTTTTGTTTTGACATTGCATTTCAGTTTGTGATGTCACACTTTGTTTTGAGATATCAAGTTGTTTTCCTACCACTGGCAAATTAGACCTTTAAAGAATCAAAACAAAACTTACAATGTTAAACAGAACTTTAAGTCCATGAAGGTACTTAGGGCTAATTCAACTTATCGAGGGCTTCTTTAGCTATAACAAGCATATGTAATCTGAAATACAGGCATCTCCTCACTTATGCAGGGGTTACATTCCTGGGTACTGTGTGTATATGTGAAAACTCGTATACTGGGGAACACCATCTAAAAAGCCTGTAAATAACTTCTAAACCTCTAAAAACTCTTGAAAAGCCCTCCAAACTTCCTTTCTCACACTCTTCACAGGCCTCAAAGGTTAGCGCAAAGGCTTGTGGGGTTGCAGTTGCAAAGGCAGCTAGGGCTGCCAGTTGTTTTCCAGCTGTTTTCATGCAATTTTTGCAGTTTCCTGCTTTTGGGGGCCATTTTTGCTATTTCCATGCCTTTTTGCAGATTGAATCAATTTATTTAATTATTTCCCAGTGCCACACGTAAACGTGGTTGCACGCAAGTTAAACATGCATATGTGAGGAGACGCCTGAAATTTAAGCCACCCTCTGGCCTTTGCAAGCCCCACCATTACAATCTTCTAAACATTTGTTGCTGTTGTTGTTTAGTCATTTAGTCATGTCTGACTCTTCGTGACCCCATGGACCAGAGCACGCCAGGCACTTCTGTCTTTCACTGCCTCCCGCAGTTTGGTCAAACTCATGCTGGTAGCTTCAAGAACACTATCCAACCATCTCGTCCTCTGTTGTCCCCTTCTCCTTGTGCCCTCCATCTTTCCCAACATCAGGGTCTTTTCCCGGGAGTCTTCTCTTCTCATGAGTGGCCAAAGTATTAGAGCCTCAGCTTCAGGATCTGTCCTTCCAGTGAGCACTCAGGGCTGATTTGCTTAAGAATGGAGAGGTTTGATCTTCTTGCAGTCCATGGGACTCTCAAGAGTCTCCTCCAGCACCATAATTCAAAAGCATGAATTCTTTGGCGATCAGACTTCTTTATGGTCCAGCTCTCACTTCCATACATCACTACTGGCAAAACCATAGCTTTTACTATATGGTACTATATGGTCCATATAGTAAAAGCCCCACCATTACAACCTTCTAAACATACCAAGTTGCAGAAGGCCTGTAGCTCAGCAGGTAGAGCATCTTAGTTGCATGCAGAATGCTCCAGGTTCAATCTTGAACATCTCCAGGCAGGGCTGGGAGAGACCCCTGCCTGAAACCCTGATGAGTCACTGCCGCTCATTGTGGACAATACTGAGCTAGATGGACCAATATCCTGTCTCATCCTATCACAGCTTCCTATTTTGTTATGTTCTCATAGAAGAAGCCATCTTCCCCATTATTGAAGTTCCTCTGGCTCTGTCAATGGGGGAAAGGAGAAAATTAGTGCTACAGTTATAGCTATTATGGAACGCTGGGGAAACAAAATGTATATCTCAGTATTTCTGGCTTCTGGCTTTCATTGCAGAGCTCTATGGAGGTGGGAAGAGGAAAAGGCTAACCTCCAGCAAGTAGCAGGGAGATTGGAATAGATGGAGAAATAGGCTCTTGTCAGAGGGTGAATGGACTTGGATGGGTTTGGAGAAGGACAATAGATTTCCTACTTCGGAAGGAAAGAGCCTGACTTATTCCAAACCAGTTCAAGGTGCACTGCAAAATGTTTGTGGCAACTGTTGCATCAAATACCAGGGATGTGCATGGAACTGTCTACATAAGAGGTTCATCTTTGCTGCCTCTTCTTGGCATGATTTATGTTGGTTGCTGGACATGCAAATAGCTGAGGTGGTATAATGGCCGATGCCACAAAGGCACCAACATCTCCCTTTAACCACCTGAGAGCAGTGCTGTCATGACTAGGGAATTTGAAGGGGCTTTCTGAATCTTTCTCTCTCCCTCTCCAGTGAAAGAACACCGATTCCAAACTACAATCTTTTACCTTTCATTACCTCTTCTTCTTCAAGTTGTTTCACATTCATCTGTGCCAGCAAAGCAGATTAAAAAGTGCCAAGGAACAAGACTTACATTATTATGGAACAGTATTCATTGGTGCTAGGAATGGATGAATCTGTCACTTTCAGTTTCTCCCAGTTTTCCAATCTTAGGTTCAGCTCAGTTAGGATTTTAGTGTGACTTCTTTGTATAAAAATTTGCCTAATGTAGACATTTTTTTTTGCAAAGTAATGTTCCCTGATGTAATGCATTTCTGCATGCTATTTTAGAAATAACTTTTTCTGGCAGGAGAACTGCATTGCCACATTCAGAGACATGTGAAATTCAAAGGATGGCTTTGCTTCATTTTGTATGGGGACATGTAAATTAGTTAGGTTCACCTTTAAATGCAAACTGAATTAAATTTCTTCCCCGTCTGTAGCTGGTATCCCATCCCAGCCCCTTCCCATACTGGCTGAAGTTAATGGGAGTAGTCTGGAAGGCACTAGGTTGATGAACACAGTTATATAAGGTAATGGTTTTATTGCTGTTTAAGTGTTACAGTAGATGCCAACAGTGATTTTTTTAAAAAAATCATAATCATAAATATCACATACCCATGAACAGCATGATGGCAACAAACAATAACAGCATCAAGCTTTGTAGCAAAGTTCTAACAAAATGTCCCTGAGGCAGCAAACCACATTATTATTTGTGAACAAAATTGCTTCTAATCTTGGCAGCTGCAAGAGGACACAAAACCACACTGTAGTTTACCTGTTTGGCTTTGTCGTTCGGCAGGCACTCTCCTTTGAAGCAGATTGGCTGAAAATGTATTGTGTCTGAAGGCCTAGAAAGGAATAATTGTTTCTTCTTTGTGTTCAGCGGGCCAAAAAAGCCTTGTAATCCTGAATGTTCTCCAGTGGCTGCTAAGTCTTGAATGGCTTCTTAGCAAAGTATCCCTTTTTAAACAGTTCTACACATCATTTGAAATTAAAGATCAGTGGGAATGTCTTCCTGCACATCCAAGGGAAAAAGAAGAGGTTGTCTGTGTAATATATCAGGGAAGGGGGAGAAATCTACACTTGAATTGATGCCAGATCAGCTGGAACATCTATGCTTATTTATTTATATTGTGCCTTTCCCTCCAGATCTGGGACTCGAGGTGGCTCGCAAAAAATTTAAACAAACACAGATAAAACACCCAAAGCTAAAACCATATAAAAGATAATATTTTTAACCTCATTGCAATAAAAAAACTAATATTTAAAATCCAGTAAATAAATCTACCGTCAGGTGTGGAGAGTCCTCCCCTCCCTTCGGTAACTTCAACAGATAAGAATTAATGAGCAGCTGATAGATTTATAGTCCTTTTATTACAGCGTCATGTTGTGAGGACAAGTACACAGCTCTCCTCAAGGAGAGCAGTTGGCTAATCTAATCTCCCTTCCAACTACTGCAGCATTTTGGGTGCTAACAGGAAGTCCCTCTCTCCCTCTGACTCCTTTGCTCTCTGATACGTTTGGACCCCCGAGTCTGTGGTGGGGGGGGGTCCCCCGTGCTCTCAAGTGACGTCTCAACTAGCTCTCTTCTGGCTCCATTGTCATTATCTCATAACTGGGTAACTCCCCCCCTAAGCTGTTCAGCTCCTGTCTCTCTCTTTGCTGTCTCTCTCTTTGTGGACAAAATGGGTGACTCTTCCCCCTCCAGATCTACATTGGAGAGAAGCTGTTCTGCCATGGAATGCATTCCCAAGTCCTTTTTTAAATATATATATATATATATATATATATATATAAAGTTTATTCCTTTTTCTTTTTCATTCATTACATACACCTCAGATTCTTAACATTTTTTATGTATTCCTTCCTCTCTCCCCTCCTAGGCTTCCCCCAACTTCCACTTCTGGTTTGTTTCTCCTTTCACCCACTTTGCTACCTCCTAACAGAAAAAGTTGTTAATAACATAACACCAAATATAAAAGTAAAAGTAAATACACCATAATATTTCTCTATCTACTAAACATTTTCTAATACTAATAGTGTGGATGTTTATTTAAATCCTGCCATCAAGTCTATCAAATTTCTTTGTTTCTGCAAGTATTTAGTGTATTTTTGGTCTTTGTTGGAAGCCCCCCAGAGTGGCTGAGGTACAAATAATAAATTATTATTATTATTATTATTATTATTATTATTATTATTATTAAAACGGTTCCCATTCTTTTTCAAAGTCACTGTTGTCTTTTTCTCTTAGTCTGTCTGTCATTTTTGCCAGTTCTGCATAGTTCATCAACTTCTCTTGCCATTGTTCTTTAGTTGGTATTTCTCCAGTCTTCCAGTTTTGTGCAATCAATCAACATTCTTGCTGCTGTGACTCTTCGCCCTCCAGCTCTCCATCGGAGAGAAGGAATGCATTCCCCTGTCCTCATCTTCAGACTATTCTACTAAAAACAATGCAGCACTATTAACAGACCTTTCCTTAAAAGCAGTCATTTCCAAAAACCCTGCCTGAGGTTTGTGGTGTTTTGTTTCAAAATCCACATTAGGTATTCATGTTTCTTCTCATACGCCTAGTTCCAGGCCCATTAAGCATGGGTGCCTTTGCCCGGTAGCGCTGTGGCTCCATAAATACTGGGCATCTCCTGCTAGAGATGGCTGCTGTGCTGTCTCACGGCCTGTTGACTTGTGGCTGCATAAGAAGATCAGAAACAGAGAAGGAGGCAGACTTTCTCTGCAGGGGATCCTTGTCTCTGCCAATTGGATCACCTGGGCATTCTCTGCAAAGCTTATATTTCAGAGCAGGTACGGCAATAGGTTGTGACATGTGATCTAAGCTGTCACTGTTGGTTTAGATGGCAAATGCTCTATGATACTGGAGGATAATTTAATGCAGGATGATGAACTAGTGAATTGATATTTGGCAGCAGAGTAGGAAAAAGAGACTGTCTTGCTCTGTTTTGGAGTTATCGCCTTAGGATCTTGGAAAGAAGAAAACTGAAAGGATGCAATAAAAAGGGCTGTTCTTAGTTTTTTTAAAAAAATAGTTTCTCATCCATCTTCTTTAGTGCCTGTTCTGGTACCAGAGGTGTGTATGTTTGTGCATTTCATGAAATACCATCATTTCATTAGCCTGGCTCTAAGCCATTCAATTTAAAGACTTTCATAGATAGAGACTGCAGATGTGGGTGCTTGTGGGTGTAATATTTCCAAATGTGCTTCCATGAGGGCGGGAGGGAATCCTCCATAAATGTGCAAATAATAGCATCTTTCCTTCTTTGGTGACCACTCCTAGCCAAGTAAGATTGCCTTCCATAAACATGGTTTTAACAGTGAGTCCGTAAGTGACTGTGGAGGCCAATTCTGGATCCACATGTCCTTCCACAGTGGGGACATAGGTTTCCAGGTGGGAGTTGATCGTGGTGAGGGTTTGCCAAGCGTGCCTTCCTCTTAGCATGTTTCTCCCTTGCGTCCTGAGTTCTAGGGTCGTCAAAGCCCACGACACCTTTGGTAAAGGCTGTTCTTCAATTGGAGCACTCGCAGGCAAGTGTTTCCCAATTGCTGGTGTTTAAATTACTTTTTTTTTTTTTTTAGATTTGCCCTGAGACAGTCTTTAAACCTCTTTTGTTCACCACCAGCATTACGCTTTCCATTTTTCAGTTCGGAATAGAGCAGTTGCTTTGGAAGACGATAATCAGGCATCCGCACAACATGACCAGTCCAACAAAGTTGATGTTGAAGAATCATTGCTTTGACACTGGTGATCTTTGCTTCTTCCAGTACACTGACATTAGTTCGCCTGCCTTCCCAAGTGATGTGTGAAAAATCACTTGATGGAATCTTTCGAGGAGTTGGAGATGGCGTTTATTAGTGGTCCATGTTTCACAAGCATACAGTAAGATTGGTAACTTTGTAAACAAGCATTTTGGTTTCCCTGCAAATGTCCTGGTCCTCAAACACTTCAGTCAGGAGAAAGCAGCACTCGCCAAGCTCAGGCGAGCCTGGATTCCGGCATCAATGTCGGCCCTTGTGGAAAGATAGAGCAAATATAGCTTATCAAGGAGTGGACTAAACTAATTCCTGCTGTGCTGCATTTCTCCATGCACAGGAGCATTCTGAAACATCACATGCATGCACACACAACACATTCTGAAGTGCAAGAGCCCAGAATTCTACCAACTCCCTTTGCCATCACCTAGAAATATAAGCACCTGCCTTATAAGTGAGTCAGAACATTGGCTTCTCTCACCCAAGATTGTCTACACTTATTGGCAGTGACTTTCCGGGGTTTTGTACAGCATCCACGAGTCTTTCCTAGCCCTGCTTGAAGATGCCAGGGACTGAACCTGGGACCTATTGTAAGAGGAGCATTTGCTCTCGCTGAAGCATGTCACATTCATTCTACCTCGTTGAGCTGCCCTTAGTTCTGGGCCAGTTGGAGCAGCACTGATCGTAGTTGTTTTGCAGTTCCCAAGGGACCACATGCCCTCTTCATTACAAGTGCTCCAGGTCTATATGTCAAGAACGATGAGGGCCCCCGTTCACTGCAGCTCTCATTGCAAGGCAGAGCTCCCCGCTGCGAGTGGAAGGTACGGTAGCAAAGCGTACAAGAGTTCGATGAAAAGCAGCAGGAGGTAGTCATTAGTGGTTTGGGTCAGAAAGTCAGTTGTCCCATTTTATAAATAAATGCAATTGCAGTTAGAGAAATGCAAGAGTTCTGTGGCACAGCCTGAATGATCCTGTTCCACTGCGTGGCCTCAGAGGTATGGTAAGCAAATATGGGATGTTTATTAAAAGGAGCTCCTCAATAGGACTGGGCATTTTCATATTGAATATTAATACACAACAGCTCAGAGAGTATAGCAAGCAGTAGATTTAGCCCACTTTATTAGTGCAAACACAGCATATTACATTTTACACATGGGGGACAGATGCATGCTCTATTGTATTTCCCCTCTTCTTAATTAGCCAGTGTTAATAAGCTTCTACTGACATTTTACTTCTTTCCCTGCTTATTAGATTCTTGCTAGGCTTGAAATCATCCCTACAGGCAAACAAAATAAGATAAGAGAGGGGTGGAAGGTGCATTTGAATGCCGGAATGCTCTGAAGCAGACAGGATGTGATTCCCCCCCCCCAAAGATAAGCTCTGTTGAATTTGATTTAGTTTAATGGGAGACTTCATCCTGTGCTCAAGGAGCCAGAAGCAAACCACAGTTCCCAGATATCCTTCTGCTGGGAATTTCCTGTTGGCAAGAATCATAGAATCATAGAATCATAGAGTTGGAAGAGACCACAAGGGCCATCGAGTCCAACCCCCTGCCAAGCAGGAAACACCATCAGAGCACTCCTGACATATGGTCGTCAAGCCTCTGCTTAAAGACCTTCAAAGAAGGAGACTCCACCACACTCCTTGGCAGCAAATTCCACTGTCGAACAGCTCTTAAGGACAGAGGTTGCCAATCTTTTGTGGGCACATTTGGATTTTTGAGTGAGTGCTCTGGGTGTTGCCCCCCATCACTTCTTACCCCAATTTCCTAGATCTGCCCCAACCCCCGGAGACAGGAAGAGAAAGCGCAGACACATTTTGCACCCCCAAATTTATTCTTTGGAAAAGGCACTCCTCTGAATTTTTCACTGCAGTGCTCCCATCAAACAAAGTGGCCAGAAATGTACATGTTGGAGAAACATGCACGTGTGTGTGAAAAGTCACACATAATGTTTGGGCAAATTGTGCACGAAATATGTGCATTAGTAAAAACCGCATTCAAAAAGGTGTTTACTATGAGAAACTTACAATAAAATGCTAATAAATTTTCATGAGGATTTTTTTTGGGGGGTGGTGGAAATTGCCGAGGAAATGAAGAGCTGAATTTAAAATTGGGTATGGAGAGATGAGAAATTGAGAAAAAACAGATTTGCCTATGCCTCGCTGGGGTTGGGAAGCCTTCTCTCAAACTGATTTTGAACTTTCTTCATAGTTTGGTTTGAGGAATGGGAGGCAGGAAGAACTCTATAGGAAAGATTAGAGACGGCACTGAGATGATACGGAAGCTTTCAGAATAGCTGGATCATTTTACTTGAGAAATTCTCCCCCAAAATGGGCAAAGGTTTCAATGCTATCTGAGGTCCCGAACGGAAGGACTCCCTATGAAGTGCTGGGGGTACATTTGTTACAAGTCTCAGATATTTCTCTTAAAGCAAGATTTTGCAGTGAAAGGTGAGGTTTCTGCTAAGGAGAAATGTCTGAGGACTTTTGCAAGGAGCCCAAAGAATCCCTCATTATAGCTGGGAAGCAAATAAGGCAACCACTCTGCTGAAAACAAGCAGATCTGGATCTGTGCATGGAACTGTGTTTAGGGATGGGATGGGATTTTATTCAGTTCAAATTTAAGGTTGAATTCGCCCAATTTTCGCTTTCTGAAATGCTATGCGAACCAAAACAGCCATCCTTCAAAATTCACATTTCTCTGAATTTTACAATGCAGTTCTCCTGCCAGATATTCATATGAATACATATACTAATGAAAGCAATACATAAAAGTCGCAATATTAGAGAAAACTGCTCAGCAAAAATGTGTATATTAGGAGAAATTGTACAAAAGTGTGTATATTCAGAGAAATTCACTCTAGAGTTCTGATGAATTTTCACGAGGACTATAAATATACTATGGTGGAGATGTGGATAAATGAACTTAGGCCTGGACAAATGAGAAGCTGAGACAAACTGGATCTGACATATTTGTTCATCCCTAGGGTTGACCCCATGGGAACCATATGCATATTCCATTGGACTCCATTATAGAAGAAAGCTGGGATAAAGCATATAAGAAACTATTTTAAAACAAAGTACATAATACCAGTGATTCATTGTGCCATTCGGTATTTTATCTAATAGGCATATACAGTTTTTTATTCAACAAATATTGCTGAAGGGGAACCAAGATGAGGTGGATCAATAAATATTTCTAAAAGGGAATGAAGATGAGGTTGATCAAATGTTAGACTGGGTGAGTGCTTAAAGAAATAAATAACTGAGCAGACACATTCACCACACACAGAGATGCTGCCAATAATTCCTGTTATCTGAAAATGTCAAGCATTATTTTCCTAGCTGCCTGACAAGGGAAATCCCATTTTACAAAGAAAATATTACTGATATTTTCCGCAGTGGGAGGGTGGGTGGAGAAGAGGAGGAGATGTTTTCTTTTCACTTCAGTTCCACTCATCTCTGGCCATGTATTATTGATTGGGAGCCCTCTTTGGATTATCGCCATGCCTCTTGCTCACTTACTAAACCGTAAATATTCACCCATGCATTCCTGCAGACAATTTGTTTCTTTGCAGGAGGTTATGTGGAGTGGGCAAATATATACGTGCAAGAGAGGCTGCCTGGAAAGCAGTCTAGTGGAGATCTGTGCCCTCGAGCTCGCTTAAAATAAACACCTCGCAGCTCACTTCTGGGAAGGATAGCTGTGCTTCTTTTTAGCTCGATTTATATGGAAAGGCATCCAGGTCCATTGTTTCTATGGTGGCAATACAAAAACCATTAACTCCAATATATATTGCTTTGTAAAAATGTTCACGCTGCAAAGTTGTGCTTGGTTGTTGGCAACAGATGGGAGAACAACATGCTTACCTTGATCCTCCAGGTTTACTAACTGCAACAAACAATATCTTGTACTGAGAATGTGGCCAGGGGGTGTCAGAGACTGGGCAGAGGAGAAATGGTGGAGACCGCCTCCCCAGCCTGACCCTTCCAGAGAAGAAGACAGTTCAGAATTACAACAGGAGTTTGAGGGAGATCACAGCTCAGAGGCAGATGAGGGGAAAAGCTGAGAAATAATGGGAGAGGAGGAGGAGGAGGAGGAGGAGGAGGAGGACGAAGCAGCCAAGGAGCAACAGCTGACACAGTGTCTTTAGTAAGCATTCCAGAACCTCTCCTCTCCCAGAACCTGGCAAGCATCGAAAGTAGGAGAGCAAAGAGCTAAAAGGCAGAGGGCATTTCTCAGCACCTGTAGTAATGACACATGAGAGGGAGGGGGTGGAGACTCACTCGTGGCAACACTGTTATTCCAAGAGCCTCTCTCTGTGAATATTGAATAAAAAGCAGTTGGTAAGAACTTTCCCTTATCTTATCCATTCCTGGCAAACTGCCGTAGGGGTTGGATCCTCTGCCACCTGACAGGGGGAGATAAAATCCTCTGCTGCAGGGGTAGTCATAGTGACATCCTCAAGATTTTTTTGGACTCCAACTCCCATCAGCCACAGGCAGAATGGTGGATGGGCAGGGTTGGTGTGAGCTGCAGTTCAGTATCTTCTGGAGGGCAACACATTGGAGACTCCATTCTACCAATTATTTTCCCAGTCCGAGAGCTTACAGAGGAAATGAGAGACTTCTGACAGCCCTCTGACATTTTAAATCTCTGGCCCTCTCCACAAAACCTTTCCTTGTAGTGTACACCTCCCCGACTCCAAAGGAGATGTCCGGTCAATTAAAAAACAAAACTCAACTAGGGGTTTTATTCAGACATCCTTCCAAACCATGGTTTGCAATAACCAAAGTCAATATCATGGCTTTAGCTTCCAAATATGTATATTGTGCTCTCTCTCTTTTTTAGTGTTCGAAGTCCTTCACATAGAACTGATTATTGCAGTAATCCTTAAAACCACTCTGAATGGTAGATTGGTATCTAATGCAAGTAGTTTTGGGTCACGCTGTGAGAGAATAGTAGTAGTAATTTTATTATTTATACCCCACCCATCAGGCTGGATTTCCACAAAAGTAACCAACGAATATAATGAATGAATGAAAATAGATCTCAAACTTTATTTTTGTATCTGTCACTTGTCTGGAGAACGGCATTGCAAAATTCAGAAAAGTGCAAATTTTGAGGGATGGCTGTGTTTTGGTTTGTGTGTTGATTCAGAAAGTGCAAATTTGGTGGGTTTGCCTTTATATGTGAATTGAATTAAATTTCTACCCCATTCCTTTTTTACAGCGCCAGAATCTGGATTTGAGCGTAGGCCTCAGTGTTCAGAGGGTCTTGGCCATAGTACGTTGAGTTTTCCTCTCCTTCTCCTTTAGCCCATCCTGTGCTTTAAATGATAGTAAGAAAGGGAGAGGAATCCATACAATTTGCAGGATGTCTCCCACTGTGCTTGCAGTTTATTAAGCGAAAGTCAAGCTCACTGGTGGAAAACAGTAGTTCAGTCACTTTCAGCAAGCTTTTCTTTCTCTAGTTCTTGCTGTGGCTTAATAATTACTCATTTTCATCTCCTTCTCTTCTCTCAAGTAGGGGAAAAAAACGGTTGCATAAGATTTTTGTTTCCATTTTTAGTCTTCATTACTTTTCACCCTGACTTTGGAGGATCCTCGAAGGCACCTTACAAATTATAAATGAAAAATCGAGATCTGAGTCTGCTTCCTCTTAAGGATGCTTGAAGAATTTCTTCAGTATTCTTCAATATTCCAGAATTTCTTCAATATTCCAATATGAACTGCCTAGTCTGACTGCCCTGGACTAATATTAATTTTTTTACTAAAAGGTATACACCACTAGATTGTTTTTTTTTATAAAAAAAAGCCCAAAAGTCATTTACAAAGAGAATAAGATATTTTTTTCATTAAGAACAGTTTTTTAAAAAAACTATTGAAAACATTCAAAAAATCAGCAATAAACTAAAAATAGATAGGAAGACCAAAGAGGTTTTTTGCTCCACAGAATGTGCATTTTTCTGAATTGTGGCAGGGCTTCACTTCAAACCTCCTGAGCTGGTTTGAGGACTGCTTTTTAATTCACACACTCACCACTTAGATTCCCCCTGCCCCGGGCACATCTTCAAAATGGGATCAAAAATGTCCCTTGGTGGAAGCCATTTTTCTTTTATGTACAGTGGCTAATGTCCGATGCTGTTCCTTCTCAGAGTAGACCCACTGAAGTTAATGGCCATGACTAACTTAGGTTAATCAATTCAATGGGGCTACTTTGAGTAGAACTTATTTGGATATGTATGTATGTATGTATGTATGTATGTATGTATGTAGTACCTCTGATGGTGGAAACATTGTTTTCCTTCTGGAGTAGTTTGTCCAACTTTGGTCCCCACCCTCCACTTAACTCTCACCTGTTGCCCCTAGAAAAAGGTGGGATTTAAATGCAGTAAACACACACACACATTTCCAGGAGGGAGGATTCAGAAAACCAAATCTCTAGAATGACTTAAACAAATGAAGAGAATATGCAAACTCATTGCATATCCGGCACTAAAACTAGACAGCTGCAGCCTTCAAGGTGCTCCCAATTAATGCTTTGAAGAAGACGCTTGGTTGTTTGTGGTTATGATTAAACTTTACAATTAGGGCCCTGCTTAAATGCATATTGCTTGATTTAATTAGAGCGATTACAAAATGCTTAGCTCAAGAACAAGGGTATTAATCACTTTCTTTTCTCTTGATGCCAAGCTGAGGGGAAAGAAAACAAACTCAGAAAGGTTATGCGCAAAGCTTGCTTGGGAAAGTTAAACACAGGGGAAGTTCTCAAAACACCCTCTTGACAAACTGTGATCTACACAGCTAATACTGTGCAGAGAAGTGGGATTCTCAGCTTCAGCGGGTGGGCCCAACTTCTCAGCGTTATAAGGGAGGGAGAAAACATCTCCATATTCACTTTTCTCTCCCCTGTGGATAACTCTATACACCTCTATCATGTCCTATGTTACTTGCTGCTTCTCTAAATGAAGAAAATCCAAATGTTGTAAACTTTCCTCACGGGGGATTGCTCCAGGCTTTTGCTCATTTTGGTTCATCTTCTCTGAAATCTTTCCATCTCTAAAATAAACTTCTTAAGGGGTGGTGACCAAAATCGCACCAGCCCGTTTTTGTTTCTCTCATACCCTCATTTTCCCAATCGTAATTTCAGTTCTCCACATTTCCATACTGGTTTGCCATTTATTTATTTACCCAAAAGAGTGCTCGTAAAAATGCTTCAACCTTTCAGTGTGAATTTCTCCCAATATACATATTTGTGTAGGTTCGAATGTCTCTCCCATCTCTCTTCTCAGCTCCTGCTGGCTTCCTTACTTGAAATAAGTTTAAAAGCTCCTGTGCCACCTTTTAATTTTAAGCACCAGCAGTCTGGCTTCATCCCAGTCTGAATGGAACCTATCCTTTTTGTACAGGCCTGACTTGTCCAAAAACATTCCCTAGAGCCCAAAAGGTTGTTGAAATATCTCCCCTGCCCCTCCGCGTCTCTCCCTACAAACAAGGTAGAAAATTTCAAGCGGCCATTTGCACGCAGCAAATTTATGCAAGCGAGTTTCGGCAGAGGGCAGAAATGCTGAAACAAAGCCTGCTGAGGACCTGCCTTGTTGATCAATCCAGTTTGATCCCAATGAAAGAAGTGAATCTACCTTAAAAGTCTGGGGATTTTGCCTCATCCCAAATAAGTGTGGTGAAGTGCACAGGCTGATGTCTAGCCCTCTTTTGCATTGCCTTCTGGAATCGGCAACATGATTACTCAAGAAGTCGCTCCAGTCTTGTCAGTTCCGGTGAGAAGAGCACATAAGTCATGGCCTTTGTCAATAAATATGTGGCAGCTGGATTGCTTTAGTCTTGGCAAGTCAGAGTCTCAGTGGTGTTCATGCTGTGCCCTAACAAATTGTAATGACCTTGTAAAGTCAAGGGAATCCCTAAGCTCCTTTGCTCTGCTCCTCCAACCCCCACAGTGGAGAGGATACAAATACAGAGACGTCTTGTTAATCCAAGTTGCATCAGAACGATATTGCCAGAGTGGAAGCATGAATGAAAGGGCCACATCAGTGGAATGTGTGTAATATTTTGCCCCACAACATTGCTAAGAGGCTGTTGTTGTTTTTTAATGTGATATTTAATTACCATTTATGTTCAGATTTTAATAACGTTCATCCCATCTCTCCAGTCTGTCTTCAGACAATATATTCGAACTCCCAACAGTGTGTTCCAAACCCAAGATCAACTGGGATGAGAGTTTGGATTTGGGACTCAGCTGACATAAACTCCTCACCCCAACCGAGACAGAGTTGCACTGGTGTAAGCCTCTTTCAGAAGAATTTAAGCCACTGTAATTGTCAGGCTTCAGGGAATCGGCTTCTTCACCCCTGTTGCAGTAGATAAGCAGGACAAAGGAAAAGGAGTCTTCTTACCAGTTAGAAACTTTAATAATCACAGCAAAAGAACAAAGAACCCATCTCCTAAAAATGGCAATGTTCCCAGTTAAGTTCCTTTCCTCTTCTGTCCTTATTAAACCACGTCACTCCTATGTCTTGTAATATGAGCTTGTTCAGAACACTTTATGTTCTGACACTTTCTGAGCTCTCTGTGACTTTGGCAAAGGGGGGCGGATACTACCCAGAGACTGTGAACCTCTCCCTCTTCCCGTGTTTCTTCCGCTAGCTGTTCCCCATCCAGTATTTCCCAGCTTCTGCCTTCTGAACTATGCCCCTCTGCAAACCACTGTTCCAAATCTATACTGTCCTCCTGCTCCTGGGAAGATTCAGGATCAGGAGGAGGGGGTGGCTCCCACCATTCTTCCTCAGTGCAGCCCTCCTCAGCACGGTCCCTGACGGTAATCCACTCCGCAAAATGGGAGTTCTGGGGGAAGTGGTCTGGGGAAGAGGATATTTGCACCTGTTCCAATCCCTTCTCCGCTCAGCCCTGTGACAGGGTCCAATCCGTAAAACGTACCTGCTGACTCAGCCACCAGTAGCCCCTCTCTGAGGCTCCTGAATGCAGTTTGGAACAGTGGTAACTTACACTGAACTTCATATTGTTGTGAAGTTGTGCTGGCTTCATATTGTTAGATTTGCTCTGCAAAGTTGTGACTGCAAACTAAAATGTTCCCCCTAATTACTGATGAGTGACACATTCCTATCTGTAGGACCCATTGATTTCAGTGGTGCTGGCTCTCAGGTAGCTGGGTATAGGCTGTGCAGAACAACCTGATGTCAATGTTTATGATGGTAGAAGAACCAGAGGGAAAGTAGCTGGAGAGAACGTTGACACCCTGAAGTAAAATTATGTTTTTAATTTCACCACTTGCCACAGATAGTTGTACTTCCAGGAAATATGATGCTTTTAATACATACAAGACAACATAAAAGAAAAGGATGTCAAGGATATAAAATGCTCCTTATTAACCCACTCACTTAAATCTTTTATGTTTTATGTTAAGAAAACAAGAGATTTAGATCAGAGCACTCAGGAAATCACATGGCGGCTAAACTACTTCCATGAGACCTGCAAAATATACATTCCTCAATAAATTCAGTAGTACATTTCTGTATGTAGATCACATAAATGGGTCATCTTAGGACAGCTGTATTATAATACGCCATTCTTTTCAAACCTTAAACGCTTAGCACAGGGACACAGAAAAGGCATAACATTTTATGCCACTCAAGATAATAAAACAATTCCAAGTGGTTTACGTAGAGGCAATAAAAGTACAACAGTTCCCAAGTGATGTGAGTTACCCATTACTGTACCACTTGAAAGAGGCACAATTCAGGCATCATTTCATCAGTAGGGAATAATTCATTTCCTTTGTTCTTCTCATTACTACACAGGTTCACTCAGTCATGTATTGGAATACTCTTGAATTCTGCCTTAATTCGGAGAATGTCTAGACATAATTCTGGAACTTGTACATGCACCGTTTGCTACATTTTTCAGTTCATTACACTCATTCACACCTCACTCTGCATTACATTGTTAAAAATCTGCCACAAAAAAAGCAACCCAAATGTCCATATGACAGTACAAGCAGTGTGACTGCTTGTACCATACTTTTGTTGCCTCCCAAGTTCATAGCTCTTTTTGTTTCTCTTGATCTCTGTCTCCTTACTTTCCTCTCACTTCCTCCCATTCTATGACATTACAGCAGCCTAGCCAATGACCTTCAAACACAGAAAACAGGGGGGAAACTGGAAATCTAATGGGAAAATACTGATGCAGAAATCCTTGTAATGCTAATATATTATCATCCAGGTTATGGTTTCTTTGAAGGAAGCAATCACCTAAATCTATGATGCTAAGAGCTTCAAATTTCATTGCCCTCACTGTTAGCAGCATTGGCACACAAATGAGCCCAAGGGACTTTCTCCACTGCAAAATCCATCTGGCAGAAGTTTAGGAAATCATTAAAATAGTACCCCTGCCTTCTAAATTTTCCTTAAAAGTGAGTAAGACTAGTTGTAGGTGCTGCCACATACTGGGATAATCTTGTTTACTTAATGTGGCAATTAGTCTAAGCAAAGGAAAAGAAATCAACTCCTCCCCACCCCATAAAAATCTGCTTTAATGCACAGCACAGGCAAGTGACATGTGATGAAATTATATTTCTTGGGGACAGGTGTAATCAATCTGATTACTGTTGTGTGCATTAGTTCTCGTAGGCTTTAACATATAGTTAACATTTATAATTTAAAATCACCCAGTTTTATTTTAATTACATTTGCATTTATAGTCTCCCCTGCCATGAAGTTTCCCTCTAGCTTGTACCATAAGAATGATAGAAAACCTCTGCTAGGACCATCAATTTAATTTCCCGCCCCCCTCCATAGTAACCAACCAGATGGGAAGGGGGATTATTGGTTTGCTTTGTTCTTATTTTTACTATGTATTTTATGTTTCTTGACCTCCCCTTCTGATTCCTCGGGTGATGCAAATGGAAGGTGCAGAATGGACCTGATGTCCATTCCTCTGCATTGCTGGACATGTCCAGAGCTCATGCTGGAGTCAGGAGGCCCCTTAAGGCCCCTCTTGAGAAGGCAGCACTGGATCTTATTTAGAAGAGTCCTTTAATCACTCTTTCTGTCGAAGCTGGGCTGCGTGAGATTCAGCATAGCATCCCACTAACCAGCACTAAATGAGAAATTATCTGCATCAGAGTTTATGTTGTGACAGAGCCTAGTTTACTCACTTAGGGAGCAGTCTAGCGTACAATTAAGCAGGCTGACTTCCTGTTAGTTTCATGGAGCGGGATCTGAGCATCCTTTTTGTGTGCTACATGGTGTCTTTAGCATGAAGGAAGATTTTCAGCTGAATTCTACAGTCGGCTTCTATTATTGGCTTTCTTGGGCTGTGTCACTCTACAAACTATTGGCCTTCATTCTAAAGAAATGTGCATGCATTCCAATCCCATTAAACATGGCGGAGCTGAAGCACACAACTAATTACATGGTTATTCATCTCAGTAGGTGGGAGAGCAAAGATGTTCATAAGCCTGAGGCTCTTGCAATTTGAAGGCACAAATTAAAGAAAGCTGTGATTTAATATTATGCTGCTGATTCGCAGTGAGATCCTCGGCATGCATGTTGAGAAATACCATTGAGTTAAATATGATTCCTTCCACAGTGAGTGTGCTTTGGATTAGAGTCCAACATATTTCTATGCATATGACCCAGAAGTAAGTCCCACTGATAAACATGCATTTACTCTTAAGTCAGTTTGCAGAAGGTCACACAGTAGACTGATCTTTACTGATCATATGTAAGTTGGAGAGCCGGTGGCCCTCTAGATTTGGGTGGGAAACTTTTCCAGTCTCAGAGCTGCATTCTCTCATGGGGGATATTCCAAAGTGGCTTCATGACAGTCATAGGTGGCGCCAGAGGCAAAAGTGGATGGAGCAACCATGTATAGCTTAATGTGAGTCGACACTGTGATGCAGCAGCAAAAGAAAGCTGGTGCTATTCTAGGCTGCATCAACAGGAGTACAGTGTTCAGATCAATGGAAGTCATAGAACCACTCTATTCTGCCTTAGTCAGACCACACTTGGAATACTGTGTCCATTTAATTTAAGAAGGATATTGATAAGCTAGAACATGTGCAAAGGAGGGCAACCAAGATGATCAACCGTCTGGAAACCAAGCCTTATGAGGAACGGTTGAGGCAGTTGGGTATGTTTACCCACCAGGTCAATGACTCCCATTGTTTGTGCTTTCAGTGCAGTTTGGGGGCCTTCTTTTCTGTTTGTGCTAAAAGGCATCACTCTTGCTAAGCAGGGAAGCATCACCAGCCTTGGGAAGCTTTGATGTTTGCAGAAGTACAAAAACAATATGGGGGGGAACCCATGAGGCAGAGACAGGCATGGCTCAGCAGCCATGAAATGTTGGATGACTGTTGTGGGGTGTGTATGAAGTATCCAGTAAGAGGGCGGGAAATGAAGGAAATGAAGTATCCAGTAAGATGGCAGGGTGGTTGTTGTTGTTTGCCAGCCAGCCAGCCAGCCAGCCAGCCATGAACTACTGCCAGCCCACCTGCCGGCCAACCCTCTACATTACAGCAATTTATTATATAAAGATAATAGAATTGTAGAGTTGGAAGGGACACCAAGGGTCATTTAATCCAGCCCTCTGCAATGCAGGAATCCTGACCACAGCTGTCCCTGTTAGAATTCCTGCTCCATGATTGCAGTCATGGGATTGTTGTCTATCACATGACGGTGCATGTTTTGACTCCACAAAGTGGGAAGTGACGGAGATAGGATGTTTGTGTTACTGTGTTCCGTGGAGTGGGACTACTGTCCTTTGTTCTTCTTCTCTTTGCTGTCTGATGCTAGAGAGAGAGGGAGCCATGTTACAGTGCTCCGTGTGTGTTTATATGTAAATAAAGTAGATTAGCCAAAATGCTGAGTTGCTGAGGTCTGTTACGCAACTGTGAAGACTCTGCAGATCCCTAAGTGTGCCAATGTCTGTTGGCATCAGTCGCTGTGATGTTCGGGCTGAATAAAGCTTTTGAAGCTCCCGAAAGATTGACCAGGAGGGAGAGACCTTGCCAGTCGGGCATGTGTCTCTGCCAGAGTCCTACTCGAGTGTAGGCTGAGCTCCTGACAGTCCCTGGGTGGCCTCAAACCACTGACCTTCTGGTTAACAGCCAGACACACTGAACAATTTATATGTTACGGTTCACACCAGTCAGTATGAATATTCCTTTGAAGAGGCAGGTGAGTTATTAAAAAACCATGTTTGAAATAACTCTCAACGCGGAACAAAAAAAAAAAAAAAAAGCATAGAGATATATTGTAGGATTAATTTTTGAAGATTTGTTTTGCTTTAATGGTATGTAGTTAAGTGCTTGCTTTCTTAAACTGCAAGTATTTCCCCTCCCACCTTCAGGGGCCCTGGTTAAGAAGAGGAAGGGAGGGGATCTCAATACAAGGCCTCAAATGGTAAGATTTGTTAATCGACACCTGAGAACTAGAACCTCATCTATAAATCAAGATGCAGGCATTCTGTTGGGTACCTTGAAGTGCCTGAGGAAATGTTAGCTTTATGAATAAATGTAAGCACATTCATCTTTGAAATTCTTCCTCTATGAAGTCTGGAATCACAGTATGAAGATGAAACAGTACATTTTGCACAGATAAATAGCTAGATGCTAGACATTTCAATAATTCAGTATGATTGCGGAGTACATAATCTGCGGGAAACCAATAACGCTCCACTTAAGAAACTACTCAAAAACCTCCTGAAAATCTTCAATAAACATTTTATTTAGAAACAGCTCTGAATTTATGTTTTCTGTGTTTCTTCCTCTTTGTTTTTGTTTTTTTTTTGCATTACTCAACAGATTTGCATGGAAGACTTTCTGAACAAAATGTCAACTCTGCTTATCCCATACCCAAAGTTGTGACTCTCTATGCATTGATGGTAATATAATTGCTTCTGCCAAAATTCATTCCAGCCATTTGGAGATTGCACAAAAAGGGCATGGACAAACATGAACAAAAGCAACGTCTCTATCTGTAACAATGCGACGGCAACATTTCCAGGAGCTCTTGGAGCAAACTGACTTTCTAGATCCATTTCAGCCAGGGTTTAAACCTGGTTTCAGCACAAAAACTGCTTGGGTCGCCCTGTATGATGACCTCTGTTGGGAGACAAGCAGGGGAAATGTGTCCCTTTCAATTCCCTTCAATCTCTCGGCAGCTGTCAACACCATCAACTAGGATCTCCTTTTGGAGCAGCTGTCCCAGTTAATGGCACCATTTCAGTTAACTTGTGAGATCTCCTTCCTTGGGAGGTTTTTAAGCAGAGGTTGGATGGCCATCTGTCATGGATGCTTTAGTTGAGATTCCTGCATTGCAGGGAGTTGGACTAGATGACCCTCAGGGTCCCTTCCAACTCTACGATTCTGTGAGGGCAGCCGAGATGATGAAGGGTCTGGAAACCAAGCCTTATGAGGAACGGTTGAGGGAGTTGGGTGTGTTTAGCCTGGATAAGAGATTGAGAGGAGAAATGGTAGCCACATGGAATAACTAAAGGGCTTATATTCAAATAACTAAAGGGCTGCCACATGGGAGATAATAATAGTAATAGTAATAGTAGTAGTAGTAGTAGTATTGTTTTATTTATTTATTTATTCATACCCCGCCCATCTGGCTGGGTTTCCCTAGCCATTCTGGGTGGCTTCCAGCAAAAGATTAAAAATACATTAAAACATCAGTCACTAAAAACTTCCCTAAACAGGGCTGCCTTCAGATATCTTCTAAACGTCAGATAGTTGTTTATTTCTTTGAGATCTGATGGGAGGGCATTCCACAGGGCGGATGCCACTACTGAGAAGATGGAGATACTGAGTCAGTATGCGTTTTAAAATGCTGACATAAAATTGCTAACAGATGTGGAAATGTAGAGAATTGAATTTAAATTGAGTTGAAAAGAAATGAGAAGGCAAGAGAAACCTAATGTGACAGATTTGATCATCTTTACTTCTGAGTAGACAATGGTTAGGACCACAGCTTTAGCTGATCAAATTTTGAAGCCAGTGCTAGCAGTTATGAACAGACACCTTTGCAACCATTCTTTTTTTATTTTCTATAGCTTAATGGTGTGGCACTCTCCCTCAACCCTTTTTCATAAGAAATGCTGGACAAAGGTTATAAGCAAAATGGTGGGACCCATTTTATACTGATTGAAATCTCTCCTTCACAATGAGAAGACACGAGGACTTGGGCTGTGAGTCAACATACAATCTGGCCGGCTCTTTATCAGTAATAGTCAAAAGGGAAAGCTGCAACAAAAGATTTACATTCCGAGAGTTCCAGAGTTCGGTTATGCAGCAAACATGTGCCTGAAGGTAATATATACAGAAGAATAACATTTGAAAACACGCACAACAACAGCTTATAGTCCAGGGGATGGGATAAAAAGAAATATTCAGCAAGGTACAGTGCCTGAAATATGAGACCTTTTGAACAGGTTTATCCCCTGTGACTTCTCGGCAGGGGAAAACTTATTATAGACCACTGATCTGTTGCATAAAGCTATCAGTTCAGCCAGGAAGTGCTAAGGATTACCCTGCAAGTAGCAAACTTATAACACTCCCTACAACAGTTGGAGTGCTTAGCTTTCTGGCCTTTTTACCTCGCATGTCCCAGACGCTCGCATTAAGCGCTTCTCAAAAGCAGCATTTGGAATACCAAGGAAAACACAGATATTTAGCAATTAAAATTGGTGTGCTTCTTTGTTTTGCTTGATACGTGCTATCTCTTCAAGCACCTCTCCACCATCTATTAAAAGGAATCTGAGCCATATTAACACAACTTTGTGGTAAGCTCTAAGCCAATGAGTGGCAATTTCTTATGGCAGCCAGACCCCCAAATGGGCATATTGCCATGGGGGAGGGGATAAGCACTTAAACAAGAAAATTCATAGAATTGTAGAGTTGGAAGGGACCCCAAGAGGCATCTAGTCTAACAACTCCCTGCAATGCATAAATCTCAACTAGACATGACGGATGGCGACTCAACCTCTGCTTCAAAACACCCAAGGATGTTTTTATATGAAATATTAGCACTATCAATAAAACACCCAATTAAAATCGATTAAAATTAACCTTATAAAGATTGCAAGATGGAACATTAACCTTTCTGGATAGGCTTACCTAAACAGAAATGTTAGAAGCCATCTGAAGGCAGCCCTCTTTAGGGAAGCTTTTAATGTTTAACAGACTACTGTATTTTAATACTTTGTTGGAAGCCGCCCAGAGTGTCTGGGGAAACTCAGCCAGATGGGCGGGGTATAAATAATAAATAAATTATTATTATTATTATTATTATTATTATTATTATTATTATTATTATTATTATTATGGAAAGAACATTGAAGGTGTCTTCCTGATGCCAGTACACCTGGAGTTTCAAATTGTGGGATCAGCACTGCCACACTAAAAGATCAGTTTCTTAAAAATGGTCGAATGAGTATTATGTGGCATCTGTAACACTGTTCAAAATGGTCAAGTGGTCAGGTATGGAGTATGGTGATCCTGCAAGTAAACTTGATGCCACAAGGATTCTGAAATGGCAGGTATCAGAATCAATGTGGGCCAACACACATGCTTACTGAGACAACTTGTACTCTTCCCGTGGAGAAGAAGAGAGCACATGTGCCTCACTCCACCATGTAATGTGGATTTTCCACATGGTGGGATGCACAGAGATCAGGTTTGCACAACCTGTCTTCCCTTTTTGGTGTGTTTGTGTGTGCAGAAGGAATCTTGTAAATCAGACTTGAGTACTTGTGGGATCTTCAGTCTTAGGTCCCAGAACAACTTAAGCATCCTTGAGAATCATATACTATACCTTGATTAGGGGAGGGGGGGCCTTTTGCCTCAGGCTGACCCAGGTTGCTGTTGCTATGTGGCAATCACAGCTTAGTAAATTGGTTTTGATAAGCAGTAACTCAAACGTCTGAAGCAATGAGAACATTCTGCTCCAGAACCAGCTCAACGTTTGTTTTATGCTGCCAGTAATTCTGACATGTGCACAGTTGTGAAAGCATACTATTCCATTAGGTGTTGATACCCTTGCCTTATTGACCTAAAGTAGACTGCAGCCAAACCAAAAACATAGTGCTGGTAACCATGTTGCATGTAGATGCTGGATCAATACTGAATATAAGAGGGTTTTGTTTTGCCTCCTGCCTGTGGATTGTGTGTGTCTGTGTGCATGCATGGGTGTGTGCCTATCTTGTGCTTTTATCCATTATTCTGCTTTTGATTTGCATCAAAGAGGGAGTTTGGGAGATCTGCATTATTTAGTGTGAAATATCTTAAGCTATGTGATATTTCAATGCCGCAATGATTAGTTTTGATGCCAGCAGCGGATGTTGTGTTGGGAACAAGAGGTTTCCACTGTGAGGAAGGATGGAGTAACTTTATAAGGGCATAAATAATAAACATTTTGATATTGAATTGAGTTGTTTTCTAGCCAAGGTTGGGGAGTATGTAAAAGTCAGTGCATCAGAATTTCCTGGGTTCTTAATTGACGCTTCAATCCAGGAACACCCATTGTTTTAGGTGAATTGCAACTCATTACCAAACTTAAAACCATGGAGAGACCTGGTCTGAACAAAGACATTGGATTCTTATCTCATTATACATGACAAAGCCATTTTTCACCTTCTCACCCCTTGCTTTTTCCTGTAAGACCTATTGCAGTCGTTAAGAGTCGTCAACAGGCTCATCACAGCTATCTGCCAACCACCCATTCCCACCACCCTTCTGAGTAATACCCCTCCCCACCTTCTCACTATATAGAAGGATCTGGCAACTTCTGTTTCAGTGTATCTGAAGAAGTGTACATGCACACGAAAGCTCATACCAAGAACTAACTTAGTTGGTCTTTAAGGTGCTACTGGAAGGGAAAAAAAATTTTTTGTTTTGTTTTGTTTTAGGTGAGGTAACTGTGTATTCTCTCTTAGGCGAGTTTCATGTAGAAGTCATTCATTTACATGGTTTCACAACTGAAATAGAAAGTCAAAATGGTTCCTCTGCTCTGGGTTGTAGCTCATTTTTTAAGCATTTTAAAATAAATGTCTGAGATAATAGATAGACAGACAGAGAGATGATAGATAAATAGATTAGATAGGTGATAGATATTTCGATGCTGCTTTTTATTCTAATAAATCCCAAAGCGGCTTACGAACAAAAGAGAAAAAGAACATAATGGAACATCGCAAATACAGCATACAATGGTACCTCTGGTTGCAGATACAATCTGTTCTGGGGTGCCATCTGCACCCCAAAAAGTTCATAACCAGAGTGGCGCTTCTGCGCATGCGCGAACCACCCAGAATGCTTCTGCGCGTGTGCGCACGGCGAAACACAGAAGTAAACACTTCCAGGGTTGCAGCGTTCTTAACCCGAAAAAACGCAACATGAAGCATTCGCTAGAAGAGGTATCACTGTAAATCACATAGAATACTTAACAAATCATCAGTAAAACAATCCCAAATCCCAAATAAAACAATTAACATCTATGTAACACTCTTAGCAAAACAACTAAAGAATAAGCTAAACATCACAATTACACCAAAAATCATATTATAGGATTCACAAAGTATGACAGCATTCATATCTATAAAACAATATTAGCAACATTAATAAAATAGCAACAAAACAAACAGACAAATGCATCGAAATACACCTGCACGTAATGTTCCTGGCAGGATCCTTGAGATGGAGGCGGTCAATACAAAGACTTTCTCCCCTGACATCCTTTCTGTCGCTATGACACTTCCATTTTCATAACAGAAAAAAATGGAATACCAGAATAAGAGTAGGCTGCAATTTGGAGGTTAGGTGATACTCAGATGCTGAGGGCAGGAAAACAGTGTTTTCTTAGGAATTATGTTGGGAAGAGCCATAGCTAAGTAGCAATGCATAAGAAGAGTCCTGCCAGATTAAGCCAGTGTGGTGTAGTGGCTAAGAGCGGTGGGCTTGTAATCTGGGGAACCGGGTTCGCTTCCCGCTCCTCCACATGCAGCTGCTGGGTGACCTTGGGCCAGTCACACTTCTCTGAAAGTCTCTCAGCCCCACTCACCTCACAGAGTGTTTGTTGTGGGGGAGGAAGGGAAAGGAGAATGTTAGCCACTTTGAGACTCCTTAGGGTAGTGATAAAGCGAGATACCAAATCCAAACTCTTCTTCAGTGACCAAACCTGTCCCCATTTACTGTCCTCACAGTGACCAAACATGTGCCAATGAAAGGTCTGTCAGAGGACATAAGCACAACATTGCTCTGCTTATTTGTGGTTCCCAGCACCTGATATTCAGGGGCTTACTTGCCTCTGAGAGTGGAAGGATAGACTCATACGACTGTAGGGTTGGAAGGGAATGAGGGAATGAGAAACAGAGAAACCGAAACTGACATTTTTACCTACTCCTGCACTTGAACATTGCTTAATAATCCTGGTCATAACATGCATGTGGCACCTGGCAAATCATGTCCACAAAATTTCTGTGGGTCTCATGTCAGCTTATACACACACATTATTCATGCTTGTCACAGTGATGGATATTAAGCTGATGTCTACTTTGTATTTTAATTGGATTTATTTTTTTATTTTAAAAATGTATATATTTTTATGCCATTGCTATATACTTTACTTATTTACAAATGTTGTGTACTCCCTTTTGAAAAGATTTATTTTAAAAAACTGGTTTTGAGTTTATTAAATTAAATAACTAGGCTTCAAGGAGAATTTATTTGAAAGCATTCTGTTGACCTCCCTCATGTATTAGGGAAGGAACAGACTCAGTCAGACTCTTTGTGCTAGAAATTGATCAGCCAAACCAGGTGAGAGTCAAGCAAGCAATCCCCTTGTTTTGCAAGTTGACATTCAGCCCAGTTTTACCTTTTAAGCAGAAAAGGTCCTCTCAAATCAGACCTCCAGAGGCAATCATTCTTTCTATTAAAAAAACATTTTTTATAAACATTTTTTATAAACATTTTTTATTTCTCTTCTAAAAAAAGCTATAAAAAATTGTATTTTTAAAAAATGCTCAGACTTTAAGGAATCTTAGGCTTAGAATTTAAGGAATCTTGAGATATTTGAATCTGCAGTAAACATTAGGTTCTTGAGAGCAACAGTGTTGAAGAAACTCAATGTTCAAACTAGGATGGTTTTGCTTGTTCTTGTAGCTTTTAGATATTAACAGAGGTGACAGGCAGGAACAATGTTTATTACACTTCCATAAGCCCTTTCTCTCTTCCCCACTTTCCTCCCCACACAATGTTTATTACACTTCCATAAGCCCTTTCTCTCTTCCCCACTTTCCTCCCCACACAATGTTTATTACACTTCCATAAGCCCTTTCTCTCTTCCCCACTTTCCTCCCCACCAAGCCCTTTTATAAATAATCGATAACCACAAACTAATCCAACAAATGCTCAGGAAAAGTGGAGTTCAAAAGAGCATTAATATGGATACTGTCGTAATTGTAAATAGCGCTCTCAAACAAGTAAGGTGATGGATGAGATTTGCTTTCTGAACCTCTGATTAAATTCATCAATGAGTTCAGTAATGGGACAAATGCAGCTGGAAAAGTATGAGAGCCCTGAGGCTGAGGGTGCTACTACCGGCAAACAAAACAGCTCCCTAGCTGGTGATTGAAATTGAGCTTAAGAACAGGTTTTACCGGTATTTCATATGGCTTATTTCAGCCCTTGGGAAAGCACAGGATGAACTGCTCTGCCAGAATGTGGCAGCTAGACTGGTGACTGGGAGTAGTGGCCAAGACCATATAACACAGGTCCTGAAATACCTACATTGGCTCCCAGTACGTTTCCGAGCACAATTCAAAATGTTGGTGCTGATCTTTAAAGCCCTAAACGGCCTCGGTCCTGTATACCTGAAGGAGCATCTCCACCTCCATCATTCAGCCCGGACACTGAAGTCCAGCTCTGAGGGCCTTCTGGTGGTTCCCTCACTGCGAGAAGTGAGGTTGCAGGGAACCGGGCAGAGGGCCTTCTTGGTAGTGGTGCCTGCCTATGGAACGCCTTCCCACCAGATGTCAAGGAAATAAACAACTATCTGATTTTTTAGAAAACATCTGAAAGCAGCCCTGTTTAGGGAAGCTTTTAATGTTTGGTGTTCTGCCTTGTTTGTAATATTCTGTTGGGAGCTGCCCAGAGTGGCTGGGGAAACCCAGCCAGATGGGTGGGGTATAAATAAATTATTATTATTATTATTTAAACTTTTTGCCTCTTTATACCAGCTGTTGGGAATCAGAAGTGGGGAGAACGCTGTTGGACTCAGGTCTTGCTTGTGGGTTCTCCATACACCTCTGGTTGGCCACAGAACTGGATGGAGGACTAGGCAGGCCTTTGTCCTGATCCAGCAGGCTTCTTCTTATGATCTTGTGTCCCAGCAGGGGTAAAAGAAAAATGTCTGCACTACAAACAATGGCACTGGACCTTTGAAGGTTTGGGGAATGAGCCAAAACTAGTTCCCTTCCAAGAAAGTCCAACCGAAGAAGAACAAGAAGAAAAAGAAGAAGGAGGAGGAGGAGGAGGAGGAGTTTGGATTTGATATCCCGCTTTATCACTACCCTGTTGTTGTTGTTGTTGTTTAGTCATTTAGTCGTGTCTGACTGCTTTACTATGAATCAGCAGCATTCTGCTGGTTGAAAGACTGGCTGCTTCTTGAGAACACGGACATTTTGGACCTAGAAGGTTTTAACAATGTTTTTGGGTGGCATGCATATTTGTGGTACAACAAGGTTAAAGCACATGAAGCATTTAAAAACCATATTGTCAGGAAAGCATTGTTCAATGTCTGGATAAGATACAAAGACTTACTGGAAAATAAAACCCCAAGGTGGTTGTCACCAATGAAAGCGAAGGCTCAGAAAAAGCTCAATATGGAGGCCAAATGGCCGAAATATTGGGAAATATTGGAACAAGAAGGAGATAAATTGAAATTGCAGAGTTTTGAGAAATTAAAAGATAAAGTGCGAGACTGGCTTCATTATTATCAAATAAGAGAGGCCTATAATTTGGACAAAAAAAATTGGCTTCCAGGTGGAAAAATCAAAATTGGAAACAGAATTGTTAGATCCCAAAACTAAGATACTTTCTAGAATGTATAACTTGCTGTTAAAATGGAATACGCAGGATGAAACGGTTAAATCTGCTACGATTAAATGGGCACAAGATATTGGTCATAACATTATGTTTGCTGACTGGGAACAGTTGTGGACCACCGGTATAAAATTTACGGCATGTAATGCCTTAAGAGAGAATATTATGAAAATGATATACAGGTGGTACATGACACCAGTCAAGCTTGCAAAAATATATCATTTGCCCGATAACAAATGTTGGAAATTTAAAGAAAATGAAGGTACATTCTTTCACCTTTGGTGGACGTGCCCAAAGATTAAGGCTTTCTGGGAGATGATCCATAATGAAATGAAAAAGGTATTTAAATATACCTTCCTGAAGAAACCAGAGGCCTTTCTCCTGGGCATAGTCGGCCAATTGGTGCCAAAGAAGGATAGAACTTTCTTCATGTATGCAACAACAGCACCAATAATACTCATTGCAAAGTATTGGAAGACACAAGATTTACCCACCCTGGAAGAGTGGCAGATGAAGGTGATGGACTATATGGAATTGGCGGAAATGACTGGCAGAATCCGAGACCTGGGAGAAGAGTTGGTGGAAGAAAACTGGAAGAAATTTAAAGACTATTTGCAGAAACACTGTAAAATTAATGAATGTTAAAAATGATGTTGGATTGAAAATAAGTGGCATTAGCAACAAAGTTAATGAGAATATGCAAAAATGAATTGATAATGGATGAAAATATAGATTTATAATATGTTAAGATATAGAGTTAAGATAAACGAAAGAGGGTAAGGATTTGCTGATTTGATTATTTAAATGGGAATACAAAAAGGGGAGGTGTGAGGAGGTCAAGGAAACAAGCTAATGAGTTTAAAGGTACAAAAAATGGATTTGTTTTTAATTCTTTTTTATCTATCCGTTTTTTGTATTTTGTATTTTTCTTTTTCTTTTTTCTTTTTTATGTATTTTTGTATGTTTTCTTTTTTCATCTTTTTCTTTTCATATGTTTTTTTGTATTCTGTAAACCTATGTTTTTGTAAAATTTCAATAAATATTTTATTTTAAAAAAATGACTAATAAACTTAGTAAGTCACCACCACACCATCATCCTTAGGAGAAGTTTTATACTCTTATGTACCTGTCAGGGAACTGGGGGCTGAGAAGGGGGAAATGATGGGAAAATACAGAGATAAGCCTTTGATCGTAAGTAGTTGCACCTCAGAAGAGGGGGAGGATGACAAAGGGTTGTCAGGAAGCAATGAATCAGGGAGGGGGGAGCAATTTCCGGGGCTTAGCTCTTCACATAAAAGAGGAAGGAAAAGGGGAGGGCTCCGGAAGTGGTTATGCTGGAGAAAACGAAAGGAACAGTCAGTCTCTGCAACTGATACTGAATGAGCCGGATGTGCTCTGAGAGCTCTGTGTGTAAATAGGAAAATGGACCTAATACAACCTGTAAAACTGGCTGGAGGCCCGGACTCTTATCTCTTCTAGTACCCACCAATCATCCGTGACAGTACCTGATGATTCCCCCCCCCCAATCCTCTTTCCTTTATTGGGATGGTGGATTGTGATGGGCAGTACCGTGGAAGGGGCACATGAAGAAAGAAATCGCAGAGTCCAAGTTAGAGTATATGGGGAGTAGCTTCTCCAAGTGGCTAACCAGGAGCTTTGAGGAAGTGTGCAAGCAGGAGCTGGGTGCAACAGCACTGTCCCAGCAATTGGTATTCAGAGGCAAACTGTCTGCAACAGTGGAGGTAGAACCTAGCTTTCATGGCAAGTAGCTATTGATAGTTCTAGTTCTAATAGCTCCTGACACGACTGTCAGCAACAAGTTAAATGTTAACCAGTAAACTTTGTTTGATGAAATCAATTATGCACTTGTTAACAAAAAATGAAAGCTCTCCCAAGATCATAATAGCCTACTTAGTATGCATTTTACCAAGCTGTTAACTGAATAGCACAGCTCAAACACTTATAATTTTATAAATATATTTTTTCCAAGTACTTGTTCAGAACAGTTGAATAGGAGGTACTCAGAACCCAAGGAGAAACCCAGAGGCTACGCCTCTCGGTATGTTTTCATTTGCACAATCTAGGAAGAGGTTCAAAAACACTTCTTAATGCATTCCCTACATCAGATAGTTATTGAATATCAAGAATAATGATACAGCACAATTTCATTCTTTTAAATAAAAAGAACACCATCCAACAACTCCAGCAGCAAAAAAAGTATTCAGCAAATGTTTCAATGTTTAGACGATGGCTGCTGAATTGCAGGTGGAAGGGCATTTCGCACAAGACTAAAGGCTGAGCTTTGTGTTGGTGTCAAATGGGCACCGCCAACTTGGCGGACAACCAGCAATGCTCTTACGGATTATCTAAGGGATGCTCTGGACCTAAGTTGTTCATGTCTTGGTAAATTAATACAAAGACCTTGAACCTGGCTCAGCAGTAGATGAGCAGCTGGTGCAGATGTGTTAACAGTGACGTCACATGTTGCCAGCCATGTGCCCCCATCACAGCCTAATTAACCATTAAGCAAAATAAGCATGTGCTTAGGCCACCAAGGGAAGGGAGGCTCCGCAGAAATTTCCCACTGCTGGATTTCTTTAACATTAACTGCTCAGCTGAGCATTCATTTTCTCAGCTGGGGCACATCAAGACTCCCAACATCCCAACAAAGCAGGCTAGATGCCTTATCTCTACAAAGCATAGAAGCAGATATGTTGTGCAAGATTAGTTTCGAGGATCGGATCAAAGCCTTTGCAATTAGAAAAAGCATGAGAAAAATATTCAAATAAAGTGGATGTATACAAAAAGAAACATTATTTTCCATCTTACTGTAGGTTTTGTTTCATTTTGAAAAAATAAGATTTTATTTTATGGTGTATTACTGCTTATATTTTGATTTAGATGTATATGGAGGCACCAAAATCTTTTAAGTGCTTGTTGTTGTTGTTGTTGTTTAGTCGTTTAGTCGTGTCCGACTCTTTGTGACCCCATGGACCAGAGCACGCCAGGCACTCCTGTCTTCCACTGCCTCCCGCAGTTTGGTCAAACTCATGCTGGTAGCTTCGAGAACACTATCCAACCATCTCGTCCTCTGTCGTCCCCTTCTCCTTGTGCCCTCCATCTTTCCCAACATCAGGGTCTTTTCCAGGGAGTCTTCACTTCTCATGAGGTGGCCAAAGTATTGGAACCTCAGCTTCAGGATCTGTCCTTCCAGTGAGCACTCAGGGCTGATTTCCTTAAGAATGGAGAGGTTTGATCTTCTTGCAGTCCATGGGACTCTCAAGAGTCTCCTCCAGCACCATCATTCAAATGCATCAATTCTTCGGCGATCAGCCTTCTTTATGGTCCAGCTTTCACTTCCGTACATCACTACTGGGAAAACCATAGCTTTTACTATACGGACCTTTAAGTGTTTAGGGTCTACTAAAAGGTTTTAGTTTGGCCCTGTCCCCCTTCAGCAGCCTGCTTGCCATATTCTGCAGCAGCTGAAGCTTCCAAACGAGACTAGAGAGCAGGTCCACCTAGAACACACTGCTGTAAACCAGTCTCAATACTATCAATGCATGGACAACAAAGGACAGGGTATCCCTGTATAGGAATGGCCGCAGTTGGCCAACCACACAAAGCTAGAGAAAGGCTGTTGGAAGTAGAGAGGACAGATCTCTGTGGAACTTCACAATGTAAGTGCCAGGGTGTGTGGGGTGGGGAAAAACCACCCAGTGCTGCTCTCTGAACACAGCCTTGAAGATAATTAATCCATTAATGCTTTGGAGAAGATGCTTCGTTTATACTCAAGGTACTATATTATTTTATATATTTCTAGGATTATATCCCACCAAAGGTTATTTACTGGCAGGTACAGCAATTTGTTAAGATATTTATATACCACCTGCTATGTGGGCCTTTCAAGATGGTGTACAGTAGTACCATAATATACAAATACAGTGGTACCTCGGGTTGCATATGTTTCAGGTTACAGACTCCGCTAACCCAGAAATAGTGCTTCAGGTTAAGAACTTTGCTTCAGGATAAGAACAGAAATCGGGCTCCGGTGGGGCGGTGGCAGCAGGAGGCCCCATTAGCTAAAGTGATGCTTCAGGTTAAGAACAGTTTCAGGTTAAGAACGGACCTCCGGAACAAATTAAGTACTTAATCCGAGGTACCACTGTATAATTAAAATCATGTCCAATCAAGCAGGCCATGGCCAGCATCAATTATGCTGTTCATGAATCTCGAGTACGTCCAGTCAGGTCTTTGTTCTTAAACTGATAACCCAGAAAGGCAATTAAGAAGAAATATAAAAGTAGTAAATAAACAGCAAATATGCACATCATCTAAAAGTTATGAAAGTTAGCTTCTTTTTTAAAAAAGTACTATTGTTTCCCCTCCGTTGTTTGCTAATTAAGGCAGTTTGCACTAGTTAATCAACTAAGGTTTATTTAATCAGCATAAAGGCCCAATTAGGATAGTTTTAGTACCACCATGTTTGCACTTTATTAAAACTGAAAAGAACACCAAGCTTTTCAATGCTGAGAAACAGGTCTTTTAATTTATTCATTATGAGATGCTGGCTGTTGTCCTTTTCCTTTTGCGGCTGGTATTCGTTCACTTGATTGAGCAGTTGTTCTGTGAAGCCTGCCTTCCATGTTCTACATATTGATATGGCCGGCTAGATTAATTCCTAATGGCTCTACAACATTTCTCTGTAGTGTAATGGTCTTCCTGAGAGAGCTATAAAATGTAATGTGAGGTGGGGGGGGGATGTTTAATAAAATATATAGAGCATCAAATCTTCACCATTCTTCTTCAGGATGTTAGAGGAGTGTTTTGTATGTGTTTTGGGAGTTGTCTACCTTGGTAATGTCATACTCTGGCACATGAATATCTCAAAGTACTTACTAACTCCTGATCAGAAATAGATTGTACTGTACCTTTAAAAACAACTCTGTGCGTGTTCAACTGTGCTGTGCATCTCCAGATGAGAGCATGGAAGACTTTTTCTCTGATTTCCCCCCCTTATTTCTAAAAATCTGCTTTTGTCTCCACTGATTTTCAGATGTTTATGTACCGTGGTAAGAGCATGTCTGTAGGACATGGGTGGCGCTGTGGGTTAAACCACAGTGGCTAAGGCTAGCCGATCAGAAGGTCGGCGGTTCGAATCCCCACGACGGGGTGAGCTCCCGTTGCCCGGTCCCTGCTCCTGCCAACCTAGCAGTTCAAAAGCACGTCAAAGTGCAAGTAGATAAATAGGTACCACTCCGGCAGGAAGGTAAACGGCTTTTCCGTGCACTGCTCTGGTTCGCCAGAAGCGGCTTAGTCATGCTGGCCACATGACCTGGAAAAACTGTCTGCGGACAAACGCCGGCTCCCTCGGCCAGTAAAGCGAGATGAGTGCGGCAACCCCAGAGTCGTCCGCGACTGGACCTAACGGTCAGGGGTCCCTTTACCTTTTTAAGAGTATGCCTGATTCCTCACAGTGAGAAAACAGGTATAGGGAGGAGCACTTTTCGCAAAAATAAAGAGGTGGGGAGGGGAAGGGGCTGAGCACCCCCCCCACTTCCTCCCATGTATCAATCACAGCCAGGGGTGGAGGAAGGGGTGTGTGGTGTTTGCAATCCACCCCTGTTGTCACCACTGAGGGGGTGACAAAATGCCAGGCGGCACTCACCGCAGGGCCTGCAGTGCTCCCATACCACACGTCTCTCCTGGGAGTGACATGGTGGCTTGGGCACCCACAGGCTCTGCGCTGCCCTAAACAGTCCGCCCGCCGCCTCCCCCTCAGCTGTAGAGTGGCTGAGTGCGAGGAGGCAGGCAGACGCTTCGGAGGCAGCGTGGAGCGTCCTGCTCCGGCTAGCCCCACCCACGGGTAGCTGGCCCCACCCCTGGTTGCAGGCCACGCGCGCCGCTCCAGGCACCCAATCAGCTTGCTCCGCCGCTGATCACAGCATCCTGATGTTGCTTTTGCATATATAAGACAGGTGACAGACAATGTTAGCCATGCTTAGAGTAGAGGCTCTGAAATCAATACACTTAATTTATTGTCTGAGTATGACAAACTCCGGGTGTCATCTAATAACTGCTATGAATTTTAAAATGTGCATTGGTGTGTCACTTCGCTTTACTGAGGTGCTTTTGAAGTGGGAACATAGTGCACAAGTTAGCCAATTGCAGATAATAATTTGCAAATCCTGTACAATAATCATTTGATTCTGCATTAAAACAGATTTATTTGTGGATAAGTGTCCTAATAATGCCGGCACTTTATTTATTTATTTTAAGTGAAATAGCAGCTTTTCATTTCTAGTTAAAACATAATGCCCTCCAGCAAGTTTTCGCTGAAGGGCAATATAGGAATACTTTGTCATGATTTCATACTGGAATAGAGACAGTGCAGTGGATTTAAACTAGGAAAACTGAGCTGAAATCCTCATTCAGACACACAGTTTCCTGAGCCAGTAGCTATTGCTCAGACTGATTTACCTCACAACATTGTTGTGAAGGTGGAAAAATGCCTCACCTTGAACTCCTTGGAGGAAGGTCAGGATAAAAATAATATAAACTAATAAACTAATGTCAACTTTCAAAGACATGGTGACGATTAACACGATCCTGCTTATTTCTGAGGCCATTTTGGTACTCATGTGTTAATGCACTTTCCTATGGCGTCAAGCATTGCTTTCCAGCAGGGCTTCAATACCTTTTAGAGCCATCTGGACTGCCTGGATGAAGAGGAGTGATGGGAGGCACCAACTGGGGAATGCCCAAGGGAACCCCCCAGGGGAGACGGCTGAGCCAGGGGATTGGTGGTGGGACAGTGATGGGTGTTCAGAGGGAGAAGAGAGAGCAGACTAGGAGGATAAGGTTTCTGAAGTGAAGGACATGAGGAAGGAGTTGGTAATGCAGGTGAGCTGCGCACAGGTGAGCTGCAAGCAAGCTGCCAGCTAGCTCTGTGGAGGCTCCTTTTATTGACACAATATGCAAACCCAGGCAGATACATTTTGGCCTGGATAGCTCAGTTGGTTAGAACGTGTTGCTGATAACGCCAAGGTTGCAGGTTTGATCCCTAGATGGGACACCTGCATATTTCTGCATTGCAGTGGATTGGATTAGATGATCCGCAGAGCTCCTTCCAACTTGACAATTGTATGATTCTGTGATTCAAGTTTTGGGATTGCATCCAAAGTTAGTCCTACTCCCTAGTGGACCAACTGAACTTAAAGGCTATGACTAATGTAGCTTCATTAATTTCAGTGGGTCTACTCAGGGTAGGACTTAGAACCTTTAACCCCTTTACTTTATAGCATAGATTTATTAAAAGTGGGGATGTAAAAAAGTGGGGATGTTCACACAATTTCACCTAAAGCAAAATTCAAGGGGTGGGTGTGTGGAGCTGCGTAACTTGGTTAGATTTGTTGGAGAAGCAAAAGAGTCTCAGTGAGATCCATGAAACTCCACATGTGAGAGGATGGGAAGCTTTGTACTTTTTTGGGAACATAGGAAGCCGCCTTGCAGTGAGCCAAACCTCTGGTCCATCTAGCTCAATATTGTCCACACTGACTAACAGTAGCTTCCCAGGGTTTCAGACAGGGAACTACCTGTTTATAGTGGGGAATGAACCTGGGAGCCTCTTTGGGCATTCAAATTTAAATAATGTAGAACATTCCTAGGATCAGTGTGTGGTGGTGGTTCTATGCATCATTTGTAAGAAATGGAATGGAAAATACTCTATCATATATATATATATATATATATATATATATATATATATATATTTCCAGTATCAGTGAATTTACAGGTTCTTTTCCCAATGCAGCAGTGCTCCCATACCACAACTTCTGAAGTTTATCAATTAAATGGAAGCTCCTTTATCATCCATGCTGTCGTATTCCTGAAAGCTCAGAATAAATAGGGCATTCTCACCATCTGATTCCGAATAGGCTAATGCTTATGTATCCTAGCCATCTAGCTGTTAAATGTCATGTCATTCTCTTAAAAATGTGTCAGGCTGTATCTTTGCTTCTCTTTACAGCTTACAACCCATTAGTGAATTTGACTGCAGGGGGTGGGAGGGCTAGGCTACCCTTCCCCGGTTCCTGTTAAAATATACTTACTGTTGATCAAAACACTAAAACTTCCAAAGGTCACTGAATACCAAAGTGTAACCTTTTGCCTTCTCATGGAACAGCATAAAAGTGCTCAATGCCTGCCTCTCAAAAGCCTCAAATGCATAGTTAATCTGTGGTATTCACACAGATCTCCAGTGGAGATCCCAGCAATGTGGAGGAGATTATGCTGAACGGTTCTGTAATATTTATGGGAGGAGGAAGAATGGAAGATACAATAGGACACCCTTTCAAAAATGTCAGTGTCGCTAGCCTTATAGAATTGTATTTATTGTACTTATGTCACTGAGATACCCTGTCATAATCTGGTAGAAAGTCAAACCAAAGCTGAATTGCAAACAAGGCTGGGCCTTTATTTCATCTGTAGCTGGAGGGGGGGAAACCCTGAATAATTATATGCATTTCTCTGTTGATCCCACCCTGAGACATTTCCTCATGCAAATTCACATCACCAATTCAAAATAAAGATTCAAGTGATGTGGTGCGACAAATGGGCTGTATCCAACTAAATTCTACTCATTATAGGCCCATTGAATTTAATGGACCTAAGTTAGATGCATTTATTTCCATGGATCTGTTCTGAATAACACTCTTTTGAATACCACCCATTGTGTATCCTCTGAGTATTACTAACACTGGATGTAATCCATAGTCTTAAATCAGGGGGAACCAACATATTTTGTTGGACTACAACTCCATCTCCCTGGCCAGTGGTCATGCTAGTTGAGGCTGAAGGAACTTGTAGTTTTACATAATCTGGAAGGCACCATGTTGGCTGTCCCAGTTCTAACTTGTCCTATTGATTCCCCATTGAGGAATAATAGGCCAGCTAGATCAGTTGTTTCAGCACCATGGAGAGCTCTGAATGAGCAACTTGATCTGGCAAGAGATTGAATGAAGTCCTTTGAGCCTCTCCATCCAAGCCACCTCTCCTGGGTTCTACTCATTTATGAGAACTGGGGAGTTCTGATGTTGCCACTTCTGCATCAGCAGTGAAAGAGGAGACCTTCCACCCTCTATGTTTTGCAGTGAAGCAACAAGTAAGTCAGGATGTGGTACAGTCCTATGCGTAATATCCTTGTCCTTTTGTGCACAGCAAGGACCTTGTGACTTGCATGCAGTGGTGGCTGATGCCCATTGAGACTGTTAAGGTGGAAGGCAGAGAGGCCAATGGTAGGTGGAACCATAGCCAATGACAGACAGAGCCAACTAATGCTAGTTTTGTCCCCATCCTCATCCCTGCTGAGTTCTTCAAAGGCAGCACTGAGACTAGAAGGAGGAGGAAGCCCCCTGTACTGGTTTTAAATAAGGAGGCAGGCAGGTTGAGGCTGACTGAGAAAAGGCTGCCCCATTTGCCTAAATGGATGGGTTTCCATTGCTTTCAGGGATCCCTGCAATTCATGATTATTCTCACCAACCACCTCTTACAACAGGACTTTTGCTAGGAAAGATAAACAAAATTTATTAGAGGAGACATGGGAACAAAACAAAAAAAAAGGTTCATTCAGACCCTTGATGTCACTTTGGGCACAGAGAAGGTTAGAAGTTTAATTCATGTATGGCAATATGATTTATGCTGGAGGGGGTTGTATGTGACTCAAGCATCTACCTGACCCTAATGCTTGCAAAGGTAAGATAAGATCTATGGAAGAAACATTGCCTTACCTGTTCAATATCTCCTTCTAACTTGCTAAATTTATTACCTTCTGTTAGTTTTGTGCATATAATAGCAGAGAGGCAAATAACGCAGTACAGAGGGAGAATAAATAAGCAGAACGGAGAGGAGTGTAATTATAAAATTTGTTGCTGATTGCAGTTTTGGAGACACAATGCAACAGAGGTTTCTAATAATTTAATTCTATTAATAGTCCCCATTCATATTCCAGTTCAGGGCCATGCATTGTCATCTGTCTGTCTCTAATAATGGATAATTCAACTAACCGGATCATGAGGGATGCAAGCATTGTGGTGCCTAGAGAAAATGCACGGAAACCTTTTGTGTAATAGAGACAAATATAATGTGAGTCAAGAGGTAATGAGCCAAGCCAATGGATACACATGACTGTAATAAGAAAATCCTTGAGGCCATTATCTTAGAGTTCTTTGTCACTGTGGTTTTGTAGAATGGCATAGCAATGAAGTCATGGAGATACATCGACAAATGGCTTAGTTGAATAAAATTAGTGCATTAGATATTAGGTAAGCATTTAAAATCACATACTTCTGGCATGCGAGCTGAAATTTGCGTTGCCTTCTGATCTTCCTGATTCTGGTGATTCCAGAAGTATCACTGCTGCAGAAAGCGTTCAATGAATACTAATGCAAGGATGAAGCTACTGGAACCATGAAGCATGGATGTCAGGTTTGTCTTGGTGCAGTTCTACCATTAAAGGGAATGGTAATCTTGATGGGAAAAATTGCTGGGGGCACAGTGACAACCTAAAGAATGCCCTTTTCAGGAATTCCATTGGGGACACACACCCTGGACAAACTCCTTCCAACACAATGCCATCACTTCTCCCACACCTCTTTTCACTGTTGTAATAGAGAGCCTTTCCCACTTGTACAGGCATCTTACAATTAGGAACCTTGCATAATTTAGGGCCGTGATCTTCCAGGATTGTAATTAAACAGGGAACCTTGGCAAGTAGAGCAGGCTTCTGTTTTACAGAAGTTCAGCTTCCAACACAGAGAGGGCTGTGGGAGTGATGATAGTGTTGTGAGCGAAGGGGGGGGGGCAGAGAGGGTGCCCTCAAATGATTGGAGAGGTGGAGAGGAGGACACCTGAATACCCAAACTGGTATAAAACTAGCCCATAAGCATAGGAGCTGAGAGAGTTGCAGCTCAAAATTTAGAATTTAGAAGGATAGCTGTGTTTTGGTTCATGTATTCATTCCAGAATTGTGATTTTTGAGGGTTCCCATTAAAACTGAAACAGGTGGGTGGAACATAAATAGGGCATGCACACAGGGAATGAAGACCACTCATGCAATGGGACTTCACCACCTCTATTTCCCCAATTCCCCCCCCCCAACCCTCCAAAGTAGATTTAGGGAGCACAGGGGAAGAAATGGGAAAGCAAGTTGACTTCTTTCCATGCCTAAAACAACTTAATTGAATCCCAACCAATGAATTAATCCCATCTTCTATCACCCCTACCCACATACTTGGAATACAGTCCAACCACCCCCAGAATGCAGAAATCGCTCCCCTACTTTCACAGCCAGAGAACTAGAAATCAGCACTAAATAACACTTCAGGAAGATTTGTTCTGGTTACTTTTAAATGCTTCATACTAACATTTCTGTAAACACAGACTGAACAACCTCTGCACTGTTTTTCTTTTCTTCTTCTTTTTCTTTTCTTCTTCTGTTAACCCACAATATTATTTGTGCCTTTGGCAAACATGCCTGGTACTTAAGCCTGTTTTATTGTGTCTAACAATAATCCCTTACTGTGTAGAATCAGCAAGTGAGTCAGAAATACAGGTGTGCCTTTCTGTATGGCAATTCATGTGTGTAATATCTGTTAGGGGTTTGCATCGAATAATTCGGTAACACAATAAAAAAAACCCAGTAACAATAATGACGATGAGAAAAGAAATGCAAGTATTCCTGAGGAATGAGATCCTAAAACACAGGGGGATTTGAAGTCCCCTCCATGCTGTCCCTCTGTGCTCCCCTGAATAAATTGTGTTTTTTCCACAACAATAGATTTCAGAGGGTATTAGCTATTCATTGTTATGCCTCACAATGTTCTCTGCAATGTTCCTGTTACAGCTGAGGCTGTTTTTTGTTTTCAAAACCCCCTCTCAATATGCACAAGCCAAATTGTCCAAATTTTCAAGATGCAAGTGCAATGATAGGCTACGGCTCAGTGAGAGAGCACGAGATGTTTCTCATGCAGACAGCCTCAAGTTCAATCCCAGAATCTCCAAGTAGGACCAAAATAAAACCCTATTTGAAACCCTGGAGAGTCTCTGCCAGTCAGTGTGAACAAGGCTGAGCTACATGAGCCAATCGGCGATTCTTCCCAACGTGAAAGAAGAACACACCATTCCTCCCCCTCCTCTCCCAGGGAGGGGAAAGAGACAGACAGAAATATCTTTACATGCCTTTATTTCTGTCTTTCCAGTAGTGCAGAGAAATCATGTCTGCCCTCTCTCACATCAGCAGCCAGAGAGAGAAATAACCCCACCCATGTACTTACAGTACAGGGTCATGTGACACTCTGAGCTAACATCCGGTGCTCAGTGCACATAATAGACTGTCCCTTCTTCCCACGGTACAGTCCCAAAACATCAACATCCTGTTTGGCTTTCCAGCCATCTGGAGCACTCAGCAGCATTGCTCCTTTTTCGTAACAACACCCAAACACCACATTTTAAAAGGGCATAGGATGTAAATTGGATTAACCAAATGCCTGGTAATAATAATAATAATAATAATAATAATAATAATAATAATAATAATTTATTATTTATACCCCGCCCATCTGGCTGGGCCTCCCCAGCCACTCTGGGCGGCTTCCATAAAAACCAAAAATACAATAAAATATCACACGTTAAAAACTTCCCTGAACAGGGCTGCCTTAAGATGTCTTCTGAATGTCAGGTAGTTGTTTATCGCTTTGACATCTGCTGGAAGGGCGTTCCACAGGGCGGGCGCCACTACCGAGAAGGCCCTCTGCCTGGTTCCCTGTAGCTTTGCTTCTCGCAATGAGGGAACCGCCAGAAGGCCCTCGGCGCTGGACCTCAGCGTCTGGGCAGAATGATGGGGGTGGAGACGCTCCTTCAGGTATACTGGACCGAGGCCGTTTAGGGCTTTAAAGGTCAGCACCAACACTTTGAATTGTGCTCGGAAACGTACTGGGAGCCAATGTAGGTCTTTCAAGACCGGTGTTATATGGTCTCGGCGGCCGCCCCCAGTCACCAGTCTAGCTGCCGCATTCTGGATTAGTTGTAGTTTCCGAGTCACCTTCAAAGGTAGCCCCACGTAGAGTGCATTGCAGTAGTCCAAGCGGGAGATAACCAGAGCATGCACCACTCTGGCGAGACAGTCCGCAGGCAGATAGGGTCTCAGCCTACGTACCAGATGGAGCTGGTAAACAGCTGCCCTGGACACAGATTTGACCTGTGCCTCCATGGATAGCTGTGAGTCCAAAATGACTCCCAGGCTGCGCACCTGGTCCTTCAGGGGCACAGTTACCCCATTCAGGACCAGGGAATCCTCCACACCTGCCCGCCTCCTGTCCCCCAAAAACAGTACTTCTGTCTTGTCAGGATTCAACCTCAATCTGTTAGCCGCCATCCATCCTCCAACCGCTTCCAGACACTCACACAGGACCTTCACCGCCCTCACTGGTTCTGATTTAAAAGAGAGGTAGAGCTGGGTATTATCCGCATACTGATGAACACCCAGCCCAAACCTCCTGATGATCTCTCCCAGCGGCTGCATGTAAATGTTGAAAAGCATGGGGGAGAGGACAGAACCCTGAGGCACCCCACAAGTGAGAGCCCAGGGGTCTGAACACTCATCCCCCACCACCACTTTCTGAACACGGCCCAGGAGGAAGGAGCGGAACCACTGTATGACAGTGCCTCCAGCTCCCAGCCCCTGAAGACGGTCCAGAAGGATGTTATGGTCGATGATATCAAACGCCGCTGAGAGATCCAGCAGAACTAGGAAACAGCTCTCACCTTTGTCCCTAGCCCGCCGGAGATCATCAACCAGTGCGACCAAGGCAGTTTCAGTCCCATGATGAGGCCTGAATCCCGACTGGAAGGGATCCAAATGGTCCGCTTCTTCCAGGCGTGCCTGGAGTTGTTCGGCAACCGCTCGCTCAGTCACCTTGCCCAAGAATGGAAGATTTGAGACTGGGCGATAGTTGGCCATCGTGGCCGCATCTAAAGATGGTTTTTTAAGAAGCGGTTTAATAACCACCTCTTTCAGCGGGTCTGGGAAGGCTCCCTCACGGAGGGAAGCATTCACCACCCCACGAAGCCCATCGCCCAGTCCTTCCCGGCTAGCTTTTATAAGCCAGGATGGGCAAGGATCCAGGAGACAGGTGGTTGGTTTCACTCGTCCAAGCAGCCTGTCCACATCCTCGGAGGTAACAGATTGGAATTGATCCCACTCAACTTGACTAGACAGAACTCTAGCACTCTCCCGCCCCGGCCCTGCTCCCACGGTGGAGTCTACTTCTTCCCGAATCTGAGCGATTTTATCTGCAAAAAACTTTGCAAAATCATTGCAGGAGAACATGTGGCCCGTACTGGGCCCCGATGTTGCAGGTGGTTCTGCTAAATTGTGAACCACCTGAAAAAGTCTCCTGCTGCTGTTTTCTGCAGATGCAATAGAGGCGGCGAAGAAATTCTTCTTCGCCGTCGCTATCGCCACTTGGTAGGCTCGACGTTGAGCTCTAACCTGTGTCCGGTCAGATTCGGAATGAGTTATCCGCCACCGGTGCTCTAGCCGTCTCAACGATTGTTTCATTGCCCTCAGATCCGTGGAAAACCACGGGGCTGTCCGGGCTCCATGCAATCGGAGAGGGCGCTTCGGAGCCAAACAGTCAATAGCCCTGGTTAGCTCCACATTCCAGCGGGCCACCAGGGAATCAGCTGAAAGGCCATCAGCATGGGATAAAGCATCCCCTACCACTCTCTGGAAACCATTTGGATCCATTAAGTGGCGGGGGCGGACCATCCGAATTGGTTAAAGAGGAATGTTTTTGCCTGGCACCTTAAGGTGTATGTATAATGACGGCGCCAGGTGGACTTCCCTAGGGAGAGCATTCCACAGATGGGGAGCCACTGCAGAGAAGGCCTGTTCTCGTGTTGCCACCCTCCGGCCCTTTCAAGGAGGTGGCACATGAAGAAGGGCCTCAGAAGATGATCTCAGGGTCCGGGTAGGCCCATATGGAAAGAGGCAGTCCTTGTGCTATTGCGGTCCTGGACCATTTAAGGTTTTATAGGTCAAAACCAGCACTGTGAATTGGGCCTGGAAAATAATTAGTAGTTCTAGTCTGTATCTAGTCTGGGCTTCAGTGGGAAACTCCATGGGAGTCTTCCTGGACAATCTAAAACAATAAGGACATAAGAAATGAACCAATGCGTGGGAAACATTGGTGACAATCTTTTCATGAGTGTGTGATTATGGTACAAGGAACCAGACACGGTCTTGTGATTCCTTGCACTGCACTGCCCTTGCAGAAATTTTAGAACTGATCCTGCAACGGCACCTCTATGCAGCAAATGAAATGGCTGAATGGTTTGCATTTCCCTGAACAACCCATGCAAAAGAGCAGCGCTTTCCCTACCCGGTGACCTTGGATTACTTAAAAACTACATGGCATGCTTGCTGCTAATCAAATTAGAGTTCGATGATTTCTTCCTATTTGATCAAAATGGAGCCACCTCATCAAAAATGGAAGGGCAGTAATGTAATGGACTGCCTATAGCTGCAAGGCTTGGTTTGATTCCCTTTCATCTATCTGTACTTAACTTTTAGTGCTGAGAACAAAGGTTATTCAATCCCTAGAGCAACAAATTGGCTGAACGGTGAGAAGGTAGCCTGGTTCAGCCGCAATTGTTCTTTGTATTATTTCCCCATTTACTTTAAATTCAACTTCTCCCCTGGAGTGTGTGCACTTTTTTCTTCTTCTGAGAACTGATCCAGTGGTCTATTCCACTTGGGATTCTAATGTTGGTTGTTTGGGCCATGTTATGGAGAAGACATGACTGAGAAATACATTATGAGCACTGATTGTCCCAGGTTGCACATCACAGCAAACCACAGTTAATGGTTTGTCTATTTTGAAAGATTTAGAAACCACTCACATTATAATATGGGAAGGAGAAGAGGGCAGGACATTTGGGGAATTGGTGGGTTTATGGATTTCCAGAGAAGTCTTAATTCAGATTGGCTCAGAAGTAATCTAAGCTATGCCCCTAGTTTTGGGGGAAGTGACTTATGAATCACTAATGCTATCATAACACTCTTTCCTTCTAGGATTTGAATTCAGTGTACTGAATGTCACTCCCCCATGTCATCACATTTTATTTTTATTTTCTGTGTTTTATATCACAGATAGAAATGATATTCTCATATCCCAGTCCTGTTGCTATGCGCTGTATGGTTCTTTGTGATTATATATAGTCACAAAGTGGGAGGGAAGAGAAAGAAAGAAAGATAAAAGTCTCAGGTGCTACTGTGATTGTGGATTCCAATCCAATGGGTTTAGCTCCCAGAAGCTGCAGGACTCAGTTATACTGGTGATTGCTTAATTTCTGCATTATTTTATTTATTTATTTATTTAAAAAAACCTCTGAGCTTTATGTTCAGGTTGATAAGGAGATTGGGAGATTGCCCAGCTAAGCAATTATCATTTCCAAGAAAGAGACAAAGACAGTAAGAAGAAAGAGGTGTTGAGCAGAGACATGAATTCAGCCTGTGCTCTGGATCCACCAAAGTCTCCAAAGTTGTAGAATCATGGGTAGGCAAACTAAGGCCCAGGGGCCAGATCCAGCCTAATTGCCTTCTAAATCCAGCCTGCAGACGGTCCGGCGTGTAGAATGCGCCCTTTTATTTAAAATGCATCCCTGGGTTATTTGTGGGGCATAGGAATTCGTTCATTATTATTTTTTCAAAAAATAGTCCAGCCCTCCACAAGGTCTGAGGGACAGTGGACCGGCCCCCTGCTGAAAAAGTTTGCTGACCCCTGTAGTACATCATTCACCTGTCCCTGTGAGATGCACAGATGCTGAACCCATCATGACAGGAAGCTGGAGAAAACACTTTCTTCTGAATCAGTTTCAGGATGTTCCTCCATTGCTGGATCATCAACTTGTTTCCAACTTACAGTAGATCTCCTGGTTGCTCTTGTTTGTATGGCTTTCTGTCCTCCCCACCTCTCTGACCTGTCTCATTTTCTTCCCTACTTGGCTACCTATTAGCTGTAGCTTCTTTGTAGTTCATCTACTTTGCATGTAGTAGCTCTAGGTTCAATTGCCAGCATTTCCAGGTAGGGCTAGAAATGTCCCTTGGCTGAGATCCTGAATGCTAGTCTGTGTGGATGAGTTGAATGGACCAATAGCCTGATTAAGTAAAAGCAGCTTCCTCTAAACCATGGGAGGCAGGTCAAAGGTTTTCCCTATGGTGGCTGCAACATCAACCTGCAACTGTCCCATTTTTAGAAGCACTTTCAATCTGAGGTGCTTCTCGTCCATGGAATAGTTGAGTGGCATTGTCTCCAGGCCATTTTCATTGTCTTATGTTGAGACATTACCAACCAGCAGATGACATGGAAATTGAAAGTGGTGATGTTCCATCAGAATGGCAGTGATAGACAGGGTTACACAGGGCCACCGACAAAAGGGAGACACAGGGGCTAAATGTGTGCCAGACCCCAAGTTACCAGGGACACATTAGTTTTATTTTTAAACAAGCAAGTCAGTTGCACATCTAAAAAGAAAGTTAATAAGCAAAACATGGAGGCAACATGCTCAGGCTTATTAGGTAGATACAGATAAGCTGCCATTATTAAGGGGGTTTAGGCTAGATTTATTTAGTATATGTATTTTAAGCAGTAGCGGGGGTGCAACTTGGATAAAATATGGGGGGCAGGTAAGCCCCACCCCACATAATCGATCACATGACTCGGTACATGCACACCATTTGAATGGCAATGCCCATCAATTTGGGGGGCCCCAGCCACCCCAAATATTTTATTGGGGGGCAAAGACCTCTCACCCCCTGGGGGTTGACTCCTATGAGCAGCAGTTCTTGGCAATTTATTGCAGTGAGGGGAATGCTGGGTCCCCAGGCTTCCAACTCTACAATTCTATGATAATCTGTGATAATCTACATACCATAGAACAAGCCCAGGAAAATTCGATTGGCATTCTTGCAGGTACATGTTGAAAGCTAGTTCTTAGCCTGGGGACTTCTGGTTCCTTTGTAGAAAGGAGCTGCAGAATTTCTAACTAAGCAAAAATTATGTGTGAAAAGCTTTGGCTATAATTACCCTAAAGGTTAACAGGAAACCTGAGATGTGACCCCAAAGTCCTATCTGCAGGTTTTTTTAAATATATAAAAGCCTTACAAAATAAAGTGGCTCTTGTGGGAGTACATAACAGATGCAAGAACAGAGAGGCATCTGAACAGGAAAGAGTTGAGCTCTTGTGTTCCTAGTAAAGGTAAAGGGACCCCTGACCATTAGGTCCAGTTGTGACCGACTCTGGGGTTGCGGCGCTCATCTCGCTTTATTGGCTGAGGGAGCTGGTGTACAGCTTCTGGGTCACGTGGCCAGCATGACTAAGCCACTTCTGGCGAACTTGAGCAGCGCACAGAAGCACCGTTTACCTTCCCGCTGGAGCGGTACCTATTTATCTACTTGCACTTTGACGTGCTTTTGATCTGCTAGGTTGGCAGGAGCAGGGACCGAGCGACAGGAGCTCACCCCGTCATGGGGATTCAAACCGCCGACCTTCTGATCGGCAAGTCCTAGGCTCTGTGGTGTTTTTTTTTTAATAATCTTTATTACTTTTAAGACTTACAAGAAAAGAAAAAAGAAAAAAGGCGAAAGAACAAGACAAAATAGAGCAAAGAAGAAAAAAGAAAAAAGAAAAAAGAAGAAACAATACAATACAATATATAAACAATACAAAACACAACCTTAACACACAAAACAAAACAAAACAACAATTTAAAAACATATACCATACCATTTCATTACTCTATCTTTCATTCCCTTATTTCATCGACCTCCTCACACCTCCCTTTTTGTATTCCACTTCTGTTACTTGTTTCAGCAATTCCTTTCCATCTTTCTCTATTTTATCATTATGAATATCTTAACATATTTTTAACCTTAATTTCCATTAATACTAAAGTAGTTATTTATACTTAACTCCTTATAACATTTCTACTAAGGCCATAAAGTTTCATTCCAACAATTTTCTAACACTCATTAATTTTACAATATTTCTGTACATAAACTTTAAACTTTCCCAATCTTCTTCCACCATCTCTTCTCCCTGGTCTTGGATTCTGCCAGTCATTTCCGTCCATTCCATATAGTTCATCAACCTGGAGATCTTCTGTCCAAGTCTCTCTCTTAAATCTTTTCCAAGTCCCTTCTGCAGTTTTTCTTCATATTCTTTGATGCTGAAGATGCTGAAGAGCAGGTCTCGGGGGGGCCCTGACCCAACCATGCCCCCATTCCCTCTCGACAGACCAGCCAACTCTCCACAGCTAGAACCAAGGTCCATACAATATCTCAAATCATGTTTCAAAGCTCCTCCAGATCCAAAGGCCCCCACAACTCCAATCACCTCCTGACCCAGATTCAGGACCCAAAGGTCAGTAAATCCCTGCATGAAAGAGTCTATCCAACCTTCCTTCTCCAGTCCAAGCAGGGCTCCAATCTTCAAATTCTGACTTTTTCTATATTTATTCATAAAAGGCCTCCACTTATAGTCCTCGATTTGCCTCTGTAAGGCTGGGGCTCCCACTTGTATTACTTTAGGTTCGACAACAACAACTTTCTCCTTCGTTTTCTCCCCAGTTTGTCCTGTCAAAGTAGGTTCCTGTGTCAGGTCCTGAACAATTTCTGTATTGATGATCACTTTTTGTCCCAAATGAATCACTTTTTGTCCCAAGTTCTCAAGTTTAGTAGTCATAACATCCGTCTTCTTGTGGAGCTGTTCCAACGAATAGCTTATCTTACATAATACAGTCACTAAGGCTCCTTCTGTCAACATTCTTAAAATCCAAGGTCAATCTCTGATTCTCACAGTTCTTATCTTGCAGCTGGAAAAACCCCAGCTCCACTCTTGTAACAGTTTCAAAAGCTCCCTCTAGAGGTAAACAGTCTCCACTTGTATCAATCCTTTCAAACATAATTTAAATTATAAAATTAGTTTCAATTTTCAGTTACTTTTCCTCCTTTTTAAACGCAGAAGGGGACCATGGAAACAATGTATTTCTCTTATTTAGCCATCTGTCAACATACTTTCTGTTCACAGTCAATGAACTCTCCCAAGACGTCAATCTTACTGGCAGCCCGTTTCCAGGTTCTCAGCAGTGGTAATTTGATTTTTCACTCTCTCCTGCAGGCTTGCTAGGTCCAAAATTTCCCCCCTCTTCTCCTGCTTCCAAGGGGGGTTTAATAGTTTTAACCGATGGAGATTTAATCCTTTACAAAAGACTTTCCAAGGCTTTAACTTGCAACGTCTTTGCTTCAATCTATTTACAAAAGAGGAAGGTGGACTTCCTGTTTAAAACCTTCCCGTTTCGATGCCAAATTAATAAATTTAAAGATCCAATTTTCCGTTCTACTCACGGGTAGTTGTTTAAAGTCAAATTGTCCACAGGAAAAAGTCAGCGCTCTCCGGCAACAACAATGCGGCTTCACTCCGTGAAAGAAGCAGTCAATTCGAAGCACCGCGCCGCTCACCCCACTTCGCTCCTGATCCCCAAATCAGGGTTTCCCCGCGAGTAGGGGAGGCGCAAAAGGTGCCAGCCGAATCCCAGGTTCACAAGCTTCTCCTGCCTGTGATTTCAGTGGGTCTCCGCCTTCACCGTGGCGGTCAGACCCTGATTTCCACGGAGCAAATTCCTCCCGATCGGAGGAACTCCGCCATTGCCTGGAGGCGCCAACCCGGAAGTCTCCCTAGGCTCTGTGGTTTAACCCACAGCACCACCCGCTTCCCTCTTGTGTTCCTAAGGAAGGGATTAAAACAATTTCACATACTATGGCTGTGCGATGCCACTTCCATCAAAGGCAGCACACCTCTGAATAGTAGTTGCTAGAAATCACCAGTGGAAAGAGAGCTGTTGAACTCCTATCTCTTGTAGACTTCCCACAGACATCTGGTTGGCCACTTGGAGAACAAGATGGTGGGCTAGATAGATCTTTGGTCTGATCCAGCAGGGCTCTCCTTATGTTCTCATGTTTGCAGACTCTCCTCTGCTTGAATTGAGCAAAATGGACATAAATGGGCTGGTAATGTGATCCCTGTAGGTCCTTCATTCTGTCTGTCTTTTTCCATAATCACATTAAACCATATACCTATAAGCCAAAAGCAGCAGGCACGTAATCTGGTTAAGTTACAAAGAGAAGACAAGAAACATTGCCAGAGTATTGTTCATAAAGTGAATCTATCATGAGAAATACATCAGAAATGCATTTGAAACAGCTTAAAAGAGGACAATCTGGCCTGCTAATGATGTGCCCCCTAGAGCCTTCCTTTTGGAAATGTTGACAAGGCTAAGGAACTGATGACAGCCATCATCTTCCATGGCTCCACCACCACATTTATTTTATTGCTATTCAAAGCATGAGACATTATGCATTAGCAAACAGTGGACATCTTTTGCCGTAGAAATGCTCTCCTTGGCAAAAGCAGGTGTCATTTCTAAGGAAGACATTTCAAGGAATGGTGAGGTCGTCCAGCCATGCCCCTCACGTAATGAGCTCCTTTGCTGGTAATCATTCAACGGGTTGCTGGGACACCTTTGTGAGCTCATTACAGGAATTGCTTGACATTTCCTACAGTAATCTTGAAGACACACGCACACCCCTTCAGGAGGGAATTCCATTCCTCAGCATCAGCTCTCTTGATGCCGGGCATACTGAGCCATAAATGTGGACAAAGGGTGTTCTCAGACAATGAGAAATAGCCTTTGAAGTCACTTGCTACCGGGAATGTTTGAATATCAGTTTTATAATGGCATTAAAGGTGAAAATTGATCATTATCCTCTTCGGCAACCATTTCTTTAACGTCCTTCTGAATGGTGAAAAATTGATTTTTGAAAAATCATTAGACAACAAATTCTCAGACTATTAATTGACTACACTTGCCCATTTCTCTACTATTGTCCAACATGACTATGGTGAAGTATATAATGCTTTCCTTGCAGAAGGGTAGCTTGTATTGTATTTATTATCATTATTCACAATATTCACTTTAAGTCTGTATACGTGATAGACATATGAAATTGAGCATAAGTATCAAATGCACTCTGAATTAAAATGTTTATAGTCTGTTTTCTTGGACTGCAACTCCCATTGTCCCTGGTCTTTGGACATGCTAGCAAGGGCCGATGGGAGTTGTAGTCCAGCAACATATTTGTAATAATACATATAACATGCAAAAAAATATGTTTGTTGTTTTAGTGGAACTGGTTGAAGAAATGCACCCAATTGAGATTAAGCAGCAAGACAGAACACAGAAACAAAATAAATAATCAAACCATTAATTCTAGTACGCGGGGGGACGGACCTAAATTGTAGAATTTGGCATCCTAGTTATTGGTATTATTAATTGTATTATAATTTGACATTGCTGTAATGAGGCTATTATTGGATTGTTGTAACTGAAAACTAATAAAAATTATTATCAGAGATTAAACAGCAAGACAAGAGTTTTTTTGGGGGGGAGCTCAATATTTTCAGAAAATTCCACCCCCTAGACATATCCTCTTCTAGACAAATGGTTTAGGAGCAACTTCTTAAATATTGATGCTTATTGTGAAATATCTTACGTAAACCACTTTGTGAGGTCTTCCTGGAAAGTGGTATTTAAATATAAACAAGAAAGAAACTGTATAGGAACTAAACCTTGACAGGATTGCATTAAAAAGTGGAATGTCCCAATTTTCCTAGGACAGTTGAGGGGTGTGATATTACAGACATCCAATGCTGAAATCTGTTGTGAAGAAGAGGGGGGATGGAAACAATTGAGCGATGTTATGTCCTTACCCAGACTGCACTGCTATTCATAGCTTTCTTTCTTACAAGCAGAGTCAACAAACAATTAACCTTTCCCTCCTTCCCACCATGCAGTTCCTTTGGAACTGTGTGAAAGGCTAATCAGAGAACTGGTGTATAATGCCAGCATTTGATTATGACCAAAGGGCAAAATCAGAATATAGCTAAAAGGAAAAGAAGCTGATTTCAAAATTGCTTTCTAATATCAGCTGAATTGTGCAAATTGGCCTAAAGTAGATGGATCGGTGTCTGTTTGTTTAGGCACGGGATTCCTATAGCGGAAGCATAGGGAACCACGCTCATTTTGTGTGTGTGGATCAGAACTCCATTGCCTCATGTTCCTGAAATCAAATAGCACTTGAAGCAGGTTCTGGTACACCTCCCTGTTACAATTGCCAAGGAATCAGTTGTCAGGGTTCAGGCTCGGGGCCCTGCAGGGCCTATTCTCCAGCTAAGACTCCCAGAGGTCATGGGCTGGAGCTTAAGTTGGAGAAACTGGCCTATAGGCAACGGGCCTATAGTGGACCAATATGTCTGTAGTAGCTCATTAGGCTATCTCCTTGGCCTTGGGGTCCCACTCAGAAAAGGGCAGCCAGAACAAGGGACTGGATTGGATCAATACCCTGATGAGGAAAGGTTGCAACATTTGGAGATTTTTATTTTAGAAAAAAGAGTAAGTAAGAGGGAGCAGGGCAAAAATTCTGCATGGTATGGGCAAAGTAGGAGACATTTTTTTTGTCTTTCCACATAATGCTAGAGCTCATGTCCGTCCAGTGAAGATGGTTGTTGGAAGATTCAGGTCAGATAAAATAAAATGGCGGAGAGGCTTGGTGTGAATGTATGAGTAAGTTTACGCACGTGTCTGTGGTTCAGCAGCCTCGTGAAACAGACATAATTACAACTCTAACCATTGTTGTAAATACTTTGTGGATGTTGGAAGACTCTGGACACAAAGAAGGAAGTATTCATTCAATTAGTTAAATTATGGGATTCTCTGTCATAAGAGGTAGTGATGGTCTGCAACTTGGTTTGCTTTGGAAGAGGATTGCGTAAGTTCATGGAGGAAAAAGCCATTAACATTCTCACAGTGGCCAATCAGATGACTACAGGGAGCCTGCAAGCTGGACAGCACTCTACCTGTGATGGCCTGGTACTCGGGCTCAGATTCAGAACTAGAGGAGACTCAGTCTGCACCAGATCCTTTGCCTCAGGCATCATCTGAACCAAGTCTGGGGCCTGATCCTGAAGAGTTCCAGTCTGCACAGGTTCCCCTGCAACAAGCACCAGCTGGGCCGAGTCAGGGGATTACCTTGTTGCCTTCAGCTAGGCCATCACTTACAGCTGCTCCACTACCAGTTGGGTCAGGAGAGGCTGAGGCGGCCTCTGAGTCTAGTAACCCACCAACATCTCCCAAGCTGCAGAGACTAAGGTCTGAGAGAAGGAGAGACTTGAGTACTTGCAGGAGGAGTTCTCGCCTTCAGGCGAGACAGGGAGGTGGTGAGTCACTGGGGGACCAGGACCGGCCGTTACTCCGACAGAGATAAAAGGCTGTCGGACCCCGCCCCAGGTTGCGGGAGCAACATTGCTGTTTGTTAGAACCTGCCTGTGATCCTGTGCCTGACCTAGCCAGGTTTCCTGCCTTGACCCTGTTGGACTGACTCTTTGTGGAACCCTTGTATTCAGGACTGGACCTGGACCGCATTGCTCGGGTTTACCCCCAGGCCCAGCACACCTTCATGTCATGTCTGCAGACATCTTAGTAACACAGGGTTGGTCTGCCAACAGGCCAGGTGTCTGAAGCCATAGAGCCCATAGAGCCCATCCTTGGGGATCCTGCCATCTTCCATTCAGTGGACATGACCAAGTCATTGTAGACATCGCTAAGACAGGAATGCGAGCTTGCTGGGAGTGTGGGCTTGGGAGAACGCATCTTTGTTTGAGATTCTGTCCCGCCATACGATGCCCAACATCTTCCTAACACAGGGAACGTGGAAGGCATTGAGATGTCGCTCTTGGCAGTTGTAAGTTGTCCACGACTCACTTTGCTAAAGCAGCGTGCTCAACACCCAAGCCTGGTAGACCTTCATCTTGGTTTGGACGTTAGCATCACAATCTTCTATACCCTTCTGGAGAGGCAAGCCTTCAGCTGGGCAATCACTTACAGCTGCTCCACTACCAGTTGGGTCAGGAGAGGCTGAGGCGAGCTGCAGAGACTAAGGTCTGAGAGAAGGAGAGACTTGAGTACTCACAGGAGGAGTGCTCGCCTTCAGGTGAGACAGGGAGGTGGTGAGTCACTGGGGGATCAGGACTGGCCGTCACTCTGACAGAGATAAAAGGCTATCGGACCCCGCCCCAGGTTGCGGGAGCAACATTGCTGCTTGCTAGTACCTGCCTGTGACCCTGTGCCTGACTTAGCCTGGTTTCCTGCCTTGACCCTGTTGGACTGACTCTTCATGGAACCCTTGGATTTGGGACTGGATCTGGACTGTGTTGCTCGGGTTTACCCAGCACACTACCCACCTGTTCAGAGTCATGATGCCTCTGACAGTGGAGGTAGAACATAGCCATCATGGATAATAGCCAATGATAGCCTTGACTTCCATGAATCAGTCTAATCCTCTTTTAAAACTATCCATGTTGGTGGCCATCACTGCCTCCTGTGGGAGCAAGTTCCATAGTTTAATTATGTGCTGTGAGAAGGACTTTCTTTTACCTATGCTGAATCTTTCAACATACACCTTCATTGGATGTTCATGAGTTATAACGTTTTGAGAGTGGGAGAAAAGATTTTCTCTGTCTGCTTTCTCCATGCCATTCTTTTAACTCTTTTTAAATGAAGTTTTAAAAAAATAAAATCCTGACATTCCTTGTATAGCAAAGATGTGCCACATCTTTTCCTGATGATTTCTGCATTTTCCTGCAATCTGTCAGGGGCTGCGTGCTGATTGTGTGTGGTGCTAATGTCAGCAATGGACAAGGACAGAATATAAAGCATGCAGAGCCTCCATCTCCATTTCCACCAATCCTCCTTCCTGTTCCTTCCTTTTCCTCTCCACCCAGTGGGGCTGCGGTGGTAGGGGACAGGTTGCTCATGCTAGTGGGCTCCACTCCTTTCTTTCAAAAGGGCTTTCAGAATTAGGCTGGGAGCTACAAGTTGCCTGTACAGTGGTACCTTGGTTCTCAACTTGGAACCCAAACACTGCAAACCTGGAAGTAAGTGGTCCGGTTTACAAACTATTTTCGGAAGCTGAACATGCTCTGTTTTGAGTGTTACACTTCGGTTTTGAGTGCCACACTTCTGTTTTGAGTGTTATGTCTGTTTTTGCTATTTATTTTGTGCTTTTGTTTTTGCGGCTCTTTTTGTTTTGTTTTTGTGACTGTGTGGAACCCAGTTCAGCCACTGGTTGATTGACTGTGTGACTGCAGTACAATGTTTATTGCTTTCATTTTATGGATCAATGGTCTCGTTAGACAGTAAAATTCATGTTAAATTGCTGTTAAATTGTTGTTTTTAGAAGTCTGGAACGGATTAATCCATTTTGCATTACTTTCTATGGGAAAGTGCACCTTGGTTTTGGAATGCTTTGGTTTTGTAACAGACTTCCAGAACAGATTAAGTTTGAGAACCAAGGTATCACTGTTTGTGCCTCGAGCGCCCAAGCCACCCCCCCAAATAAATAACTTCACACTGACACATAATTTTAGTTTAAGTAATTGGGCAAATTTAAGCCACAACTTTATTGATTACAGCGTAGTGAGTGGTATTGGCCTTAGGCACTGGCAACAGACTATAAATTACTGCTGCCTCTCTGACAGGAAGTCTGGAAGGGTAAACACCAAACGAGGGAGCAACATCGATGAAGATCAAATGAAGCTCACCCCGGGGTTCCTGTGGTCATGGCATGGCCCTAGCCCCTCAAGCGAACTTCGGACGAGATCCAGGACCCCCAGATTCCAATACCAGAATACCCTTATTCATGGAGGAGCAGGTGATTGCCGCACCTCCCCTCCCACTCAGCTCCCCAGCCAATGCCTAATCTCCAAACCTTACAAAGTTGTTACGATTGTTAAGGGGGTAGGCAAAAACCAAATGGCCAGTGCCAATCTGCCACATGGAAAAAATTCCTACCCGGTCCCCATTCCAAAACAGGCACCCACACCATGTCCAAAGCAAGGCCAAGATGAGACAAACAAACAAACAAAACCCATAGGGATGGGAGGGCAGGTATTCGGTATCGTGAAGCAAGGGCCATTGGCCACGTTGCGCTTCCACTTTTATAGCCCCCCAATCACGCCTCCATAACCGGATTGGCTCAAGCAGCCTGGCGGGACTGTGGGGCCTCACTATACATGCCTGGCTCCACCCTAGGACCCTACCAAATAAGTTTTTGGGGATGTCCTGCGGCCCGTGTTCAACCAGGACCCTCTCTGAGGAGGATTCCATATACAGCTACTGTTTTGCTAGTGCTCTCATTCATACTTACTATGTTTATATCTTACTGCTCTATGATTTTATTTTTTAAAATGTTCATATTTTCACTTTTGGATATGGTTATTTTTATCTTGAAATTTTACCTGACTTGGATTTTTTTAAAGGAAAGCCTAGATATAATTTTTAACGTAAGTATTTTTACTGACCTTGTGTGATGGAAAGTAATTATATGAATTGAACCTTAGCTACTGAGTACAAGAAGGTTGAAAATTCATCATATGTGTCTGCAGCCCTGGTAGACTGGAATCCACTGTGTGCATATTTCACAATGCCATTTGCTATTGATACAGTTGTAAAAACTTTATAATTCAGACATTATGCATGGCTGCTTAAGAAATACAATTGCATTTTCTGTATCAAAAAATAAGCCAGGGATGCTACCCAGGAAATTAAAATCTAATCTGGTTTTCTAGCAACCATGAATATTCAAAATAATGAATATTGTTCCCTGGTTGAAAGCTGACAAACAGGACTGATTCCCCTCACCCCTCCTTGTCTCCTTTGATGATGGGAAAACTCATTAGAAATGTGATGTTATTAGCAGTTTCTCTTGAATTGCAAATTTTTATCATACTATAACTAGTATTATGGTAATGATGAAATTAAATTAAATTAGCATATCATATACCATACAGCAAAAGTGTTAATACATTATAGTAATACAAGACAACAGATAATTGCCAGCTTAATAGGAATTTGTCCTCCGAAAAGATAATCTGGCTTAAGTCTTCCTCCTCTGTGCTTGGAAATAATGTTGCTCGTATTGATTCATTTTGCAAAGCTAATCACAGGTTATACTTATGCAAATGAAGATGTTGTCCCCACTGTTACATAATCAATGTGGTTATCCAAGCTTTGCCCAGACACATCAAAGGTCTGGTCAGTTTTGAAACATGATGCATCATGAAAACCTATATTAGATATGGTTGCAGTTGAATGGCTGCTGTTATAGATCCAAGGTGCTGGAGTTTGTAGGTGCAAGTCACCCATAATTCTTAGAATTAGTAGAAGTTAGAATTAATCAAGTTTGATTAAACTGTGTCAAACACCAACATACCTGGGTTTTGCTTGTGCTAGTAAGCTACCCTAGCCTGGCAGAGCTAGCTGAGTTTAAGCCATTAAGGCACAAAGACCAGTGATGGCCCATGAAGGAAGCCATCAAGAGATAGTGAACACTGCCAGACAAGGAGGGGAGGGACCGCTCCTCCAGCTATATATAGTGGGCAGAGGCCAGTGCCAGGTTTAAGTGCCAGCATTGAATGATGTAGGCTGGAGGAAATCGTTTTCTCTGGGCTGTCGGCGAGAAGGAAAGGGAGAGCAGAACACGATGTGTCAATTTTTTTTGTCGATATATATATATATATATTTGTGATATATATACATTCATGCTGACTAAGATCTTTTTCTCCCTGTTTTGTTTTTGCAGTTCCACCATGGTTTATCAATCATCCTTCAAATCTCTATGCCTATGAAAGTATGGACATCGAGTTCGAATGCTCTGTTTCTGGAAAACCGATTCCTACAGTGCAATGGATCAAGAATGGAGAAGTCGTCATTCCTAGTGATTATTTTCAGATAGTGGTAATCATTATTTGTTTTTACCATTATTCCAAAACAAGGAAACAGACAATTCAATGGGCTCTGTAAAAGGTTCTACCAAAAGTAGACTTAGTTTTAGCTTTAGTTTTCCTTTAGCTCCTGGATCCTTCAAGCTTCCCCAGTTTTCTTCCAGGTCCCTTGCTATTTCCCTCCATCTGCCTTCGGCTGCAGCAACTGTTTCCCCTGTCCTGTTCTGAACCTGGTCCTTTAATATACACCAGCCAGACTTCTCTACCTGGTCACTTGGGTATACTCATTAAAAAAAGAACACTCCCCATCAATAGCTAAAGGAAGCTATGGCAGCACACTAACAGCAAAAGAAAATCAGCTTAGTCGATCAAAAGCCTATGAGTAGAAGGTACGTTTTTACCTGGTTCCGAAAAGATGTCAGCAAAGGTGGCAGGTGGATCTCAGTGGGGAAAACATTCCACAGATGAAGAGCTACAACCGGAAAGGCCTCTCACCTTCTGAGACTCCCTCAGAGGGAAGACCTGGAGAAGGGCTTCAGAAGAAATACCTAGGGCACCTTCAAAGATGCTACAAATATGTGTAGCAGTGGGCAACCTGTCTGTTCAGGAAACTTGTCTGTCATCACTCACTGCTTGTTGAGGAACCCTTAAAATGTTTCTGGGGTACTTCAAGGATCCCCAGAGCACAGCTGAAAAAAAACCCTGCCACAGACCACTGGTCTTTAATGACTCGTTACTGAGCCCTATCTAATGTGAAACACAACAACAGCACTACTATCATACAAAGTGGTTAAAAAGAAAAAGCAATTAAGTGAGAACTCAGGTGTATTTTTGTACTAAAGGTGGGCCCCAGGTGAGGAAATTTCGAAGACTATTGCATCATAGAATTATAGGAAGGGTCAAGAACTGGATCAGGCTAGTGGGCTACTTTGCAAAACGCCCTCCATAGACCCACTATGACAGGTGGGTACCAATCACTTGGCATCCTAATAACACCTACCCCACAGTTGAACAGCTCTTAACATTAGGCGGTCAAAACAGGTGTGTCCCATCCTGTCATAACATTCCAGACTTTCTCCCCCACTGATAGATCTCTTGCATAAAGCACTTTGATACAGGAAATCATGGATAATGTACAATGGAAGTTACACCTAAGGCTACACCTAAGCTTTATTGTATGCCTGCCCATACATTACGTGGAATATGTGGAGTTGTCTTCAGTTCAGAAGTAGTTAACTGATGCTTTATAAAAAAATTGTGGCCATTGGATAATCCACCCTGCCATAATGACTTTTATTTTAGAGGTTTAGCAATCTCATGCATATAGATCAGCTTGCCCTTTCCTAATTAATGTTCCTTCTATTAAGTGAAATTGACAATGATTATCTAAATTAAACATGTTCCAGTTAATAAAAAGGCATGGGCGCTTTCCCCGCTTTTCATTCAGAGAGGAAGATTTACTCAGTTATAGGAGCATCCAAGTTCACACAACTTTACCCACCATTGCTGTTTATAATAAAGACAATCAGGCAGGCTTTGCTCAGCTTGCCAAGAGACAGACATTTTCATTAAGTAATTGGGAAAGGGCAGGTTCCCTTTTTGTTCTTTTTTTCCAAAACTGCCCAGGGAAGAAAGACTTTTAATAAGAGAATCATTCTAGGCAGAACATTTTTATTTATTTCTTCTCCTTTTTTGTGGTGCCAAAGACTCTTCCTTAGAAGCCAAAGTTTTACAGCATCATTTAGTTCTGCCTGCCAACAGCACCTCCAGATGAAACCCTGCCCGGATGCAGCTGAAACGAAATGGCCTCCTTCCCTTTGTGGCTGCCTGTAACCTGGGAAGGGTTGACCTTCAAATCCTTTCACTTGCCTGGAAAAGTATTTAAAAACACCCACACAAATCCACCGAATCTTCTGCCACTAAGTGCACCCATTATGCAATGCAGACCCCTCTTGATGTTGATTCTACATGTTGCATAAAGTGTTTGCACTGCCCTTATGTGCGGCCGCAGTATTACTATTAGTTAATCAAATGTCCTGGTAGCAGGGTGAGCAAACCAAGTCAGCACATTATTTAATGTATGTGCATTTTATTACAATCCTCTAGGGAGGAACTGGCGGGCATGAGTGAATACCAGCATACCTTAAAGAGGATGCTTTTTTGGATGGCTTTAAAAGAGGATCAAACAAATTCAGGGAGGTAAAGGCTTTCAGCCATGATGGCTCTACTCTGCCTTAATGTTTGAAGGCTATTTGCTTTTTACTATCAGTTGTTGGAAACCGCAGGAGGGCAGAGTACTCTTGCCCTTGGGTCTTGCTTGTAGGATTCCCATAGGCATCTGGTTGGCCACTGGGATGACAGAGTGATGGATTCATCCATGCTTCTGACTTCCAGTTGCTGGAAACCTTCCACACGACTCTTTCCCCTGTTTTAGCCATATCCATGTTGCTGGTGGTGCTGGCTTCTAAAACATTACTGAAGGAGGCTGGCACTAAAAGGGTTTTGCCTGGGGGCTGGGTTTCAATAGTGGCAGCAGTAATAAACTGCTTTAACTACAATAATCTCTCAGCGGCGTGCAAGAAATACAATACAGAAAATGTAAAAATTGGTCCAGACTTTTGCAGTTCCACCTCATGTGGATCGGGATTACCTGTCTTCAGAGGATCAACAGCAATGCATGGCCGAAGCGCAAAAAAAGATGGGCTTGTGGACAGATAGTCTTGCAGTGTGGTGATAGGGCAGGCAACCTTTGTCATGTGGGTGGCAAGGAAAGGTAAAAATTGGCTGAAAGGGGTTGGCTGGACAAAAGAGAAAATTGGTGGCAGGAAAAAAAGGACCTGTGACGTATCTACTTTCAGTTCTGGCCATACTCATTGTTGGTGCTAGGCCTATCAACCTTTTTGGCTCCAAATAATAATAATAATAATAATAATAATAAATTTATTTATACCCCGTCCATCTGGCTGGGTTTCCCCGGCCACTCTGGGCGGCTTCCAACCAAATATTAAAAACAATACAGCATCAGATCTGCCAACCACTAGCATCAGACCTGCACACTATTAGCCAATGAACCCAGCTGGTTACTGGCCCCAAGGGAATGCAGCCTTGAACAGAGGTAGTGGCCTGTGGGGATGGGTGGCTCCTTGCACCTGGCCTCCCAACAGAAGTCATTACCTCTTAGAATCTTAGACTTGTAGAGTTGGAAGGAAGGGACCCCGAGGGCCAACTAGTCCAACTCCCTGCCATGCAGGAAACTCAAGGAGATGATCACAGATGGTCATTCAACCTCTGCTTAAAAACCACCAAGGAAGGAGGACCCACAGCCTCCTGAGGGAGTTCGTTCCGCTGTTCCACCTCTTAGCAGGAGGCAGAAGAGGGTGAGGCAGCAGGTGGCTGACGCCATGTGGGTGCCCCAACAGAGTCCACCTGGCATACCTACCCATCTGCTTGCAAAATGCCAGTGTCCTCACCCCTCCCTATAAGCAGTAGCTACTCTGCAATGGGAGGTCAGGTACAAGGAGCCCCCCACTCCCTGCTGGCTGTTACTGCTATATAGAAAAGAAGTTTCCCCATAGCTTATCTCACTGAAAACATTGAGGAAACTGTAAAACTGAAGTGTGCCTCCAATTTTAATTCAAAAGAGGAAGAAAAAAAACCCTGTGAAGTTTGTGAGGCACAGCTCTAGGTAATTGCTTCTGCTTCACCCCCTCTCTTTAGGGTGGCAGCAACCTGCGGATTCTGGGCTTGGTAAAATCAGACGAAGGCTTCTACCAGTGTGTAGCTGAAAATGATGCTGGGAACGCTCAAACCAGTGCACAGCTCATCATCCCTGAACCTGGTAAGATGCAAGAGACATAAATAATTGTTTGCTTTGTTTTAATTAATATGGTTAGCAGAGCCTTGGACCATGTGACTAGCGGTGGAACATATGCCAGCGTTGCCCAGGGTGGGCACACTCCCAAGGGGGGGCGGGGCACGGAGGATGCCTTCCCAGGTGCAGGATAGCCGCTCGGGTGCACAGAGCGGCATGCACGCCCTGCAGCCGAGGGTGGAGCAAGTTGCCCACAGGGGCAGAGCGAGCCGCTGGTGGTGGACATTCAGCATGCTACCAGCCCGTGACTCCCAAGCCTCCCCCAACTGTCAAAACAAAGGGGGGAGGGGGGAATGCCACCGGTAAAGCAGTGCATCTCCCCCCTTCCCCCGACAGCTCAGGGTAGGCTTGGGAGTTGCAGGCGGGAGGCACACCAAATGTCTCCTGGGGCGGTTCGCCCCCACTGCACCCCACTTCCTCCGCCCCTGCGTATGGCTTACACCAGCTCCTGCATTTTTTGCTTGGGTTCTTACTATTGTGGTCATCAGTCTATAGCAGGCGTGGCCAACTCCCAAGGGTCTGCGATCTGCTCACAGAGTTAAAAACTGGCAGAGATCTATCCCCTTTTGGGGGGTTCAGGTCAAAGTTCTTGAGCTTTTTTTTAGGAAGGAGGGCCTTGTTTTTTGGGCTGCAGGGCAAAGTTTTTGAGCTTCTTTGGGGGGAGCCAGTGATCCACCAATGATCTACCACTGACGTCACGATCTACCTGTTGGACATGCCTGGTCTATAGCGATACTGGCGAGTAATCATTCGTTGTTGTGTATCACCCGTTTCCATTGGGACAGAAGAGCCCTAGGCTGGGCCCTTGAATGATGCTAAGCAGATGCCACATGTGCTGAAGGAAATGTCATTCTCCTCCATGTCCCACCCCAGCAAAAGGTGTGCGGAATCACATCTCTGGGTTGTGTCTGACTAATTCTACTCAGAGTAAGCCCATTGGAATCCATGAAAACGACTAACTTAAATGCATTTTTAAATGGGTCCATTCAGAGTAGGACTTGGTGACATACAACCTTCATCTCCTTTTTAGTTGGTGGTTTTGCTATTTGTGCTGACCTAGGAGGTGGCGTAGACAGGACAATTAGAGGAAGCCCATGGAAGAAGACAGGTCCATGGTGGCTGGTGCCCTTTGATAGGCTGGTGGATGGAAGGAGACGCCAAATATGGTCCTGAGTGTCCCACCTGCAAATGTTTCATTACCTGAAGGGGGCATGTGCTTCCTTGCTGCATGCTGTTGTTTAAAGTGTTTGCATTACAAAGAAAGTGAAAGATCAGTCATATGCTGAAATGTAGGCTTTGATGGGGACGGATGTTGTTCTTTAAAGAGGAGGTGGTGAAAAAGAAGCCATGTTTAGTGAACAGAACACAGGTACTCTGCTGAAACTCCTTCTGTGGGTCTGACCTTCATAGAAAGTGTGTCATATTTTTGCTGTCCATTTGCATTCTCACCTTATTGTTATTCTGGAGGCAGAATAATCTTGGCTATCTGACAGAAACCGAAGGTAGAAAAGTAAAAGTTAAATAAATGCATTTTTAAAAAAATAAAAATAAACCATCCTTATGAAAACAGATGGGGAGACAGGGGCAAGTGGCTAATTCCACCATAGCCTTTCTCTTTATCTCTTTAACTTTGACCCTAAAAATAATCTGTGTTCCTAACCTGTCAATCTTCAATTACATGCATACAAATGCAAATCAGGGGCTGATTCACACAGGTATTATGGCAGAGGTGGGGAACCATTTTTGAGGTTCATGGGGCACGTTCTATAGGTGAGTGGGGGTCAGCGACAAAAGTTGGTGGAGTAATGGATGTGACTCTCACCTTTGTACAGCAGATTTTATTCCAGCCATGCAAAAGTTAAAGGGCGTGTGCCATGATTCTTTCATTTTTCTAGGACAAAGACATTCCAATGCAATCTTGCTGTTGATCAAATCTGTGTTTCTTTGTGCATGTCATTTGATATCCTGCCACTGAGATTCATATGCAGCAGTTGTTTTATTATTAACAATGTGATTATGATCTGACATATTGCAAGTCACATTGTACCTATGATAGCTTTCAGCATTCTCTGATGTTTCTATTTCTGCATTTTTGTACATCCAGAAAACCATTTAGGGTTGTCAACATTCACATTACCTTTAAGTGCTGATATTCACCTAGCTTTCAGACAGTCACTGTAAATGGTATATTTATATGTTATGATATAAAATAATAAATAAGCAACATATGGAAAGGGATACTTTAGGAATTAATTATTTGCAAATTCCAATATGAACAGACCTGGTCCATGACTCCCTGGACTGAGGGTAGCTGAATCTGGCAATCTGGGTTTCTAATTTTTCCCATCTTAAATGCAGTTAATATTTCCACATCATTTGAGGATTCTTTTTTAATAACATGAAAAAGTTACAATGAAAATTCATCAACACTTTAATGTGATTTCCTTCTAATATTCACATTTTTATGCAATTTTACACAATATACACATTTCCCCAAAACAGTTTAATATAACACATTTTTTTGCATGCTATAGTCACTGATATACACATTTCTATGTATGAATTGCCCTAATATATACATTTTTGAACATGGTATTTGGCTTGAGAACTGCCTTGTAAAATTTGAAGAAGTGAATTTCAGTTAACATATATTGGAAAGTGTGAGATAGGTCAGTGTGCCTTAAAATACAAAGTTCATCCAATTGCTTCACAACCTTGAACTAATGTGCAGATTGGAACACGGTTACCCTGCGGATTTTTCACTTCTCCAGATTTGGCAATTTGCCAAAGCAGTGCTTAAAACTGTGCATGTTTAGGATAAAATAAATTTAAGATTCATTATGTGGGAGAAAAATGCATTTAAGTACAAATTTGTGCAGTTATCTTTTTATTCACCCACCACCATCACACACATAGAGTAATGCATAAATAGAACATAATGGACTTAAAGGTAAAGGGACCCCTGACCATTAGGTCCAGTTGTGGCCGACTCTGGGGTTGCGGCGCTCATCTCGCTTTATTGGCCAAGGGAGCCGGCATACAGCTTTCGGGTCATGTGGCCAACATGACTAAACCGCTTCTGGTGAACCAGAGCAGCGCACGGAAATGCCGTTTACCTTCCCGCCAGAGTGGTACCTATTGATCTACTTGCACTTTGACATGCTTTCAAACTGCTAGGTTGGCAGGAGCAGGGACCGAGCAACGGGAGCTCACCCCGTCGCGGGGATTTGAACCGTCAACCTTCTGATCAGCAAGTCCTAGGCTCTGTGGTTTAACCCACAGCGCCACCCGCATCCCAATAATGGACTTATGTGAGTGCAAAACTCACATGGACCAGAAGTGTACTGATCCACCCACACCTTGTCCCTCCCCATTGGTGCCTTGAAGTTCAGCTGTTCCTGCTCGTAATTCTACCTGTCACCTGTGCTCAGAAAGATGACCTTCCTCTTAAGAACTGCTGTGTGTGTCACACACTTCACTTTTGGCAAGCCTACAGTTTGTGTGTGTGGCTGTTTTACATGGAAGTCTGGTTCCCACATTCAGCTTCTGCTCTTTTACACAGATGCCAACCCAGTGGGGGAGCGATAGAGGCCATCTTTTGTGATAGAGTCATTTAATTCATCACTGGGAACAGCCTAGAGGAAGTTGTATAATTCATTGCAGTTGCCACCTAGATGTTTGAGTGCTTGACAGCAAATTGCTGTTCTTTGGGTGTGCATTTTTTTTTAAAAAAAGTTTGGCGTTGGACTAGAATGAAAGCAAACACAAATGAAGACAAAATCCTAAAGAGCTATGGGGACGCCATTGTAAACTGTCTCCATTCTCCCCCTTATAAATGATGGATTGCTTTTCCCTGGCTATTTAATCAGATCTTCAAACAATGCCACTCTGATTCCTCTGAGATGTTGAGAACGGCGGCATGCACAGATGGTGGGGGAACCCGGTATAAATACAAATTGAGCCCTGGACTTCACCACACTGAGAAGAACATAGCCCTCTCTGTTTTAAAACCTTGTCAATAAATGGACACCATCCCTGTCTCACACGGCATGAGGGCTGCATTCCCCAGCTGTTCTGTTTGAGCCTGTCCACAGGCCACAGACGGGGTGTTACCCCTAGCAACTGCGACAAATCTGTTTGGTGCTGAAATACAGACAATAGCCTATTAAAGCCACCCCTTGCTGTCGGTGGATATTTATAGGAGCCTAATGAACTTTTGATAGAGTCTTCTGAGTGGTGGCCAGTTCCTCCTTTTGCAGATATTCAGTCTTCCAATTCCAAGTCTAGACTAATTGGCTGGAGTTTAGGTTCACAAAGCCTCTCCTCTTCCCCGAGGGGAGATGTCGTGAGTGGGAATCACTTCCTGTACTTGCGGGGGAGGGGGGCATGGCAGGGCCCCTGCATCACTGGATGTCCTGTGCCTACATCACGCACCCTAGCCAGTCAATCCGGCTGGCTGGGGGGGGCATGGTTTAGCTGTTTAAAAATGGTCATGGGCACACGAGTGCTGCCTTGTTGTTCCAGCTTCCTCAGATCACCCTCCCTCCCTCTAGGTTTTGCTTCTGCACCTGTCCTTGCTATGGACTTCAGTTGGTCACCTTGGTTGTCCAGGGGGCCTGGTAGGATTTTTTTCCACTTGGCAGATTGGCACCAGCCACTTGGTTTCTCACCTACCTTGTAGCAAATTGTCACAACTTTGTAAGGTTTGGCGGTTAGGCATTGGGAAATGTGTTGTGTGTTGGAGGGGAGGTTGTGGCCATCACCTACCCCTCCCCTTGAAGGGTATTCCGTTAAAGGAATACGGCGGTCGTGGTTCCTGTCCGATGCCCAGGTGGTGGCTAGGGCCATGGCACGACCCTCCAGTGACTCTAGGGGAAAGCTTCCAGTTGATTTGCATCAACAAGCTCTCCCTACAGGTTGTTAACCCTGCAGAGCAGGCAGGAGTCAAGTATAGTCTGTTCTGAGCCAGTGCCTGAGCCAATACCACTCAGATTCTGTAACAAATAAAGTTGTGGCCTTTTTTAGCCCATTAACCTAAAATGCTTGTGTCCATGTGTCATATTTCATCACAAACCGCGGAGCGGGGCCTCGAATTCACAAGTTTATTTTCCAAGCAGTAAATTCACTGTAAGTCCAGATAGCCACTCAGATAATCATCCCCAAATCCAAAGTTCAGAACTGATGATTGGTGATAAAAGCTCACATATCCCTAGAGATGAAGTTTACTATAGTTCAAAATCTACTCCTTTCAAAATTCATACCAATATCCATTCAAGAGCCAGTCAGTTTCAGTGTCTGTTTCCATTTAAACCAACAGTCCATTGTCTTTTAGATATTTCTGTATATTATATTCCATCAGACATGGTTTCCCTCAAAGCATTGCAGATTAAGTATGGCAGACTGTCCCTGGTAGCAGTAGGTCAAACAGTAATTTAAAGAGCTTAATGAACTTTTGATATAGTCTTGTGAATCAGGATAGAAGGATCTGTCAGTTTCAGCTTACAGTTTCTCATTATCCTGCTCTTAAATTCAGTTTTCCCCATTTTGCAGCAAATCGTGAATTAACCCCTCAAAAAACCTCATGAAATCTCATCGGCATTTAAGTGCAAATTTTTCCTAATGACTACAATTTTATTTTGACTAACATACCCATTTTTGCAAGCAATTTCCCTTAACACAATGTATTTTTGTATGATAGTTTTCGCCAAAATCTTCTATTTTTTATGCACGCTCTCCCATAATATATGCATTTTTATAAAAACTGCTTGATTGGAGAACAGCTTCGTGGAATTCAGATAAGTGTGAGTTCCAAAAGGATCCCTGCCGTTCAGTTCACATATTCAGTTCAGAAGGTGAGAATGTGATAGATTCTGCATTATGTGTGCTGAATCAAATGTCTCCCCCATCCCTGCTTGTGAGTGGTGACCAACTCATCCTTTTGCAATAGTTGTTGAGGGAAAGGTGCTAATGGTAGATGACTGGTTCATGGAGAAACAGAACCAGGCACATGTGGGGGAAAGCCTTTTAGGGCAACTAAACACACTTCCCTCATGCATTTATTGAATTGGTGTTGCTGAGCTACAGCTTCCATCTTCCCTGATCATTGGCCATGCTGCCTGGGTCTAATGGGAGTTGAAGTCCAGCAATGACTGTGGGAAGGCTGTGCATTCCCATCCCTGGTATAGTCCCTCCACCGAAACGGGAAAGCTGGCCACTTAAGGTTCTCAGTTGGGTGAAGAGTTGGGTGATTGCAGTCATGGGATTGTTGTCTTTCACATGACGGTGTGTGTTTTGACTCCACAGAGTGGGAAGTGACGGAAACAGGATGTTTGTGTTACTGTGTTCTCTGAAGTGGGACTATTGTCCTTTGTTCTTTCTCTTTGCTGTCTGATGCTAGAGAGAGGGGGAGCCATGTTGCAGTGCTCCGTGTGTGTTTATATGTAAATAAAGTAGATTAGCCAAAATGCTGAGTTGCTGAGGTCTGTCACGCATGATGTGCAAACTCTGCAGATTCCTAAGTGTGCTGGTGTCGGTTGGCATCAATCGCTGTGATGTTTGGGCTGAAGAAAGCTTTTGAAGCTCCTGGACGAAAGACCAGAAGGGAGAGAACATGTCAGTCGGGCATGTGTCTCTACCAGGGTCCTACTCGAGTGTAGGCTGAACTCCTGACAACTGCAGGTGCTTCTTTTTGTTGATCTACAGCATATGAGGATGTAGGATGCATGGGGATGGAAAATCTTGGTCCTGTAAAGGTTGTTGGACTCCCAACTTCCATCAGCCCTAGCCAGCACGGCCAGCGGTCAGAAATGATGAGCGCTGTAGTCATTAACATCTGGTAGGGCACCAAGAGACCCACTCCGATGTATGGAGTGGGGCCAGAGAATGCACAAAATGAGGCTGCAAAAAACTCAATATCCCCCATTGCGTTTCTATGACTGAACACAGCTCAAGTCTTTCAGCCTCTTCTTAAATGGCTTTTGCCGACTTGTAGCCGTAAACTTGAGTGGCTCTGAGGCTATTAAAACAACAGGCAATGAGAAGCATGTCCCTGAGGAAACTTCCTTCCCCAGAAGTGAACTAGCAAATAATCATAGTGAAAATCATTTGCTTTAGCTCTGTTTTGTTTTGCTATTCAGATATAGGCTCAGAGAAGCTTTTTTTATTATTATTCCATAGAGTAACACATTGGGCAGTGGGGGGAGAAGAGAAAGCCAGCCAAGGCAAATTTGAAATAATCAGCTTTTCCCACACCTGATGTATAACCAGTAGGATAATTGTCAACAGTATTTCATAACACTTTCCTCGCTAGCTAGAAACTTAGCTGGAGGATGCATGCTCAATCCTGGGCATGTGAGAAAAATATTAATTAGTAGCTCCAGGCATTGTTTGCAGGAGCTAACTTACAAGTGCCATGATAAAGAAAACCACGTCTTACCAAAATATTGTGCTAGACAGCCCCCACGCTGTACTGGCTTTATCAGACAGAGAAAGGATCATAGGCTGCACAGGAATTACTTGCAAAAATAAAATAAAATACCTTGCTATGAATCGTAGGCAAATCTTCCAACCTCTACAAAAACTTCATTTCAGTACAGCTTGCAGGGAGATGCTCCCAGTGGGTTGAGTCAGATCTACTGGCAGGGTGTAGCTGTGTGGTCCCTCCAGATGTTGTTGGACTCAATCTCCCAGCAGCCCAAGCTATCGTAGTAAGTGGTCAGGGACTATGGGAGCTGTAGCTCGACAACATGTGGGGGACACCATGCTGCTTAAAGCTGTGTGCAGTGTCAGCTCACAAACTGTTGACAGAGATGGGGAACCTCTGGCCCTCCAGATGTTGTTAGACTATAGCATCTCTCAGCCCTTGACAGCATGACCAGTGGTCAAGGATGATGGGAGTTATATTCTGGCAGCATCTGGAAGCCACTCTTGATAATCTAGGAGACCCAAGAGCTGAAGGGGAAATTGCGGAATTCCTATAGATTAAGGTTACCAGATGTCCCCATTTCCCGGGGACAGACCCCGGATTTACAAATCAGCCCCCATACTAAATCCATTGAAGTTGAAAAGTGTCCCCAGATTCATTGAAAAAAATCTGGTAACCTTACTATAGATGTCTTTTTGGCCATTGTACGAAGCAGGAAGCTGTACCAGGTAGGCCTTTGGTCTGAAACAAAAGGGCTGTTCTTGTGTTCTTAGGGCACTTGCAGACCACAATAAATAAGGAATCCTGCTTTGCCCAGGCTTCTACTTGCAGGGAGGATTCAGGAGAAGTAGAATTGGAGGAGCAGAAAGAAAGCATGGTCAGGCAGTCAAGGAAGTTGGGGTAGAATCCATTGGTTTTGCCTCAGCAAGTATAGAGGATCCCTAAAATTGCAGCGCTTCTGTTGTGAGTGATCATCTGAGACCTTGATAGGGATCTTGGCCTAAAAGAAGTCCTTTGGCACGAAGGACCCTCAGCCTAAAGACTGTAAAGAGGGTGGCACTGAAAAGCTCCCTGCCGCTGCCGCCGCCCTAAGCTAAGTTTAGAACACTTTTATGCAGTTCCGCCGTGTCTGGATGAAGGGTTAACAACTTAAGATGATGTAACCCACACCTAACAAACTCTCTCTTTTAGAATCTAAGTGCATGCATCTCTGACACCCATGTTTTTATTTCCTCCACCTTCAGTGCGTCAACAATTTGAATCCCCACATTTTCTGTGCCTAAAAACAACCATATGCTATAAATTTATGTTGCAGTTCAATGCTTTAGGTTCAATGTCAATAATTTCTACTTAAGTTTTAGGGATATGTGCAGTTTCTGCCTCCCTTTTCTCATATTTGTCCCCCCCCCCCACAGAGCACTGATCAATAAGGCCTTGGGTTTTCATTGTTACAGCACTGACCTCATCTCACTCACCTTATCCTTACATTGTATTACCCGTGTCCTTTTTATTCAGGCTACTGTGTGTTAACAGGGACATTTTGCTCAAAGCAATAGTGCAATGGAGGTCATTTCAATGCACTTCATTCTCCAGGAGCAACAGTAGTTTTAATTTAAGGCTATATGTCCTCCCCCCCCACCCCCACTTGCCTGGGGAAAATGTCTGTTAATAAATAAAAATAAACAGGGCTTATTTCTGAGTAGACATGCATAGGATCATCATTATTATTTATCTGTGCACCGTTTCCTCCCACAAAGTTGTGCCTGAAGTGTCTCACAGCATAGCAAGTGAACAAAAAGAATTCAAAAATATATTAGAAACCATCAGAAATAACCACAATGGCATGGATTCAGTTAAACCAGTGTGCTAGCAGAAGGCAATTGCAAGGGCTCCCATGTCATGAAGGCTGACAGGAAAGTGCCTTGACCACCGCAGGTCAGGAAAAGGCCAGAGGCCTGAAATGCAATTGACTTTTACTCACAGACAGTAACACAGCGAGTCCCTAGCTTCAACACCTTCGGCTTGATACGTTTTTGGAAACTCAGCTCCAGCCCCACCTTCCCCCTTGAGCCTCTCATTCTGGAGCCCTCTCCAACAGACAAAGACTGTGACATGGGGGGTAAGCTCCTCCTCTGGGCCTGTCTGGCCCATTGCTCGGCAACATGTAGGATTCTCCTAGAGCAGGGTGTGAGAGGAGGAGAGCCAGCAGCGCTGAGCTGTCCTGCTGTGGGATGACAAGTGTACCCTCTGATTCCCCCCGTCTATGTCTGTGCTCACACTGAGGTGCTCAGCCTCCAGCCCTGTCCTGGAAGCCTTCTTCTGACCCCTCTCTCCAGCTTACTGCTTCCAGCACCTCCCATCTCATTTCTTCCCAGCCTCCTCCCCATTGTCACACCACCAGGACCAGGGGTCTAAGTCTTTGTCTTCCCGGTCCTCCTTGGGGGCTCCTCATTCACCCAGTTCTCCTCCCCTCCCCTCCCCTTCCCCCATACGCCCCCCAAATCCACTATGGGGGGAGGTCAGAACAAGCACACTGGGAAATGATAAGGGATTGTTCCATCTAGCGGACATTCAGCTTCGCTGATTGTCCACAAGTTCTACTAGTAAAAGAGAGGGAGAAAAACATTTCTCTGTCCCCCCTCTCCATACCATTCATAATATTATAAACGTCCACCATGTCACCTCATACTTGACTTTTCCTTAAAAAGAAAGTTTGAAATGCTGCAATCTTTCCTCATCTGGGAGTCGCTGGATAAACCTTGAAGTCTCTTCCAACTCTGTGATTCTCCATTTGTCATCCTGTAACCATCCCAACGGGACGCGGGTGGTGCTGTGGGTTAAACCACAGAGCCTAGGGCTTGCTGATCAGAAGTTCAGCGGTTTGAATCCCCATGACGGGGTGAGCTCCCGTTGCTCGGTCCCTGCTCCTGCCAACCTAGCAGTTCAAAAGCATGTCAAAGTGCAAGCAGATAAATAGGTACCGCTCCGGAGGGAAGGTAAATGGCATTTCTGTGCGCTGCTCTGATTTGCCAGAAGCAGCTTAGTCATGCTGGCCACATGACCCAGAAGCTGTATGCTGGCTCCCTCGGCCAATAAAGCGAGATGAGCTCCGCAACCCCAGAGTCGGCCACGACTCGGAAGCTGTACGCCGGCTCCCTCAGCCGGTAAAGTGAGATGAGCACCGCAACCCCAAAGTCGGCCATGACTGGACCTAACAGTCAGGGGTCCCTTTACCTTTACCTTTACCTTTAACCACCCCTACACATTCAGAGGAGGAATTCCTCCTATCTATCTAATACACAATCAAAATATAAAACCAAAAGCTCCAAAGCATATCAACATACAGAACAATGCAGATGGGCAGAGAGGGGGGAGAATGGCTTTTTGACTTCCTGCCATATTCTGTTTATGTCCCATAGTAGGAAAATTTGATTACCCATATTTTAGCATGCATAACCAGTTTGTTATGCCCTTATGAGTCCACATAAGCACCAATAATAATAACAGTGACGATGCTAACTGTGAATTATTGCTTATGCATATTTTATGGCGCCCTTTAGTTTAACATCCTATAACCTTACACTGAATGTGTGAGTTGTAACAAACTTGCTTTAAAACCAAATTAGCCAAATGTTTATCTGGTTTCAACTCTGACCCACAAATTGCCTTGCAGCAAATGCTGTTCTGATATCCTTGGGAGAATATGAAGTTCTTTTAATGGGACTACTTATTCCCACCTTACAAGACATACCTTGTTTTTTCTCTGTTTTTTCTCCTGGGGTATGGAATCGCCTCGAACGTTGATCCCTTCCTTGAATCCCCAGTTTCCCTCTGGGGGCAAAATGCACACTGGGTTGTCCTGATATGAATGGGATCAGGGCTTATTTCAGCCGCAACGCCATACCAGCAGCTCTCAGGTGGGTGTCATTGCCATCATAAGAGAACAAGCAAGGCGTTCATGGTGAGTTCCGGCACCTCTTTTTGTAGGAAAATGGGCTACCATTTCTGATTGACAAGTTAGAAAAGGTGGTAGGGAGGAGGGAAGACAAGGTCAATGGAACTATAGTGATGGAAAATGCCCCCTTTTCTTCACTGGACCTATCCACTGAAGACCGATTGACATTCAAGGACATCCTTGGAGGTGCAACTCTTCAGGTTTTCAAGGAGGTGGTGAGGATAGTACTTACAAATTGTGATCCAAGAGCAGCTTTCTTTTTCTCCTAACCTTTGAAAGCATAGCCATGGCTCAGCTGAGCACCCATTTGCAGCACAGCTCCACTGAACCTCAGAAATAGAGTTGCAAATGGCCCTAGGAAGATGTTCCATGATGCTTTTCTCATCCACATTGTAATGGCTTTAGGGGTTGCTTGTGCGTAAATAGCCGCCGCTCTGGGCTAGGTTGGCTGGTTAAACCATTTCTCGCTGGACAGCCATCCACTCCGTGGCTGTTCAGTCGCTGGCAGAATCCGTCAGTGGGCGTTTCTTAAACCTTTTCCAACATAAAAGTTGTTTGATGCCCAGTCTCCTCCTACTCTCCCTGCGCGGCAGTCTTCTGCGCAGGGAGGGCGTGGGTAGCGGAGGACCTGTGCCCTCCCCGCTGGTGTCCAGTGAAGAGTCCCGGAGCCTGCTCTCTGCTTCCCCCATTGGCCCCCCTCTATCCCTGGTGTAGCGCTGATTTTCTTCCCCAACAGGAGACTTGCCTCTCTCCCTGCTTGGCCCCTCTCCAGCATCGTTGTGGGGCCTCGCCTCCTCCTCTAGTTCCGATGGCAGTTCCCTGACACACATCCACATCTCTTCTCAAAGCAATAAAGAGTGCAGGCTCCATTATTCATAGCTCCATTATTTAGAGCATGTGCCCACAAATTCAGGGACCACAACATGCTTCAGTGGAAGAAATGCTGGGTCACAGGTTATTGTGCTACGACTTGGTGCATAGACGTGCACCTGATAAATCGTGGACTTCTGCAACTTGCTATATTCCTGGTGTTTTTCTTGACCTCAGTGGCTTTGTGTCTTTCCAAGCTAATAAATTTGATTTGTTAATCTGTGATTCAAAGTGCAAACTCAGAACCAGGAGCAGCTTGAGTGAGCCATCATTGTGTCATCTGAATTGAGCCAGCGGCTTGTATTTCAGAATTTTGCAATAAAGAGAGGTGCCTATAACAAAGAAAATTGTTATAAGATATTAACTGCAGCAACAGTATATTACACCTTGGAAGTTAGATAAGATCTATAAAGCCAGCAATGGGTGAGGCTGGTGTTGTAATGACACCAAGGGAGACTTTTATAATATGTGGTGATATCTGTTATGGACAGAAAATGATTGAAGAAACTATGAACTGGGACACCCTGAGATCATCAGGGTGACCTGGCATATATGATCTTAATGAAGTAGATGCAAGTTAACAAGGTGAGAGAATGTTTCGTTATTAATTTTGTTAGCAGCCGCCAGACTGAATTTTCCAATGCAAAGGAAAATATCAGTGGCGCCTTTCAAACATGAATGGGTTGGGTAGGCAAACTTGGATATTTGTGAATTCCGATAGGAAATGAGCAGCTCTACCCTTCCCAGCTAAAGTATGGGGTGGAATACTGATATATAGACAGAGTAATAGATAAAATACATTTAAAACGATTGTTTTCTGGAGAACTTGCTGCATTTCAAAATGTGTATTTAGTGAAAAAAATGTGTTCAGCGACACATATTTGATAGTCGAAATAAAATAAAATAAAGTAAAATTTAAAAAATTTACACCAATAACTAACTTATTTGGTCTCTAAGGTGCTACTGGAAGGAATTTTTTATTTTATTTTATTTTGTTTTGTTTCAACTACGGCAGACCAACACAGCTACCTACCTGCAACTAGAACATATTTGATAGGGTTATGCATGCCCCTCTCATCTGATTCAGGGCCTTAAGAGGGGCTTCAGTGTGGCTCCATTCTGATCCAGGATAATGCAGGACTCTCCCAACCCAGATCTGGGCCACAAACTGAATTTGGGGCCTTGCATAGTGTTCAATTACAGTCTTAAAACCCAATTAAGCATGCAGTCAGAAGGGAGAAAGGAAGGACCCACAAGCAGGCTGACTGCATCTCTCCCCCATCTCTCCTTTTGGCAGTCCTGGATGGCTCCAGGTGGGTCAGATATGACCTGGGCTAATCTAGGATTCCTTCAGCTCACTCATGCAAGCCCTGGATCAGTGCAAAATGAGCTAATTAGGTTCAGGATCTGGGATTCAGCTGGAATGGTTGCACAGCACTAATGTTTGGATACATATATAAATTTGTCATGCAGATTTTTTTAAAAAACAGCAGCTAAATGCAAAATGGGACAGAACAGATTTGAATAGAGATGAAATTGATAATGGACTGGAATTAGATTGTTTTTTCCATTCTTAGAGTGCTGGTCCAGAAGCAGTTCCTGAGAGAACAGGCTCTCATTTCATTATTTACTGTTCGGAAAACTAGGCTAAGTTTTGTAACTTAAAGGGCAGCCTTGCGGATGGTGTTTCTTACTCTGATGTGAAACGCTGACAGAAGGGTGATTAACTTTTCCCCTTGTCCCATTTCCTTGATCTGAATTGTCCCCTCTTCAAAATAAAAATAAAGCTTTTAGACATGTAGTTCAAAAAGATGCCTAGTTCTCTGAACTTTCTTTTTTCAGACAGAAGTCTAATAATTTCAGGAGGATGACTGAGTAGGACAAACTCTTATAATCCTTCCTGCTCACCTCCCTAGTGCTACTGCACCCTTTCAAATTGCAATGGCTACTTTTAAGTTTGAAGAACATGTTGGGCAATCTGAACTTCCATGTCTCATCTGTGTAGTAAACCCCCCCCAAAAAGTCCCTGTTTCCTGTGCAATGAGTTGCAAAGAAGAAGATGCAATGGGGAGAAAATAGCATTCAACTCAAAACCTCCTTCAACAAGCTCATAAAAATAAAACCCGTCATCTAACTCAAGCACCATTTGGGTGTTTTTCCTCTTGGCTCTGCTGGTTGTAAGAGGAGGAGGAATAAATGGAATATGTCAGTCTCTGAATCTTGCCTATTAGTGTGTCACTTCCTACTTTTTGACACAACATGATGCTATGTATTATTTATAAAGAGGAGCAGGTTCGGCTTATCGTATGTTTACTTGTGACTTTATTGCAACAACTTCTACCACACTTGGTCTGTAAGCGATGTACAGTAAGGTTAAAAAGATTCAATAAATGTAAAATCAGTCAAAACTAACCATGAAATCAGAAAGCCTACTTAAAATGTCTAATGGAATAGAAAGGTTCTCACTAAGCACTGGAAGTGCAACAGAAAAGGAAGCTTGTCTGATTCCACGTAATGGGTACAAACAATAATGATGAACACAAGGCTCCTGGTAGCATAGCTTTCAAGTGTCCCTTATTTGAAGGGACAGTCCCTTATTCCAGCGCCATGTCCCGCTGCTGTCCCTTATTGATGGATGTCCCTTAAATGTCCCTTAAATGATGTCCCTTAAATTTCAAAGGAAACAGCTCCTCTCCCTCCCTCCTTGCCGGCCAGGGAGGAGGGAGGCTCCAACTGTGTTGCTTGGCTGTGTTGCTCATCCAATAAGAAGTCTAAGAATGACTAGGGAGTGGAACTTGCATGCCTTGTGTGTGGCTAGTTAATGCAAGCCGAGGGGTTTTTTGAATGCTAGACGCCATTTTGTTGCACGTGCTGCTGCAAACTTTGCAGTGCAAAGCCAGGCCAGGGAGCCATCTTAAGTTGAGGCTGCATAGGCCTTGTGGTGCATGTGATTCAGATTCTATTCAGTTGAACCTCTGGTTACAAAGTTGGTTGGACAGTGTTCTCGAAGCTACCAGCATGAGTTTGACCAGACTGCAGGAGGACAGGAATTGAGTGCCTGGAACAGGTGAGGCTGCAGGTCCCTTAGTTTGGCTGCTGGTCCCTTATTTTCAAGGCTGCTGGTTCCTTATTTTCAAATCTGTAAGTTGACAGCTATGCCTGGTAGATACAAGCTTTGTACCCAAACCACGGGAGACCATGAACAGTGACTCAGCCGTGTTGGAATTGAGAAATGTAAATAATGATCAGGGGGGAAAGAATGGAATTTGGCAGAACTAACTCTACTGTCCTTTAAGTACATCTTTCATTGGCATCCATCTGTCGCAAGAGGCAATAGAGTACCGCCAGGAGTGAAGTCAAACAGCCTTAGCAGCACGGAAGTGACCTCCCTGGGGCACAAGCCTGGGCAGTGTGTATGGAGGTCCTGGACTGCCCAGATGACAAGACCCACCATCTCGGCCTCGCTGATGTGGTCCAAAGGAAAGGAGAGCAATATGCTTGGAACCAGCTTGGCTGCAGGAGTTGCTAGAAGGAGGTGTGGAAGGCACCATTCAACCACTCCAGATTTGTGTAGCCCTTTCTTCTCTTGAAGATATCCCACAAGGCAGCAAAGGGTTAGGACCATAGCTGTCAACCTTCCCTTTTTTTGCTGGAAATTCCCTTATTTCAGTGCTGCTTCCCGCTGCTATCCCGGATTGTTAGATATCCCGTAGACTGTCTCTGGGACAGGTGAGGCTGCTGATCCCTTATTTTCAAATCTGAAAGTTGACAGCTATGGTTGGGACTAGAATTTTCCTGCTCCTGGATGGGCTACCTTCCCAGGTTGATGAGCTACGCCTGCCGCTCACTTCCCTCTGTGGCACATGCAGAAACTGCCTTCTTGACTGTTGGACCCACTATTGGTCTTGTCTGCTCACTCCACCATAGAAGTCCCCAACTCATTGGCTACACTCACCTAGTTAGCCCACCAGTCAAGGCTGTTTCCCATGGTGTGGCCACTGTCACATGATGGCAGCTTCTAAGAGCCACAAGTGAGAGCTGAGTGCAGGGACAAACTGCCGCAGAAGGAGAGCAGTGTGTCCCCCACCAGAGGAACCAACCCTCTCCTAACGCTCTCCTGTACTTTAACACAATTGTCTGACATTCCCAATGCCCAATCCCTCCCCTCAGCTATTCCCCCACCAATGGAGCCATAAGCATGTGTTTGAGAACATGTGCAACCGCATCTGAGAGAGTGGGACTAGACTAGAAATAAGTGGCTTGTTTGAAGGCTACAATGTGGGTTTCAGCAGAATCACAGGGACATCATTACTGGGAAACTTCAGAGGGCTGGCGGGATAGAAAGACTAATTACACAATTTGCCTTAACACTCCAGGATCTTTTAAAATTTAATTTGTGCCTGGATTTGCAGTGCTAAAGTACTTGCACACAAGTAGCAGAAGTAATGTACTACTTAGTCCCCTCTTAGCCAGTTGTGGACAATTAAGTACAATGATTAACACCCTTTAATATACAGAAGAATTTCTAGAGCTACAGATTACTGTGTTGCATTGTGTTGGGAAAAAATGTATTTAATTTGAACCCATTAATTACAGGGCCCACTGTGCAAGCTGTTCCGCAATTTAAGCCAGTTGCTCTTTGAATGCTTATGGCTTGAATGACATTGATTCACACCTGTGTTATGATTTTGAGCCAGTTGTGGGTCATCCTATGTACGCAGCACAGAACAGTGATTCAAATCTGCAATGCAAGGGGTTGTTGTTTTTAGAAGTACTGTATTTCGAACTTTTGTATTTTGCTACATAGGTTGAATCTTGACCTCAAAAGCACAGAGCTTCGAAGGTTCGGGTTTTTTTTAAAGGAACTAGTTCAAATCTGACATGCCTCAAACAGTACTAACTGCAGTTCACAGTTGCCCCTTTACAAAATGAAGAAGTTCATGTTCAGTTCAGAGTTATAATTCAACTGCATCCCAATGATCTGCAGTAATCAATCAATCAATCAATCACCACATTTAGAATGTTAGATGCTTCCGTGCTGAAGTGTAAAATACCGTATTTTTTGCACCATAACACTCACTTTTTTCCTCCTAGAAAGTAAGGGGAAATGTCTGTGCGTGTTATGGAGGAAATGCCTACGGGTGGCATGCCTACAGATTTTCCTCCTCTAAAAACTACGTGCGTGTTATGGTTGGGTGCGTGTTATAGAGCGAAAAATACGGTATACTTCAAAAGACTATGAAAACATCAAAGTGCACACATAGTAGAATGTTAATTGTTTCATTTATGTTTCCCAACAATTATGACCTTTAGCTTAAAGGCCTAAAGAGGTTTTTTTAAGAACACATTTAAGAAGATGAGCTTGAAATAGTTCAAAATTCTGCACCAAAAACATATTAATTAATTTTCAGTTCACTCAGCAGTTATGGGAACTACTTTCAGGTATAGTTCAGAGATTTTTGAACTAATTCACTGAACTTCATTAAACTGAACTAGTTATTTCCAAGCACTGCAAGATAAACTAGGTTTGGAGAGAAGTGAACATTATCGAGTAGATTAGACTCCTATAACTTCTAGGCTTCGTTTCCCACGGAAATATTTTTAAGTGGAACGGCAAGAGTTTTCTTCTGAAAGCTCATCTTATCTTTGAGATTAATATAGATGTATATATCTGGCACAAACTCAGCAATTTTTATGTCCTCCTTACAGTGCTGCAGCACATTACGCAGTGATTAGAAGCTCTTGAGGGGGAGAAAATAACCACCCCTAAAAGTTGCTGTGTCAAGTTTTCACGAAACCTTAATAGGCGTTCTAATGTCAGATAAGTGTGAAAAGTTCAGACCGCTTCAGTTTAATGCTACCTGCCTTAAACAATTATCCATCTGCCTCCTCTCCATTTAAATATTATAATTCCCCAAAGCATTTTGCACATAAAAAGCAGGTTGATGGGACTGTTTTTATATCTCCTTCCGTAAACTGCAGACTCAATGAAGACAGCACTGCATGACAGCCATAGCAGTCCTGTATTGTCATTGCACAGTCACATTCCCTTCTTCTGTAGCTTCCATCCCATGTCATTGCTGGGGGGCAGGATGCTGGCCTAGAAAGCCACTGGGTGACCCAGAAGGCACACTTCATTGGACTGACACATTCAGAATGCTGCTGAGGCATCAGATGCCCAAGAGGCAACAGATTTAATAATGTTATTATTGCATAACCCCTCTCCCACCCACCTATGTAGGATGGATTGGATGCACAGATAGGCTGTTAAACCAATTGAGCATCTGAGCACAGTTATGAGTCTGGTTTTTATTGGACTACTTGGAGAGAGGTCTGTGCTAGGGAATGGAGAACAGGGTGTGCAGCTGAGGCCAATTGCAGATCATAATGTTCAGGTCCACAGCAACCATGACTCAGAACCGCATTGCAAAAACGTACACACACTATTTTGGGGATAAATGCCCAAAATAAATGATGCCAGTGTGTTGGAAGGCAGAAATACAAATGGAGACAATGAGCAGGCCTGGCACTGGCACTTGGCAAACTTCAATAGCTGCTAGGGCCCATTGGCAGATGCTGGGTACCTCTGCCCTGGCAGGACATGTTGGGACTCACACCTTGCCTGGGCCTTTGCTGCTACCACCCCTGGCACTGCTACCATCCCTCCCTGCCTCTTGGACTCCTGGTGATGCTGGCCCAGAGAGTGCTGTAGCTTCCAGCAGCCTCCTGCCAGCTTACCCAGGAGACGCTCAACTCTCAGCCCATTACTTTGCCACTGGGTAAGCCAGCCCACCTATGGCAGGGGAAACTGATATCTGTAGCAGCATGCCAGGGCCTGGTATCAGGCACAAGCAGCAGTGCTGGGGGTAGTGGGGTTTGCCAATCAGCATTAATGGGGCACATCAGTGGCAGAAGTCTGGAGACAGCCCTGACACCTTTAGCACTGCCTAATAGTAATAATAGGGATGCGGGTAGTGCTGTCGATTAAACCACAGGGCCTGGGACTTGCCGTTCAGAAGGTCGGCAGTTCAAATCCCCGCGATGAGATGAGCTCCTGTTGCTCGGTCCCTGCTCCTGCTAACCTAGCAGTTCGAAAGCATGTCAAAGTGCAAGTGGATAAATAGGTACCACTCCGGCATGAAGGTAAACGGCGTTTCCGTGCGCTGCTCTGGTTCACCGGAAGCGGCTTAGTCATGCTGCCCACATGACCCGGAAGCTGTACGCCGGCTCCCTCGGCCAATAAAGCGAGATGAGCGCCGCAACCCCAGAGTCGTCCGCGACTGGACCTAATGGTCAGGTGTCCCTTTACCTTTACCTATAATGACAGTAGTTCTCTAGGTTTTCAGAGAGGGAAGGTTCCCAGCTTTATCTGGAAATGCCAGTTTGAATATGAGAAGCCCAAGAAAGCTGGCATGCAGTGAAACCCCGTGTGTGTTTACACAAACGTAACTCCCATTAACTTAATTGGAGCTTACTCTCAAGTAGGTGGGCATAAGGACACTTACCTAAGAATAAGCCCCACTGCATTTAATAGGACTTACTTCAAAGTAAATGTGCTTCAGAGTGCAGTTTTATTTTTAATAAAATGTTTTCACACTTTCCCTGAGGCATATGAAAGATGTTGCATAATACAAAGTGGATTCATGTTGCTTCCTAATGGCTCTGTTGTTAAACAACAATGGTATTAATTAAAGAAAAATATTTGACTCTGTTAATGATGGAATTTCAATTAGAAAAAAGTGAGGAGCAGGTGGCATTCTCATTCTGCTGTAAATAAGTCTCCATATGCCACATAAGAGGAAATTTGCACAGAGTCTGTTTTTGTGTTTGTTTTGCTTTGCTGTGCCTCCCATGATAGGAAGAAAGATATCATGAAAAGGATGATCAGGTTTCAGATGTTAAAAACTATCTGGATGGTACCAAACAGTTTTATTTTTATTTTTAGTGTGGACTCCTCTTGCATCCCTTACAGCCTTCTGCCATAGACCTTTGACTGTTCTGTAAAAATAAAATAAAAATGAGGATGGATTTGTGCCCTTTCTCTGTTTCAAGGTCCCTTTGAATGCTCCCCCCCCCCCATTTCTAGTCAGTCACGGCAGTTTAGTATGTATGCATATTAATCATCCATGAGTAACAAATGCCCTTTAGAACTTGTTCCCAGGCATCTAGTGTCAGACTCTCCTGTGCCAGCTTGGCACAGTGTTTCTCAGCTCTTAGGCACCAGGCTAAGGCATTTTTTGTCCTCCCAGACTTTGGGTTGTTAAATTGAATTTTGGAGAGGTGTGATTTCTGGCCTGTTTTATGGTGTTCATCTTGCGATTCGTCCCTTTTTTATAGTTATTGATGGATGAGCACTTTTGGGACATTTCGTTCTTTTGTCGTTTTTATATACTTGCCTTCAGTGCTGGTTTTGCTATATGTATTTTATGACTTGTGAGTCACTTTCGGACACGTTCTTTGTGAAAAGTGATGAATAAAGAATAAATAACAGTAACAACAACCGGCAGTGATGGATGGGGTTGATGAAAGTTGTGGCCCAAACCATCAGTGAAGGGCGCTGTGGGAAGCAGAGGCCAAAGCTAACTATTCACATAGGTTCTGGGACCTGTAAATCCTATTGTTGGCACAGACTCTCACTATTCCCAATTATTACGGTGCTTGGGTACTTCTAGACTTGGCACATGGGCTTTTCTAGAGGGTTTTGCTGTTGGGGAGTTCCACCAAGAGCTTCCACAAAACTAAAAGTTTCAAGCAAACTTTGCAGGACAAAACAGCTGAGGGATTTGTCAGGAAAATACAATGTTTTGGTGGTAAGTAAGATTTCTCAGTGTGAAGTGGTGGTGATGGGGAATACCTGATGATTCCCATACTATCTCAGGATCTTGTCCAGGGAGAAATCCAATGTGAGTTTGGAGGTTTTTTGAACTGGGTAAGACTGCAAGGGGCTCCCTACAAGATCAAACCAAAAGCCTATCTAGTGTAATAGGTAAAAGGTAAAGGACCCCTGGACGGTTAAGTCTAGTGAAAGGTGACTATGGGGTTGCGGCGCTCATCTCGCTTTCAGGCCGAGGGAGCCAGCATTTGTCCACAGACAGCTTTCCGGGTCTTGTGGCCAGCAGGACTAAACCGCTTCTGGCACAACGGAACACTGTGACGGAAACCAAAGTGCGCAGAAATTCTGTGTACCTTCCCGCCGCAGTGGTACTTATTTATCTACTGGCACTGGCATGCTTTTAAACTGCTAGGTTGGCAGGAGCTGGACAGAGCAACAGAAGCTCACCCCATTGTGCGGATTCGAACTGCAAATAATATCCTACGCACGGAGGACATGAGCACAAAGGCACACTGGCTCCATCCATGAAAAGAATGGGAAACAAACAAACAACCACACTTACTTGCCAGTGCATGTATAGTATGATCCATTCTGGCACTTTCCATCTATGTAATTGCAAAATCTTTGCTTAGAACAAGGCAATAGGGGCAGAATTTGAATGAGGCCGCACAAATGCATTGTCAATAGCACCCGGAGGATTGAATATATTGATCTCATTAGGATTTAAAGACGTAATAATGAAGGACTGTCGATTTTTCACCCCCTTCCTTTTGCATGCAAACACCTCTTTCTTTCCCATAGCCACTTTTAAATGCCAGTTTCCCTCCCTCTCTCCCCTCCACAGTTACAAAAAAGGCTTAGAAGACCTACAAAAGAAGCGTGCACACATGATACTAAAAGGGAAAAAAGGAAGAAGGGTTAATGCTGGCTCTCTGCCATCTAGAAATACAATCCATTTAATTCACCCTGCCTATCCCTGCTATAGTGTTAAATATAGACTAAATAGTTTAATATGGATTTATGTAATGAGCTCACAAATTGATTTTTTGCAGTGCAAGCCCAGTTTAGAGTTTAGGAGCAGACAGTCTCTTAATGAGATCAAAAGAGCATCCTCTTGGATTGTGATGCTAAGCAATGTCTTCCTTTTGTTGTGGCCATGTTACAATGGCAGGAGTGTGTGTGTGTGTGTGTTTTCTTTAGTGTTTTGAGTTGTTTATTGAATAACCTACCACAAGATGGAAATGAGACTTCAGAATGTCAACAGTGGGGGCAAGGGTAGGTTTCTCTGCAGGGCTGATAAAATGAGCATTAGATTCTGCAGCCAGAGCTTTTCCTCAGTAGTATTTTACACAATTAGGTGGCTACCATTTGCCTGCAATACACCAAACCTTGTACTCATCACATCGCATATACATACAAAAAGAATGAAAACTTCCAGATACTATTCTAGTTTTTGCATGAACACATTTCATTTAAATTTAGTGTGTGTTTTCTGATGTAGGGCTTAGCCCATTGCTATTCCCCCACCCCCCAGAATTCTGCTATTTTAAACAGAATAGGTCCTCAAAAGACCTTAAAAATTCTGTTGGAAGTTGATTTCTTTTCCTTTCAAAGCAGGTAGAAATGTACTAATGTATATATAAAATATATCCTGAATGTAACTCGCTTTTCTCCTGTAAACAATTTTCAGAATGCTATGGAGAAAACCTCCCAACCCCCTCTTTGGAGAAAAAAAATAAGAACACAACCTTCTTTGCTCCCCCAGGACACCTGAGAATCTCTTATGGGTAAAATGGAAATATTGCGTCGCTCTGAGTGACAAGAGAAAATAGGCTTCATATCTCTCTCCCCTCCCCCTTCCTCTCCCAACTCTCCGTCTCTCTTCTGTTCAGGAATAATAACACACACCTGATTTAAACATCAATTATTTAGAGGGGATGATCTGCTGATAATTTATGGGATAAGATTCCCCCCCAAGTTCGTGGAAGGATGAATCCCTGAGAAGGGCCTGTCTCTCCATCCAGCCCTCTCCTCTGTCAGGTTCCTTGGCCTCTGTTAGATGTATTTGTAATTGGTGTCTAGGTGGGAATGGCAGTGTCAAGCCTATCATTTCAGGGTTTAGAGCAGAGCACTGGGTAGCTGGATTTGTAATTATAATAGACTTTATTCCTATTTATATGCAGAAGCTTCCTCGCCTCCCTGTTCCATCCCCTGGAACGGCACAGCAGTTAGAAGAGACTGGAGACGTTGGAGCAGTAAAACTGTTGCTCGGCCCACTTGCCCCTCAGAATACATGAGTGTTGTGAGAGGCCAAGATGCCTCTTCCTTAGGAAAAGTGGGGCATTCCGGGATCAAATCAGAAACCGGGACAGCTTCTGTAAATCCGGGACTGTCACTGGAAAAGAGGAACATTTGGAGGGTCTGTATCTCTGGGCAGGGGGTGGGTTACCTCAAGGCCCAGTGGGAGAGCTTAATCTTCCCATGAAGGTTATTCCCTAATTCTTCAAGTAGGGCTGGAAATGTGCCCCATTTTAAGCCCCGAAGAGCTGCTGTCAGTCAGTGTTGGCAATGACTGATCCTGACACTGAGGACCTGTGCCGAGGGCCTTCTGGTGGTTCCCTCACTGCGAGAAGCCAAGTTACAGGGAACCAGGCAGAGGGCCTTCTCGGTAGTGGCACCTGCCCTGTGGAATACCCTCCCACCAGATGTCAAAGAGAACAACAACTACCAGACTTTTAGAAGACATCTGAATGCAGACCTGTTTAGGGAAGCTTTTAATGTTTGATGCATTACTGTATATTAATATATTGTTGGAAGACACCCAGAGTGGCTGGGGTATAAATTATTATTATTATTATTATTATTATTATTATTATTATTATTATTATCTGACTCAGTATAAGGCAGCTTCCTATGTCCCTAAGGGCTAGTATATGTGGAATTATGCTATAGTTAAAGCTATGGTTTACCCAGTAGTGATGTATGGAAGTGAGAGCTGGACCATAAAGTAGGCTGATTGCCGAAGAATTGATGCTTTTGAATTATGGTGCTGGAGGAGACTCCTGAGAGTCCCATGGACTGCAAGATGATCAAACCTATCCATTCTGAAGAAAATCAGCCCTGAGTGCTCACTGGAAGGACAGATCCTGAAGTTGAGGCTCCAATACTTTGGCCACCTCATGAGAAGAGAAGACTCCCTGGAAAAGACCCTGATGCTGGGAAAGATGGAGGGCACAAGTAGAAGAGGACGACAGAGGACGAGATGGTTGGACAGTGTTCTCGAAGCTACGAGCATGAGTTTGACCAAACTGTGGGAGGCAGTGGAAGACAGGAGTGCCTGGTGTGCTCTGGTCCATGGGGTCACGAAGAGTCGGACACGACTAAACGACATAATAATAATAATAATAATAATAATAATAATAATAATAATAATATATTATTTATACCCCGCCCATCTGGCTGGGTTTCCCCAGCTACTCTGGGTGGCTTCCAACAGAATATTAAAATACAATAGTCTATTAAACATTAAAAGCTTCCCTAAACAGGTCAGACTGTTTGTCCATCTAGCCAAGTATTGACAACCCCAACTAGCAAAGGCAGGTCTTTTCCATTGTGTGCTTCCTGAGCCGTTTAACTGAACATGCCAGGGCACCCTTTGCCTGCAAGGGAAACACTCTTAATATAGGCCAATGGTTCTTCCCCCCAGATGTTCGCCAAGTCACTGCTGACTCAGCCGTCATTCCCAGGGTGTTTGTGGAGGGAGGGGTTGCCATGAGGTGAGAATCAAAGTGAGGTGCACAGCATGCATGCATATATCCTTGTCATATACTAGTAAATCCTGCTTTCATTCTGCTCACACGTATATTATGCTCCACTGAAAATTCACGAAAGCAAAGAAATGCTACTTAAAATTGCCAACAGAGATCTTTCAGTGCCAATTCCCGGGGAAATTTGTTTGTGAAAATAAGAGTGGCATGCATCCAATACAGTCACGCTGGTTCCTCTTGTTCCTGGTTCTGTTTTAAATACACTGAAGGCTGAACTATGTGACTTTCACTTGAAAGGACTTCTTCCATTTCCTCTTGATTTCAGACCAGAGACTTTGAAAACCCCTAGTCTTTAAATTAGGCTATATTCCTGCACAAGACCAGACTGAATCTCTTTCTTCTTTTCAGAGCCTTTCTCTCGTATTCTTTGAGCAGATTAAAACATTTTACGAGCATGGAATTTTCCCTTGTAGTCTCTTATTTTACATCCTCCCCCCCTTTTTTTCTTTTTAAAAAAATCATCTTAAAGGATTTTTCACTTTGCTCTCCCGGTTCTTGTAGACAAGGGCTTTTGCTGGCGACATGAGCAGGCGACATGACTTAAAAATAATTCTTGGGTGAGGAAAACGTTTCTGGAAGACTCGGTCTCACACACAATGATATGCAGTGACTCCGTGTTTCCTCTTCCTCTCCCCCTGGCTCATGATATTTGGTACAGAAAAAAATGTGTAGTGTGATCAGGACCGGATTTAGGTTTGACGAGGCCCTAAGCTACTGAAGGTAATGGGGCCCTTTATATGTCCAGCTGTCCTTTGTCAACAACAAATTGTTGCTGTTTTTTGTGTTGAATATATGATATATGCTAATTTATGGACCTAATAGGTATCTAAAGACATTTGCACATAACAAATAGGAGCCTACACAACACAAAACACTTTTGCTGTATGTAGGTTTTATTTTATTTATTTTTTATCTTATATTTTGGAAATATACATCCAGGTTTTTTCCTTTAAATTTTTTTGGGGCCCCCAAGAGAGTGGGGCCCTAAGCTGTAGCTTGTTTAGCTTATACGTAAATCCGGCACTGAGTGTGATATAATCCTTGTAGGGCCACTCACAATTTATGCAAAACACAGGTACAGGTTTATCCTCACATTCCCTTCCAACTCTGTGATTCTCCGTGGTGTTCAGATATGAGCGGTGTCCATTATCAACACTTTGTGGGAAGAACTGAAGGCATTTTTGTTCCTACAGGATTTTACAGCTGCACAAAAGGGTATTTACAAGTGCCTATTTGTTAGAGTTTTAGTCTTGCTTTAAACATATTGGTTGTTTTTTGTGCTTTTCACCTGTTTTTAAATTTAAATTTAAATTCATCTATGTGTAAATTGCCTTGAGACGACTCTTTAGAAGGTGAGTGACATATTGATGATGTTGTTTATTTTAAAGTCAACATGTAGACTAAATTACAGTGGTACCTCTGGTTAAGAACTTAATTCGTTCCGGAGGTCCGTTCTTAACCTGAAACCGTTCTTAACCTGAGGTACCACTTTAGCTAATGGGGCCTCCTGCTGCCGCTGCGCCACCGCACGATTTCTGTTCTCATCCTGAGGTAAAATTCTTAACCCGAGGTCCTACTAACCCGAGGTTAGTGGAGTCTGTAATCCAAAGTGTTTGTAACCAGAGATGTTTGTAACCTGAGGTACCACTGTACTACAAAAATGCAGAGTACAGAATGGCTGTACCACTGCTAGGGGAGGGGGGAGAAATTCCAAGGTGAAGCTAACTAATTTGCACTTTCTGAAACAATAAGAGAAACAGAACACAGCTGTTTCCCGAAATTCAAACTCTTCTGAATTTTGCATTGTGGTTCTCCAGCCAGGTAATGTGTACAAAAGTACTTCTAGTGTAGTGAATTCTGCATAAAAATCCACATTTTAGTGAAAATGCCATAGAAGAATGCATTATATTAGGCAAAATTGCATGCAGACATGTATATTAGGAGAAATGTCCATTAAATGCTGTTGAAATATAATGACAAATTTTAAAAAGTTGCAGACCACTGTGGAGATACGTAGAACTGAATTCAAGACTGGAAAAATGAGAAACTGAAAGAATCTAAAATTGTCAGATTTGCCCATGCCTCCCTGTTGCATAGATGTCAAGTGGAATTTATGTATGATTATGTTTAGTGTTCCGTAGTGAAAGTTTGTAAAACTGTCTTATAAAAAGTCATGCTGTTGGACCATTTAGGTCTTGGGTACCTGACCCAATGCCCTGCAGATATTGTTACATAACAGCTGCCATCATGCCTATTCACTGGCTGTGGCTGATGGGAGGTGGTGTCCAGCAACAGCTGGGGGGCACCAGGTTGGCTATCCCTAACCTAGCTTGTAATTTTCCATATCAGATGACAGACCCTCTGTTTGGGGGCCTGATCAGCCACCCAGGAACTTTTAATGCCAAACCAATTTTGTTGGTGGTGAGAATAAGGAGAGTGGTGGGGGAGAAGCAGAGGCAAGACTAGGGTGATCCTGAGGGTCATTCAGCCCAACCCCCTGCAATGCTGGAATCTCAACATGCAGTCCCCCATCCAGTTTGAAACCAGACCAGACCCTGCTTAGCTTTGCAAATGTCCTTGAACTTTTATTGCTACACCACTAGGAGATAGTACCCTCCATCTGAAACCCTGGGAAGCCATTGACAGTTCATGTTGGCAAAACTGAGTTACATGGGCCTATGGCCTCACTCAGTAGAAGGCAGCTTCCCAGTGCTATTTTTCTAGAAAAAGAGGTGTCATAACTCACCTTGTTCTCTTATAATAGCAATGGCACCCACCTGAGAGTAGAACTGAATTCTGGTAAGTTCCAGCTGAAATAAAAGTCCTACAGCTTCCTATATTAGATGCACGCTGCAGATATTGGCCATTTTTTGTTTTGTTTTGAAGTTTTATTCGAGTTTGGGATTTTTACATACATTATATTATCTCCCGTACAATTTTTTCCTTTCCCTCCCCCCCCCCCATATCCATTGGAAGGGTTCAAACTATTATCCTCAGCCACGGGCATAGCATCTTTAGTTTCCACCGAACGTCTTTTGTTCCAGTAGTTTTTATCCATTGCAGATAGGGGTTCCATCTGTTCCTTATCGTGGTGGACTTGACCTTCCACATTGCTTCCTGTGACATGACTGCGACAATATCCGACTGAATAAGTTCAAACAAATAACCATTCCATACTTCTACTGTCCATTTTTCTCTATCTTTCCATCCTAAAGCTATTGTTGCCTTTCCCACTAATATCATAGCTTTGAAGATACACTGGTCACCTTTCTTTATAGATATTGGCCGTTTTGACTCTGTATTTCTTTTCAGTATTGAGACTGTGAAAACTTTCACCTTCTGATTTCTGCCCACAAAGCTGACATTAAAAGCTGGCTTCCTCCTCTCGCAGCAGGGTGGCAGCCAATAATGCTGCAGATAATCACTTTTGCACAGGAGTTTACTCTTGCATTACACACACAGTTTTCCTGGCTGTTGCTGGTGCAGATGGAGCTTTTGATTCTTCATCTCTCCTCCCACCGCTGCCACTCCCCGTTTGCACTGAGTTAACCATTCTTTGGCAGCCTCGCAGAGCTCTCTTGCTTTCTGCTGCTAAAGCGTCTGTCAGCAGGAATGACGGCCACTTTAATCTTTCATTCGCCAGTACAAATCTGGTGTAATTTCATTAAGTGAAACAGATTTGTTCCAGATTTAAATTAATGTAACTCCCTGTGAAGTACTGATAGATAAAAATCGAGACAGCTGCTCACCTACCGATGCAGAACTAGGCATTAAATAAGATCTTAAACATGGAGGGGTTCTGAGGCTCGTTAAAAAGACAGGTCACCCAAACTACAGAGTTTCAGCCGCAGTTGAATAAGGCTTCTTGCTCTGTCTCTTACTTAAGACAGTGCAGGAAAACATAAATGTAAAAAAGCCGTCTTATACTGAACCAAAATGATTGGTCCATCTATCTCAGTGTTGACTACATGGCTTAGCAGAGGTGCTCTAGGATTTCAGACGAGGGTCTCCCCCAGTCCTACCTGAAGATGCCAGGGACCTTCTGCATGCAGATGCTGAACCACTGAACTACAGCCCTTCCCCAGCCCTATATGTAGCAGGGAAAGGGAAAGGGAAAGGACCCCTGGATGGTTAAGTCCAGTCAAAGGCAACTATGGGGTTGTGGCATTCACCTCGCTTTCAGGCCAAGGGAGAAGACATTTGTCCACAGACAGCTTTCTGGGTCATGTGGCCAGCATGACTAAACTGCTTCTGGCGCAACAAAACACTGTGACGGAAACTAGAGCGTATTGAAACGCTGTTTACCTTCCCGCTGCAGCGGTACCTATTTATCTACTTGCACTGGTGTGCTTTCGAACCGCTAGGTTGGAGGGATGGAGGGGAAAGGAAGCCCCACCTTCTTGTTGACCTTACTGGAACGATGCAATCGCCCTTGGGTACCTCAGCATTCTCCGCCAACCAGGGCAGACAGTATTCAGCTCAATGGCCCAGTATTTAGACTCAATATGCAATATCTTCTTATCCATCTTCACTTCATTTGTTGCTTCACTTTTCAGGGGTGCCCAGACCTTCAAGCCATTCTGCTGCAGTTCTAAATGGCAGAGTTGTTGTTGCTGTTGTTTTGCAAAACCTTCAGATGTGTCTTACTTTGTAAAACATCAGAGAGGAACATAAAGCAAAAAAACCCTGCTTATTACACATCATAAACATTATGGTGGGTTTGTGTAATGTGCAGACCGTGCTTAACGGCATCTAATTTCGATCCAGTCTGTTTTGCAGAAATGCCAAACTGTATGTGATGGGATATGGCTTATGCATAGTCTTTCCTTTTATGAGATGCGGAACTATACCTTTTATTTTTAAAAAATGTTTTATAGACTTCCAGTTCCTTGAATCCCATGATAGATGTGGCTACAGAACAGAAAAATCATGGTTGTTTTAGGCAGCAGCAGTATTAAATTTATGATCTGCCCTGCACCAGCAGCTCCCAGGGCAGGTTACAACAATTATTTTTTTTAAAAAAAATAAAAAATAAAATAAAATGGATGAGAATCACAGGAATAGTGTGGTCCCTGGGAACACACATCTCAGGTGTCAGAAGCCAGTGTAAAGAGGTGTGTCTTCAGCAATCAACAAAAGCTGTACAGTGAAGAACTCACACTCTTTTCCTACCCTCCGACTTGCCACAGAGGATCATTGGGACATGCATATGTGAGGGCCATGCTCCTGTGCAAGTCACATGATTCGTGCAAGTCATATGGCACCCCAAAATCGGTGCCTTTTGGGGACTTGCTCTTGTGGGAGCCAGGTTACTTGCTAGAGAGCACTGCCCCCCAAATATGTGTCTTTTGAGGGCTGCACTCTCGCAGGAACCAAAATGCAACATCTTGGGATCCAATCAGAAGCGGGGATGGTTTCTGTAACTCCTGGATGTGCTGCTCAAATCAGGGCGGTTGGTGGGTATTTCATCTCCATGGTGTAGAAATTCCACAATGTAGGCCCTGCCACAGAGAATGTCCTCTCCTGGGCTACCTCCAAACTTATGAGGGAGGTAGAAATACTAAGAGGGTCCCCTTCGTGGTGCTTAACACCCAAGAGGGTCTGTAGGGAAGGAAGCGGTCTTTGAGATATTTGGGGCCTAAGTCATTTAGAGCTTTAAACACTAAGGTGAGCACTTTGAATTGGGCCTAGAAACTAACTGGCAGCCAATGTAGCTGTTTTAGATTCAGGGGTTGGTGGTCTGTTGTGGGCCCTGAGTTCCCTGGCAGCATGGCAGGCGGTAACAGTGTTATAATAAGTGTTGGGCAGTTTAGAAAGCCTTTTAATTGCCCTCTGTGTGGGGAAGCAGCAGTTATAACATCTGCTTTCTCCTGGGGAGCCCATCACTAGTGAGTCTGCAGACATGTGGAAGAGTGATGAGAGGCTGCAGGCTACAGCCGTTTATAAGAGGGATAAGGGACCTGTGGCTCTCCAGTATCTTCAGAGTGAGTCCTGGGAAGGAGGAGGAGGAGAGATCTGAAGAAGGCAGAACCTGTATCTTGAAGGAGGAAAGAATAGCTTGGCAATGGTAGGCTTGGTAATTCACTCCCTGCCCCAAGATGAGCAGGGTTCCCCTGGTCTGATGGAAGACAGAGAAGGCAGTCCAGCATGTGCTGTAGAAGGAACCAAGGAACAGTTGCCCTAACCTCTGAGGGGGTAGAATGGGGCTCTGGAAACACCTGCAATGCCCCATAGTTATGCTACAGCCATTACCGAGCCTGGCCTGGTATTGATGGCTGAAGAAAAGCTTCCTTGATTCAGGCAAAATCCATGCCCAGACCACTGAAATCGCAAGATCTCTACTCACTGACTCCCAGCCCACTCCCAGGTATGAGATATCTCAGTGCACATTGCGCATGCTGCTTAAAGCCATGCGGGCTAGAAACTGTTGATATTTGTTAAGCAAGCAAGCTGAAGTTCTCAACATACGGGCTTCTGTAGCCGGTACCAAATTCTGTATGTTTTCTGTACCGATTCTGAAATGCTGAGCGCATAATCCTCCACCTTCATTCTCATGCACCGCCCACCTGTGAGTACACTGGCAACAACACAAGCTTTTCCTCTGCCCACATCAAGATGATGGAAATGTATCTAATATTCAGATCTTTACATCTTGACCTTCTCCGTAATTATTGACTCTTCTTTACCATTCATAGCCCTGCTCCAGTGCAGCTGTTATGGCACATGTGCGGATACATCAATGTTTCCAGCGCATGCTGATTGGCATTCATGCATGAGTGTCTTTTTTATTTTCTCCTTGGCTGCTGGGAGCAGGCCGAGTAGCTTGGAAACTAAAGAGCATCATCTATTAGGCGTGACAGATTTGTATTTAGCGGTAAACGCCTGACCTTGCTCAGGCTCCCTCATCCATTCCTAGCGTCCCCCCCTCCTCAGATGAAAGATTTTGCTTAACTCCCGCTTCCTGTCTGTTGCCTTGGAAACATGGACTAAGCAACTTGGCTAAGAGGAGAATAATAAGAATAATAATAAGAGGAGATCTCTGTCTTAAGGAAGAATACATTGGAAGAAGGGCTTCTTCAACATCATCTCATGAGTATGAGCAGTTTTCAGAGGGGAGCATTCAGAAGAGTGTGCAAACATGGAAAATAGGAAGACAGAATTGTCCTCCATGCAAGTTCCATCAAAGTGAATGAGCTTTGTGCAAGAGCACAGCTTGGTTTGCTGTGTAGTTCCCATAGTATTTAATGGGAGCATTTGGTGGGTTGGTTTTTGTAGGTGACCAATTTGTTTTAATGGGGTTTGTTTGTGTACATCAGAAGTTTCCAACGAACTGAGCCCTGCATTCACCATAAAAGTATTGCAAACCCCTCCCAGCTAAATGACCATGAATTTTAAGGCTTCATTTCCATGAGGTTCATGTTATAAAAAGAGCCCATAAAGAATCGATAATCACCTTATTTACGATGGGAAACTGGAGGAAAATGTATGCACGGAAGTCTGTCAGTTAAGTGGAAATTTCAGACCTAGGAGACACCCATCACATGTTCTCTCTCTTTCCTTCTGTGTGACTTCTCAGCCTAGCTCTTTAACCCTTCAGAGCTGGAGAAGAAAGTAAAGTTGAGGTTGTTTCAGTCCTAGCAGCTGCTTGGATTGAATGTTGCCTTGTGCACTGTAGTTTTGTAGATCCAGTGAAGATCTCAGATTTGCTTTGTCTGGGGAGGAACTATCACTCTGCTATGTGAGAAGAAATGAAAACCCAAAGGTCTGTTTTCTGCTGCCCTGTGGGATGAGATGCCCTCTGTTTGTGTGTCACAATTCCCTGATCACCCTTAATTCCAGAACAAGGTGTTTATCAAGTTAACTGTCTCTCACTCTTTTTTTTAAAGTGCACAGTTATACACTCTCAAAAATTTATTTATTTGTTTGGACAAAATGATAAAAGAGCTTAATCGATGAGCTTTCTAAGCTGTGTACATAATAACACTGGGAATAAAAGGCAGCTAAAAACTGCAAAACTAAAACGTGAATATAATAATTATTTAAACTGAATGATATTGGTGGGCGTGGGGGGGAGTCCGCAAAGGCAGGCAGATTTTCCAGAGGAATGAACTGAATGATGAATCATTTAAAATTCATAAGGTTTTTAATGTGCAAATCCTTAGCCTCTAGAAGAATATCAGCAGCTTTCTAGCTGACTGTGTTTATCCAGGGCGGCTACAGATAGGTAGTGTTGATTACTTTCTCTTTGGACCATTAGTGATTTTGCTGTATGTACCTTTAGATTAGGAACTGCCCCTATTTTTAAGAAGACTTGCTATGAAAAGAAATAATGGCAGTGACTTGAAAAAAGGTTTCTGATTGCATAGATAAAAGCTATAGTTCAGCGCCCACATCAAATATGAAAAATACTATGACAGAAAGCAGGTTGGATCCAGACTCAATTTGCTGAATGTGAGTTCCACTCAGGGCCGTCTTTAGCATATGTGGCACCAGGGTGCAAAAAGCTGCCCAGTGCTCCCAATTTTTTTTGGGGGGGGCAGGCCAAAGTTATTGAGAAAGGTAAAGGTAAAGGGACCCCTGACAGTTAGGTCCAGTCGCGGACGACTCTGGGGTTGCGGCGCTCATCTCGCTTTAATGGCTGAGGGAGCCGGCGTACAGCTTCTGGGTCATGTGGCCAGCATGACTAAGCTACTTCTGGTGAACCAGAGCAGCACACGGAAACACCGTTTACCTTCCTGCCAGAGCAGTACCTATTTATCTACTTGCACTTTGACGTGCTTTCAAACTGCTAGGTTGGCAGGAGCAGGGACCAAGCAACGGGAGCTCACCCCATCCCGGGGATTCAAACCGCCGACCTTCTGATTGGCAAGCCCTAGGCTCTGTGGTTTAACCCACAGCACCACACACATCCTTTTGGTGGGGGAGGGGTGCACAACTCTTTTCCACGCTGCTGTGGGAGAAGAGCAATTCCTGCAGAGGCTTGGGAGGGAAGCTGCGCGCCTTGTGTTAGCAGTGTCCATGCGCTGGGTGGGCCTCTTGACAGCCTGCCAATCCCAGGCGTGCAGGAGGGCGGAGCCAGCCGGCTGCCTCAGCGCCTGCAGCAGAAAAGCCTGTGGTGCTCCGACAGGCTCTGCTCCCCTCAGCAGCGGCTGTCGCCCGGCCTGGCTCTTCAATCCCCGGATTCCAAATCTCGGCCCCAGACTCTCAGCATGGCACCCCTGAGAATCTGGTACCCGGGTGCCCTGCACCCCTAGCACCTATGGGTAAACTGGCTCAGGTTCCACTAGAAACTTAACTTCCATTGGTTTAAATGAGAACTAAGATCAATCAGTGATCTGGATCCAATCCAATAGCATCCTTGAACAGAGTGGATCCTCTACCATAGTATTCAACACACCAATTATTTATTATTATTTTATTTATTTATACCTTCTTTTTCCCCAGAAGCAGGACTCAAGGTGTTTTACAGAACTTCAAACAAGCACGGCTAAAACACAGAAAGCTAAAAATAAATAAAAGATAATTGTCTTTAAAATAATTATAAAATCATAGGATGTAGTGATGGACATTGGGGGTCAGCTTGTGAATCCACCTGCAATGCAGGAATCTCAATTAGATTGTACGTGACAGATGGCCATCCAACCTCTTCTTAAACTCTAATGGAACTAATATTGAGAAACAAATCTAGGGGTTTTTTTAAAGGAATAAAAAAGCAGAGCACAATTAAAAGCCCCTTTCCTTAACAAAAGCCAGCATAAAACAGCCTACTGTTTTATTTCACAATAGTTTCACTGCAGATGTTCTCCCAAGAGTAAAGGAGAAGCTGAAAACAGTCCCCTAATGCAGAAACCTCACATGTTGCTCATCACATAGCCCAACAAACTCCTGCTGACTAACAGGCAGAAATGCTTCTCCCACAGTGAGTTTCAAAATGATTTTCAAGGCAGCTCAACTAGCCGTTGCACCACATACATGGTGGCTCTTTCATGAGATTGATTGCCTGCCAATCAAGAGCAGCTGAACTCTTTTGACAAGAGTTTCAGTCTCGTGAGTTGTGGTTTCTCTGACTAGGCAGAGCAGTAATGCCGTCTGCCACAGGGGAGAGCCAGCTTTGCACTGAAACCAAGGAGAAAAGTGAAACAGCCCTGAAAAGCTGGGACTCTGGCGATGTCCATTGCTAGTTGCACGTTCAATCCCTGGCGTCTCCCAAGTTGGGTTAGAAAACGAAGGCTCTTATCTGAAACCTTGATATGACTCAGTGCAAGGGAGCTTCCTATGCACACACTGGCATCATAGCCCAGAATTTGAGACTTCTTGCTGCCTGAGGCAAAGGGCATGTTTGGTACCACTTCCATTCCATTTGCAGAAGCAGATTGGGCTGGCCGCTGAATCTGGCTTCAAGAATAGCAATGGAATAGCATCCTCCAGTGAATCTGAATATCATCATCATCGTCGTCATCGTCATTATTAGTTGCTTGTTTCCTTAAGATCTCCAAACAACTTACAAGACTTTTAAAACATAAATATAAATACATAATACTGTGAAAACAGAACAAAAAACTTACATAGCAGCCACGGGAAGCTTGGCAACACATTAATAACAAAACAATATCATTTCAGTCTACCAAAAGGCACAGCGGGGGGAGAGATAGTGCCAAAACAATATCAATGAAAGCACCAAGCAGACTTTGTTGGAGAGTGCAATCCACAGACGAGGGGCCACAACTGAAAAGGCCCTTTTCCTTGCCACCACCCTCTAATTCTCCCTCATAGGGGACACCTGGAGAAGGACTGCAGAAGATGACCTAAAGGTCCATGTAGGATCATATCAGGAGATGGAGTCCAGAAGATACTGATGTCCTGAGCAGTAGCTCTAACTCAGTCTCTTGGGCCAAAGTATTGTTTGGGGCTTGTTGCTGGGGGTTGTTGCTGCTGCTTTTCCTGGGTTGGTTTTTTTTTTTTTATTTGTAACTTTATTTTAGATCTTGTGATTTATGTGGAAATTATTCTGTTTAGTTGTGCATTTTTTAATGCTTTATTTATGGTTTATGATGGTTTTTGTTATGTTGTCATTATGTATATTTTCATGTTGTAAGGTGCTTTTGAGCATGGTTTGAACTGTGGAAAGGCAGAATAAAAATACAGTCATACCTTGGAAGTTGAATTCCTTGTGACTCAAACGTTTTGGCTCCTGAACGCTGCAAACCCGGAAGTGAGTGCTCCGGTTTCTGAATGTTCTTTGGAACCCGAATGTCTGACGTGGCTTCCGTGGCTTCCGATTGGCTGCAGGACCTTGCTGCAGACAATCAGAAGCCGCGTCTTGGTTTCCAAACATTTTGGAAGTTGAACAGACTTCTGGAACGGATTCCGTTCGACTTCCAATGTACCACTGTACAGGTGTGTGTGTGTGTGTAAAAAGCTTTATAGCTTAAAACCAGCACTTTGTATTCGGATCAGAAGCATAGAGGCAGCTGGTATTGTTGTAACAGTATTGGTGTTACAGTATATGATCTGCCTGCCTCAAATCTGTCAGTGGTCAGGCATCCCCACCTAAACTGTATTGCAGGTGGCGCTGTGGTCTAAACCACTGAGCCTCTTGAGCTTGCCAATCAGAAGGTCGGCGGTTCGAATCCACTCAACAGGGTGAGCTCCCTTTGCTCTGTCCCAGCTCCTGCCAACCTAGCAGTTTGAAAGCACACCAAAGTGCAAGTAGATAAATAGGTATTGCTGTGGCAGGAAGGTAAACACTGTTTCCGTGCACTCCAGTTTCTGTCACAGTATTCCATTGTGCCAGATGCAGTTTAGTCCTGCTGGCCACATGACCCGGAAAGCTGTCTGTGGACAAATCCCGGCTCCCTTGGCCTGAAAGCGAGATCAGCGCCACAACCACATACTCTCCTTTGACTGGACTTAACCGTCCAGGAGTCCTTTACCTTTTGCCTTTTGTACCTAGTCCATTGATCATGAGGTGCATCTAAGGGCAGCAGGCTACTTTAGGGGGTGCATGACATTTGCAGTATACAAAGCTCTGCTCTCCAGCAGAGGGGAGTTGCCAGCGGGCTCATGAAGAAGGGGTGTATGAGCTGTCACTGCAGCAACTGCCACCTTGTCCTTCCAGTGATACGGCTGGCCCTTGATGGCAATACTCCTGAGCATCCCCTCCCATTGCAGAGATCACCTGTGACTGGCAGTCATTTTGTACTAAATGACTGCTCTAAGTTCCAGAGGCAGAAAAGGGGGAGGGAAAGTTTTATTAGAAAGAGATGAGATTTTGAAGGAGTTAAGAGCAAAGCTGAAACTCAGCTCGAAAGAAAATGTCCCTCGTTAATGCTCCGAGAGGAGAGTGCCGCGATACAGAGAGAAATAGCCAGCTTGAGATAAAACAGGTGAGTAGCATGAAAGAACGGCAGGTTGGCATTCAGGGTCAGTTCACGTACCTGGCAAGTTAAAAGAAATAGGGAAATTGCTCCAGTGCCACTATGCTATGCTTAAGGAGATAAACGTCTCAGTGAAATGAGATGTAGTTTAATTAATCTTGCATAATCATCCTCATTATCATCTTGCATCAGCTGGAATGCCCTTCTCAAGCCTTGCTGAGGCATTTTGGGGTACTTGTTTAGAAATCAGTGTCTTGGAGTTGGTGACCCTTAATTTGGTGCTAGATATTTCCTGCTGAGATCTCTGCTCTCTTAGCTACTTTCTTTTGAGCTCTACCCTTTGAGACACCCTCTTTTTGGTTCCTCTTAACTGTGACTATCTACAAAAACCTTCAACTCTGGCCTGCACGTATGTGGTTAGGTAGTTATCGAAGATTCAGGGTGCAAACCCTTGGCACAGATGTGCATAATATTTGCACATGCCAATTTTTTATGTATAGATGCCTCTGGAAAATTAGCATAACATAATGCCAAACACAGGGATTCGGGTGGCGCTGTGGGTTAAACCACAGAGCCTAGGACTTGCCAATCAGAAGGTCGGCGGTTCAAATCCCCGCGACAGGGTGAGCTCCCATTGTTCGGTCCCTGCTCCTGCCAACCTAGCAGTTTGAAAGCACGTCAAAGTGCGAGTAGATAAATAGGTACCACTCCGGCAGGAAGGTAAACGGTGTTTCCGTGCGCTGCTCTGGTTTGCCAGAAGCGGCTTAGTCATGCTGGCCACATTTCCCCGAAGCTGTATGCTGGCTCCCTTGGCCAATAAAGTGAGATGAGCCCCGCAATCCCAGAGTCGGCCACGACTGGACCTAATGGTCAGGGGTCCCCTTTACCTAATGCCAAACATTAAAAACTTCCCTATACAAGGCTGCCTTAAGATGTCTTCTAAAAGTCAGGTAGTTGTTTATCTCCTTGACATCTGATGGGAACGCTTTCCACAGAGTGGGCGTCACTACCGAGAAGGCCCTGTAACCTCACTTCCCCTGAGTGAGGGAACCACCAGAAGATCCTTAGAGCTGGACCTCAGTGTCCAGGCTGAATGGGGGGAGGGGAAATGATCATGGAGATAATCCAGCATCACATTATGTTCCATCAGCACAAGCTTTTCGATTTTTCATACGGAATTATTCCCCCTGCCATTTTTCGGAGTTCTTCTGACCTTGACAGAGCCAATTTCAGAGGTGCAGGCGTATGGCAGAGGGAGAGAGAAGAGAAGTCCTGTTTCACAAGCAGAAGACCTTGTGCAGGGCTCCTGCTGACAAGACTTATTACTTTAACCCCACCCCCATATGTTTAACTTTATAGGAAACCAGGGGCAACAGAGCTACTCAGAAGTGAGGCATTCCCTGATTTGCCTCAGCAAGTCATGTTAGCAGCGTGATCCAGTTCGGTAATGTGGTAGACTACCTTGAATTTTTCCAATTCACCTCGTTACTCAGGGTACACACAGTGCCAGCACACATCCCTATAATTTATTAAGAACATTATGCTGGTTTATTTATTATTTAGTTAAGAAGATGCACTTCTCACCCTTTTCAAGGTGGCTTACGGAAATATAAAATGATCCGCATAAAATAATACAGTCAAACAACTCAAAAACTGTTGAAAACATACTGGAAATATGAAACCCAGAAGAACTCTGGTTCCTGACATTAATCATTTCTACTTTGGTAACCTTACTCCACAAAGCAGAACCTCACACTCCAGGGAGGAATCTGGCAAGGACTGATTCTGTAAGCACCCCTAATAAAACCTAACTGGGCAACAAATAGTTTGTAGGCTAAACAAGTTATAACATACAAAAAACAAACAAACCAACAAACCAAAAAATGCAAAACTGGTATAACCAAGGCAACATGCAAGGTTAAATTTTCAGTCAGATTAGCCACATGCCACATGTTTTCGGATTATACTGCTCTAGTTCCAAATGCACCAGAAATAGAGAGAACTGGGACAGATGACTGGATCTCCCACATCCAGAGTTGATATCCCCACTTATGCAGGTTTAACTTGTGCACGACCACGTAGACATGTGGCACCAGGAAATAATTTAATAAATCCATTTAAAACACAAAAGGGTGCACAAAGGGCCCCCAGAGAGCAAGAAAACTACAAAAAAATGGCACAGAAGATCAGGAAAATGGTGCCTTTGCACCAATCTTTGAGGCCTGTGGAGAGGTCATTTTAGATGTTGTTCTCCACTAAACATTATTTCATGTACATGCATGTTGCCCATAAATATAACAACAACAACAACAACAACAACAACAACAACAACAACAACAACAACAACAACCACTCTATTATTTATATGCTGCCCCATCTGACTGGGTTTCCCAGCAGAATATAAAAACACTATGAAACATCTAACATTAAAAACTTCCCTAAACAGGGAATGTAACACCCACATAAATGGGGAGACTCTGTATACCAGATGCTGCAGGCAAACCACTGAGGAAGGCCATTAAAACAAAACAAAACAAAACATTTCCCACACAATTCTGCACGTATTTCAGAAATAAGGCTCTCTGAATTCTGTGGGACTTTGAAATTAAGTATGCATAGGATCACAATAATGAGGCACTACATAGGAAATAAGTGTGCAAGAGGCACAAGTGCAAAAAGCATATACTTGTTTCTTTGTAATTTGTAGAATTGATTTCCATGGATATACATGTTAAAGGTAGAGACCTGAAGCGTCTCCATTTAATTTGCCATGTTGTCTGAGGAAGTCAGATGATGTCCTCTTAACCTTGACAGCATCCCAGGGGCAGGCCCAGGGATATATAAGCAGCAATCACTGTGGAGTAATTTCTTCAGCATTATTAGTCACACTCTAGCTTTCCCTAATATCAGATATTCATGGAAATTTGTTCCAGTAATTCAGTTTCATAATAGGCACCTTGAACAAAATGATGCCCTGTGTATGACACCCATGGATATTTCTAGGAATTTGGGGGTATGTACAAAGTTATATTGATTCTGCCATACACTTATTCTCCCTATTTGTCCTGAGGGGTTTATTTATTTCAAATCTTTATATTTGCTTTTCACCACAAAAGATTGTAACTTAGATAACAGTACAGTGGTACCTTGGTTCTCAAACTTAATCTGTTCCAGAAGTCCGTTCCAAAACCAAGGCACACTTTCTCATAGATAGTAATGCAAAAAGGATTAATCTGTTCCAGACTTTTAAAAACAACCCCTAAAACAGCAATTTTCCATGAATTTTGCTATCTAATGAGACCACTGATCCATAAAATGAAAGCAATAAACAATGTACTGCAATCACACCATCAATCAATCAATCAATCAATCAATCAGTAGCTGAACTAGGTTCCACACAGTCACAAAAACAAAAGAGCCACAAAAAGGAAAACGCAAAATAAATAGCAAAAACAGACAGACCTCAGCGTAACACTCAAAACGGAAGTGTGGCAATCAAATCGGAAGCATAACACTCAAATTGGAAGCATAACACTCAAAATGGAATGTGTTTGGCTTCTGAAAAACTGGAACACTTGCCCTGTTTGGGTTCCAAGTTGTTTGAGTACCAAGGCATTTGAGAACCAAGGTACCATCGTATATAAAATGATAAAATGACTACGTTGACTGGTTGGGATCCTTTTTATAGATGCTGGTGTTTTATCAACACACTTCAAAGGTGTGCAGATCACTACTGCCTTTGTTCCCCTCCAGGGAGAGGTTTGGAATGGGAGAGTGGTATCAGCATTCCTAGTTGCAAACTGGAGAAAGACACCCACCTTTAAATGCAGCAATGACACAGGACAATGACCCTTCCACCTACAGGGGCAAGGTTTTGCTCTAATTAACAATGACTTGTCCGGTGACTAGGGTGACCTTTTGCTCACTCCCCCAGTGATTGAGAAAGAACAGTAAAGACTCAGTACACTTGAATACTGTTGCCTGCTCCTCCATCTCCCAAATCCTGAAGAAGGATGTTTTCATCCAAACTCATGCGTAGGTGGGAACAATTGCACAATGTTCCAAGAGGCTGGTGTTTGTTTGACAGTCATTCACTTCCAGAACAAGGGCACAAGCATTTGATCGGTAAGCCTTTTTGCAGCTCAAAGTAACAATGCCTTTCTGAAAGTGAATTATCTGTAGCCCTCAGCAACTGCAAAATGGGATAACTTGGAAGTGTACAAACAGCTTTTCCAGTGAAGTATTAACCTGTTCTTAGGAAAAGTGCTGAGTCCCAGGAGCGCTATCCCTGGCCTTTGGATAATCCCATCTTTGGATGTGAGATCAGAGTCTGGTTTCCCAGTGCCATATGTTTATATGAACATAAGAATTGCCCTGTTGGATCAGACCAGTGGCCCATCTGGTCCAGAATTCTGTCATCACTGTTGCCAACCAGATGTCCATGGGAAGCCCACAAGCAAGACCTGAACACAACTCTCTCCTGGTGTTTCTGAGGATGTTTCACCCCTCCCATTGCAAGAATCTGCTGACAATGTTTCAGAAAGGAGGTGGCGGATTTTGCTCGTCACTTCTTCCGCTCCAGCCTGTGGGAGTCTGAGTGTTATCTGTATATAGATAAGGTGACTGCTCAAGCAGCTGTAACACTCATGCAGTCCAGCATCTCCGATTAGTCTTTGGTTAATTTTAGTTCTGCAGTAGCTGTAAAGAATAAAAGAAGTTATACTTCAGAGCTGTCGTTCGTGTGGTTCATATACTGCTGTGCTCCGCTGACTTTTGGAACTGAGTTTGGTGCTCACAGCTCTAAGTTGTGAGTCCACAGCACTTAGACCTGCTCCCTGCAGTGGAAGGTCTCTGGGAGTGCTTTTCCAGCTCGCCTGGCCCAGTCGGGGCTGAAGAGGTTGAGCCCAGTCATTGGCACTGGCTCAAAGGCGAAGCTGACAGTGTCCAGCAACTGGTATTCAGCAACATACCATTTCTAACTGTGGAAGTAGAGCATAGACATCATGGCTAACATCCATTGATAGTCTTGTCCTCCTTTAATGCCATCCAAGTTGGTGGCCTTCACTGCTCTGTGTGTCAGTCGATGCCATAGTTTAACTATGTGCTGTGTAAAGAAGTTCTTTCTTTTAGCTATACTGAATCATCCATCATTCAACCTTACTAGATGCCCAGGAGTTCTAGCATTAGGAAGAAAAACTTTTCAAGATCACACTGTTGAAATAAGCCCCACCCATTTCAAGCAATCCTGAATTGCCAAACCCCAGACGATGAGATGAAGATGGGTGTGCCAAAGCGACCATCTTGGTTTCCTAGGAGCTGCCCTCGGTTGCTCCCAAGAAGCTTGCAATCAGAAGGGAGAGGAAGCAAAGCTCATCTGGTCCACCACAAACATCACTCCATAAAGGATCCTTGCTCAACCAACCAACCTCTGATTAGAGGCCTCGGCCTAGGCCTAGTATACCTGAAGGAGTGTCTCCACCCCCCATCATTCTGCCCAGACACTGAAGTCCAGCGATGAGGGCCTTCTGGTGGTTCCATCACTGTAAGAAGTAAGATTACAGGGAACCAGGCACAGGACCTTCTCAGCAGTGGTGCCCGCCCTGTGGAACGCCTTCCCACCAGATGTCAAGGAAATAAACAACTATCTGATTTTTAGAAGACATCTGAAGGCAGCCCTGTTTAGGGAAGTTTTTGATGTTTGATCTTTTATTGTGTTTTTATTATCCTGTTGGATAATATCCTGTCCAGAGTGGCTAGGGAGGCCCAGCCAAATGGGCAGGGTATAATAATAATAATAATAATAATTATTATTATTATTATTATTATTATTATTATTATTATTATTATTTAAACCTCCAAGAAGAATCTCTCACAATCTTGGGCAGTTTGTTTTACTGTGTAACAACATGTGTACTCATACTCACACTTCCTAAAGTTACGGCAAACCCTATCAAAAGTAAGACTGAAACAGCCAAAATGGAGCTAATTCAGACACCCTTTGCAGAGCAAGTTTCATTGGCCAACAAAGCCTCAAATGAATGAGTTGTGCACAGTAGAGCAAGCAAAGAAACAAAAGAATGGACCTCATAGAATAATCAGAAAGCTTTCGTGGGAAACTTTCTTGTCAGCCTGCTACTCCAATTTAACTCACAAAGTGTTAGGCAAACTGCAGCTTGAGTCAGGTGCGTCAAACTCCTCAAAGAGTGAGGTGAGGTGACAGCTGAGTCATTGCTATGGCAATGCCAAAACAGCAAGGTATAAATGACTTAGTGCCTTCCCACACTTTCAACTGGAGGGAGGGAAACTTTATTCCAACCTACAGTGTATGAAGGAGGGAACATTTGTGACACATAAGCATTTATATATCTCCACTCATCCATGAGCATGGATATCCAAACACTGCCCCTGGCAGGCATTTTAAATATAGTAAGTGAGAACAGATAAGAAAATTGCTGGGTTCCCCCGCTTTTTTTACCAATATATTTGGCCTTAAGATTTATACTGAAAACCCATTTAGAATCTGTAATGAAACCTTAAAGGCAGAATACTTCTGTCTTAGTATGATCCTGAGACATATTTTCCCAGCCCAGAGCAATGAATTCCTGCGAAAAATCTTTCTAGATTCCAATTAGTCCTCTTTTTGCTCACCATACATCTCTTAGATATTTTTGTACATGTGGACATTTGCTCACAGTCACACTGCATCATGGGTTTTGGAGGCTTGTGGACCTTCACCTACAGGTAGTCCTTCTGCATGATATGGTGAGGACACAGAGGATACTCTCTGAGTTAAGGAACTGCAGAAGAGCAGTATAGATTTTGGTAACTATTCCTACAGGTTTAGGAAACTGTCTAGGTATAACCCCTAATTCCACTAACTTCACTTTTAGTAAAAGCTAGAAAGAGTAAAAGCCTTCTTTTTCATGTTGTTGTTGTTTAGTCGTTTAGTCGTGTCCGACTCTTCGTGACCCCATGGACCAGAGCACGCCAGGCACTTCTGTCTTCCACTGCCTCCCGCAGTTGGGTCAAACTCATGCTGGTAGCTTCGAGAACACTATCCAACCATCTCATCCTCTGTCGTCCTCTTCTCCTTGTGCCCTCCATCTTTCCCAGCATCAGGGTCTTTTTTCCAAGGAGTCTTCTCTTCTCATGAGGTGGCCAAAGTATTGGATCTGTCCTTCCAGCTTCAGGCTCTGTCCTTCCAGTGAGCACTCAGGGCTGATTTCCTTAAGAATGGATAGGTTTGATCTTTTTGCAGTCCATGGGACTCTCAAAAGTCTCCTCCAGCACCAGAATTCAAAAGCATCAATTCTTCGGCGATCAGCCTTCTTTATGGTCCAGCTTTCATAGATTCTGCTTAAACTACTCATTAGTTTCTCTTGGACTTTAAGGGCTGGCAATTTGAGCAATGGTAGTTTGATGTTCAACCGATGATGAGTCATTGATTCAACACCTTTCAGGCTCCCTTCTGGGCAGCGGGCTCCAGGTTTCCCATCTCTCAATATTCATCCTGACACAATACCATGTCTAGTTCTAAATGAGCAAAGCTTTGAAAGTTTTTTTTCACTGTGGGGGTTTGGGAAATGCAGACAACACTTGTGCTGAATGTGAATTGCGGGGTTCATTTCCGACGAGAGTCTTCATCATGCCAGCGGTGCCTCTTATGCTGCTGCTTCTGATTATCACAATGGCTCTGAGCGTTCCAAGTTCAAGATAATAATTGTGTTTGGTTACATATTTCTTTCGTCATCTGGGATATGAAAAAAAACCCCTTTTTGTTTATTCCATTTGGTGTTAAATAATTTTTGTGTGTGCGAATCAGCCATTAACGTAATCAAGCTGAGAAGCCTGCCGGAATCTATAGCTCTAGTCTTTTCTATTCAGAGTAATTTGAAGGCCAAAGTTATTCTATATTGAAGCCTTTCAACACACTGGAGCTGATCTCCATGTAAATAGCCCAGGACTTCAGTCTGAATGGATGGAGAACGTTGACTTCACCCCACATTGGACAGGTGTCCCTTTATTCCAGGTGCAGAAGAAACAATACAATTAAACCATCTGAGAGAGAAAATGTTGTTTTTACTACCTTTTATATGATAACCAATATCTTTAAAATGCTAAAAAGGCTGCATCAACACTACAGTGTTCAGATCAAGGGAAGTAACTGTACCACTCTATTCTGCCTTGGTCAGACCATCCCTGTAATACTGTGTCCATTTCTAAATGCCACAATCTAAGAAGGATATTGACAAGCAGGAACATGTGCAGAGGAGGGCGACCGAGATGATCAAGGGCCTGGAAACCAAGGTATGGTTGAGGGAGCTGGGAAGAACTTTCTGGCAGTAAGACCTGTTCAACAGTGGAATGCACTCCCTCAGGAGGTTGTGAATTCTTCTTCACTGGAGGTTTTCAGGTAGAGGTTGGATGGCCATCCATCATGGAATCTTTTATTTATTTATTTAAATTTTTATTGGAATTTTATTTACAACATAACATAAACCCCCCACCCTCCCCAATACACAAATCCACCCTCATTAAACGTGAACATAACATACAGTGAGCATAACATACAACAATACAAACAACCAAATAAAAGACTTCCTTTATCCTGTATCTGGCCACCTTATTTACTTCTTATAAACTGTTTCCTTTTTGAATAATTATTAAGATTTTTCTAATTATAACTTAAATATCCACAAAGTCTCCTGCAGACATTAATCAAAACAAGTCCAGGTATGTATTTTAGAGCACTGTTTTGTGAAGTATTCTCTGCATTTCCCCCATGCTTTTTGAAACTCTTGTCTAGTGTGATCTCTAATTGCCTCTGTTAATCTAGCCAGTTCAATATACTCTAACAGTTTGTTTTGCCATTCCTTTTTTGTTGGCACAGTTTCTCCCCCCCCCCCCCCAGTTTTTAGCAATTAGGATCCTTGCCGCTCCTGTGGCATAGAGGAATATTTTCTGATCTTCTCTTGCTATACCACTATAGCAATAGCTATAGCATCATGGATTCTTTAGCTGAGATTCTTGCATTGCAGGAGGTTGGACTAGATGATCCTTGGGTCCCTTCCAACTCTACAGTTCTGTGATTCTACAGTCCGTATGAGCTCTGGAATTTCAGAGAAGCCCCCATAGCATATAAGGCAGGGAGAGAGAACCTGTCGTTCTCTGGATGTTGCTGGGGTATAGTTCTCAGCACGCCTTCTGTTAAGCCACTGAGATTCATTGGTTTAAAGATCTCAGGAACTACCAGCTCCCATTTATTCAAAATATTTATATCTAATGTCTGAAATTCCATCTCTGAAAAGGCTGAGGTTCAGATTCTCCACTGAACCATGAAACCAGCTTGAAAACCTCCAAGTGCCTTAACTAGGGTTGTTGGGACGATAAAATGGAGGGTCATATGGGTTGCCCTGAGCGCCTTAGAAAAAGACTTGGCTAAAAGATGTAATCAATAAATAGTGATAGCTAAACAGAACCTCCACTTTCAGAAGCAATAGATGTCTGAGTACCAGATGCTCAGAGGAGCAAAGAGGTCATCAGTTTCATGCCCTGTTGATAGACTGAAATATTTGCTTCTTTGCTGCTGGGGACAGTGGCTAAGTAATTCTCCTGAAAAACAGTCCAGTGAGGACTGAAGAATGGAATGTCGCAGCGTTTGGAAAACAAAAATGGAACACAAGGGGAGAGTGGAACACCAGATCTGGAAGTAACGATTGGCTGGAATTGTAGACAAGAATGGACCTTTTCAGACAAATGATGCGCTGTAGCATTATGTGGCTACTTGACCCCTGTAATCTTGAATGCAGGTCATGACTAGTCGTGACTAGAGCTGAAACAGGGTGTAGAAATTTAAGTTTAGGAGACTTTATTTCCGATCCAGAGTTTGATGCAGACAAAACGTGCATCACCTACAAAACCATCCTATTACGTTTTAAGCTTGGTTGCTTGCTGGACGTGCAATCAGAACAAACAAGCTTATGATTTAAACAAGTTTAAGTATTTTTAAAAAAGATACATGCACACAATAAAGTCACACAAATATATAAGAGAGAGAGAGAAGAGGCTTTTGTTTTTAACACAGTAGGGCTGACCTATTATCCCAGGCTCCTATACTCCCCAGCATATAACCCACCAGGTTGGAAGCCCATGTCCTAAAGAAATAAAATGCACACACACTAAATTCATGTTCTTATCTTGGATCCAATATAAGGTGGTGTACCTCAAATGCACTACCCCATCTGCTTTCTGACTCTCCCTCTTTCCCTGCATGCGGATTTGACCTGCACCCCAAAAGTCAGGCACATGTACTGTCTTTGAGTCAAATGTTCCAGCAATAAACCAGCAAGTCTCTGGACATTTATATTTATACCTGCTAGGGTGTGCAGATACACTGCAACATTTTGTCGCAGCCCCCACTTGTGACTCTTAAGATCAGCTAACATTCCCAATGTGCTATCTGTCTATCTGTGACATGGCCCCTTTGCAGAACAAGTCCAGGATTCAAATGATGTTTCATATTATGGAAATACTATCAGCGCTGTCCCTGACCTTGCTCAGGAATTCTAAGAAACAAACAAAGAAACAAAAATATGTGCAGTCTTGAAAGGTTCCGTTCACCATCTTAATTCAAAATGGTGTCCATTTAGACCAAACAGAAACTAAAACCTGTTCCTTCAGCTCAGGAACCACCATGTAACATTTTGATTACAGTACATTAAGAGGTTTCCAAATGCATAGCAAATAAGCCAACCTTCCAAAATATATAGCAGATTTTTAAGCCAACACAATAAAATATGCACAAGTTCTTATTCTAATCTGAACCTAAAGTTCATCTTGAGCTTTATTACCCTGTGAATTTTGGGTCCCCCGTGAAATTGAGTAAACAAAACCACTTAAGAAACACATTCTACTTTGAAGGATCCCATAAATCACTTATTAGGGAGAAAACCCAACAAGACAAATCAAGCAAGGACCTAGTTGTCCTCCCCCCCCCCTCCTTTTTAAAGAGATGTAACACAATGTTCTTGCCTTGATGATGAAACAGAGTCTGAGTGACACATAAATAACAGCATATGAAAGAGATATTTGGGAAGACAGTATGAAGATCTGGCATTCTTATTTTCGCCGCAGAATTACTTTTTTGGGAAGGGCTTGATGGGGGGGCATGGGGGGCAGTCATTGTCTTGCCATGAGGGATGATGTGATACTTGAAGATTTGTTGTCTTAGTTAAATGCTGAAGGTTCACTGTGCTTGCCTAGAGGTGCAGAAAATGGCTTGTCTTCCTGAATTAGTTTCATTCCAGGATTATAGTATGTCCCATTTAGATAGCGCTTTGTGAATGTTCAACTCATTTCACATAGATTCTTTTACTAATCCTTACAAGAGGAAGGCAATTGTTTTCTCCTCCCCACATGCCGACCACTGGAACTCATGACTCGGTGTGAACGTATCATGACCCCGGTTGAGTTGTAGGATAGCATGGCTACCTCCTGGGTGAGGGAAGGGCTGGTCTCAGGTAGCCTGATGAGACCTTGTGGAGGAGACAGGGTAGGGTTGCCACCCATCCCTAGAAAAAGGTGGCCGCCCCCCCTTTTTTTGGAGAGAAGTGTCCCCTGTCCTGTTTCAACATATTCAAGCTCATCCCCCTCCTCCTACTCAAAACTACATGGGCAGAGGGTGCGTCTGATAGGAGGAGAACAAAGAATGAAAATGAGAGTTATCGTGGGACATGGGCAGAGGGTGGGGTGGGGCCAGGAGAGCAGTCAGATATCGTGATTCCTTTGAGACTTTTATAGGACGTCTTCCTTTGAGAGACGGTTTGGCGTTCCTTGCTATTCATTGACTTGTTTGACTCCTTGTTTGACTCTTATACATACAACAACTTACAGTTACTTGTATATTTGTGAGATGTACTGTATGATACATACATTACTTCGAAGTGGCGTGTTAGTATATTTTGAATGACATTATAATTAATTATATATCCACTACCAGTTATTAGCCAACATGTTGCATTTGCATTTCTGTTGATATCTTGATTTGACAGCACCTCATAAAATCATAGTAATAATAATAATAATTTATTATTTATACTCTACCCATCTGGCTGGGTTTCCCAGCCACTCGAGGCAGCTCCCAACAGAATTATTATTATTATTATTATTAATAATAATAATAATAATAATAATGTGATAAAACATTAAAAACTTCCCTAAACAGGGCTGCCTTCAGATGTCTTCTAAAAGTTAGATTTATTTCCTTGACATCTGATGGGAAGGCGTTCCACAGGGCGGGCACCACTACTGAGATGGCCCTCTGCCTGGTTCCCTGTAGCCTCACTTCTTGCAGTGAGGGAACCGCCAGAAGACCCTCGGAGGAGGACCTCAGTGTCTGGGCTGAACGATGGGGGTGGAGAGGCTCCTTCAGGTATAGTGGGCCAAGGCCGTTTAGGGTTTTAAAGGTCAGCACCAACCTTTTGAATTGTGCTCGGAAACATACTGGGAGCCAATGTAAGTCTTTCAGGACCGGTGTTATATGGTCTCGGCAGCCACTCCCAGTCACCAGTCTAGCTGCCGCATTCTGGATTAGTTGTAGTTTCTGGGTCACCTTCAAAGGTAGCCCCACATAGAGCGCATTACAACAGTCCAAGCAGGAGCTAACTAGAGCATGCACCACTCTGGCAAGACAGCCCACCAGAAGCCTTGTAGGGCAGCTAACACAATCCATGCTTGATAGAGGGGACAGCCACCATCAGTTCAAGCACAACACCAAACCATGGCTTTTCTTTACAAACCATGGTTTGGTGTTATGCCTGGCTGCAGTCACTGACAAATGCTATAACTATTATATAGCTTAAAACACTTCACTCTCTGTTGAAGGGATTTTTAAAAAAATCCTGCATTGAAAGTCAGAGCGGAACTTTTAGCCCCAGATGGTATTTGAAAGAAAAGGAAGTCTGCAGTTCATGCAGAACGACCCATATATTCTCCCTCATCTGCAGAGCATGCTGATCATTTTCCGATGATGACCTCCCAGTTTTGGGAGGATTTCTCTTTGCACATTCTAGAGCATGGGTAGGCAACTAAGGCCCAGGGGCCGGATCTGGCCCAACTGCCTTCTGAATCCAACCCACGAATGGTCTGGGAATCAGCGTGTTTTTACATGAGTAGAATGTGTCCTTTTATTTAAAGTGCATCTCTGGGTTATTTGTAGGGCCTGCCTGGTGTTTTTACATGAATAGAATGTGTGCTTTTATTTAAAATGTGGGTTTTTTTGTGGGGCATAGGAATTCATTTATTCCCCCCCCCAAAAAAAATAGTCTGCCCCCCCCACAAGGTCTGAGGGCCAGTGGACCAGCCCCCTGCTGAAAAAGCTTGCTGACCCCTGTTCTAGAGTGAACTCTATTTGAAACAGGAGTGGTAGCTGCTGCTTCTTCTTTTCTTAGGATATTTGCAAAAGACACAAACCATACCATGGCATCTATTTTTACTAAGCCAGATAGAAGCCTTATAATGCAGAACAGCAGCTTCAGCTATGTGCTTCCCCCCCTCTACTTTACAGACTGTTTTATTTCTCAGGTCATCAGGGTGGTATAAAAAAATGGCACTCTGAGAAACTGCCTCAGGCAGAACTTGAGAGTACACCAAAGAGTACATTCAAACAGTGGTCACACTAGAATAATTCTACCAGTCTGGTGTGATGGCAGACAGCAGGATGTTAGAATACAAATTGTCAGAGACTGATAAGAAAAATAATATATCAGCTGCAAAAATAAAATAAAAAGTAGCATTATAGTTGGCCAGGCCGGGGAGGGGGGGGGGGAATCATGTTAGACTGAGCAGGGGAGTGGAAGTGTGACAATGGAAAGGAAATATAAGAGGATTTGTTTAGTTGCCCAAGGGGAAAGAAAAAACTTATTGCAGAGAGGGAGGTTTAATTGTTGGTTATGACAATATTTTTTCCTTGTTCCATTATACATGAAATGCACTAACCTGCATATATAGGACTTAAATGCCATGAACAAAATGTTTGGTAACAGTCTGCATTAGTGGGATTAATGGTACAACTATAAGATGATGAAACAGAGAAGGCTCAGAAGTGGTGTGTGTGTGTGTGTGTGTGTGTGTGTGTGTGTGTGTGTGTGTATTCTATATCAGGGCTACCATAGATTGTATGGAAAGGGGATTTTGGGTGGTGGTAGCACTTTACAGTTTTTAAATTGGGTAGTATTAAGCTGATGGTAGCATGGAATGGTGGAGAGGCAATTGGACTTTGAGACATTTTCAAAACCTAAGGGCTGGCTTGTGCTAAGTTACATTCATCTGCATTTGCTTGCATCAGCAAACAGCAGGGTTCCTGGATCAATAAGATGCTGGACAATCCATCCCTCCCAAATCAATAATCCAAAACAAAAAAAAAGGCAAAGCTAATTTTATACATTCTTCTTCAAACCGTGCAGGAAGAAAGAACATAGAAAAGAATGGAAGTTCAATAGAAGACAGGAAGTATTACTCTTGTTATTGGGACTCTTGATATTGGGACTCTTCGTCTATGTAGGAATAGCTAAACACCACACTTGATGGCTTGCAAACCCTTTGAGCATCCACAAAACATTCATTGAAGGGATGGATGATTGCAAATCCTCAGGGAGTTTCTTAATTCTCCACTGCTGGTTCCCTGTGCCTTCTTACTAAGCTGTTAGCAAGGGGGGGATACTGGATACAGGAAGGAGCATAGCCCTCTTTCCTGTCACCCCTTCCACCAAGTGGACAGGAAACACTGGGAAAGCGGAATGGATAGCAATCAGAAGATGATCAGAGGGTAGACAGGGGCAAATAAGGAGCTAATCTTCCTTTCCCTGTCATAGAGTCACAGGCTGAGACATAAGAAGAGTCTGCTGCACCAGGCCAAAGACCCATCTAGTTTAACTTCCTGCCTTGCACCAACTTCCAACCCTGGGCTCCTTTATTACTTTGGCTCCACCCACCACTGATATGTTGCCCACAACAGATTACCCCTGATGGAATAAGGCCCTTGACAGGGAAAAAGGGATGCTCAGTCCTACTGCATAAGAAGACCTTCATCTATTTCTAAACGGTCAGAACTACATGCTTGCCTGCCATTCCCAGATTGCACTTGAGGGGAGCGCAGTGGCCCAATGGTAGAGCGTATTATTTGCATGAGGAAGGTCCCAGGTTCCATCCATGACATCTCCAGGTAGAGCTGGGAAGGAATCTTGCCTGGAGAGGCACTTCCATTGTGTATAGGCAAAGCTAAGTTTGATGGACCAATGCTTTGACTCAATATAAAGCAGCTTCCTCTCCACTGACCTATACAGTGGTACCTCGGGTTACAGATGCTTCAGGTTACAGACTCCGCTAACCCAGAAATAGTACCTCGGGTTAAGAACTTTGCTTCAGGATGAGAACAGAAATCGTGTTCCAGTGGCGTGGCGCCAGCGGGAGGCCCCATTAGCTAAAGTGGTACCTCAGGTAAGAACAGTTTCAGGTTTAGAACGGACCTCCAGAATGAATTAAGTTCTTAACCCAAGGTACCACTGTAGATATATTTCCTTTTTCATTGATTCCAGTGGTAGAAGGCACAGGATTCCAACTAGAACACCTCCCTTCCAAAATGCTCTGCCAATAAATAATGACATTAAGCAATTTTGTTTCCAGTTTGTATCCTTTCCCCTCCCATAAATGTGTGTGCAAACCTGCCAGAAAATAATTTCTCCTGTGATTTTAAATGGTGGAAATTACAATAATCTAGAGGCGTATCTGCCCAGAGTTGTTCAAATCTGCACCCTGCATCCTGTTAAAAAGAATCAATCTTGTTATTTATAAGGGATGTGGTGTAAAATGCACAAGATTAATCACTGTATAATGATTATAAATAATGAATCTTGGGGAGTTAGAACACAGTAAAGATACATTTGCATACTATGTCTTGTTGCTCAATTATTTAAGGATTCTTGATAATTATTTGCTTGTTTTGAAGCCTGTCTCAGTAAATGATTAGGAACCTCAGATATAAAGAACATTTTGACATAACATTTCAAATAGAGTATATTTAAGAATGAAATGATTCCCACCCACCATGAATCCACACATTTCCTTTCCTTTCGTATTTTACTTTCATGAAGCTTCATCAAACCAAACCCATATGTACTATGGGCCTCAAAGTGGACAGATGGGGAAAAGGGAACTAATAATTCCTAACGCCATCTTAAAAATAAAATCACACTGAAGTTGGAGTGCACCTCTGGGGAAGAAGACCAACCGCTGCATTAACAGTACGGGAGTGACCTCGGGGAGCTAACTTGGACAGTGTATATGGAGGTCCTGGACTGCCCAGATGACAAGACTCCTGTCTCAGCCTTGCAGATGTGGTCCAAAAGAAAGCAGAGCAATATGTTTGGCACCAGCTTGGCTGCAGGAGTTGCCAGAAGGACACATACAAGGCACCATCCAACTGTCTCAGGGACTGATTTCTGGATTTGTGTAGGGTTTACTCCTGAGCTTTTTCTTCTCCCTCAGATATCCCACAAGGCAGAGGAGGTTTAGGACCAGAGATTTCCTTATCCTAGATGGGCTACCTTCCCAGGGGGATGAGTGAATATACTGAGTGCTACCGGCATAGATTACAAGGGTAGGAAGAGATGAATGTGAGCAAGTTGGGAACCAGGGACTAAGGAGTTAAATGAAATGGCTTACAGAAGAGGTAATGGAGAGGTGAAGCAATGTCATCACTGACCAGGAGGAAAATGCTGACCACAAAACACTGCCACTTTTGATGGAGTTGAAAGTGACATTGCAATTTAGGTCCTTATCCAAACTGAGAATCAGAGTTCATAATCACCTGCATCGTCTACTTTGGAGCATTTAAAAACATTGACTGCTTTCCTGAGCTTTCCAGCTTTTCAGAATTAACTTTGTCCATTTTAGCCTTCTGTTGTAATTTTAACCTTGGCCCTTTGGCGTGTGATTTGCAAGAAGTACTATTGTTATTAGTACTAGCATCATAACATTTGCTTTAGTTAAATCATTGCTGGTTGCCCCAGCAGTGGAAATGGCTGAGTGTTCAGGTGTGCTTCTGTTAACAAGATGGCAATGTGCAGAACACAGCCTATTGATTGTAGTTAGTGGCTCGTGGGTTAAACCACAGAGCCTAGGACTTGCCGATCAGAAGGTCGGCGGTTCGAATCCCCGCAATGGGGTGAGCTCCCGTTGCTCTGTCCCTGCTCCTGCCAACCTAGCAGTTTGAAAGCACGTCAAAGTGCAAGTAGATAAATAGGTAAACCAGCGGGAAGGTAAACGGCGTTTCCGTGCACTGCTCTGGTTTGCCAGAAGCGGCTTAGTCATGCTGGCCACATGACCCAGAAGCTGTACACCAGCTCTCTTGGCCAATAAAGCGAGATGAGCGCCGCAACCCCAGAGTCGGTCACGACTGGACCTAATGGTCAGGGGTCCCTTTACCTTTTACCTTTAACAGTAGTCTGTATTAGAAGAAATCCTCTTGGATTCAGTTAAGATTGTTATTATTTGTTTATTTAGGTAATTTATATTCAGCTCCACACGGCGAAGAAAAACTCCAAGTGGTTTGCAACACCCTAACAATATTGCAAATGAAAGACAAGTACAAGAAATGCAGTAAAAAACAAACAAACCACCACATTTTAGAACTGCATGGATAATACTTAGCTAAGCTACCCTCTTAAACATCAATGCAAAATTAAACACCTATCACTTGGAGGACCATAATAACCAGGAGCAGATCCAAAATGCAGAAATACAGCAGAGATAGCTGCCCACCCACAAATATAGCAACATGCCTTTTATATGTAGCAGAAAAGTTTTACTGGTATCGCCCCAGCTTAAGCTCACACTGAAATAATTATTTGTGTTGGGCCATATGCTACATTTTCTGTGGTTCTCCTGAGTCTCCAATTATTTATTTATTTATTTTTTAAAAAAACCTTCATCGGAGTGTCATAATATACAAAAAGGGTACTGAGCACTATCTGGAAAAGAACAATTTGCTTAGTTTATAAAGTGTTTGCCCATGCAAATAGGGATGGATAAACACCCCACAGCTCAATCCAGATTTGGATCATCAACTGCAAGCGTTGGAGGGGGGTGGAATGTGTGCCCCCTTCCCCCAAATTTAAATGGGCTAAAAATGCTGCTTGCTTGGTAACACATTGCCATAAATTTCCATCTACTGTATGTCCAAGTTCCTGACACTAATTAGAGCTTCCACTGAATTCCAATTAGCAGCCAGGACTTGGACAAAGAATTTGGGAAACCAGTCTATTTCTGGTCTGTGTCATTCTCTAATGTGTCCATCTATAAGTTTAGGGTAACCCAGATGGGCAGGGTATAAATAAATATCATCATCACCATTAGTATTATTATTACTACACAAATTTGCATTTTGAAGCCATTTTTTAAACAAACAAAAAATCAAAACATGATTTTTTTTAAAAAAACACACACTTTCTGTGCTGCTTCTTTTGAGCCTAGATGTGTGCTGGGAAATGCAAAAGCAAACATTAGTCAGGGGGTTACAGCTCAGGTCAATTGACATTAGAATTTGCAAACACCAAATTCTTCAAGCATCCCTACAATGAATAGATATAACCTTAGGGGCCCTGTGTACATTCAAAGAATCTCATTCTACATTCTGAGACAAAAGAGAACCGAGAATTACAAGCTGGATAAATTTGGGGTTCCTCAAGAGCTTCTGTTGAGCATCAGTCCTGATTTGTTTGCACAAAGCTTACATTGAGGTTAGACTGAGTACAGTCTTTGTTAAGCATTCATTTTCATTCATTTGTGGGGTGCTTATACGCGGGTGGCACTGTGGGTTAAACCACAGAGCCTAGGACTTGCCGATCAGAAGGCTGGCAGTTCAAATCTCCGCTATGGGGTGAGCTCCCGTTGCTCAATCCCTGCTCCTGCCAACCTAGCAGTTTGAAAGCATGTCAAAGTGCAAGAAGATAAATAGGTGCCGCTCTGGCGGGAAGGTAAACAGCGTTTCCGTGCATTGCTCTGGTTCACCAGAAGCGGCTTAGTCATGCTGGCCACATGACCCAGAAGCTGTACGCCAGCTCCCTCGGCCAATAAAGTGAGATGAGCACCGCAACCCCAGAGTCGGCCACGACTGGACCTAACAGTCAGGGGTCCCTTTACCTTTACCTTATAATACAATAAAAATACATCCTGATTGCTGGTGCAGTCAGTGGTGGAGCAAGCCGATTGGGCACCTGGGATGGCATGCGTGCCCTGCATCCAGGGTTGGGGCAAGCCGGGGTAGGTTGCTCCATGGGGCCTCTGAGGAGTCTGCTTGCCTCCTCCCACTCAGCTGCCCTACAGCTGAGGGGGAGACGGTGGGTGGACCATTTGGGGCAGCGGGGAACCTGCAGGCGCCCAAGCCACCTCATCACTCACAGGAGAGACACGTGACTCAGGCGCACTGCAGGCCCCGCGGTGAGTGCCGCCCAGCATTTTGTCACCCCGCTCAGTGGTGACACCCGGGGCGACCCGCACCCCTCTTCCTCCACCCCTGGGTGCAGTGGTGATCTTCCAATCAGTCATTCATTCATCCCACACTTTTCACTGCAACTCCATGTTACCTTCCTAGCCTCAAAAACTGGATTTGTTCCAGCAGGGCGACAGAGTGCTTCAATCCACTTTAACTGCACAAACCTAAATTTCCCAGTGTTCACCTGAATGCCTCCCACAAAATATTGGCAGTCTTGTATGGAGCATGCATGGACATTCAACTGCCTAACGGCATCTGCGTCACCCAGGAGATCGCAGCCACGGTGATAAGATAAGAAGCGCCATTCTGTTGTCTGGAGAGGTCACATCCTGGTTTGCATGGAGAAGTTATTTTCAATGGAGCCTAGCAATGGAAACATGCAGCTGTGTTGAGGCAGCACTAGGTGTTGAAAATTTGCAGCCCTAACAACTTTGTACTCAGGGCAACTGCCCCTGTAGCCCCACCATGATACACCACTGGTTCTGGGGCATTGCAAAATTTTGCCAGAACCTGGAAGCCAAAGCCATGTGACCCCAGTAAACGAAACTTCAACAGGGGTGGCAAGGGGCAGAAGGGCACATTGTGTGTGTGTTGAGCAGCACCTTCCTGTTTCACCTCAAGCAGAGAAACAGGATGAGTTACGCCTGCTGGTAGGCAGATATTAAGCAGAGTAAACCTTTTAGTAATATGGAATGACATTTACAAGGAAAGCTTCACCTGTCTATAAGCATGTCTGTCAGACATGCTTCCCTTTTTGGCATGCCCATCACACCTACAAAAGAGGGTACCGATTCACATATGGCATAAAGTGTATGCATTTTTAAATGCAGAATTGTGTCTTCTTTGCTGAGAGTGCAGCAGAGGGCCCAATCTACATACTGTAAACTGGGCCCAGAAAATACTGCCAGCACCACTAGATAGGACTACTTGGAGCACCAATTGAGCATTGTGAGAATAAGCTCACAAAGGCTGGCCTATTGTTTATGGCAGGATTTCGACAATCTTATGTTAACATCCCCACTAGGATTAATATCAAAATAGGGTCGGCATTGATCCCCGGCAGCGGTGGATTCTTTTCTCCTAGAATAATGCAATAGTCATGGCTGCATTGTTGTATTTGATACCTCCCCTCCCCCTTCTATAATATTGAATTTTACTGACTTACGCAGGAAGCCAGCAATGTTCAATCTGTTCCAAAATGAAATGAAACACTTCCCAACGCAGGAAATATAAAGTAGATTGTAAAGAAAAAGACCCAGGTTTCCTTTAACTTTGCATGCTGTAGATCAAGTCTTTATCTCGCTGTTACCAGCGTTCTTTACAGAATGGAGTAGGGCAATGTTTCATACAAGGGTAAACTCACTTTCATTCAGTGTATTCTAGCCTATCACAAGCAGAGTTCTGCTCATAGAATGGGGCTTTCCCCTCCCCTTCTCAAAATACAGTGGTACCTCGGGTTAAGAAATTAATTCGTTCTGGAGGTCCATTCTTAACCTGAAACTGTTCTTAACCTGAGGTACCACTTTAGCTAATGGGGCCTCCCGCTGCTGCCACACCACTGGAGCACGATTTCTGTTCTCATCCTGAAGCAAAGTTCTTAACCCGAGGTACTATTTCTGGGTTAGCGGAGTCTGTAACCTGGTGTCTGTAACCTGAAACGTCTGTAACCCGAGGTACCACTGTATGTAGCCCACTGCTCCTAAGGACCGAAGGATTGTCAGGAAGGACATGGGATATCACAGGCCTGTAGCTGGAGGGTAGTGGGCTTGATGGAAATCATGTACGCTCTTCCCTCGCAAGGGCAAAGAGACATCCCAGGGAAGGGCTATCTCTTGCCCTTCTATCAAAAAGTAAAAAGGAGAACCTGCCTTTTCATTGTAGAAGTTGTGCTCACAATCATTCTTGGATACATCTTATTTATTTATTTATACCCTACCTTTCCCCCTGTATGGGACGCGGTTGGCGCTGTGGTTTAAACCACAGAGCCTAGGACTTGCCAATCAGAAGGTCGGCGGTTCAGATCCCTGTGACGGGGTGAGCTCCCATTGCTCAGTCCCTGCTCCTGCCAACCTAGCAGTTCAAAAGCACATCAAAGTGTAAGTAGATAAATAGGTACCACTCCGGCGGGAAGGTAAGCAGTGTTTCCATGTGCTGCTCTGATTCACCAGAAGCGGCTTAGTCATGCTGGCCACATGACCTGGAAGCTGTATGCCGGCTCCCTCAGCCAATAAAGCGAGATGAGCACCGCAACCCCAGAGTCGGCCACAACTGGACCTAATGGTCAGGGGTTCCTTTACCTTTACCTTTCCCCCTGACAGAACTCAGGAATTCTTATAGATAAAAATAAGAACCTTTACATTTCCCCTGACAGAACTCGGGAATTCTTATAGATAAAAATAAGAACCACTATAAACACAGGAAAAAACAATAGTGATTTTCATTTAAGATTCATAGAATTGTAGAATTGAAACAGACCACCAGGGTCATCTAGATAATTATAATAAAAAAATATCATGGCACCAGCCTTTCCCTTAAAAGCAGTCAGGCCTCCCCCCAAAGCCTGTTGGAGCAAGAAAGGATCCACCTTTCTTGCTGGTGGAAGAAAAACAAGGAGGGGAGTCAGTCTTGCTCCTCTAGGGAAAGAGTTCTAAAGTCTGGGAGCAACCACCGAGAAGGCCCTCTTCCACCTTGACTAGAACCTCTGTTGCCCTATGGTGCCAGGGGTGTGTGTTTGTCTCAACTTCACTGACAAGCACTCTGCTCCTGGGCAGATTAATTATCCATTTGAAAATCTTTAGAGAAAGATACCATCAAGCACAGTCTTCTCTTCCATGATGGAATCATGCCCTTTCCCCAAGATCAGTGGGAGAAGCTTTCTTGTATGTCCTGCCACTATCACAAGTACTGTTGGGTGGAAGAAAAGGGAAAGTGCCTTCTCTGTTATGGGGCTCAGAATGTGGAATTCTCTGCCCCAGAAGGTTCAACTCATCCCCACACAATCTATTTTCTCCCACCTCCTTTTAATTCTGGCAAGACTGTGTGGTTTTCTTACTCCACCCAGAATCTATCTATTGCTGCTAAGAGTAGCGTTGAGCCAAAATCTGTCCTCCAGTCTCTTAACAACACCTCTATGAAAGAGGCTTCTATTTTTCTTCAGATGTTGTTGGTCTCCAACTCCCATCACCCCCCAACCAGTGTGGCCAATGTTCATGCTTGGGAGTTCCAGTCAAAAACATTCAGTGGGCATCAGATTGGGGAAGCCTGCTGTCAGCTGTGTGCTGGAAGAGAGATGACTTGCATTCACTCCATGGTGTCTTTGTTACTCTTGGGGCTAATTCACAAGTCATTCAAACCACATGACTGTCATGAACACTCAGTAGCCTTAGGGAGAACTGCTGTTCTCTTAGCCTCAGTCTCCCATCTGCAATATGGAGGAAATAATATTGGCTTACCTTACAGGATTGTTGCAGGAATTTGTGAGGTAATCTCTGTGTGAATGCTTTGAAAGGTGCCTTTTAAATTATCGTTTCATGGCAAATGTTTGCTGCAATATGTGGATGGAATAGCTGCATTGTGCTGTGAGACAGCTAGTTTTGTGGCTTGCTAGAGGGCTTCCTGTTGAGTGCAATGTGTATAAATGGCCCAGTGCCTTGACTCTGAAGTATGTGTAACAGCTGGAGAAGGGAGAACTTTGGAACTGCACTTTAGGGAACATATTTTCTGAGCTGCTTGCAGATTTCACTGTTGACCTCCCCACCCCCAGCTGCTTGTTCCAGGTGTTTAGCCCAAAATGTTTCATGCATTATGAGCCGTCAAGGAAGCCACTGCAGAGCTGGCCTGTTCATTAAAAGACCTTGCTCTTTGACTTGCTCCTTGAATTCAGATGTCTCTTTCGGTACTGTTTTTTCTGAAGCTAGCTGGCAAAATTTATTCCTGGTAGCCAAATGAAAGGGTTGTAAAAGCCAAGGTGACTTTCCATTAACAGTGGTCAGCAAAGGGTAATTGAAGTTATTGGTTAGTTTCCAAAAAAGAAAAGAGGGGAATCAGTTGTGTGTATCACTACCCCCACCTGCATACTTTGCCCAAACCTCTCTTCAAATCAGGAGGTGTTACAAGACAGCTGAGTGACTCATCCATTTGGCTGTCTATTTTTGCCATCTGAGCTTCCACTGGGACCCTCTCTCAAAATGTTTGCTGTGATGTAACACTGTTCTCTTTTAAATGAAGAAGAAGCAGTGTTGGGCTGCTCAGCTATTGATTGAAGTGTCAGCGAAGTGTTTTGTTCTCTTTAGAGAAGCGGCCTCAGCAGGACCACTGCAAGGCTTAAGTAGCACCCTGGACAGCTCCATGGAGAACTCATGCAGCAGATCACAAGAGCAGAGCTCAAAGTTGGGTTTCAGCAGCAGTCAGCCTCGAAAGGAGTTTTCAATAAGACATGCAGATCTGCCTAGGTACAGGTGATACTGGGAAAATTAGAATATCATGGGAAAGTTCATTTATTTCAGTAATTCAACTTAAAAGGTGAAACTAATATACGAGATAGACTCATGACATGCAAAGCGAGATATGTCAAGCCTTTATTTGTCAAGCCTTCCACAGACTGTGGAAACTTCACACTGAACTTCAAGCATCTGACATTGTGTGCCTTCAGCCTGGGACTTCCTGCATGTGGAAGACGCCATGGTCCCTTCCAATATCTCCATACCACACTTTTTAAAAAGTACAATGAATTATTAGGACAGCTTTTTCTCCTTTTTCCTTAACTGTTGATTGATCTCAAAGACCAACTAAGTGTATCTGATGTGTATCTGAAGATGTGTAAGATGTGTATCTGAAGAAGTGTGCATGCACACGAAAGCTCATACCAAGAACTAACTTAGTTGGTCTTTAAGGTGCTACTGGAAAGAAAAAAAATTTTTTTGTTTTGACTATGGCAGACCAACACGGCTACCTATCTGTAACTGTTGATTGATCTCATGACACTAAAACTTGGAGGCATTCAATGAAGCTGAACACTGGAAGATTCAGGGCAGACAAAAGAAGGCTCTTCTCATGGGAAGCTTTTTAATGTGCAGTCTTTTATTATGTTTTTATATTGCAGGCCGCCCAGAGTGGCAGGGCCAACCTAGTCAGTTGGGTGGGTACTGATGATGATATCATCATCATCAGCATAATTACATTCTTATCCCCCCCCCCTTATTCCCTTGCTCCCTATCCACTCAGCATGAAGATCAGTATATGTGGTTAAGATTCTTGAAAGTCTTGTCTTCCCTTGTTGCTATGTGGGCAGGGCTTGGGTGGCATTTAACAAAAGCCAGCAAGAAGTTTTTGTTCCTGACCAGGCATCTTAGAAGGGCACCACGAGGCATAAATACTCTGTACTACAGTGAATGATGTAGGTACAAGCAGTCCTCTGCAGCACAGAGAGAGGATGTTTGGAAGCCAAAATGTGTCCTTAAAAGAACAGTGTTTTTGAGTGAGGGATTTGATTCATTTTGTTTATTGGTTTGCTGTTCCCAGTTTATAACCACAGGAGGCAAGGCTGAAAACTTTACTGAAATATATAGCATGGTTGAAGGGATTGGATCTGTATGAACCCTTCGTAATAAATCTTCAAGGTTGCTCTATATATAAACAGATATTGTCTACAAGCATGAGGGAGTGTGTTTTCTTGACAAATACACTGACATGTTTCCTGCTCACCTGTCCAAGGAAATGGTGTGTTCTCCTGGGTATTGTTCCCCTTTCTGGAATTGAATTGATCACAGAATTGAGAATAAGGGGTGCTAAATTCAATCCTAGCCTGCTGGTTGTGTTAAGGTAGAATCAGCCAACATGTAGCAAATCAGCACATCTCATCTGTTTTTTTATGTATCTGGGGCATTTTTACTCTTCAGACAAAAATGAAAAAAGGGGGGGAAGCATTCTAGAATGACCTTAAAAGCTCAGCATTTAGACAGCCCATGCCTTTGGTCTTACAATCTTAAAGACACAGAAGGAAAAAAACTGGGAACAGAGGAGGAAAAGTCAAACACAGGCACTAGTTCTTAGCTACAGAGTCCTGATAATTGCTAGCTGAAATGGTAAACAGTTCAAGCAGAAGAGAAGCCAAAATTTTCTGGTGTCACAACTGAGCAGAAACCAAATGGAGCCCATTTGAGATATTTGCTGGAGAAGAAATGTGTCTTGTAGACCACACAAAGATTACTTAGGGCTCAAATCACCATGGCATGGTTCCACGAGAGTTCCTTGATAAGATTTCTGCTGTTGGAGGTATCTGATTCTGACTAGAGAATTGTCAATAGGTGTTGGGGAGGACGAGGAGGACGAGGTTTACCTTATCCCCAACTCTGGGTTGCATCAAACACTCATGTTGCTATTCTGCTCATGTAACAGACTTCCACTTGAAGAATGGAATACCTCCTCCATTCTTCTTTACTGCAGCCTCCATGAACCCTCAGAATTTGGTTGGGGGACCCTCCCAAGATGATTTGGAGGGCAAGAGGTGAGAGGAAAGGAAAGAGAAGTACCATTACGTGAGTGGGACATCAGTTTTCAGCGTTAGAGGCAACCCTCTGTCTTGAGATCTGAACCACATACACTAAATCTGCTATGAGCCCTGCTCCATCTGTCCGTCTATACATCTGTTTTCTGTCTCTCTATGCATACGCACTCACATACACATAACAATACAGATACTTACGCTATTTCTACTTATGCTATTTCTCTCTCATTGTTTATTTGTTTTAATCTTCTCTGCTTCCCCCAGTTGCTGGCATTAATTATTCACATATGTTAATTATGTATATTCCTCACAGGCTCTCATTTGGATTACTGGAAACTGCTGTGTTCATTAAAAACCGTATAGCTACCTTCAGGGATGCAAATAGTTCCATTTTGCAAGACGTTGGGTGAGCAAACAGAGTCTGCAACCCTCTAGACATAAGTCTGTGGTTTCTGATGAACAAGGCAGACCTCATTGAAAAGACACAAGCATTTGCTAGGGTTTGAGGACTCCATTAGACCCCCCCCAATTCGTTTTCCCTGTGAGTCCAGTCAAGATGTTTCTTTTTCCTATAATTCTGTATAATGTGGAGTTACCCCATGAAATTGGTGGGAATTAGACACCAGAGTTCTTTGTCCAATATGCAATTCATTTGTGGAATATATTGCTACAAAATGTATTGGGAGCCTCTAACTTTATATGCTTTTAAGAGAGAATTGGACAAATGCATAAAGGAGATGTGTGAAGCTTCACAGTAGTCTGTATGGTTTCCCTCATTCTATCCTCACCACAACCCTGTGAAGCCGGTTAGCCTGAGAGATGCTGACTGGCAACGAGATCACCCAGTAAGTTTAATGGCTAAGGAGGGTGGAGAGGGTGGGAGAATGGGAGAAAGACAATGGCAAACCTAGACAGCATCTTAAAAAGCAGAGACATCACCTTGCCAACAAAGGTCCGTATAGTTAAAGCCATGGTTTTCCCAGTAGTGATGTATGGAAGTGAGAGCTGGACCATAAAGAAGGCTGATCGCCGAAGAATTGATGCTTTTCAATTATGGTACTGGAGGAGACTCTTGAGAGTCCCATGGACTGCAAGAAGATCAAACCGATCCATTCTTAAGAAAATCAGCCCTGAGTGCTCACTGGAAGGACAGATCCTGAAGCTGAGGCTCCAATACTTTGGCCACCTCATGAGAAGTGAAGACTCCCTGGAAAAGACCCTGATGTTGGGAAAGATGGAGGGCACAAGGAGAAGGGGACGACAGAGGATGAGATGGTTGGACAGTGTTCTCGAAGTTACAAACGTGAGTCTGACCAAACTGTGGGAGGCAGTGGAAGACAGGAGTGCCTGGCGTGCTCTGGTCCATGGGGTCACAAAGAGTTGGACACAACTAAACGACTAAACAACAACGGGGTGGAGAGTAAACCCATGTCTCTCTAAACTAAACCTAACTCTTAATTCACTCTCATCCTAAACCTCCACTGCCTTGTGCTTATACTCATTCCCTGAGGAAAAATACATAACCGCTGCCTTGCAGGACATCTTCAGGAGAAGAAAAAGCTAAGGAGTAAACCCTAAGACAGTTGGATGGTGCCTTGTGTTCCTCCTTCTGGCAACTCCTGTAACCAAGCTGGTGCCAAATGTATTGCTCTGCTCTCCTTTGGACCACATCAGTGAGGCTGAGAGAGGGGTCTTGTTGTCTGGGCAGCCCAGGACCTCTATGCAAACTGCCCAGGCGTGCACCTTGGAGAGGTAGGTCACTTTGGTGCTGCTAACACAGCAGTTTGACTTCATCTCCACAGGCGCACTCCATTGTCTCTCAAGACAGATGGATGCCAACACCACCACGCTGGTTTTAAGTGGTGCTTGAATGCCAGAAAAGTAATATGCTGTTAGGATTCTTGCTCCGTGTTTGCAGTCATGGGATTGTTGTCTATCACATGACGGTGTACGTTTTCATTCCACAGTGTGGGAAGTGACAGAGACAGGATGTTTTGTGTTACTGCGTTCTGTGAAGTGGGACTGTTGTCCTTTGTTCTTTCTCTCTTTTCTGTCTGATGAGAAAGAGGAAGGAGCTAAGTCAGAATGCTCCGAGTGTATTATATGTAAATAAAGTAGATTATCCAAAATGCTGTGCTACTGAGTTCTGTTACGCAAACTGCAAATACTCTGCAGGATCCCTAAGCGTGCTAATACCTTTTGGTATCAGTCGCCGTGATATTCAGGTTGGAGAAAGCCTTTGAAGCTCCCAAACAACCAACCAGGAGGGAGAGAACATGCCAGTCGGGCATGTGTCTCTGCTGGGGTCTTACATGAGAGTAGGACAATCCGGACATATGCTACCAGTGACAGATCTTGGGATCTCAAATTCCTGTGTGATGCCAAAATTCAAGGCCCCTCCACCTCTCACACTCCATTGCAAATCATAGTTGTGGCATCCCCAGAGGCACCTCTGAGGCTCCAGGCCCAGTGTGACCAAAATGGTGCTATTACTGTAGTAATAACAGGCTTTAAAAGAGGTTTCAAGAAATTAATGCAAGATTAGGCTATCAACGGCTACTAACTCTGGTGCCTATGTTCCATGTCCACTGTCAGAGGCATGACAGTTGCTGGAAACTTCAGGAGGGGTGAGTGTTGATGCGCTTAAGTCTTGCTTGTGGGCTTCCCATAGGTATCTGGGTGGCCACTGTAAGAGCAGGATGCTGGACTAGATGGGCCATTGGTCTGATCCAGAATCACCAGGTAGGGCTGAGAAAGACTCCTACCTGAACCCCTGGAGAGCCACTGTCAGCTGGTGTAGACAATATTGAGCTAGATAGACCAGTGCTCTAACCCAGAGTAAGACAGGTTTCTATGTTCCTATGCAGGGTTGCCATGTGTCCTCTTTTTCCAGGACACGTTCTCCTTTTCAGGGGTAACATTTGAGACAAACTGCATTTGTTTGTTTTGAATGGCTGTCATAGCATCCTAGTTTTTGCTCTTCAAAATATGGCAGCCCTATCTATGGAGTTACAAATCATTAGTTTATTAATCATTTTTAGTATAATAAATAATAATAAAATGCAGCCGACTGTTATTCAGGGAACCTAAAATGCCTGACTAGATTAACTGACCTCTGTTTCCTAAGGGACCATTTGCGGGTGATTGAATTTCTTTGAAATCTCCAAGCTATTGTTCCTTCCCTCACGTAACCCACATCTTTCTAGTTGACTAATTGCTTATGACAGGTGTCACCTGAGCTATGAAGTGAACACTGCCCCAGCAACCCTTGATTGAGGCAATAATAGGGTGACTCTGAGTCTGAAGGCCTGATCACTGTTATTTTTGCCAATTGATTTCCTAGTGTTTGGTGTCAGTTAATTACTGAGACCTGTTCTGCGCATAAATGAAAGTGGCCATTATGGCTGTATTTCCAATTGATTTTTCTCACAAACATGAACAACAATTTGCCCGTCCAATGAAGGAGAGAAGTGAAATAATACTTTCTTTCTTTTTTAAGAACAAAACTTGACAGGAATTCCAAACTGCTGCCAAATACAGAGACAGGGGATATGTGGGCCCTCCAAATGTTAGACGACAACTCCCATCATTCCTGACCATTGAACATACTGGCTGAGACTGATGGGATTTGGAATCCAAAAATATCTAGAGGGCCACAGGTTCTCCACCCCGGCCTAATATAAGCAACACAATATAGGGTGCATATTAGACAGCATCTTAAAAAGCAGAGACATCACCTTGCCAACAAAGGTCCGTATAGTTAAAGCAATGGTTTTCCCAGTAATGATGTATGGAAGTGAGAGCTGGACCATCAAGAAGGCTGATCGCCACAGAATTGATGCTTTTGAATTATGGTGCTGGAGGAGACTCTTGAGAGTCCCATGGACTGCAAGAAGATCAAACCGATCCATTCTTAAGGAAATCAGCCCTGAGTGCTCACTGGAAGGACAAATCCTGAAACTGAGGCTCCAATACTTTGGCCACCTCATGAGAAGAGAAGACTCCCTGGAAAAGACCCTGATGTTGGGAAAGATGGAGGGCACAAGGAGAAGGGGACGACAGAGGACGAGATGGTTGGATAGTGTTCTCGAAGCCACCAGCATGAGTTTGACTAAACTGCGGGTGGCAGTGGAAGACAGGAGTGCCTGGGGTGCTCTGGTCCATGGGGTCACGAAGAGTCGGACACGACTAAATGACTAAACAACAACAAATAGGGTGCTGTAATGGTTCTAGGGGTTGCTCGTGCGTAAACCGGCACCACACCTGGCTGGGTTGCCTGAGTGAACCTTTTCTGTCCGGACAGCCACTCGCCCGTGGCTGTCTCAATCGCTGGCAGAATCCGTCAGTGGGCGTTTCTTTAACTTCTTACAGCAAAGAAGTTCTTTGACGCGTAGTCTCCGCCTACTCTCCCTGCACGGAAGCCTTCTGCGCAAGGAGGGTGTGGGCAGCGGAGGACCCTTACTCTCCCCGCTGGTCCCCAGCAAGGAGTCATGGGACCGCCTCACCGATTCCCCCATCTGCCCCCCTTCTCCACTGGTGCTACGCTGATTCCCTTCCCCAGAAGATGGGCTGCCTCTCCCCATCCCGGGGCGCTCTCTGGAGTCCCTCTGGAGCCCGCTCTCTCCCTCCGGCCCTGATGGCAGTTCCCTGACAGGTGCATATGTGATTTTGCAGCCAAGACTCAGAACAATGTAGGATCACCATGGAATTTTGTCTAAGGGGAATCAGAAATACCTACCAACTTAAATAAGGCATGTTATCCATAGCAAGGAACATAGCAAGCTGCCTTATGCTGAGTTGACCATTGATCAGTCTATCTCAGCACTGTCCACACTGACAAGCATCAGGTCTCAGGGTTTCAGGCAGAAGTCCTTCTGAATCATACCTGGAGATGCCTGAGGAGTGAACCTGGGACCCTTCTGCATGTTGGGTGTTGCATATGTGCTGTGTAAGTTGATTCAAGTGGTTAAACTCACCACAGGAAACAACTGTGTACTCAAGATAGCTTTTACGTGACATACACAAACACTATATGCATACAGTGGTACCTCTGGTTACGTACACTTCAGGTTACAGACTCCGCTAACCCAGAAATAGTGCTTCAGGTTAAGAACTTTGCTTCAGGATGAGAACAGAAATTGCGCTCCGGCAGCACGGCAGCAGCAGGAGGCCCCATTAGCTAAAGTGGTGCTTCAGGTTAAGAACAGTTTCAGGTTAAGTACGGACCTCCGGAGAGAATTAAGTGAGGTACCACTGTACACTGTTTGCAATTGCTACAAGACATCTTCACTCTCTGAGCCCAGAGAGGGTTCTCTGCCTACAAGTCCTTACTGTGACAAAGTCCACAAGACAAGTTCAAAAATTCAGTTGCTAACGAAGTTCTGCAACTGCCAGAGTTCTCTGAGTCCAGAAATCTTGCAAATTATTCAGCTTCCTTCAGATGATCTCCTCTCAAAGTTTCCAACATTTACACAGTTCCATAGATTTCTTCAACAGTCTCTAATAACCCCCAGCAATGAATGCTGTAACCCAAGTCCTATACAGTGGAAACTCGGTGTTTGAATGTAATCTGTTCCGGAAGACCGTTCAGCTTCCAAAAATTGTTCAAAAACTGGAGCAGTTACTTTTCGGTTTTCAGCATTCGGAAGCCAAAATGTTCCAAAACGGAGGTGTTCAGGAACCAAGGTTTCACTGTACATACTCAGTGCTACATGCTGAACTTGCCTAGCAACTCAGATAAGAAAGTCACAAGATTCCTGCAACTGCGGGTCTGTGTGTGACATTTTTGCTGACTCATGGAGAATTAACCCTTTTTTCACTTTCCCTAACACTGCATGGAATGCAGATGTTCTGCCATTGAGTTATGGTCTTTTCATAAAACTGTATGTCTGAAGTTGTATAGTGTAATCCACCTTCTTATATTTTGCAGTGGCTATCAATGTTAATGTATGTTAAGTCCATGCTGCATTTTCTTATTTATTTATTTATCTATTTATTGTGTGTGTGTGTGTGTGTGTGTACACACACACACACACACACACACACACACACACACAGTAATTTTCTTTTGGTGGGGTTGGCAGAAGTTTTCCTTTAAAATAATTTTTGGCACCACATCATTATTTCCCAAACTCTAGAAAATTAACATTTTTTCTACCTAAAGTGATAGGAAACAAGATAGCGGTCGATGCATCCCCACAATTTATGATCACATAATGAGTTTTTATTACTTTAATTAATCATTGCAGGGAGTTACTTCTTTTTTGCTTGCTTACACATAATGGATTTAGAGCACAAGTGCCATTTGCAGGCCAATGAGCTTCCTGTTTAAGCTTTACAGCCTTACTGGCAATTTTTTTGCTCGTGCCTGGATTTTTGAAAATGAAAGGGGACAGAGACACTTGCCAGAGATTTTGGCACAGCAACAAAGAGACACGCTGGCCATGATCTGTTGCAAACAAAGTGTAAGCTTCTGGAACTTGTTTGGAGTTTTCACTACAAGGACGAAACAAAATGAATATAACATAAGAGTCCTAGGCAGCAAATGTAGCGCATTCGTCTCATGGGAAGCAGCCCTTAGGCCACTTTCTCCCAGACTTGGCTACACTGCATTTTAAATTAAAATTGCAGGCACAGCTTCATTCTTTCACTCAGAATTGTACCTATATATTAGCTCCCCAAACAACAGGCCAGCATCCTATTTACAGCTACAGGGATAGCGTGGTTAATATTGCCTGCTGGAACCTAGTCCTTCCATTTAGGACAGGCATGGCCAAACGTGACCCTCCAGATGTTTTGGGACTACAACTCCCATCATCCAGTGGTTAGGGATGATGGGAATTGTAGTCCCAAAACATATGGAGGGCCAAGTTTGGCGATGCCTGATTTAGGAGGACCAGAGATAGAGAGTTAGAAGGGTACCTTATACCAAGTCATTGGTCCATCTAGCTCAATATTGGTCCATCTAGCTCTTCTTACTGATGGGTTCTGTGTCAAGGATCAAAGATTATGCCTGTGCTTCCAATAGAGGACATGCTGCCATTCCCTGTAACTTCCTGAGTCTGCTGCTCCTGTTGCTGGTGACATGTCAGCAGACAAGCAAACAGTGAAAAACTTCAGCGAAGGAACATCACCTCTTTATTCATGTGAGGTAATGTGGATTGGGTCCTGAGAGAGGCAATTGAATGTGCTGTGGCAAAAGGTCCACATGGACACGGACACGACTAAACGACTAAACAACAAAAAGTTATTTCCCAGCACACTGACCACATGGAAGATCCTCCACTTGAAGAGGCCACTGGTTTGAAAGGACCATTGCACATTTACTGGTCTCATCACCTCACTCCAGACCCACCAACATTGCCCAGGAGCAGAGGTGAAATATACTCAGAGTCGCAAAGTGATTTCATGCTCTTTATTCAGCTCATAGTGGTGAGGAGGAATGAATGAATGTCCCCTCAAAGTATCTGCTTTATATACATTATTTACACAATGGGCTGCACATGATTGGCTAATTCCGGAATTCTACTGTAAGCCAATCAGGTTGTGGATTCACTTTTATCTGGAGCATGATTGGGTGGTTCCTGCCAACCAATCATACTGCTGCATTGTTCTAGGACCAATCAGACTGCTGCATTCTGAATCCTATTGTTCTAGGACCAATCAGACTGCTGCCTTTTGGATCCTATTGTTCTAGGACCAATCAGACTGCTGCAGTTTGGATCCTATTCAACTCAGTACATAACAAGAGGTGACAGTGGGTCTGAACTGACCTTCCAGGTTACCTGCTTGTTGAGAATTCACCCTGATTTGTTCATGAGGAGGTTAGATGGTGTAACATTAAGCAGTTACTATTTGTCACTTTGCAGTGCAGTTCCCCATCACTTTCCTTATTGCAAAAAGTCCAAACTTTTGGTAAAGCTGGTTTGTTGCACAAGACCTCCAAATCAACTTCCGGTGCATGACCTGAGTATGCCAGTATGTAACTGAATCATACCTGAAGACAGCAACTGTTTGGAAGCTCCTTAAATGATCCTTTTCAAGAGAAGAGAGAGAAAGTTTAACCTGAACACAAGTGCAACATGCTGCAAAACAATCACTGTGACATGCATGCATGCACTGGAATTGTCATGTGGCTGAGCCTGTGCTGGCTTGCCAAGTGAGTTTGTGGCTGATATTCAAACTGGGAACTTCCCTGCTTGCATGTCTAATCAGGACATTACACCGCACTAAATGGTTATTGATTTTGTGAAGGGAAGACTGATGAGTCGGTGGCAAAGCACGCACTTTGCATACACAAAATCCCAGGTTTAGTCCCAGGCATATTCAGTGGTAAAGATCTCTGGTTACAGGGAAAGCTGAGGGCAGGGAGACACCTAACCTAGGAGAGAGCTGTAAGCATCCTGAGTGGTCAGAGCTGGACTAGATAGGCTAGGATGATCTGATTTGACATAAGGCAGATGTGAAAAGGTCTTGGTGCACTGGAGCTGGCAGAGGGCTTTGTTTGGGCTTCTAAGTTTAGACTCGCTCCGTTTCCTCAGATAGCACATGCCAAAACTAACAGAATGGATGCTGTGATGTTGGGAGGAGGAGATCTGTGGATTTTTTGCAGGATTACGCGGCGTAAGTTCATATATTCTCGGATATGCATGTTGTTAGTAGGCACTTTGATCACGCACAGTTTGTACAAAGCTAATTGGTTTGTAGCATTGGCAGTTCCCTCCATTCCCTTTTAATTTGTCTGTGCTCATGAAAGCGAGAGACCATTAGCTTGGGGCTCAAGCCAGAGACAGGGTGGCCAGATGCTCTTTTGAGCTTCCTCAGCTCAGCTCAGCTCAGCTCTGCCAGCAATTCTGTATCCTCACCTGCCACCCCTCCTGCTGTTGTGCACTTGTATCAGCAGCAATTTGCTAATGGAGTCCAGCAAAAATGCTTATGATGAAAAAAAAAATACATCCCGTTTCCTCCCATCAGACATGAAAAAGTTGCCTTTTGCAAGCGGAACATATCAAATGCAATGGCTGAGATTCCCCAGCAGGTGTTGTGATCACTTAATGCTACATTCAAAGACAGAGAGATAAGGTTGTTATCTTGCATCAGGCTGAACTCCAGGCATTACCTGTGTGCACTTCTTTTGTGACATGCATCAAATGTCCTTGCTGAAATGTCTAGGCTTCTTCAGGCTCTCTGTGATCCATAGGTATGCAAGAGCCCACCGCAGGCTGAAATAGGAGCCAGGACCTGAGTTTTTGCTCCTTGATCCAGGAAATTGGTGGAGGTTTGAGCCATACAGAATTGTCTTCCATAACATTCCCATGTTAGCTGAGCACAGGTGGCTGAGATTTTTAAGTATAATTGTTTAATTGTACATTGAAATGGAAAATAACTCTGTATGTGGCTGCATGTATACCAGTGTAGCATGGCATGGAAATTTCCATTGAAGCTAAACAAGAGTTGCAAAGAGCTTAACAGTTAATGATTCAGTAGGGCTGCATCCATTGTCTCTCCAGACAGACAGATGCCAACAGGACTGTGCCTCACTTGCAAGCTGTTTAACTTAAACCATATGAAAAGGATACAATTACAGATCTACGCATGTGCTAATCCGTAAGGCTCCATTTTCGGTGTGTTAGTTCTTTATTCTGAAGCCACTGAAGAGAAAGGATGTTGCTAATCTCTCTCCAGGAAAACAGCCGAAGGCTAAAGTAGGTTGTTAATCTCTGGATTGAAGATATTCTAAGATATTTTGCCTGTGCTGGGATCAGCATATGATATTATACATCTATCTGAATGTAACTTGTTTTAAGTTTGTTTTAGAATTAAGTTTTGAAGTAAGGCTTTTCAACCATATTTTTGGACTGGACAATTTTTATTTCAGGAAGAGTCAGTTTTCATTCTTCCCATTTGCTTCCAAATGCATGCTATTAATAGACTAGAACCTCTTGAGCAGGCTTCCTCAAACTCGGCCCTCCAGGTGTTTTTGGCCTACAACTCCCATGATCCGTAGCTAGCAGGACCAGTGGTCAGGGATGATGGGAATTGCAGTCTCAAAACATCTGGAGGGCTGAGTCTGAGGAAGCCTGCTCAGGAGGTTCTAGTCAGGAGACTGGGTGGTGGTGTTGGCGGGACAGGACCTGCAGTTTCTTTAATAGCTAATGCTGTTCGCATTCATCCAGACTAATATGGCTCTTCCAGTTTATTTTTCCATCCATACCAGCCTGCCCAAGAAGCTTCTTCCATTGTGAGACCCTTCTCTGTGCATACTTGTTGCAGTGTCCGAGCTTGCTGGGGGTAGTTCAAGGTCTTAAGGCTCCATGTTCTTCTCAAGGCACTCAAGAACAAGTAAAGGCATAACTTAGAGCTTTGTGGGACCAAAAGCAAAGCATGGAACAGCTGGGTTGTCTTCACCCAACCAAGCTTCCTGGAGTTGTATTGTATTTCTGCTGCTTATAGGAAACCTGTGAGACTTGAGTGTAGCAACAATTTGCCGACACTTGTGACTCCCAGCAACTTGTATGGTTGGAGAAACCATACATTTAAAGCCCTATGGTACTACTTTAAATAGCCATGGCTTCCCGCAAAGAATTATGGTAGCTGTAGTTTGTTAAGGGTGCTCTCTGAACTAGTTTCCAGAGTGGTTTAAGTCTCTCCCCGTCCCCAGGGAACTTTGGAATTGTAGCTCTGGTAGGGGAAGAACGGTTTCATAACTCTGAGTACCCTTAACAAATTGTAACTCTCAGAATACTTTGGGGGAACCTATAACTGTTTAAAGCGGTATCATAGTGCTGTAAATATATGGGGACTCCTTTCTCTCTGGGTCATCCATTCTCTTCCCCATGGACAACTTACTTACTTTACTTTCATGTTGTGGTGTGAGAAAGCAGCTCCCTTTTTTCTTATGCCTGCCCTGACGTGGATGCTTACCACCTAGCCCCCCACCCCAATAAATGTTCATGCAAGCAGGCCCTGATCCAATAGCTGAGGATGATGCTTAAGAGAAGTTCTTTAGCTTTCCACCAACTCCATTGCTTTTTCTTAGCAATCACACTGTGTCGATGAGATGTAGATAAATGTCCATAAGGGAAATTGCTGGCCTCATTTAAGTATCATCTTGATGGGCTGTGTGCTTGGGTCTCTGAGCAAAAGGCCAGATGTCCATTATTACAATGCTCTCTTAGCAGCACTAATGGCTTATTAGGAATATATAGGTCCCCTTAGCCTCTAATAACAGGCCTTATGAGAGGCAGCGATGCCCCTATTATGACCTGATGAGAAGCTCTTCTCTGCTGCCATTGTGTGTTTGTATACTTGCTGTTGGCTGTTCTGTTCTTGTACTGGCAGATTAGATCAGTCAAGAGATCTAATCCGAGTCAGCATGGCTCAATTTAGCTCTTCTGCACTTTCTGGGTTTGTAAACAAAACAAAACAAAACAAAACAGAAAGAATCGGTTATCTACCTCTGGCTGTCCTGGAATGGTCCTGGAATGGTCAATGAACTTCAGAGCATAGGAATCATAGAATTGTAGAGAGTTGGAATGGGGCTGTCATAGTCATCTCATCCAACCCACTGCAATACATGAATCACAGCTAAAGAATTGCTGACAGATGACCACCCAACCACCGCTTAAAATACTCCAGAGAAAGAAAGCCCACCATCTTCCAAGGGAGTCCAAACTATTAAACAGCTTTCATTGAATGTTCTTCCTAATGTCCCTTCTGGCAATCCCTCTGGAGCAGCAGAAAGCGATGTAAAGAGCCACTTTGAACTGAGTCTGCCCACTGGTCCATCTATTGCCTGTATTGATTGCCAATGACTATCCAGGGCCTCAGGGCTTTATGGTCTAACCCCAATGTGAGGCAGCTTCGTATGTTCCACCCATGTCCAACCTCATCCTTAGCTCCTTCTCCAAAGTACCATTTCCAGGACTCTTTGAGGGTTTGATTAAGACTTAGGCAAAAGGGCATCCTGAGACTTGCCTCTGAATCTGCAAATGGCACCAGCCATGGAACTCATCTCAGTGGTTGATAATTGGCAACTTCCATGTCTCCCTTTCCCCTCCATACCAGATGATTTGTAGATTGAACAAAAGAACATTTCACAAATTCCTCCTTCAGCACTTAAAAAATGAGGCAAGTGCATCAAACCCCGCCATTTTGCCTCCTTTGTTAATTTTCAGATGCATTTTTTTCTCATTAATTTATGGAGAATGGGGGGGAGGATTCAGGAGAAATATTTGGCACAAGGCTAGTATCCTAAGACTGGGTACAGAAATGGAGCGACTCTGGTTTCGATCCTTGTTGACTGACAAAGGTAGCTGTGTGGGCTTGGGCAAGTCTTGCAAGATCCCTGTGAGGATAAATGAGCTGTAAGCTGTAAAGTGCTTTGCACATTGGAAATGGCTGTAGAGATAATTAACAGTAATGGACCTGGCTGTTAGATTCATTTCCACCTTGTTCAGCCATTAATTCCTGGGCAAAAGTATTCTGGCACATGTTTAAATGACTGTGCAAGGACAAAGTGTTAAGGGAGTGCCCATTGTCTGCAGATTAGTACAATCTATTGTGAAAGGCAAATATCCCTGGATTAGAAAAAAAGGAAAAGGAATGAAATGACTGAGCATGCTTGTAAAAACTTTCATTGATTTAGAAGGGACCTATTGAGAAATATAAAAAAAATGGCTGTTGCTGTACTTGTCTCTTTTTGCATTGTACTCTGAGTGTAAATAACATGTTTACTATTCACTGCCATCCTGCTAGCAGCTTGCAAAGGTGAAAGAGGTATGGGCTTTCCCTTCACCAGCAATAACAAAAAATGTTATGTTGTAAGCACATCACTGTTTGCAGAATTGCAAGAGGATAGGGGGTGGAGATGCATGAAATGGCTTCTGAACTCAGGTTCATTACTGATATCTGGAGCGCTTAGAACAGCCAATAGAATTTCAGCCTGATTCCAAAAGAGCCAGTTTAAATCCTTTTATTTAAGGCTGCAATCTTTCACAAGCTTACCTGGTAATAAGCTCGACTGAGCTCAGCGGACTTATTTCAATACATGCAGACAGCTGCATAGTAAAGCGTGTTGTTGGCTGGTTGGTGAGTTAAGCAAGGCATCACATTGCTACTGATGCAGTTTGCTTGAGTTGATTTAGCTGTTGCTCAGGTATACACCAGAAAGGGCATCGCCAAGGGTGTAGGCTGGATTTTGAATCCAAAGGAAACTGGATTCACACCAACATCAGCATGAGATGTGGGGTCCCTGCTGGCAAAGTGCCCTTGCACAGTAGGAACACAGAAAGCTGCCTTATACTGAGTCAGACCATTGGTCCAGACTGGCAGCAGCTCTCCAGGTTTCCAAACAGAGCTCTTTCCCAAGCCCAGCCCTACCTGAAAATGCCAATGATTGAATCTGGAAACTTCTGCATGCAGAAGAGATGCTCTGCCACTAACGTACGGCAAGAGGGCCACCTTTGACACTGGTAGACCCTCCAAGCTGGCTAGTTTATTGGTTATGATGAGAAGCAGTAACAGCAGCATTGCTGCAATCTGTAGAAGATGACTTGCATCCATCCACCATTTTCACATTCCCACACTGTCTAATGTAGTATCACTCCAGGGCACTGTAGGAACATTTAAAAGGTCAGCTCCTCAACTGCCTGCCCTTGTGGCACAGCCAACCCAAGTCTGGGAAGACCCCACATAGGTCAGGTATCAGTATGCCCTGCCAGAGCAATGACTGAAATTTTTGTAGCAGTAGATTTGATCGCCTATGGCAGGGATGGGGAACCTCAGAAATGGGGAACAAATGTGGCCCTTAAGACCTTTCTGTGTGGCTCTTGGGACTATACCCCTCAGAAGCCTTGCTGAAGTGCTTTTATTAGGTTGGAATGTGTCCTTGAACAGTGATGGTACCTATTGGTTGCCTGGATAGATATGTCTGTGCATAGAAGACTTTTGGTGTTCTATGGCTGCAGTGTAGCATTCTGTCACATCCATTGTTCCTCACAGGTTTGCACCTTGCTTTGCCCACCATTGGTGTGTGGCCTCCAAAAGCTTCTCCAAGAATGTAGCCATTGGGACACAAATCTTCCCCACCTCTGACCTTTGGCAAGTCTCTTGTAGTTCTTTAACGTCAGAGAGTAACCTCTGCCTGTGTGATTGTGTCAGCAGGGGATTCCTTGTTGAATGCTTCTGTTGAATCCTCATCCCCTCATTTTCTGAACTATCCATCCCCTGTGAAGTTGAGGGTGTCCAGGTCTTTAGTGTCTGCACATTTGGTGCAGCTGTACAAAAATCCTTCATCTGGTACCTTAAGACTGATTCTCAATTTAAACTTTCTAATGTCTTAATCATTTGTTTGCAAGTTCTGATTTTAATTCTTGTCTCTTTGCATTGTGGTTGCATTCCGTATTGTGTTATGCTTATATTCTGTGGCTTGCTGGTACAAGTTCATGGTTGTACAAAATTGCAACGACTACCTTCATTGGGCCTTTGACATATTCATTATTAATGGTGGCATCAGGGAGACCTGAGGATGACCTGAGAAATTTCTAGGTTTGTATCCCTAATAATCCTAGTTTTCTCAGGAATCCAGTATTTGGGCCTTATACCCATGGTATTCCACATGTATCATTGTGTGTTGCAGAAGACAGTCTGTTGAAAACAGATGTTTCTAGACACTTAAGGACTCAAGGCACAAGCCCATGGCACAAATTTGCATAATGTTTGCACATGCAGATTTAAATCCATAGTTGTCGTGGGGAAATCAAAATGGTGGGTGACTGAGATCCCATCAGCACTGCACATTCCAGTGTACACAGCTGCCCTATATGCATAAATAAAGTAAGATTTTGTTTTATTTAAAGAAAGTGGGGAAATTGGAAGGAGATCAATGGCCCACTGCAAAAGACCCTGGCCTCAGACCCCTTGAGTTGCCTTCTAACAATGCCCCTGATCTTAGATTATGGTCAAAATCCAGCACAGAGGTTGTGTACACACTCCTGCTTACTTGGCAAGCTATGCATTCCCACCCCCGGTTTGGGAAGCAGCGTACACATGTGAGCATGCTGCAGTCCATATCCATCCTGTTGTTTCTTATGAAATACTGTATTTTGATGCATCTTTCCCCAAACTAGCTATGATCCTAACTGAGAAAAAGAGCAATCTAGTTGTGTTTTAAGCCAGTAATATGTGCACAGCCAGTGTTACTGAAGCCCAGTTAATAATTTAGCTTAACTCTCTGTAGGAATGTGAGGTCTGTGAAAAAGGGGGTAGCTTAAACTGTAATCCTAGCCCCACTTACCTGAGAGAAAGCCCCATTGAATTTAGTGGGACTCCCTGCTTAGGACAACACCCTTAAGCTGGAGAAGCCAAGGTGTTTGGTGTTTCTGTTACAAAATTATGTCTTCTTGATGTTTTTTTTATTTATAAAAGAAAGGAACTGAATTTTAAAGAGTGGTTTTACTGTTAGTTCTCTTTTTCTTTTCTCTTTTTGTTCCTCCATTCATCTGAATCACACCTGATCCACTTGGTCCTTTTGTTTTCAAAAATGTTAGTTGTGCCTACTACAATTCTTCCCACCAGCCCCGAAACCCCTGCACCACCAACCTCTCTGACGGATTCCTCTCCTTCCCCTTCTTTAGCTATCCCAAGTTCCAGTATCCTCCCCTCTGCTCCCCGAGATGTGGTCCCTGTTTTGGTCTCCAGTCGATTTGTCCGTCTCAGTTGGCGCCCACCTGCGGAGGCAAAAGGGAACATTCAGACATATGCAGTCTACTTCTCCAGAGAGAGCATCAACAGGTAGGTCCCAATGCTGGACGCCAACATGGATAGCATGTGTAACTTATGCCTGTGTATCCTGAAGAATTCTGCTCCTAGAAGGATCTAAATTCTGCGACCTGCACAAATTAAGATCTTCATAGTTTTGCGAGATTTGTTTTGCTTTTCCTAGTCATGAACATATCAAACAGCTTTATACTGAATCAGATCGCCCAACCTGCTAGTCAAATATTCAAGTAGATAGCATACTGATGATGATGATGATGATGATGATGATGATGATGATGATGATGATGTATTATTTAAACCCTGCTCATCTGACTGGGTTTCCCAAGCCACTTTGGGTGATTCCCAACAGAATATTAAAAACACGATAAAACATCAAACATTTAAAACTTCCCTAAACAGGGCTGCTTTCAGAAGTCTTCTAAAAGTATTGCCTTAATAAAAAGACTTAAGCCTCCTCAAAACAAAGCAAATATATGCTAGTATCAATATAGTATCAAGGGGAGTAAGATTGATAATTCATTGTAAAGTTATTTTATTGAACCAGCGTAAGAGGAGATATTAGCCTGGTTTGAACATAGCCATGGGTCATTCAACGAACTACAAATAAACTGCACCTTGTCCCACAGATGACCTTTCACTTATAGATTCCTGCAGAAAAACACCCAGACCTGTACCACCAAACCCCAGGAAATAATATAATTGTAAAGTTGGATCCCAAGGGGCATCTAGCCCACCCACTGCAATGCAGGAATCTCAACTAAAGCATTCACGACAGATGGCCACACAAACTATGAAACCCATGTATAATTATCATAATTAGTAAGCCAGCCCAGCAGCGATATTGTTCCCCATACTCCCAACTGAATCACACCCTTTCTGCTAATGAAGACAATTGTTTTATGGGTTACAATAGTTATTGATTACAACAAAGACGTCCAACTCCCAAGAGACTGCGATCTACTCACAAAATAAAAAACTGGAAGTGATCTCCCCATTTTTTAGGGGTGCAGGTCAAAGTTGCTGAGCTTTTTTTTACAGAGCCAAGTTTAAGTTGTTGACCTTTTTTAGGGGTGCAGGTCAAAGTTGTTGGACTTTTTGTAGGGAGGCAAGTCTAAATTGTCAAGGCTTTTTTAGGGGGAGCAGGGGGAGCAAGTCAAATCTGGTGAACTTTTTTTGACATGGGTAAGTCAAACTTGTGAAGCTTTTCTTAGGGGGACACAGCACATAACAACAAAAGTCTATAAACAATAAGTCAACCTGCCAGCAGAAACTCCGTCTTCCCTTCTTGAAATCATTCATGGATAAAGGAAAGAGGGAGGGTGGAGCCGAATGCTCCTTTTCACCCGTGGATGAAATGAGCCTGTGATCAACTGCGATCAACTTCTAACAACCGGAGGTCAACCTGTTGATCGCAGTTGACCTGTTGGACATCCCTGGATTACAACATTAGAAGAACCAACTGATGCAACTGAATACAGAAGGAGCTCATCTGTAGCTCTGCCTCACTTTCCACTTTGTCTCCTGTTGAAATGATGGCATCCTTAAGGTGATTTTAAGAGCATGAGTGCCTGGCATTTCCCCCCCTCGAAGAAGGGATTTTTATTTCTGGCTGCTTTTTAGATGTGGCGCCACATGATGCTCCTTCCTCCGCATTTGAGAGGGGAAAAAGGAAAGGGAGGAAAGGATTGACAGTCTTTGAGGCCTGTAGTTATGGGGTGGAGGCGGGGTTTGGCACTTGCGCTGCTGTGATTGGATAGTGGAAGGTAGTGGAAGATGGTTGAGGCAGGAAATGTATGATGGCTGAAGGTAGCAGTTCAGATGCCAGCATTTGGGTGACTGGCTGTGGGGAAATGGTAGTGGTGGGGTGTATGGGGCTGACACTGATGGGATTCTGGTGCTTGCTGGTGGGAGGAAATGGGAGCTTGCAGATTGGTGACGGAGGCCAGAAAGATAGTGGAGAGGTCAAATGTCGGCTGGAGATCATTCGGGTCGTGTGTAGGATATAACTTTTGACCCCCAGTTAAATCAAGAGTAACTCCTCCGCCATCTTGTTTCCTGTTTTCAAATTTATTTCCATACTGGAAACTCACTGACTGGAATTAGTCATAACTTTCTGTAAGATGGGGAAGGAAGGAAATAATGGTGGGACGATGCTAGGGTGTGTGGCTGTAGGAAAAGTAGCTACACATGTTTGGTTGTATGTCACTGCACTTCCACAGTTGTGATGTAGCACTATGACAGTGGCACAGTAAGAAATAGAGGGTGATGGCGGGGGTAGGTAAAGGGTAAAGGGGACCCCTGACCATTAGGTCCAGTTGTGGCTGACTCTGGGGTTGCGGCGCTCATCTCGCTTTACTGGCCGAGGGAGTCGGCATACAGCTTCTAGGTCATGTGGCCAGCATGACTAAGCCGCTTCTGGCGAACCAGAGCAGCGCACGGAAACGCTGTTTACCTTCCCGCCGGAGTGGTACCTATTTATCTACTTCCACTTTGACGTGCTTTTGAACTGCTAGGTTGGCAGGAGCAGGGACAAAGCAACGGGAGCTCACCCCGTTGTGGGGATTCAAACCGCTGACCTTCTGACGGCAAGTCCTAGGCTCTGTGGTTTAACCCACAGCACCACCTGCACTGGGAGTGTCTACCGCGGGGGTAGAGGTATACCTTAATCTACGATTCCCCCCAAGTCATCTTGCACTTCTCCGATGCCAGCAACTTCTTTCTCATTCATTTCTGTATCCTCTCCTTTTCTCGCCTGAACTATTCAGCTTGCCCTTCCCCTGCACATTCTTTGATGTTCCCTGCAACTTTTAGCTCTAGTATTTGTGCCTACTTTAGTACAGCAACCATATCCCTCTCCAGTGTTGAAATAAGAGGCTCCAGTTTTGAGTACTGGTGTTTTGTTATTTAATTGTACCTAAACCCCAGCTTTTTTCCAATTTTTTTAATTGGTTTTCCAAATTTATGACAAACATATAAAAGAAAACATCAAAAAGAAAAACAAACAAGTAAACATAAATGCTAACTGTAATAATTCCATTTTTGTTAACATTTTTTGGTGACTTCCTCAAATCCCCCTGGCTGAATTTCCATATATGCCATTATAGCAGTTTTCCAAAACTAATTTCACCTAAAATTTACTTAATCAATTAACCTCTTTCTTTCTTTTCATTTTAACTTTAAACATATTGTTCTATAACAGCACATATTTAAATCCTAGGCCAATCTGATACTTGCAAGTAATTCTATTTAAGTTATCTTAACATATTTAGCTAAATAGTCCTTAAATTTCTTCCATTCCTCCTGGTATTCCTCCTCCTTCTGGTCGCGGACTCCTAAACCCCAGCTTTTTAACTGCGTAATTTTGCAGGATAGCTTTCAGAGCAAGGTATTAATGTTTTCATCATTTATCATCATGTGCAGAGTGTTGGATTAGAGCTTGAGTTCAAACCCCTATTCAGCCATGAAGCTCACTGCCTGCCCTTGAGCCAGTCACTTTCCCTCAGCCTAGCCTACTCCACAAAGTTGTTGTGATAATAGCTAATCATTGCTATGTAGTCATATTTCTCTATATCTCAGTTACTCTTGCTATTACATTTATCCCCTTATCACTGGAGTGGGGGCACTGAAGCTTCTTTTCCTCAGCAAAACCTTTGGAAAGTACACAATGCCCAAAGTGGTTTTTATTTTGCTTTGCTTTTTTTGTCATCAAAGTGTGAAATGCATGTATTTTCTCCCAACAACTACATTTTAATTAAAGTTGGCATTTCTGGAACTGGTCCTGGAGGCAAGATGGTGTTATTTGTGGGTCCTTGAAATTGCTGTACCATAGAAACAGGAAGATGCAGTGCAGCCTAAATGGGAGGATTAGAAATGTTGATGACATCTTTGGTAAACTGGAGCTGAGCAGTCAGAGATTACCTTCACTCTGAAGCACTGCAGGAGGAGGTAGAAAGTCTTGTTTTTAGCATGGTTGCATATGTTGACAACATGCAAGTAAAGCAGGTTGGATGTTGAGGCTCTAAAATGCATAAGAGATGTTTGTCACTTGCCCCCCCCCATCAGCTTGCCCCTTGGGATTTCAAGCATTCAAATTAAATACTTTAAAAGCTCCCCCCATTCTGCCTTTCTCTTTGAGTGTTTGATTGGGACGCTCAGCCAAATCTGGAGCTCTCCGCTGCACCACAATACAATCAAATAACAATTAAAACTATACAGATATACTGCGCTCTTTATTTTAGAAACATTACCCAGAAACATGAAAAAGAAAAAAAATCCACCATCCATCCAACACAAAAATGAACACCTAATAGGCGCTAAAAGCCAGGCATTCATGTCACACAAATGCCCAGGAAAACAAATAGGTATTTCTTAACTTTTGGGCATCAGGCAACACCCTCCTTGTTATCCTCCTTCTCTATGCTAACAAAATCCATTGCAAAGGACTTCCACTGTAAGGGGTCCCATGGGGATATAGGGATGCACACCAGTGGAACAGATTGCCTCAGAAGATGGTGGCCTCCTCATTGTTGGGTGGTATTAAGCAGAGCCTGGATAAGCATGTAGAGATCCTCTAGCAACAGTTGTTCTGCACCGGCATCAGGTTGGAATAGATGGGAGTCGGGACCCTTCAGACTATGCAATTCCAACTTGTTGATATCATCCTAACAGTAAGCCTCAATTGGCTGCAGGGAAGACAATTCTTCCCTGCCTGTCAAACAGTGCTGGTTAGGAACACACAGTGTCCCTAGTGTGTGGCTTGCAGCTGTAGCAACATGCCAGATGTCAAAAGGGGCAGGGGCGAGGATGCCACCCTTTGTTCCCTCTCAGCGCTACAAACAAAAGAAGCAGGTGGGAAGCGGAAAGTTTAGGACTGGGGAAGCAATGAGAAGGCAAGTTTGGAAATTTATGGAACAGACTCCCCCATAAGAGGTGAAACAAGTTCTGGTTTGGCTTGCAACAGAGCTTCTAGTACAGCAAGTTTTTTAGTTTGGAGGGAAATCATCATAAAAAAGGGGCCACCAAGATCCCTGTGTCAAGCATAACATCTAGTTCTGCCTCTAGCAACAAGTTGTGTTAATTTGCTCATGCATACCCTTGCTTTGCACACATGTGCACATACACGCACACACACATAGGTAGTGACTGTCATGAAACAGAAGATAGAGGCCCATTGAAAAATAGTGTTTGCCCCTTACCAAGTCTGCTACTGTAAAGAATATCATCTATTTTTGCCGGTGGGATGGCTCTGGGCTTAAAATGCCACTTTTAATTTTAAAAAGAAAGAAAAAGAAAACCCATTTTAAAACTTCCATTGTGGCGAGAACTGCCTCCGGTCCTGTGAACTTTTAGGCTTCCAGTGTGTGAACAAAATAAATGTAGTTTCCTTTAAGTGCTCGGGTAGAACACTGAGTCATTTATTGTTTATACATTATTTTTACAAAAGAGCTATTTTTCTCTTTACAATAACAGCAGATCTGACATTAACCTGAGGCATGCACAGAAATTGTCAGACAAATTACTGTAACTCCGCAGTCCTGAACGATTCCTGGTGTTGGAGAATAACAGTAATTTTGCTTGACAATTGACAGTTCTCGTAATGCCAGAACTGCATATAGAACCGTTCTGCAGCACATCTTCAGCTAAGGCATGTCCTTATATTGTAACCGTCCTGTGACATCACACTCAAAGGTTTGACCAGCCTTTGCCAGTCTGTTTTGGACTACAACTCTCAATCAGACCCACCAGCGCAGCTGTTTTGTAGTCCACAACATCTGTAGGGCACCTGGTTGGGGAAAGCTGAGTTAGATGTCCTGGGGCATCCTGGGATTCCTCAAAGGTTTCCCAGATGCTTCTCAGTTGAGAAGCTTAGCAGATGTAAATGGTGGGTGCGCTTTCCTTTAAAGTCTGCTTTTTTATTGCTGTGCTAGGTGGAAGGAAGACACTAGCTTGATGATAGAGCACATGATTCACATGATTCACACGAAAAAAGGTCCCACAAATCAGAATAGCCAATTCTGGACTTGCTGAAAATCTGTTCTGAGCTTGGAGACTGACTGGCCCAATATTACCCAGTGAGCTTCATGACTGAGTGGGGTTTTGAACCCTGGTCTCCCAGGTCATCACCCTCTACTCTAACCACTATGCTGGCTCTTTCCCAATTGTCTCCAAGATTGCAAAATAGCCTTTTGGTGGATACAAGTTACTGTGCCCAAAGAGCAAATCAGTCACATGAATCCAACTGGTAGCCATTACAAACAAATCAACTCTTTGTTCCATCACCCTATTATCTGCACTGGTGAATAGGTAATACATTTCCTGTAAATTGACCAATGACTGTGACCTTTAGGACGATGGGGAAAGATGTTTACTACAAGCCTGTTCTGCAAAATAGCAATTGAATGCATAGTGAAACAAACCCTCAGCTTCCTCTTTGCTACATGTACAGTAGCATGAATCACAGGGGCTATTTAGGCATGCGTGAGGAATTTTTATCTTTGGGAATTCTGATATGAACGGACCCTGATCTGCACCTGCTTGCTGATTGGTGAGAATCCAGAGCCAACGGTCAGATTTCATACTCCTCCGAATGTTGTGATGGGTTTTTCCATTCAAAATGTCTCAAGATGCTTTTAAAAGTAGGCTTAGAAATCCATACTGTGAGAGAAACTGCATTCAAAAATGTGTATTTAAATACTATTTGAATGCAATTTTTGTCCATTGCAGATCAATGCAGAAATGGGACAGACCTGAAGTAGACTAAACCCTAGGACTGTCCATTTGTGTTACTTAACAGGGTAATATATCACCCCAAAGAGCAGGTCCCTGCTATAAGGAGTTTCTAGTAAAATTTTGACTGAGGTAGTAAGGAGACCACAAAATCAAGGGGAGAGCAAAGGTCTTAAAAATATAGAAAAGGAAGGAATTGGAAAAGCAAAGGCAAATGCTTACTGACTTGATTACAGAGTTGCCACACATAGCCTCCCTTTACACCTCCCTTTACACCTCACGCAAACCTCACATATTCCCTCGCAGCTCAGACAATGCCCTTCCCCTCCCAGCCTGCCCAAATCCCCTTCCCTCCCAGTTCATTTCAAGCCCCTCCCCTTTTCAGAGCTTACGCCAAGCCCCTCCTCTCCCAGCTCATGCCAAACCCCTCCCCTTCTCACAACTCACCCAAGCTCCTCCCCTTCTCAAAACTCACCCAAGCTCCTCCCCAACAGTTCACCCAAGCCCCTCCCCTTCTCCTCACAGCTCACCCAAGCTCCTCCCCTAACAGCTCACCCAAGCCCCTCCCCTAACAGCTCATGCCAACCCCTCCCCTTCTCACAACTCACCCAAGCTCCTCCCCAACAGTTCACCCAAGCCCCTCCCCTTCTCACAACTCACCCAAGCCCCTCCCCTTCTCCTCACAGCTCACCCAAGCTCCTCCCCTAACAGCTCACCCAAGCCCCTCCCCTAACAGCTCATGCCAACCCCTCCCCTTCTCACAACTCACCCAAGCTTCTCCCCACACAGCTCACCTCAACTCCAGCCATCTGATGTTGCATTTAATGGGGTGTCAGGAGAGGCATTTCAGGGAGCAGTTTACCAAAGATGAAATCCCTCTCCAACCTTTCATGTACGTAATTTGAAGTAGGTATGCATGTATATGAGTGAATCATGGAAATAACCATTTTTTAGTACCAATTGTCTCTCCACCCCCACCCTCTTTTTAGGGAGAGGTTACATAGGTCACATGTTCACATTTCCTGTCCTTGTGGAAGCCAGTGTGCCTTAGATTGTGTGTGCATCATGGTTCATCTCCCTATGGCAGATGTTGGGAATCTTTCACCCTCCAGATGATGTTGAGCTACAACTCCCATCATGCCTGGCCACTGACCGTACTTGCTGGGCCAGATGGGAGCTGCAACATTTGGAGAGCCAAAGTGCTCAGGGAAACCCCATAATGGCTATTATTCCTGCCTAGATGACCCTTGGGGTCTTTTCCAGCCCTACACTTCTTTGATTTTATAGTAATTTACATACTTTTATTGTTATTAATTTTTGTCCAGGTAGTCTGAAGCAACAGGTGAGAAAGGACCTTGGCCAACCTTTGGTCCGTTTTCATAGTATTAAGTACTGTGCAGTCAGAGACATTATCATGATTCTTCCACCTTGAAGCAACTAATTAGGTGTTTAATAGATTGTAGAAGTATTGGCAGCCCACCTACCAAGTGTGCAAAAATGCTGCAATTACATTTTTGACACCCCAATGCACTTATAAGTCACTCTACGTTCATTTCAGCAAATTACCCTGCGAGGGTTCCATGTTTTGTAAGTAAATGAGTCATATTTGAAACTACCTTTTATTTTACATTTCAGCATTTCAGAGCAATTCTCTCTGTGTGTGTTTTAATGAATTGCTTCTCAAGAGCTCCTAGATGCTGTCTTGTTTTCAAATATAGCTTCGTTATTAATTTTTATACCAAAACCCCTGTTCGTGTGTGTCACCAGAATTTTGAAAGGTTCTCAAAGGCTAACTATTGCATTTTCCTCTTCTGCGGCACAGTAACTCCCATTAAGTCTATACCATAGTATGCTCTACCCATAGAAGAATGCCAGAAGGAAGATGGGGCAGCAATGTAGAACATGACACTCTTAATCTCAATGTCCCAAGTTGTGCAAAAGATTCCTGCATTGCAGCAGGTTGAACTAGATAACACCTGCGGTCACTTCCAATTCTATGACCAGTTGGATCTGTGTGCAGCTTTCCTAGGTGGTCAACATTTGAACTGCAGGTGGCAGTTTCTCAGTGAAATAACTTCAAGTTCTGGACTCACTCTGCCTACTCAGGTTGACCATTAGATCCTCCAGAACAGGAGGGAATCGAAGAGGAACTTCCTGTTTCAGTTGAACTTTGGCTGAGCAACAGGATGTTTCAGAGGTCTGGTGTGCTATTGCATCTTTGGGTTGTGACTTTCCCCTGATCCTGCCGCCTGAAAGTTCTAGTCCAGGCATAGGCAAACTCCAGCCCTCCAGACATTTGGGACTACAAATCCCATCAGCCCTAGCTAACAGGACCAGTGGTCAGGGATGATGGGAATTGTAGTCCCAAACATCTGGAGGGCCAGAGTTTGCCTATGCCTGTTCTAGTCTCATAGGACCAGCTGCTGCAGATGTTATCAGAGGAATGGCCATAGTTCAGTGGCAGAGTCTCTGCTTTCCATGCATAAGGTCCAAGGTTCAATCCCTGCCACCTCCCAACAGAGCTAGGAGTGTCCTCATTTCTGAAACCCAGGAAAGCTGCTGCCAGCCAGTGTGGGCAGTACTGAGGCAGATGGACCATTGGTCTGACTTAGTTTAAGGCAGTTTCCTATGCTCCATTTGGAGCCAGCAGTGGCTAAATAGGCCCCATTCACTGGCTCTGCGCTACAGCAAAATCACTTAGTCTAAAGCAGCATTATTTGATAACCAAAATCCTCCACAGAGAACACATTTTTTAGTAGGCGCATAGGATAATGGTCAAAGAAATGAAGCCAGTTTTGATTTGGTGCTTTATTAACATCAGATTTGGAGTTTTCCTGTTTCAGGTCCATGGGAACTGTGTTGAACAAAGAGGGCTGTGGATTAGGAGAATTAGTATTGAAAACTGACCCCCTTTGCTTTTGAAGATGCCCGTCTGGATCTGTTATTTAATACTCTGTGATGGCTAGAGCTCTGAGACCATTACCCTTTCTCTCCTCAGGCAAATTTGAAACATTTGATCTTTTTGCTATGCTACATTTCTTATTTAATGTTGTTTATGCCACAAAAGCCCTCAAACAGCATGCTAAAGAAAGGTCGTGAAAGATGGGGGTGAACAAAGAAAATTACCCGTTTCTCCCCACCCAAAATGAAAGATGAGCTAGTCCCAGGCCAGTAATTGGTGGTCTATTCCATGAAAGAATATTAAATCCTTATTTCCTTGGGGCTCTTTGTTTTTAACCAACAACATCCACTGAAGGAACATGTGGGGAAAGGGTTAACTCCTTCACCACTGAAAATCACTCCTGAGAGCAGCTGCAAGTCAGAGGAGACAATATCAGCTAATGGTCTGACTTAGTAGTGAGGGAATCTATGTTGTTCTTTTCTTGCTAGGTGGGCAAATTTGTAAGAAATTTCGGGGGAGTGGGTGGGTTGACTCAACTTGCAGATGAAAAGATAGAGGTTAGCTATTTATTCTAATTTAAAAGAAGCCTCTCCAGGCATGTTCAGGATCTAGTCCAGGAAGAGGAATGCAGGTAGATCAAAGTCAGAAGGCTATTGAGATGGATGGGCTTGCCAGCCACTGTTTGCAGCTGGAGAGGCTTATTTTAAATCAAGGATAGGCAACCTCAGGACAGTGGGATGAATGTGACCCTCTGAGCCTCTCTGCCTGGCTCTGAACCTCTCCTCTGGCCATGCTTGTTCTCCCCAGTATGACTTACTGTGGTTTTTGCTCCATAAGATGCACTTTTTTCCTCTTAAAATCTAAGGGGAAATGTCTGTGCGTCTTATGGAGTGAATGTATGGTCCCTGGGGCTGGGCGGGAACCCGGGCTTCCCTCGCCAGCCCCGACAAGCTCTGGGAGCAGCAGGAAGGCTGTGTGCAGCCTTTCCGCTGCTCCTGACCTGCTCTTTGGGGCTGGCGGTGGCTTTCCCCAAAGAGCAGGTCTGTGGGGCTGGCGGTGGGGGAAAGCCGCGCTCCCCGACCTGCTCTTTGGGTCGAGCAGCTCTGGGGTAGCCCGCGAAGCCTTCGCGGCTATCCCTGGCTTTTGCGGGAGGTGGGGGAAGGGCAGTGGCATAGCGTGGGGGGTGCAGGGGGGGCCGGCCGCACCGGGTGCAACATCTGGGGGTTAGGGTTGGGGGCGCAAATCCACGGGTTAGGGGGTACAAATTACTTGCCTTGCCCCGGGTGCTGACAACCCACGCTATGCCACTTGGGAAGGGACAGAGCGAGGCTCTCTCACTTCCCCCACCTCCCGGAAAAGCCCCCAAGAACCGCATATTTTTTTTCTTGAATTCCCCCCCCCAAAAAAAAAAGTAGGTGTGCCTTACGGTCAGGTGCGCCTTATGGAGCGAAAAATACAGTACATTGCAGAATGGGTAAGTAAAATAACAGCAACCGGCCACCCACAGTTTCTTCGAAACAACATTATATTCATTAAGCTGTTTGCTGCTTATTCAGCAGCATTGCCTCATCATTTTCACATTATCAAGCACTTCTGTGAATCCAACTAGAAATATGTGACTGGAAGTATTTCATCCTGACGTCCCCCCCTCCCCTTGTGCTGCTGTTTCTGGTTAGGGAGCGGGCTCTGAACACATCACAGCCTGGGATGCTCCAGCTTACCGTGGGGAATCTGAAACCAGAAGAGACCTACACCTTCCGAGTGGTTGCATACAACGAATGGGGGCCAGGAGAAAGCTCACAGCCCATCAAGGTGGCCACACAACCCGAATGTAAGTATCCTTATTTGTTGGCAGCCATTTGTGTTTTCACATTTCCACAGCCAACTTTTATATGCACACTCCAAATGTTTAAGAAATAATTTCTCATCTTGGAATGGGATGGGCAGCATGAGAATTCTCCCCTTGATTTCTGTGGCTGCACCCCCTCCGATTCTGGACCAGGTTAGTCTTAAGGAATGCATACATTAATTTCATTTGCATGTGTTCATAATGTTTGTTGTGTTTCATTTAGAGCAGAACAGGGATTTGTCTTGGGGTTTTAAATGAAGGGCTAAGATTTAAGTTGGGGGCCAACCAACTTGCCAGAAACTTTTCTTTAAAAATCACTGGGGTAAAATTCATGGGATGTTGGTAAGGAAGCAATGTGGGAAAGTTGTGAGGTGTAGTAAGATCATCGATCGCCCTTTCCTTATCACAAGGAGCTAAAAAGATGCTGCAGTTAAATTTTAAAGACATGGGTTGCATAATGTGTGCCATCAGTGTAGATGATGCTTCTCATCAGCCTTTGGCAACCTGGTGCCCTTCAAGTTTTTTGGTCTACAACTTCCACCAGCTCCAGCCAACACATGAAAGCTATTGTCCAAAACATCTGGAGGGCACCAGGTTGGCAAGGGTTGTTTCTCCAAGTCCCATCTCACATTCTCCTTTCTGTAGCTGATCATTGCAGACCTGAAAACTTTTTCCTAATGGGTTACTTGAATTGGGAGATCCATGTGCATGCATGATTTTGTGAATTAAAAAGAAGTGCCTCTTCTTTCCTCCTTTCACAATAGAAAGGTGTATAAAGCAATGCAGGGGTAGATTGTGTATCTGAATGGAAATGGATAGGAAAACTGTTTTGGGGTATGGGAGCTCTTCTGCGCACTTCAGAGCAACCGTGCCTAGAGGAGTCATGTGAATTGGGTCAATCCAATGAAGAACGCAGAAGTAACAAAGTCCTTGAGCAGCTTTACTGGCCTCACATTGCGCCTGACAAAGCCACAGTGTAGGGATGAAGAGAAAGGAGGTTTTGCATTATTGCCCCTTCAGAGACTCCAAGGCAGAGGAAGGACCATCTGATTGCAATTGCTTGGCCCACTATATATCTATATCTATAGCTATAGCTATAATAAATAATAATAATAATAAATTTTATTTATATCCCACCCTCCCCAGCCGAAGCCTGGCTCAGGGCGGCTAACAACAATCAAATAATCAAACAATCAGATAATCCAACATTCTAAAAATATTTCATTATAAAAATTAATTAAAATCAAGTTGATGGCAACCATTAAGCAAAATTCTGCGCAGGTTGCCAGAGGAGGGAGTCAGGCTGCACCCTGACCAAAGGCCTGGTGGAACAACTCTGTCTTGCAGGCCCTGCGGAAAGATGTCAGGTCCCGCAGGGCCCTAGTCTCTTGTGACAGAGCGTTCCATCAGATTGGAGCCGCAGCCGAGAAGGCCCTGGCTCTAGTTGAGGCCGTATCTGTATCTGTATCTATAGCTGTATCTGTATCTGTATCATCTGTATCTGTATCTGTATCTCTCTCTCTCTCTCTCTCTCTCTCTCTCTCTATCTCTCTCTATCTCTCTCTATCTCTATCTCTCTCTCTCTCTATCTATCATCTATCTATCTATCATCTATCTATCTATCATCTATCCTTGACAACATTTGCATGCTACATTTAAAGCACTATGGTACCACTTTAACAGTTATGGTATCCCCTAAAGAATTTTGGGAGCTGTCGTTTAACATGGTGCTGGGAGCTGTTAGGAGAAATGCCCCCTTCCCCTCACAGAGCTACAATTCCCAGAGTTTGCTGTGAAAATGGATTGATTGTTAAGTCACTCTGGAAGAATACTTTGGGAGAAGCCATGGCTTGTTTAAAGTGGTATCATAGTGCTTTCAATGTATGGGCTCTAGTTACAACACCCTGGGAACTTTTTGTTTAAATCCCTGTTAATTTTGGGCAGGGAGGGGCTCCCCACCCCATGCGACAAAATAATCTCCACTCTATCAAACATCCTTCATTCTATGCATAATCCACCAGCTTTGGCCTCTGCCCTTTCCTGATGTAATCAGTGTGCATTTCCAATTGAATGCCAAGGTTCTTTGTATTATTTTGAAATACCAAAAGTGTGACGCAAATTATCCCAGTTGAGGATTAATAGATGATGGAAAAGAGCATCCAAAACGCACACCCCTTACTCTCTCTTTCTAACAGAATAAAATATGTGCATTCTCTCCAGCTGTAATCAGTTTAACAGATCAGTACAAGTTCCAGCTCTTCAAATAATTATTCTGACTAGAAGGACTAGATTTATATGAAGGGTGGCATATGTGTGTGTGTGTGTGTGTGTGTGTGTGTGTGTGTGTGTGTGTTGCTGGATTAAGCCTTCCCATTTCTTTTAATTATTTAGCTGAAGCCTGCCCACTTTCACTTCCACTCGCTCTCACACTGTATAATTCTACTAGCATATTATTAATCAGGATAGAAATCTCTTGCTGTTTTAAAATTATCTCATCTTTTTCACCCTGCATGAGGATCATATGCGAGCTATAGCTGTGGTTCTTCTAAGAGGCTGCAAGAGGTTGCCAGAGAACAGAGGGCACCAGTTTCTATCTTGTATAGTTGTTGGGTACCAATTTGAATTTCTAAGGCAGCTTGCCTGGACACGGGACAGCTCCAGGGGGGCCTGAAATGAAAGCTTTGAGAGAAATAATCTCTGTAGGGAGAAAGTGTCAACAGAAGCCTGAGGTAAGCTGATCAAGCCTGGAGTGCAATAGGCTCCTTTGCTGTAAGGGAGCTGGCTGGATGGTCAAAGGGCCCTCACTTTTTTTTGTAGTCTTTGCTTTCTGCCAGGATGAGGAGATTGAGGGACTAGAGTCAGAGGATGGAGTCAGAGCTATGCCCTCTGACCAGAAGGACACAATACTCAAGTGTCCCGAATTAAGCAGGACATTACAGATTCACAGAAGCTTCCCCCGCTTCTGTTGGAAGTACATGATGTCTTGTTTTCGTCGCCTCGTCTCTGCCTCCTCCTCCTGCAATGGGGTGGCCTGCAACTGCCATAATGGTTGACCTCTGCCACTGCCATATTCCTGGAAGCGGGCACAGCACACCCAGAAGCACACCACTTCCCATGGCCAGTAGCTTAATAATGATGATGATGAAAATGAAGATGATGGACTTGGGTGGTGCTGTGGTCTAAACCACTGAGCCTCTTGGGCTTGCTGATCAGAAGGTCGGCGGTTCGGATCCCCGCAACGGATGAGCTCCTGTTTCTCGGTCCCAGCTCCTGCCAACCTAGCAGTTCGAAAGCACACCAGTGCAAGTAGATAAATAGGTACTGCTCTGGCGGGAAGGTAAACGGTGTTTCCGTGCGCTGCTCTGGTTTTGGTGTTCTGTTGTGCCAGAAGCAGCTTAGTTATGCTGGCCACATGACCTCAGTCTGTAAAGCGAGATGAGCACCACAACCACAGAGTCGTCTGCGACTGGACTTAACTGCCAGGGGTCCTTTACCTTTATTATATATAATAATAATATAATATAATATAATATAATATAATATAATATAATATAATATAATATAATATAATAATAATTTATTATTTATACCCCGCCCACTCTGGGCAGCTCCCAATAGAATATTAAAAACATCAGTCATTAACAACTTGCCTAAACAAGGCAGCCTTCCGATGTCTTCTAAAAGTCAGATAGTTTTTTATTTCCTTGACATCTGATGGGAGGGCGTTCCACAGGGCAGGCGCCACTACCGAGAAGGCCCTCTGCCTGGTTCCCTGTAATCTCTCTTCTCGCAGTGAGGGAACCACTAGTAGGCCCTTGGTGCTGTACCTCAGCCCCCGGGCTCAACGATGGGGGTGGAGATGCTCCTTTCCATGTGCAGAGTGTGCAGATATCCTGCTTTCCTGTCCCAAAACGTTGGATGGTATGGGAGGACCCTAAATAAGGTCCTGATGGCCTTTCCCCTAAGGATGCAGCCTGAACCTCACCTGTGTCCTCGCTGTGCATTGTGCACTGTGAAGCCTTCCCCCACAACCCAGGTTGTAGGTCACAGCACCAATGAAATATTTGAGGGGGCCACACACACCCCCAGGTTGATGGGCATTGCCATTCAAATGGTGTGTGTGTGCCATGTCTTGTGATCCATTATGCAGGGTGGGGCTTACATACCTCCCCCAATATTTTATTCAAGTTGGCACCCCTGCACGCCAATATTATTTTCTGGGCATCGGGAATAGAGAAACAATAAGCAGTGGGGGTGCTTTGTGAGAGTGCTTAGCTTTCTTGTGAGCGTTTGATTGGAATGCCCACAAGTTCTCATTTGGGGATGAGCAGTCCTTTCGGAAAGGCTTTCCTAGAAACTGGGAGAGACCACTGGAGGGAATTGCAGCCCCTTTCTGCAACCAAGTTTTATCTTTGTTTGTCATTTCTCAGTACTCAAGGGTGATTTTTCCTAAGGGGTGGAAAGGGATAGAACAAAGAGCTAAAATGAGAAACGGATATGTATGGACAGAACAATGGACAGAGAAAGGAAGGCAGAACCTTCCTGCTATGCCTGCTATGCCTGCCTGCTGGGGAGCTTTTAGAATCTGGCTTTACTCTTGACTACATTTCACAGAGCCTAGGACTACACACCACAGAGCCTAGGACTTGCTGATCAAAAGGTCAGCGGTTCGAATCCCTGCAACAGGGTGAGCTCCCATTGCTCGGTCCCTGTTCCTGCCAACCTAGCAGTTCGAAAGCATGTCAAAGTGCAAGCAGATAAATAGGTACCACTCCAGCGGGAAGGTAAACAGCGTTTCCGTGCGCTGCTCTGGTTCACCAGAAGCAGCTTAGTCATGCTGGCCACATGACCCGGAAGCTGTACGCCAGCTTCCTTGGCCAATAAAGCGAGATGAGTGCCGCACCCCCAGAGTCGGTCACAACTGGACCTAATGGTCAGGGGTCCCTTTACCTTCACCTTTTTACATTTCACAGGAAGAATGTAATGTGCAGCTGGGATCTCAGAAATGAGAGGAAGGCAAGCAGTTTGAAGGTACCAACACAGGAAGTGCCAAAGGAGGCTTAGGACTGAACTTGCAGGCCTTCAGTTTCTGCTGCAATTCGACAGGTGACCTTAAGGTCAACCACATAGATTGCAACATAAAAGGGAGGGGGCTTTGCTTAGCGGATCAAATAAATCAAAGGGGCTAAGTAAAACTGACAGCCTTTTAATTCACTCTTTGAATCTGCAGTTTATTGTTGGATTTATCAGCACAATGTGTATTGCTAAAATAAATAAACCCATCTCCCTGTGATAGACAGATGCCAGCAAGATAATCCCATCACCTGCACTTTGTCAATACATACTTGCCAGTCAGCCTGGAATTAAATATTGCAGTTAATCATGCCGTACTGGTCTTTCCTCCTGAAAACGCTTTAAGAAGAAGGAAAATCACGCACACACAATCCAAGCCGCCTGGAAGACATTATTGCATAGATCGATACAATCAAGCTACTTTTGGCTCGGAACCCTTGAAAGGATGAAAAGGAAATGAGCATAACTTTTAATTCAATCTTTTTTTTATTTATCCTGTATAAATTAGAATGGGGAAAGGCTACAATGTAGAGTAGGGGTGGGGAACCTCAGGCTCAGGCATCAATTGCACCCCCCCAGCCCTCTCTATCAGTCCCTTGGGCCTCTTCTCAGGCCACACCCCCTTCCCAGCCACACCCTCTGCCCCAAGCCACACCCCTCACTGGCCTTGCTCCATATCCTCCTTGAGTGTTCTTGGCTGACTGGAATGTGTCCTTGAAGAGTAATGACTCTTGCTTGACTGGGTTGAAGACAGAGACAGGTATTGTTGTTGTTTAGTCATTTAGTCGTGTCCGACACTTCGTGACCCCATGGACCAGAGCACGCCAGGCCCTCCTGTCTTCCACTGCCTCCCGCAATTTGGTCAAACTCATGCTGGTAGCTTCGAGAACACTGTCCAACCATCTCATCCTCTGTCGTCCCCTTCTCCTTGTGCCCTCCATCTTTCCCAACATCAGGGTCTTTTCCAGAGAGTCTTCTCTTCTCATGAGGTGGCCAAAGTATTGGAGCCACAGCTTCAGGATCTGTCCTTCCAGTGAGCACTCAGGGCTGATTTCCTTAAGAATGGATAGGTTTGATCTTCTTGCAGTCCATGGGACTCTCAAGAGTCTCCTCCAGCACCATAATTCAAAAGCACCAATTCAAGTGTAGAAACTCTCTTGCATCTGTTGGCCTGCCCATGTTTGCTTCTGGGACGTGGCCCCAAAGAGGTTGCCAAGAAGGGAATGTGGTCCTCAGGCTGGAGAAGATTGCCCCACCATTGCCCCACCATTAAATTTGTATAGGTATGCCACAATCAAAGAAGTTGTTTTAATCTATGGTGCGGAATTGCTTTAGCACAGGAATGGCTAAACTGTGGCCCTCCCAACGTAATTGGACAGCAGCTCCCATTATTCCTGGCCTCCAGCCATGCTGTCTCGAACAGGTGGCTGTTGGAGACCAACAACTTCTGGAGGGTCACAGACTAGAGTCAGGTTAGTACAGGGTATCAGTTGCACTCCATGATCCATCTCACTCTGTTGCATGAAAAGTGGTGGATAATGGATCGCCAGGAATTCAAGGAATTCAGGCTCAGGCTTCCAAACCTGAGATACTTTAGGTAAAGTATTACTTTGTAAACTACTTATAGGTCCTCAATAGACTAGAAAAGGAGAGAGAGAGAGAGAGAGAGAGAGAGAGAGAGAGAGAGAGAGAGAGGGGAATGGACAGATGGGGCTCATTAACCTGGGAAGGTAGCCCATATAGGAGAAGGAAAGCTCTGATCCTAACCCTGTGCTGCCTTGCGGGATATCTTCAAGAGAAGAAAAGGCTATGGAGTAAACCCTGCACAAATCCAGAGGGAAATCCCTAAGATGCTTGGACGGTGCCTTGTCTGCATCCTTCTGGCAACTCCTGTAGCCTAGCTGGTGCCAAATGTATTGTTCAGCTTTCCTTTGGACCACATCAGCAAGACCGAGATGGGGGTCTTGTCATCTGGGCATCCCAGGACCTCCAGGCACGCAGCGGTTGAACTTCATCCCTGGAAGTGCACTCCATTTTTTCTGGAAGTGCACTCCATTTATTCTCGAGACAGACAGATGCCAACAATATATAGAGAGATAGCATTTTCCAAACTTCTGAGAACTGATTTATAAATTATAATTGGAGGAGCATTTCAATTCTACATCCTCCATTTGTTATTTATACCAGTGTAAATATATGAGCTACCTTCCTTTAGAGAGCTCCCTCTTCTCATCTACTGTGGGTAGGTAATAGTATTAAGAGTGGAGTTTGCGCACGCAGAGTGCTGGATTAGTAGGAGGCAAGGCCAGAATGACGAATCAGGCAGAAATGCAGCAGGCAGCACCCCTTTGTGGTGTTAGCATTCCTGCTCCGTGTTTGCAGTCATGGGATTGTTGTCTATCACATGGCGGTGTATGTTTTCATTCCACAGTGTGGGAAGTGACAGAGACAGGATGTTTTGGTATTACTGTGTTCCATGAAGTGGGACTATTGTCCTTTGTTTTATCTTTCTTTGCTGGCTGATGAGAAAGAAGAAGGAGCTAAAGCAGAATGCTCTGGGTGTATTATATGTAAATAAAAGCCGATCAGCCAAAATGCTGTGCTACTGAGTTCTGTTACGTAAACTGCGAATACTCTGTGGATCCCTAAGTGTGCTGATGCTTCTTGGTATCAGTCGCTGTGATGTTCAGGCTGAAGAAAGCTTTTGAAGCTCCCGAATGATCGACCAGGAGGGAGAGAACATGCCAGTTGGGCATGTGTCTCTGCCAGGGTCCTACACAAGAGTAGGACCATCCTAACAAGTGGATGGCTGAGTGTATGGAGATCACAAGAGAACCTCAATTTATTTATTGTGTCCCCGTTGTCCACTACTGTGCCCCAGCACATATTTTGTTGATGAGCTAACCCACCCCCAAGTTACATGGGGCTATGACTGGGCTTTTATTTTCAATACTTCATGGGAAGTATTTGTTAAAGAGCTTGTCTCAGGAAAGGTTCCAGGTTCGAGGTGGGGGTGCTTTGCACCCACTAATGGGTGGAGGCTCCAAACTTTCCTTATAGAGCAGCTCATTCTCCTTGCCTTAAAAAAAATAAAATGCACTCCAAGTGTCCACCATTTTGGTTTCCCTGCAAAATGGTGGCTGCCAGAAGCTTTTGAAGCTTCTGATAATGAAATTGTTTTAAAAATTGAGTGAGCCAGCACGGCGGCAAGCCAAGAGTTAATGAATGTCACTTCTTTAAAGATTCCCCAGAGTTTGCCAGATGGTTTAACTTGTTAATGGCCTTGTCTTTAACTGTAATTATTACTAAGTAGATTAGTTATTACCTGACTCATGTTCGTTTTAATTTAACTCAGGGATAAAATAATAATAATAATAAAACCGAATAGTTTTCCTTAAAAAAGAAAAAAGCCTACTGTCTCCTTTGAAAAGCACCAAAACATGTAAGACTCTAATAATAACCATGTAACTCAGAGTGAATTTGAATTAGTCTATATCTTCCTTAATCCCCAGCAATAGCATCCAAAGGCTCTTAGCAAAAGAATGCCTGTAAGTCAAGAACATGTTCTACATTCAAAGGCATATAATAATGTTGAATACCAGGAAAAGTATTAAAAGTATCCTTGAAGGATTACACCCCTCTCCTCTCCCAGCTCCCACATTTGGGGCAAGGCTTTTACCCAGCTAACACTGCATGAGTGTTGCACCCTATAGTCACCTTTGACTGGATTTAACTGTCCAGGGATCATTTACCATTTACCTAGTCCCACTTACTTGTGAGTAAGCTGCATTGAATTCAATAGGATGCACTTCCGAGTAGGATCAATTCAGTAGGATGTACTTATGAGCTTAGGGTTGCGCTAGCACCTAGGATCGTGTCAAAAACATCATGTATGGGTGGCCAAAGATACCCTAAGTGATACAGGCAGCAGTAGAGCTCAGTTCTGTAGGATGGCTTTGCTTTCTCCTTAGGGGAAAAAAATTATCTTCTGCTGAGGAAGACATTTGTTTTAATTGTACTCTGTTATACAGAAGCGTTTCTCTGAGGCCTAATGAGCTGCAGCTTATATTTTTGCAATGCCCTTTCCATGTAAACTTTTAGCTGGCACAATTATAGCAGCAAAACAACATCCGCAATCATAATAGCATCAGCAATTAGAACAGGAGCATTCCAAGCAATTATCTGCAAGGATCCCCTCCTATTTAGTATAGCTACTGTATGGCAAGGAGTTCTTGTTCAAAACAAAGCAATCTGAGCTTTGGCCACCTAGTTATACATTATCTGCTTGGCTTTCCACAATGATCTCCTAATTTGTTGTCCAGTTCTCTACTTCCTCCTATTTTCTGAAACTGATCCTACACTGTAAGGCTTGCAGTGATTTTCATAGACTTTCCGATATGGATATCCATTAGTTGTATGGACTGTACAAAACTTGTATGGTTTTAAAAGAGGATCAGACCCATCAATAGAGGATAAGGCTACTCAATAGGCTGTGCTATGCACCAGATTTAGCGGAGGCCTGAGCCAAATCAGACATCTTCAGAGGACCTCGATATTGCATTTACAGTGGTACCTCTGGTTATGAACGCTTCAGGTTATGAGCTCCACTAACCCAGAAGTAGCTGCTCCTGGTTGAAAACTTTGCCCCAGGATGTAAACAAAGATCGTGTGCCAGAGGCGTGCACGCAGCAGGAGGCCCCATTAGCAAAAGCATGCCTCAGGATAAGACTGGTTTCAGCTTAAGAACGGACCTCTGGAACGAATTAAGTTCATAACCAGAGGTACCACTGTATTAATATTGCACAGTTTGAAGCGACCGGAAGCGTAAGAGCTGACTGCGAAAACAAAACAGTGTCTCTCTCCCCCATTCCAGTCTGCCTTAGCCTGCCTAAGGCTATGCAGCTCTTTTTGGAGAGCCATTTGTTCACTGTTGTGTTCAGAAAAAGACTAACAGCCAGGGCTTTTTTTCAGCTGGAACTCACCAGAACTCAGTTCCAGCACCTCTCAGGTGGGCACCATTGCCATTATAAGAGATCAAAGGAGGCATTCATGGTGAGTTCCAGCACCTCCTTTTCTAGAAAAATAGCACAGCTAACAGCTACCACCCTTTCAAGATTGCGAATTTGCAACTCAATACCTTTGTCACCTGATCTAAGGTTACAACAGTTTAGAGTAACAGAAAACAATCAACAGGTAATTAGGATCGAAAACCTTGGCCAAAAGGAAACAAGATTAGAAGATATGGACCTGGGTATGAATTAATGAATAAACAAAAACTGAACAATTATGGGTGCCTGTCTTGGTATATGACCACAGCAAAGAGACCCTTGAGGGAATAAAGATCAAAAATATATTGTTTCTCAGGATTGGAGGCTAAGTTGGTGTGCTGGACAGGAGGAAGACTATTGTTGACTTTTATCCATAACAGTATTCAGAGAACCTCTTTTTGTATGGAAAGGAAATGAATTTGAGATGCCTGGAATTGAAGACTGGGGAAAAAAAATATTGTCTAGCAGAAGGAGAATAACTGGATATCATCCTGTAGTGAACATTTCAAATATTTTAAAGAAATCTCATATATACAACTGACAAATGCCTTCCATTACGTCGTAGTTGCAACACCCTATAGCACCCCCTCAGCTCAATGCCCAGTGTGGGGCAACTGGTCATGCTGCCCTAAATCTGCCTCTGTGGCAGCAGTTATCCTGTTTCTCCAACACTGTTTCCAGTCACCCACAGCTTCAGGGGTTGGAATCACTGTTAGTCTCCAGTTCCCATCAATCCCAAGCAGAATGTCCAGTGGTCTGGGAAGATGGAAGATGTAGCCCACCAGTACATCTAGAGGCCCATAAGTTCTCCATCCCTGTGCTACCCAAGGCAAGTTAGAAGTTTCGGAAAGTGCCTTATTCCATGACATGCTGATTTAAGCAGTCAAGAAAAAGAAAAGAAAACAGAATATGTTGAGGCACTCCAGAGTGCTGGAAACAAGTCTAGTGAACCGCATTCAAAGTGTGGTTTTTAGAGAAAGAGATAGATAACTGAGGGTAAATGATCAATGAGATCATGTCGCAGGGATCAAGAGAGAGAGGAGCATAGCTCATTGGACCCCAAAGCTTCCCTATTATTGCAGTGTGCCCATGACTAGTAAATAATAAATACCTTGTTAATCTGAGCTTGAAGGATTCTCAAGCTACTGCTGCATTGATCTAACATTTGGATCCCCTTTCAACAACTTGGTTTGGACTTGGCTTTTAAAGAGCACTGTATTGTTGGGAAATGCTAGTTTTTTGACTCCAGCCTCTGTGCCATAATAACTCAAAGAAGGATTTAGCTTCTAGCTTTCATATTCTTTCAGCAAGCAGGTTGTTTTCGTTTTTCTCCTTCGATTTTTTTTCTTTTTTAAACCATGGGACACATCATCTTCTTCATATGAAATATTTCACACTTCAAACTGGCTGAAAGGCTGCGGTCAATTTCCCTTCTTCATCTTTAGGTCCATCAAAGGATGGTTGTGATTAAGCGGGCCTTGAGTAGCTTGGCTGTGTGTTTTGTTCACTTTGGGCCTGACATAATCTGAAAGGCTTTGGCAATTACTATAAAGCAAAACAGATCTAATCTCTCCCTTCGCGAGAGAACACAAACAATTTTAGATGCTTTTGAGATTATTCCAAAACTCCCGTTTGATGGTCTACTATGGAAATCTATTTGTCTTCTTCCAGCTCTCTGTGCACTAGCCTAAATCTGCCAGCGGGGTAATGAACTTCTTATCTTTTGAATACCAGAGCTGGAATCAGCGTAATCATCCCTGTTGTGGTTCAGTCAGGGAACGAGGAGTCTCTGATGTTTTCAGCAGATATGGCCCAACCATGTTTTCTTTCCATAATGGCATTATCAATCTCCACCTCTCCCAGCCAGTCTTTGGTTTGGAGGGTTTCAAGAGCTGTGTTGACTTCCTCAGTTACAATCTCCCCAATTACAACCTTAAAGACCGCCTTTCCCCGGACTCTGTGTTCCTCGTCTGAGGTCCTTCTTTGTGTGCCGCCTTCTCGTGGTGTCCAGAGGGTGGCAACATGAGAACGGGCCTTCTTTGTAGTGGCTCCCTGTTTAGGGAATGCTCTCCCCATGGAAAGTATATATATTTTTATGCACTAGGGGGAAATGTTCCTCTTTGACCAGGCGTTGGGGTGATTAATATTCTACAGCCTTTTAAATGTATCGGTGGGAAGTAGGGGTTATTGTTATGCTGTTTTGCTTTTACTTTTTTTTTAATCCTGTGTTTTATTCTGTGAACTGCCCTAAGATGAAGGGTGGTATGTAAAGTTAATAAATACTACTACTACTACTAATAATAATAATAATATGAATGAATGAAATCTTTATTACTAAAAGCTATAAGCCGTCACAATTGGTCACAATGCGTAAAATACAAATAATTTAAAACTGAACAGCAACAACAGCAAAGCAAACATACAAAAAAGAATAATAATAATAATAATAATAATAATAATAATAATAATAATAATAAATTGCCCCATCAGACCATTTTGACCAAGCCAAACCCATTTGTCCTATATAATCTCAGGTGTGGGGCATGCCAAATGTAGGGGCAGGCTAGGCCAAAAGGGGGTTTGAGCAGCCCAATGCATAGCCCCATACACAGCATTTTCTAGACCCTGATCATTGGGACTTGCGTAGTACTGTGACTTTGCTTGCAATGTTTGATGTTAAACTGCATTGTGGGGGTGGGGAAATGGGTTGGCTGATGTCATTGCTACATCAAGTGATTGGCAAGTGTGTGATTCCATCCGACCTTCCAGATGTAGCCCACTGGAGGAAGAGGAAAAGAAGGATTCAGCCCACCTGCCAGATTCATTTAAAGGTGTCCCAGTGTGAAATATATTCTTAGAAGCACTTTAATATTTAATTGGTCCCACAAGGGTCCTAATTTAGCTCATGACACCATTTCCCCCAAACCACAGCCACTTGTGCTATCCCTATATCACAAGGGTCATCTTGGGCTTTGTTTGAGACAGCAAAATGTCTTGAGACAGTCCTGAACATAAGGATCTTGGAATGAGGATCCCAACCTGTATGGATCATCAGCAAAGGTGTGTGTGTGTGTGTGTGTGTGTGTGTGTGTGTGTGTTGTTATTTTCTCTCTCTCCCTTGCCAAATAGCTGTCGTGTCTTCTAAACATGTTCAGAGCAAAGGAGCAGGGATTTCATTACATTAATAATTACATTGCCTCCAAGTCTTTTGAAGTTGCATCACCCCCACAGAAGCCCAGAAGCGGGTTTTATAGAAATGTCATTAAAGCTGTTAAGTGCAAGGAGACAGAAGGAGATGAAGTAGGGGAGGGGAGGAATCGCACACCCACACACTATCAAGGCATGCTCTCTCTATTATGAATAAAGTCAAATGGCTTCCTAAAGGGGTGATGCTGGCAGTGTTTTCAGTCTGGAGGATCAGGACAAGGTTTGGCAGCTTTCCTTCAGCTGTTGATCAGGGGCATTTATCCAGCGGGGCATTAGGCAGGAAGGAAAGCCATGGCTTGGGTCTACCTTCTCCTAGGAAGACGCAGCCACTGGTCAGGTAGGTGCTAACATTCTTTGTGAACTGCATGCCTCACCTTCCTGCCTGGTGCCTCAACCCGACCACTCCAGCCTGACCCACAGTGATCCACAGCTGTGTGTACCCAACTTATCTGAGGCACTCTTTATATGCTCAGTTTGGCTCAGGCCTCTGCTGAATGGGGTGCAGAGCCCTAGTACAGGCGTCTCCCCACTTGCACACAATGGTCTCACTTGCAACCTTGTTGCACAGTGCCAGGACCTCCATCCATCCATCCATCCATCCATCCATTCTAACCTGAAATAGTGAGAGAGAGCTGGAAAGTCCTTGTTGCTTAGGGGGAGATTCTCCCCAGAACCCAAAGAGGATGTCAGTGATCCAGAAGTCCAGAAGAAAGACTCCAAGGGTTCCAAAATGGCGCAAGGGAGCTCTCGCTGCTGCCATGCTACCCTACTCAACAGCTGTTGGGTGGGAAGCTGCTTGTACTGCAGTGGGTTCCCCCACTTGCGTGCATTTTGCTTATGTGCACAGGGGCCCAGAATGTAATCCCCGTGTATGTGGGGGAGTGTCCTGTATTCAAACAGAGGTTTGATGGCCTTCTGTTATGGATCCATTAGTTGCGTCCTCCATTAGCAGGAAGTTAGACTTGAGTCTCTTCCAGCTCTACAATTTTATATTCTTGGGGAATAGTCTAATGTACAGTTCGTAAAAAAAGAGATTCCGACACAGCCCTCAAATCAAAAGGAACTTTTAAAGGAGAGGAAAAGCAGACCATAAATGTTAATTTTCAGTAAATTGTTATTTAACAGTGGGGAATCTATGGAATTATTGAAGACTTTCTGCACACTGAGGAACAAAGCACATTAGTTCAACTGCCTGTCTTGCAACCAAATGGAAAGCTTGGGGAATTGAAGAACCAACACTCTCACTCTATTGATTTCACAACTGAGTATTAATATTAAATGCCTTTTAAAGTCCATTTGTATTGTGTGTGTTTTATGACATGAGGCTGTCAGCTTTTCATTGATTTCTACTTTTTGCATTTAAAGGCTGCACGGGAGGCAAAATGGATAATGCATGCCTGACTGTGTCTTTTTTCCTACAAAGAAAGCAGGAAGTTGTTACCGGCATTTAACTATACAAATGCCTCAAATGGGAGGGATAACGAGAAAGCAATAATTAATATTGCTTGCTCACAGTAAAGTAACATTGAAACATCCCAGGATTCTCCACCACCCAGGGTATCTGAAGATGTGTGCATGCACAGGAAAGCTCATACCAATAACTAACTTAGTTGGTTTCTAAGGTGCTACTGGGACGCAGGTGGCGCTGTGGTCTAAACCACAGAGCCTAGGGCTTGCCAATCAGAAGGTTGGTGGTTCAAATCCCCGCAACAGGGTGAGCTCCCATTGCTTGGTCCCTGCTCCTGCCCACCTAGCAGTTCTAAAGCACACCAAAGTGCAAGTAGATAAATAGGTACCACTGCAGCGGGAAGGTAAACAGCATTTCCGTGGCTTTGTCATGCTGGCCACATGACCCGGAAGCTGTACACCAGCTCCCTCGGCCAGTAAAGTGAGGCAAGCGCCACAACCCCAGAGTCGTCCGCGACTGGACCTAACGGTCAGGGGTCCCTTTCCCTTTACTTTTAAGGTGCTACTGGAAGGAAATTTTTTTAAAAAATTAAATTTTATTTTATTTCGACCCAGGGGCGTAGGAAGGGGGGTGCGGTTCACACCGGGTGTCATCTGTAAGGGGGGGGTGACAAAATGACAAAAATATGTGTTAAGTGTTACAGTGTTACTGAATTTTAAAGCATTCGAATCCAGCCACATTGCCTCACACCCAACTTTACTGAGGAATGTTGTCACAGGACTACAGGGGGAAAGATGCAATAATTGAAATTCCCTTCCTCTTCCACTAGCAGGTCCTGTGATAGATCAAGGACACTTCTACAAATGGGAGCGGGGGATTCCTTTTATGGGTGGAAGGACTTCTTTGGAAACAACCCCAAAACTCTTAAATCCCAGCTTTGCTTTTGTATTAACATAATTCTTGTTTGTGTTTCTTTCAACACAGTGCAAGTTCCAGGACCGGTAGAAAACCTGCGGGCTGTATCAGTATCACCTACCTCAATTCTTATTACATGGGAACCCCCTGCCTATGCAAATGGTCCAGTCCAAGGTTATAGACTGTACTGTACAGAAGTAGTTACTGGGAAAGAACAGGTGAGCAAATGAACACATGGGCAAAAAAACAATGAAGGGAGGGAGGGAATCATTCATAAATTTAGTTCCCTAAATTAAATGCAGGGTTTCATTGCAGCTTCAAGTCCTCTTCGCAGAATCCATCTGAAATGGGATAAGTTCTCAAAATCCTCACCACCTAGAGCTGAAATGAAGAAGTTTTTAGGAGGCCTCAAAAATGAAGGCATCTAGCTAATATTATCTGTATAACAATTTAGTGCAGTAATAATTTTTGCTGTTTCCTTTGTGCCCAGAATATAGAAGTTGATGATCTGTCATACAAGCTGGAAGGACTGAAGAAATTCACAGAATATACCCTACGATTTCTGGCTTACAATCGTTATGGACCTGGAGTTTCAACTGAAGACCTGACAGTCAGAACCCTTTCGGATGGTAAGGCAGAGCAAATAATATACGGACAGGAGAGAGGAAGGGGGTAAATGGGCAGACAGTGGTACAGTCTGCATCTCTTCTTATGCCAAGCACTGCCATTGTGAGTTGCTATTCATGTATCAAATGCTTGGTGGATTGGCCCACTGTGGAGGAGGTGGAAACCCTATAAATTGACTGAGACAGAGTGGTAGGTTGGCTCAGCCCTTTGCTCAGGGTTGCCCTTTGAAATGGTTGTGAGGCGTTAGCCTCCAGAAAGTATCTGCAGGTTTAGAGATCTGGATGGGGCAGCATAGGACCACAAAGAAGACTGAGAAGAAGCAGGAATAAAACAAAAGAGTAGAACCCACATGACCCAAATTCTGGAACCATTAAAATAGCCTATTTCAGTGTTTCTCAACCTGTGGGTCCCCAGATGTTGTTGGACTACAACTCCCATCATCCCTGACCACTGGTCATGCTGGCTAAGAATGATGGGAGTTGTAGTCCAACAACATCTGGGGACCCACAGGTTGAGAAACACTGGCCTATTTAAAGCAACTCACCCAAGAGGGAGTTTGAGTTGAGCTCACGAACAGCTACATCCAGATGTTACGAAGGTGGGTACCAGTGCAGAAGAGGGGTGAGAGTTAGTATCACATTAGTATTTCCCTAATATTCCAGATCACTGAGTCAGAATGTGATGACCTGGTCTGAACAAAGACATTGGATTCTTATCTCATTATACATGACAAAGCCATTTTTCACCTTCTCACCCCTTGCTTTTTCCTGTAACACCTATTGCAGTCGTTAAGAGCCGTCAACAGGCTCATCTCAGCTATCTGCCAACCACCCATTCCCACCACCCTTCTGAGCAATACCCCTCCCCACCTTCTCACTATATAGAAGGATCTGGCAACTTCTGTTTCAGTGTATCTGACGAAGTGTGCATGCACACGAAAGCTCATACCAAGAACTAACTTAGTTGGTCTTTAAGGTGCTACTGGAAAGAAAAGAAATTTTTTTGTTCAGAATGTGATGTCTCAGTATGATAAGGAGGGGTGGAAGAGAATTTGTTCGGTTTGCACTTTTAAACGAACCAAAATAATCCGCACCTGCCTGACTAATACACAGATCAGAACCCAATCATCCTTCAGATTTCACACTGCTCCAAATTTTCGGATACAGTTCTTGGCTCAAAAAAAAAAAAAAAAAAAAAGTACCATAAGGCATAAAAATGTGTGTGTGTTAGAATACAGAAATGTATACCTTGAGATAAAATGTATATATATTTTTTAAAATGTACTGAATTATTTAAAACAAATCTCGAATTAATGCATCAGGTTGGCCAGTGTGAGAATGGGTTGCTGGATTAGAGGGGTCATTGGCCTGATCCAACAGACTCTAATAATAATAATAGTAGTAGCAGTAATAATTAATAATAACAATAATAATAAAATTTGTATCCCGCCCTCCCCAGCCAAGGCCGGGCTCACAGCAGCTAACATCATAAAAACAACACAATATGCATAAAAACAGACATCAATTAATTATAATAAATCTTAAAATTAATTCAGACAAGTTAAAATCTGGGCAGGTGGCAATTATCAGGTTGGAATTGAGAGTGGTTAATACTTGCTACCAGGACCAACTGTTTCCACGGATCACACAAGGACCTGTGAGTGGGTTGGGGGCCTCCTTCGGGCTTGTTTTATACAAAGGAAAGTAAGTCAAACTGCATCCTGCCCAAAGGCCTTGTGTCCTTATACATATTTTCACACATTTCCTGACCCTTGTTATTGCTGGCCTGACCCCAACTTGAATGTGGGATGGTGATGGCAGAAAGACTTGGAATTGATCGCTCTCCCTTGATTGCCTCGCAGTGATAACCTGTGGTTACTTGAATAAAACCTCTTCAGTAACCACAGAGGACTGTGTGAGATAGCCATTCATTTCATAAGGCTACAAATATCCTTTTCAAAGCTAAGTAGATCAAACCTCTTTACAGATGTTATTGTAAGCAGCACTGTTTATTACCTTGTAAAAGTTAATTTGTGATACCGCTGCCTTCTTTTTTTTGGAGAGCTGGTCTATTATTTCCACCGCTGACATTTCTCTAATACATTTTCAAGTGGCACTTTCACCTATCCATCTAATTGAGATACCTTTTTATACTACAAAACAGACCTTGGCAGAATAAAATACCTCATGCGTATAATTATGAAAACAAAACATACACACACACACACCAACACAATTGGGTGAAAAAATTATATTGCACTTAATTTATGGAGATTGAATTGAGACTCTGAAGACCAGGATGACAGCCTCAGTGCTGAACTTTGACTTTCCGGGAGAAAAAGGGAGATTCATATTCATGCAGGAATTTAGAAAGTTAGCTCATAAAGTTTTAATTCTTCTTGAGCAGAAAAGCATCAAGAGACGAATGTTTTTAAAGAAAACCTTCCGCTCAACATCAAGGTCTGCTAATGAGCTAGAGAGCTCTGATAACCTCAGATTAATGACAGCAGGCTGAATCGAAGCATATATTTTATTTTATTCAATGCATTTATAATACCACCAGGGCACTTTATGATACACTTTGTTTATTGATGCAAAACACTTGCCCTCTCAATCACCAGAGTCTTCTGGGTAGTTCACATGAAGTCCTAACAACATACCGTTAAAACGTTAAAATGTGTTGTTGTTTTTAACAAGACTCACTGAATTCTGTCCCCTGTGTTAAAACCAGCTCAAGTAGTATTGAAACATGTCAAAACCCAGTCAAAATAATTGATTCAGGAAGGGCAAATTAGGCATTAAAATGAGAATCAAATTATCGCCCCTCCCATTCTCTTCACTTCTCTTCTATCTCTTGGTGAAGATATGAGCCCAGAACTTTATCCTGGACAACTTTCTGAGAAGTGAACCAAGTAGTTAACTAGCACCCAAAATATGTGGTGTTGGTTATATTGTGACTTTTTTTTTAAAAAAAGCAGCAATTAAATTCTCGCAGGCTGGCTATTGATGCTTCATTATCTGGTGAATCCATCTAACAATAGTTCTGTGGAGCTATTATTATTTTAAATAAGCAGGGAACGCCCTAAAAGGGGACTTCACAAGGTAAAACCCCCAGAACAACTATTTTGGGTAAAACCAATAAAGAAATTGACAGGAATGGACAAGGCAGATTGATCACGTTAAGGCAGTATATGTACGACCATGATAAGTGGTTTGAACCGTTAATATTTTCCTTGATCTAGTTATTTCTCACAATCTGGTTTTACAATTCCTAGAACTGGGAGAGGAACAGTAATTCTATGTGATTTGGTCTCTGAGCTTATTGGATAATTCCTTCTTATTGATCTTTCAGAGTAATAGGATTGACCCATTCAAGAACTGGTACACTATGCAGCAATGTCTGCCCGGAATAATAATAATAAAAAGGAGACTGCCATATGAAATGGCTGGAATATAAAGCAGCATGAAACAAATCAATAACTGTATCTATAATCACATTGCAACTTTTAATTTTTCTTTCGCCAGTTGTAAATATGTGCTCATTTCTCAAAAGTAGGACAGATTGTTTGAAGAATGGGCCTTTCCAGAGATGCTGTCAATGCAAGGGTCTATCTCATTATTCGCCTCTTCAAAATAGCATGAGAATGTTCATAGTCATCACCAAATGCACAGAACTATTCTGAATTCATCAAAATATCAAAACAGGAAGATGACTTAAGCCAAGTGGTTCATCTAGCTCAGTGTTGTCTGCATCAGGGACACGGAAGCTGTGCCCCTACAGGTCAACGGCCAGTGGGACCAAGAGAGGCATAAAATGGGGAGAAGCAAAGGCAGGCACACAGACTTAGTCTCTGATTGTTTGGGGAAAACAATGGAGGAGACATGGATGGCTGTGGGGAGGCTGGGATCTTTAGTCCTGGCTACCTCCTTATAGGGGCAGGACTTGAGTTGATGTGGTTATTAGGCCTGACACTCCTGTGCAGATCCTGTTTTGCTAATAAAAAGTGTACTCCAGCTTGTTCAGTGTGATTTACTGCTGGCTTGTTCCTGTGCCCTTGTCATGTGTTGTGTCCTTGGCCAGATTATTTTCACTGGGTTTCAAAATGCTGCTGTACTACTTGAGCTGGTTTTAACAGTTATCCATTGAGACTTGCACTTCTTTGTCTTTTGTGATGTAAATTTGCAGCCAAAACTACATTGGAAAGTCCATTGGAAAACATGCATAGTGAAAATAACACACGTGCACATGAATACATAAGACAAAATTGCATATAAAAATGGGTATATTAGAAAAAGATGCAGATGATTCTTGTGAAGGCTTGTTTTTAAAAAGAAAGTCTAAGGTGTCATGGAGTGAACTGAAGGGTGAGAAAAATGAGAAACTAAGAGAAGCTGAGTCATCTGCTTCTTCCTGAGGAGTGGTTGTGCCCCAGTTTCCTCCATAATAAAACTGCCTGATACATGTTTTTAATGAGAATATTTTTACGTGAAGCTGATCACCTATGGATGGAAACACTTTCAAAGTTGTCAGTGCTTGCCCCAAACTGTGCAAGGCAGCAACTGAAGCTATTTAACATGTAAATATGCACACCAGTGTTTGAGGTCAACTTTTGATGTTAAAACATTTCATTTGAGGAAACAGGTGCATCTTGTTCTTATTTATAACACCCTGATTGCTTTGATCTTTAATTAAAATCTCAATCTTGGTGCTATAACAGCTTGATCTTTCAGAATTAAACAGCTGATATCATAATGTACACGCAAATCAGCTTCCGAGCTTTGCCGGTGCCTCCATGATAAAAGTTACCATTCTACATTTTGCATGATAGCAGTTCATGTCTAAGACAGGTTCAAAGAGATTTTACATCATGTTGTGTTATAATATTTAGTAGGTTTACACCCTGCTTTTTGAACTGAGTCCTCCATGTGGTTCACGATCTTTATAAAGGACAGCCAATACATTAAAAGACAATATATTTAAAACTAAACTAAACTGAAAAAACAGTCTAGATGGGGTAGGAGGATAAATGTGGGTCACATCGACACTTTTCATTTAAAGCCTATGGCTTCCCACAAAGAATCTTGGAAAGTGTAGTTTGTTAAGGGTTCTGGCAACTGTGTGTGTTGGATCACACCACAGGTCCCGCTAAATCAACATCTGGCTTCCTGTAGCGACCAACCAGATTCCTATGGGAAGCCCACAAGAAAGTAAAAGGTAAAGGTAAAGGGACCCCTAACCGTTAGGTCCAGTCACAGATGACTCTGGGGTTGTGGCGCTCATGTTGCTCATGTCGCTTTACTGGCTGAGGGAGCCGGCGTACAGCTTCCGGGTCATGTGGCCAGCATGACTAAGCTGCTTCTGGCAAACCAGAGCAGCGCATGGAAATGCCGTTTACCTTCTCGCCGGAGCGGTACCTGTTTATCTACTTGCACTTTGATGTGCAAAATTTAGAGAAGTGTGAAAACCAAAGGATAGCTTTGTTCCAATCCGCATGTTCGTCTGAGAAGATCTAATTTAGTCTGTTGGCTAACAAATATCCTGCTGATTACAACGGCCAATGTTTTACATCCCTGATCCCAAAGGTAGGGGATCCATGCACATTTCTTTCCTGCCTTTTACTACTAGAATACATTTTCAAAGCAGCCATCAACATTAATAAAAAACAATCAATTAAAAGGTATAAGAACAATCAAGAAGCAGCAATAAAAAAGCCAGTCGTAAAACAATCAGCAGTCATAAAAACACTAATCAGTAATAAAACAGCAAGAACACTGTTAAAATATTATCCATTAAATCGTGTCCTCCCTAAAAGAAGGCATGTGTTGCAGTGAGATCTGGAAACTGACCTCCTGTTTGTGGGTGGGTCTATTGGATAGCCACAACACCTGATTGGTAGGTCCCTCGTTGCTGGGTTTAATCTGGCCAATGGGGTGCAGTCTAAACGGATCGAGGAACCTATATAAACCCATTCACATGACCCAGAGCTTCTTCTTTTGGCTCGTGCATCGGAACACCCTCCCACCTCTCCCTAATTTTAGGGCATCTTGCAATTGACCTTGCTATGCCGTCAAGTGTCATCTGTCATTGGGACAGGGGCACAGCAGGAATTTTCCCCACTTCGCTGATTGGATGTAGCCATTTGGGTTTTCGCCTGCCGTGTAGCAATTTGCTATTTCCTGTAAGACCAATTGCAGTCATTAACAGTCATCAACAGCTTTACCACACCTATCAGCCAATCACCCATTCCCACCACCCTGCTGAGTAATACCCCTCCCCACCCTCTCACTATATATAAGGGTCTGGTGACTTCTGTTTCAGTGTATCTGAAGAAGTGTGCATGCACACGAAAGCTCATACCAAGAACAAACTTAGTTGGTCTCTAAGGTGCTACTGGAAGGATTTTGTGTGTGTGTGTTGTTGTTGTTTTTTAGAGGAGGTAAGGAAGATAGGTTTTTTTAGAAAAGGTGCCATTGGCACATGTAACTCTAATTACGGTTTTCCCAATCTCATCCATTCCCCTTTTTCATTTCAGTTCCAAGTGCTATGCCTCAGAATGTCTCCTTGGAAGTGGTGAACTCAAAGGTAAGTCAGGGTCCAGCACCCTAATTTGAAATGATCCAGATTTGTGTCGATGCCTACATATATACAAACACATGCATGGCGGGGGGGGTGACTTGTTATTATGATTATTTTACTATTGGGCTGTCTGACAGTATGCTTTTTTACCGTGTTTTTATGATCTTTTTATCATGGATGTTTTATGATGTGTTTCTAAGGTTGGACTCCACCCTGAAATCCTTTGATAAAGAGTGGTATATAACTTGAATAATTATTATTGTTGTTGTTGTTAACTCTATTTGCTAGTATGAATATGCATGGCTAGATGCTTCTAGAAGCCAACACGGCCACCCCCAACCACTACCACCCAGTTTATTGACGCGTATGAAGGAGGAATGGACCTGCCACTGTCCAGCCTTCTGAATTTTGTATTGTGCAGCTGTCATAGGTTGCAGGTCATTAGCATGGCAGGAATAAGCGAAACAAAGACTCATTTGCGGGTTGAAACAGGCCACAGCTTTATTTGGTTTTATACAATGGGGAAGCAGGCTTGTCATGGGAGTTGGGTAAGGAACTGGTCTTCATTCCACCAGCCCTTGATGTTCAGATGCTTGTTGTTGTCTGTTAGCTAGGAAGCAGCCAGTGGAGTTGGCCTGTGTTAGAGCCCAATGTGGCTCAGGCTAGGTGTCTGGGATCTCACTGTGGTGGCCACTGTGCTTTTCTCTCATCAGACCCCTTATGTCCACCCCCACTTAGATTCTGCCCAGTTTGTGCACTGATGGAATGATCAGCTTAGCAAGGCATTGGATTATTGGGTTACCTGTGTCCTAAATTTCAAGTTTCTGAGTGTTTTCCATTTTGTGCTCTGTGATACGAAAGATAGCCTTTCAGGCTTCTTTTGCAACTCAAATGTATTGGGCTACATGTGCACCAGTTTTCATTTTTCTAGCTAGTGTGTTGTAATAACTCAAACCTCTCAGGGTGCACTTGGTTTTGCAGGAGAAATGCCCCATTTTTAGATGTTTTTGGACATGATTCAAACTTTCCTGGAGATGCATATACCACCATAATTTTGGAAATATTAACCATATCTGAGTATTCCAAGTGAGAGAGGACAGCTCCGTTTCTTTTTGCTTGTTTTCTTCTCTTTTTAGATTTTTGTTCTTTTCCTTTTTTAATATTTTAATATTCTCCTGTGATGATATGTAGCAAAACCATTCTGTGTCAAACATCCTTGCTTCTCACGCAAAAGAAGAAAGCAAGTGATATAAAGAAAGAGAAAATAAAAAAGAGAAACAAGAAAATGACATATGTGGAGGGGAGAGGAACAACGTAACAAGAACTCTGTAACGCAATGGATAAATTAACTTTTGCTTTTCTACGCCAGCTGAAAACAAGGTTGTTCACTCAGGGATTTACTGGATGTTTCTGTCTAGACTGGGTACTAAAATGTAGTTCGCTGTTTTAACGGTGTCTGCTTTACTGATCTGTTTTAATGGCCCTAGTTTTATCATATGGTTGTATCGATTAACAATTTGGATTTTTTTTCCACTTATGATTTTATTCTTATGGTTTTAGATTGCTTATTGTACCCTACCCTGGGGTCCCTTGTGATGCTAGAAACAAAATAAATATATAAATGAGCAAAAAATGCCGCTTTTTTTAAAAGCCAACTTTTAAGGATGAATTAATTTGGCGAGGGGCTGGCAGATCATTCCAAACCCCCTTTGCACTGAGCTGAAGTGTGTGGACTTGGTGGAGGTCTCCCTCTGCCAGCCCTCCTGGCTCCATCCTTCTCCTGCCTGCATCATTACACTGGTGTAGAGCTCACCTTTCCACATGCCAAGTGGGCGGAAGTGCGGCTGGTCAGCTCCCCACTGATGGCAGCTGGTGGATACCCCTAAAATGGGGTGTAGATGTGGTGATTGTCTAGCTACTCCTTAAAGCCCCACCAGACTGGAGAGGAGTAGGGTGGGATTGCTCCCTACCAGCCACTGCCTGGACATCTTCCTGGTCCCTCCCAGTTTTAGTGTATAACTTAATACTTCCCCAAAACTACTGAGAGCATTCTTCTAAGACAACCTAGCATGGTCCCTGGGCACTTGCGGGAAAGGAAAATGGCAGCCAGCCATCGCTCAAAGGATCTCAATTGCAACAGCAAGTTCTCCCTAAATGTTGCCAGCAGTAGTGGCTGCTCCATTAGGGCAGATGGGGCACTGCCCTACCAACCTCAGTCTGCCATCACTTCCCTGTGTTCTTGCAACCTCATTCTCCTTAGTCTCAGCGTTGATCTTGCAGAACTCAGCCAGGAGGAGGACGACAGGGACAAAACAAAATGAAATTGTTCATTGGCTCTGGTTCCTCGCCAACTGCCCTACCAGCTCCAGTGGGCACCATTCATCCCTGGTTGCTGTTGACATTGCAGGTCTGCTTTAGCACATTTCTTCCTGCAATTCAGGCAGAAATGGATCATAGAATCATATAACTGTAGAGTTGTAAAGGGACCCAATGGTCATCTTGTCCAACCCTCTGCAATGCAGGAATCTCAGCTAGATCATGCATGACAGTTGGCCATCCAACCTCTGCCTAACAACCTCCAATGAAGGGGAGACCACAATCTCTGGAGGGAGACTGTTGCATGGGGACACTTTCAGCTCAGCACTAGCAAAGGCCAAAGGCATAGAAACGTACCTGGCGATAAGCAGACTATTTCTCAAATACTTGCTCTCAATTTGCCAGGAAGCTATTTCTGTTGATTACCTATTTATCCTTCCTCATTAGTTCCATTGGCCATCCCAGCTGCCAATGGTTGTTTGTGATAGAAAAGCAACAGGAGAGGCATTATGTATTTCTAGCATGCGTGCACACACACACATTGCATGAGGTGAGATGTCGCAGGTACCAAAGCTACTGTTTAATTAATCAAACCACCCTGTTTTGCTAGAACTTGGGCAGATGTGGGTAGTTATTAATTGCTGGCAACAGCAAGACTTTGCAAAGCATTTGCTGACACTAAAAGACAGACAAGAGAATGTCTTCTTCTGATACTTTTAATGAGGCATCACTCATGTGGCACACTTGATGTTGCAATCTGGAATTTATAAGGGAATACTAGCTTTCGAGCGTAGACATTAAAGCATTCCTTGCCACCCATAAAGCAGCTCATTTGTGTGCCGGAAGCCATGAAAAGAGACGTCCTCCTGGAAGGAAAAAAAACGTGAAGAAGTTGTTTTTTCTCAAACCAAATAATGAAACTCATTAATTGCCTTCTGTACTTTCTGGCTCTTGAGAGATGCCTCCGCCCAACTGCGGCTTAATTATTCAAGTCCACATTTCACTGATGAATCAGTGGGGACCAGCAATGTCCCTAATTATGCATAAAGTCTATAGAGTGAGATGAAGGTTGGCCTTAGATGCTGGCAAGGCAGGGCAGGGCAGGCTGTGGGTTTGCACAAACCACAACATCATGTGCAACTGAAAGAAGCAAGGTGTACCTTTTTAAAAACAAACCAAGAAACCACCAACTTCTACACTCATTCTAACTAATCTAGCTGGAGGTCCCTTTATTTCTAGAGGCCCACATATCTTCTTGCAACTTATCTTTGGTATGCTTGAACAGATGAAGCTACCTTAAGTCAGGCATTGGTCACCTTAACATTTTCAGTGCTGACTGAGAACAACTCTCCAAGGTTTTTTTCCAGATAACTGGAGAAACCAGCTCCAGCTCCTGGTCCACTTTGCATGCAACACATGTGCTCTACCACATTGACTGTAGGTACGCAATCCTGCAATCTACAGGTGTGTGAAACCAGAGTGATGTCAGGAGCCTCATATGGGGAATATGCAAGCTTAGCCACCGCCTCCTTGTGCTCCTGGGGCTACTGCTGGCAAACCTTTCTCTTCCCATAAATTCCTAAAAATAGCAGAATATGCAGTCACTTTGCTGCCTGCTCTATTCATCCTACACAGCCTCTGTCTACACACTGTAATATACTGGCAGGACTCTCATTTGCTCCCACAGCAGGCAGAGATAGGCATCGTCCTATCCTGGATCTGTGAAATCAACAGGCAGGATCTTCTAGCAATATTTAGTTTCAGTGATGCTTTAGGAGGAGATGCATTCCTCCAAGTATTATGGAGCCATTAGTTGTCTGTGGCTGCAGACAGACCATCCATTTAAAGCAGACGACTCCACCCAGTGGATCCTGGGAACTGTAGTTTGCCTCTCTCAGAGCTGCCATTCCCAGTACTGTTAACAAATTGCAGTTTCTTGGATTCTTTGGGGGATGTCATGTGCTTTAAATGGATGGTGTGTATGCAACCAATAGGTAAAGGTTAGGTCCAGTAGTGACTGACTCTGGGGTTGCAGCACTCATCTCGTTTTATTGGCTGAGGGAGCTGGCGTACAGCTTCCAGGTCATGTGGCCAGCATGACTAAGCCGCTTCTGGCGAACCAGAGCAGCGCATGGAAATGCCATTTACCTTCCCGCTGGAGCAGTACCTATTTATCTACTTGCACTTTGACGTGCTTTCAAACTGCTAGGTTGGCAGAAGCTGGGACCGAGCAACGGGAGCTCACCCCATCGCGGGGATTTGAACCGCTGACCTTCTGATCGGCAAGCCCTAGGCTCTGTGGTTTAGACCACAGCGCCACCCGCATCCAACCGATATCAGTGGGGAATTCTCTTCAGCCTGAGGGCTTTGTTTTCTTCTGAGCAACTTCCTGAGGGGCGCTTGCCAGTGGTGGGTGAGGCCAGAGGCATATGTGGATGTGGCACTGAATGCAAATTTTGCCATTTTACAGTTGCTTAGTTTCTATGCATACTTCAACAGCACGCTTTGTCCTCCCACATTTGAGCGCAAGGACACATTCAAGCCAGGTAAAAACTATCAAGGAGGCTATTGCAGGTTTGGCTGGGAAGGGGGTGTGGCCCTAGAAGAGTCCTGAAGGCCAATTGGAGAGGCCTAGGGTGCTGTGTTTGGCTCCTAGGCCTGAGGTCTGCCCCTTCCATCTATATAGCTTTCATCAGTGCAGATAATAATGTGCAGGACACAATAGTTTTATGACCTAGAATGTCAGGGACTACAGTGGTACCTTGGGTTACATACACTTCAGGTTACATACGCTTCAGGTTACAGACTCCGCTAACCCAGAAATAGTGCCTCGGGTTAAGTACTTTGCTTCAGGATGAGACCAGAAATTGTGCTCTGGTGGTACGGCAGCAGCAGGAGGCCCCATTAGCTAAAGTGGTGCTTCAGGTTAAGAACAGTTTCAGGTTCAGAACGGACCTCCGGAACGAATTAAGTACTTAACCCGAGGTACCACTGTAGTTGAATGCAAAGGGATGGAGGGAGGAAGTTGCTGGGCAGAAGGGCAGAAGACTCAGAGCCCAGAGAGTGGTGGTGGGATGACAATGAACAGTCAGAGGGAGAAGATGGAGAAGCCCATGAAAAGGAGGTGTCAGAAGCTGAAGGAGTAACAGGGTTTAGTGAGCTGGGAGAGTCTGTAGAGCCTTCAGCATGTGTCCCTGCATTCTTCATGGTAACTTGAATACAATACAATTAGAATTCTACACCAGTTTGTGGAACATTAAATAACTACATGGCATTCCTCATTTGATCATGGCACCTTTGCTCTGCAAGCAAACAATGTCTGTTTCACAGCAGCAGTGCCAATGGAATATGGAGTTGGCTGGACTATGCATAGTGTTACATGCAAAGTAGGTATTCTAAATATACTAATGAATGCTTCTGGGCTGCCATGTTGGTTGGCTGGGTCCCTGCATCAAAGCGCTTTTGCCCGTGGGATGAAACTGGGCAACCCGCCACTGCTTTATAATTAAGAGCAATAGGATGTTACGTGTCAAACTTGGCTCCTGCACAGCTGAAGATGGAGATCAGGCAAAGCAAGGATAAAGGAAGCATGTATCCTGGGTCCATAGTGGTCAGGGAGCATAACCTCATCAGGTGTCAGTTTTGTCTGATCTACCTGCAGTTTTCTCTTAGTCAAGGCTGGGTGTTGGTGCACAATTCTCTCCTGACATCCCAGAATATTCTGGTTCAAGGTTCCTTCTGTGTCCTTGACTATTTTCCCCAGACTATGCAAAATGAACCCCCCCCCTCTTTCTTGGGTATACAGCTAAAATCTTTCCATTGTGTTTTCAGATACCTTGGTGCAAAGAGGTTAGAGCTTTTCTCTCGAGGGGATGATGATGATTTTTATTTTTTTAAAGAATTATGTGGGCAAAACTACGCTCCACTTGCAAATATAAGAACACCTTGTTTGAACTCCTCTTCTTCATCTGGAAATTATGAGGGATGTACACATCTTACAACTGATTTATTTATGAGTGGCAAAGACAATCAATCAAAAAGCCTCTTACATAATTCTTCTCCCACTGCACTGCAAGACATTTTGGCTTCCCGAGCGTGCATCTGGAGACGCGGCAATGAGGCTGCACGGCACTTATCTTTAAAACTGGAATAAAAATATTTTAAAAAACAAGTGAGAAAAGAAATATTCATAAATTGAAATGCTGCAAAATAATTCATGATGCATAGTCTCAGAAGATATGGATTTTTCCTTCCCCTCTCTCATGGTAATAAAGAAATATTCTCAATTTAAGTTCTAAATGTTGACAAGACTTCCTGCTGGGCGCGAGGAATGTTTTCCCCAGACCTTTACTAAAGTTATTTTACTTGATTTTAGATTTATTGATCTCTGATCCCTAGAGTTCAGAGGAGATTGTATTTTCTTTGATTGTGTGGTTATGGAGTTGTGCTACTAATAACAGCAATGGGAATCTGCAAAGTCGTTTATCATCTATGGCAGGGTTTCTCAAACTTCACTGACCCCTTGGTTAGCTTATAAAGTTGTCATGGACCCCAGCCAATATTCTTAGGAATGTAAATGAAATAAAGCCAGGAGATATCAACATTTATAAATTATCCATCTCTATTACTAAGAGTCATAAAATGTGAAATAAGGAAAACTGTTGTATTGTGACCTTATTAAACACAGATGTTTGCCACTGGCAAAAGGTGTGCTCTCTATCTGCCCGTGTCCCTTATTTCTAAGGCTCATAGTTCCTCCTTTTTTTGGCATTATACTTCTTAAACTTCTTTTCCATCCCTAGGCCCTCTTGACTCCCTTTCAACCTCTAGGTCTTTATTCATCCCCTAGCACAGTCCAATTGAGCCTTGAGGATCAATATCAACCACTTTAGAAAAACCCTGATTTATTGTCTAGGACAAGAAGTACACTCAAACTTGTCAGGTGTTGAGATCCAAAATCTAATCTTTGCTTCCTAGACTCTCAGGGAAGGAACAGGGCTGCCATAGGACGTTTTGCTGCTAAGGCAAAGGACGACACCCCCTCCAGCTGGCTGGACCGAAAGCTGAATCTTACTTTGATATCAGTGACAGGATAGCATCTTCTACCATATGAGGTCAGATTAGGGGTCCCAGAAGAAACTGTGAGGCAAATGGAACAGCCTGGTGCTGCTGAGCCTTCTCTTTCTCAGCATCTGATGCCTGAGGCCCTTGCTTTACTCTGCCTCATGACAGGGCCGGCCCTGGATAGGAAAACAACCAAACACCAATTATTGAGATTGGGATAAGCAACATTTCTACCTTCAAATGCTGTGGAATTACAATTCCCATCAGTCCCAGCCGGCAAGAATGATGGGAGTTGTAGCCCCATAGCATCAAGAGGGCATGAAACTGCTGGGAGAGATCATTGGGGGGGGGTTGGGCTGGGTGTCCATCAATATGCGGATGATACCCAGCTCTACCTCTCTTTCAAATCAGAACCAGTGAAGGCGGTGAAGTTCCTGTGTGAGTGTCTGGAGGCAGTTGGAGGATGGATGGCGGCTAACAGATTGAGGTTGAATCCTGACAAGACAGAAGTACTGTTTTGGGGGGACAGGGGGTGGGTGGGTGGGTGTGGGGGACTCCCTGGTCCTGAATGGGGCAACTGCCCCTGAAGGAGCAGGTGCGCAGCCTGGGAGTCATTTTGGACTCACAGCTGTCCATGGAGGCACAGGTCAATTCTGTATCCAGGGCAGCTGTCTGCCAGCTCCATCTGGTACACAGGCTGAAACCCTCCCTGCCTGCAGACTGTCTCACCAGAGTGGTGCATGCTCTGGCTATCTGATTACTGCAATGCGCTCCATGTAGGTCTACCTTTGAAGGTGACCCAGAAACTACAATTAATCCAGAATGCGGCAGCTAGACCAGTAACTGGGAGTGGCCACCGAGACCATATAACACTGGTCCTGGAAGACCTACATTGGCTCCCAGTATGTTTCCGAGCACAATTCAAAGTGTTGGAGCTGACCTTTAAAGCACTAAATGGCCTTGGCCCAGTATTCCTGAAGGAACACCTCCACCCTCGTCGTCTGGCCCAGACACTGAGGTCCAGCTCCGAGGGCTTTCTGGTGGTTCCCTCCCTGCAAGAAGTGAGGTTACAGGGAACTAGGCAGAGGGCCTTCTCGGTAGTGGCACCCGTCCTGTGGAACGCCCTCCCACCAGATGTCAAGGAAATAACCAACTATCTGACTTTTAGAAGACATCTAAAGGCCAGATGGGCAGGTTATAAGTAATAAATTCTTCTTCTTCTTCTTCTTCTTCTTCTTCTTCTTCTATTATTATTATTATTATTATTATTATTATTATTATTATTATTATTTTATTTTATAAATGGCCTTTTGTAACAGGCATGTATTCCTAAGGTAAACATCCCTTCCCTTAATGAAAATTAGTGACGGACTAAACCTTTCCCCAGCCTTCATTTAGGCTTGGCTTTCAGAAAAGCAAGTTGTTTTCCTGAAAGACTAGAAACTCACTCAGGCTGACATCATCAGGAATCCCACAGGGTTTCTGAATCTATTCCCTCTGCCTTTATTTTTTAACAAGACATGGAAGCGGCCAGGCACACCTGACTTGCTGAAACATTTGGTTATCACTGCGGACAAGCAGAACCAAATGAAGGTAGAGACACGGAAGCCTCTTTGTAGTGAGTCAAACAACTGCCAGGTGGAGGCACCTAACTCAATATTGTCTACAAACAGGGTGGCTAAAACTGTTTTAACCAGAAGGCTATGTTCACCCCTAGCCAGTTCTCTGAAGCCTCTCAAAATTAATTGACTGATGTTCAGCAGTGCGAACCAGTGGCGAAGGAAGGCTCACCGGCACCCAGTGTGAGATGTCGAGGGGCGGGGCAAACTGTTGGAACTTGCGTTCGACCGACCTACTCCTCCGGTCGAGTCCTCTGACCTGAGCCTTTGATGAGGATCCAGGCACATTCCCTCATTACGCAGGGTATCCAAGCAGCAGGAAGATGAGAAATATGAGCTGAGAGTTTTATTTCTAACTACACAGACAGAAAAGAAATATACATCCTCTCTCTGTGAAAGCAGAGAGGCAACTGGTACAAAGAAACAGGAAACCAGTAATATCAACATCCATCTCCCGTGAGACTTCCAACAGTCTGGAATCGCTGGAATATAAACAGAGTCTTGTGACTCCATGCACTGCACAGTGGCACAAACAGAAACCTAACCACCCTGCGGCGCATGCGTGACACCGATACGAATAGTGCACGCGCAGCGCTGATATGGACAGCGCCACTCGAGCACTGCTGATATGGACAGCTCTTGAGCGCCGCCCATAACAAGTGTGCACGTGCCTTCGGCCACCCTACAGTGAGTGTAGCCCTTGGCTGTCCACCATTTTGTCACACACACCCTCAGGGTGACACCTGGGGCAGACCACCACCCCCTTTCTATGCCCCTGGTGCCAACTTGAATAAAATATCTGGCATAATCGATCACCATACATGATGCACACACACTGTTTGAATGACAACGCCCATCAACTTTGGGGGGTAGTCCTCTCAAATATTTTATTGGGGTGTGTGCAAAAGGACCTGAGCTCCTAGGAGTTGTCTCCTATGCCGATGTTGTCCTAACAATTATTTCAGAAAGCCAGCATTAGCATAGACTGTTTCTATTCAGTTCAGCTGATAAAGAGGTTCCCAGAAATAGTGTGAAATGTTTTTGGATGGGTGGTTGTTGTTTTTTGGAAATTAGTAGAAGCTAGTGTTTTATTGTGTTTTTCTGACAGTATGGCTAATGTTTTATAAGAGGAAGGGGGTGGGCAGCTGCAGAGGTAGGGCTTTTCAGACTGCAACTTGACAGAATGATTTGCCTGTGCAAAGGCATAAAGTTTTGGGGAAACTACCATAAAACTCATTATGTACCAGATTGGGTATGTTACCCTCAAGTGAGAGCTTTTGTGTGAAATCCTTCAATTCTTTATTCCTCTGATCAAAAACAATGAGGTTTTTCTGCTTCCCTCTCCCCGCCCTAGTTTCAGATAGAGCAGAGAGGGAGCAAAAATAAGGTTGTCAGAGATCAAAACCCTTCCAAACATGACTTTTATTCCTTTGACAGAGCAGCTGAAATTTCCACTTGGGGCACTTTGCATTTAAGTGGATGATTTTCCTATTCTGTTTTTAAACAGATTGGCTATTTCTTACAAAAAGGGTCCCGTTGGAGTGCAGAAATTCTTCAGAACTGTTTTCAGTCTAATGAGAGGAACTGAATATTTTTTTCAGAACCAAGCTAACCAAAGTTCTCATAAATTGATCCACCAATTAAAATTACCCATAACTTCATTCTGGGAAGACCTTTTGTTGATTAACTGAGACATTCATTACTGTTTTCGCTACTGGCAAGGAATCCAAACTCCTGGCAGTCGATACGGAAATAGTGGAAATATGTGAAGGGCTAACTTTGTGGAATTTCATGCACCTGAGAGAGTTTGGAGTTCAGTTATCCTAACAAATGATGTCAGGGTTTTTTAATCAATTATTATTATTTTTTACAGGATTTTCAAGGTCTTTTACAATGGGTATTACATCCCCAATAGTCTCGGGGAAAGCGCTCCCCAATTAAACATTTTGCATTTGCCACACTTGCAGTGATTGATAAGTAGAATGTTGTGTTGGTAGAACCTCAAGTTTTGCAGAAGTATTAACAAAAAATAGAAAAATAAAATAAATCCCCACTTAATGGAGACTCTGTGGCTCTTTTCTGTGTGGAAGTACAAGTGGGTCCGATGATAGTGAGGAGCTTTGCAGTGGCTGTGCTTGTTCTGTGAGGTGTTTTTATTTCGTTTATTTATTAAATTTCTATCCTGCTCTTCCTCCCAAGCTATCTGCATTGACAAGATAGCTGCCTGCTTGCTTGACCCCAGCCATCAAATGCTGTGGAAACTAATTGTGTAGGATAAGATTGCAAAGTATTTTCTGCCTTGGGTGACGCAGAGTGCACACTTAGGACCTAGTTAATATTTAACAATAACAGAAGTACTCATGAAAAATTACTTCTGCCCCCTTGAAAAAATGTAGAAAAACCAGCAGTCTTGGTTTTGCTAATCTTATTATGCGATTTGCTCCTGGGTTGCTTCCTGTTCTTCCAGGATGCCCATCAGGAGCACGGACGGTCAGACCATACCCAGAGTAATGTGTTGAGTTCTGGGCATCACAATTTAAGAAAGGCATTGACAAGCTGAAATGTATGCAGAGGCTGGCAACCAAGATGATCAAGGGTCTGTGTCAGGAGTGTGCGCAGTTGTCAGGTCCTGTGATCAGTAGGACTTTGCAGGCCTGGGGCCTTCCTAAGTTTGTTCTGAAGAGGCAAGGCGCAACCTCACAGGTGAGGCCGATTGGTAACTCACAGCACCTGGTGGCAAGAGCCAGGAAGGGATATAAGGTCAGCATTTACCCTTCAGCTCTTTGCCACAGCAACACGTTCCCTGCCTTGCTGTGTTTGGCTCCTTGACTCCTTGCTTCTTGACCCTCAGACCCTTGACTTTGTAACTCCTTGCTTCCTGACCTTCGGACCCTTGGCTTCTTGACTCCCGGCTCTCTGACCCTTGGACTCTTGGCTTCCTGACTCCTGGCTTCTGGACTCCCATTCCTGCTCCCACCCCGCCATCTTGCCCCCAGTCCCGACATCCCCAGCCGGGACTTTGATCACCCGTGAACTGGACCATGACAGTCTGGAAAACAAGTCTTATGAGAAATGGTTGAGGGAGCTGGGTATGTTTAGCCTTGATAAGAAGAGACTGAGAGGAGATATGACAGCCAACTTCAAATATCTAAAGGGTCATCCCTTTAGATGACCCTCCGTGGAAGGTGGAGTAAGTTTGTTTTCTCCATCTCTGGAGATTAGAACCTGAACCCATGAATTCAAGTTAAAAGAAAGGAGATTCCGACTCAACATCAGGAGAACTTTCTGACAGTAAGAGCTGTTTAACAGTGGAACAGTTTCCCTCAGAAGGTGGTGTCCTCTCCTTCCTTGGAGGTTTTAAAGCAGAGGTTGGAAGGCCATCTGCCATGTTTGATCTGTTACAGATTCTTGCATTGTAAGGGGGTGGACTAGATGACATTTGGGGTCGCTTCCAACTTGATAATTCTATGCTTCTGTAACAGCCATGTGGCACAGAAATGCCAGATGTTTCCAATGGATGAAGGTTGGGAATAGCATGGCTTGACATCTGTGTTTGCTGACTTCTGTCGATGGAAGGGAGGTGATATACTGTAGCATCGACTAGCCTGTCACAATGCATTTTCGCTTCCCTCTCTTAAGACTGGTCACCTATTAAATTTCTAATAAACTCTCATGTTGCAAATCCATCCAAACTGATCATACTGTATTGGCAGAGCACTGCTGGCCTAGCTCCAGTGATTAATGCTGTTTCAAGCAGGATGAATACTGAGGATCATCAAGCCACTTATCCAGAGCTCTTTGCAGCGTGGATCACTGGACCAATTTGTGCTCCATCTCTGGCACTTATGCATAATTCTTCTCCCTCCCGAATCCACATTAATCTGTGTATATTATTAAACCCTCCCTCAATACATGTATTTAAATGTGCACTTTATTATGAAAATGCATACAGCCAATGAGCAACTGATGCATGTGTGATTGATGTGCTATTGCAAATGCGCACATAGCATTGAACCAGGAAGTGACCCGGAAATGTCACTAAATGTGAGGAATGGGGCTGGGGTGGGACAGAACTTGAAGGCGTTATGTGGGCCCTGCCAACACACACATGGGTCTGGAATGTAACCTCTGCACAAAACAAGGATTGCCTGTATTTCAATGCATACATTTGAACAGTGTCACAGCACTAAACTATGTCACAACACTGAGATAAGGGCAACAGCCAGTGGATTGCCAAGTGTGCTTGAAGGAAACAGGGTTTCCTGCATTGCAGAGGGTTGGACACTAGATGACCCTTAGGATCCTTCCAGCTCTACAATTCTGTGATTCTAGATTAAGGAAAGTAACGTGAAGATTGGATTAGTGCAATATATTCTTTGTGGGCAGCTGAGAGATCATTATGGTTAAGGGGTATACAAATAAATACATAAAAAAGTAAAAAAAAGTAATCTAGTGTAAAAAAGGTAAAGGGGCCCCTGACCATTAGGTCCAGTTGTGACCGACTCTGGGGTTACGGTGCTCATCTTGCTTTATTGGCCGAGGGAGCCGGCGTATAGCTTCTGGGTCATGTGGCCAGCATGACTAAGCTGCTTCTGGCGAACCAGAGCAGTGCACGGAAATGCCGTTTACCTTCCCGCCGGAGCGGTACCTATTTATCTACTTGCACTTTGACGTGCTTTTGAACTGCTAGGTTGGCAGGAGCAGGGACCGAGCAATGGGAGCTCACCCCGTCACGGGGATTCGAACCGCCGACCTTCTGATCAACAAGTCCTAGGCTCTGTGGTTTAACCTACAGCGCCACCCACGTCCCAGTCATCTAGTGTAACCTCCTACAATGCAGAAATCGCAGCTAAAGAATCCCTGAGAGATGGCCATCCAATCTGTTTTAAAAGTTTCAATGAAGGAGAGTCTACCACCTTCCGGGGTCGTGCGTTCCACTGTTGAACAGCTCTTTCCATCAGAAAGTTATTCATAATGTCTAGTTAGATTCTCCTTTCTTAAAATTGGAATCCATTGGTTCAGGACCTACCTGTTCCTCATTATGGTTGGTCTCTAGGTGCTTCATATAGAAAATACTGAATTCATGAAAAACTACTACCATGCACATCTAAAGCACACACGTGGAGGCTCCATGAATGAGCTCCCCCATTTATTTCAACAGAGTGAGTTGCTGGGCTTGCTCATCCCATTTTTGAGAGCTGTCTCCGGACATTTCCATCAAACCACCAAATATTTACGCCAGCTGTCTTAAGGTTCAACTAATTCAAGACTGAATGGCTTCTCTCTTGTATTACATGCATATCTCTTGAGATGTGAGGAGAAAACCAAATATTATGATAGCCTCTCACTTGCCGTGTTAAGAACTTAGTACCTCTCCATCATGAGAAAAGTTTGCACAACCTCCATTGCAGAGATTTTCCCTGCATGCATTACTGTGGCAAACAGCATGTCCAGCTGCGTCGCCACATCAGGCATGGCTGAGTACTCACCTGAGAATGGTCATGATTCACCCTAGGTGAACAAGCAAGTGGAATTTGCAAAGGTGTTCTAAATGAGGCACAACATTTTGGAACTAAATTATAACGTTAACTCAAATCTGCATTGCGTGGCGATACCCGCCCCCTCCCACAGATGGAGTAAATAAAGACACCGGACACAAGAATTTAGGTTAATGGGCGAAAATGGCCACAACTTTATTGATTACAGGTAAGAGCGGTATTGGCTTTAGGCATTGGCCCTAACAGACTATCCAGACTAACCGGGAAGGGTTAAACACCCACAGGGGGAGCCCCCCGTGATGCACATCCGTAGGCGCTCCCCAAGGGGTTACCGCTCGGGAGCGCGCTTTAGGCCCTAGCCTCCGTAGGTTTCGGACGAGGCGACGCCCCTCGGAGTCCTTTAACAGACCACCCTTCAAGATTTGGGGGAGGTGATGGCATTCCTCCCCCCCGACTTCATTTGCATGACAATACCCCCTGCCAATGCCTAACCGCCAAAACCAAGGAGTTGTGATGTTTTGCTACGAGGTAGGCGAAAAAACCAAGTGGCTTCAAAATACAGCCAATTAGCCAAATGGAAAAACTCCTACCAGGCCCCTTGCGGCGACCAGCCGAAGCCCATAGCAAAGTCAGAAAGCAAACCTAGAGGGTGGGTGGGTGGGAAACCGCAGCAGCTGTAAGAGAGAAAAGGGGCGAGCCAGGGCTGCCCCGACCTTAAATGCTCCCTGGTGGTCCCGCCCACAGCGTCAGCTGATTGGCTGACGCTGTGGGCGATGAATATTAATGCTAAGGGAATCCCCGCGACCCGCGGGGCTGGCTCCAGCCCCGCGAGAAGTAGATGGGGGCGTGCGACCGCAACCCCACCCCCTCTTGAGGTCGGGAGTGGCTTTGTCTTTATATTTTCTCTTTTTCCTTTGCTGGATAAGCAAGGGTTAGCAACGGATTGGAGAAGTATGAGATAGCACCAGTGGAAAGGAACAGGGCAAATTGCTTCTTTTCATTGAATTCCGTGCTACCTTTAGCCTTGGAGACTAGTATCCCTGATCAAGAGCAAGTAAATTACATGGGTGGTGTAATTAACTCCTGTTGGCTCTGTGCAACTATTACTGAAGGGAATCCACTGATAATAAACCTACCTGAGTCTTTGCTTTGAACATTTAGCACAGTGGCTAAATGATCTGCATCTCCAACCATTTTTTAAAAAGGAGAGAGCAAGAGAGACAGGAACAGTGTCGGAGAAACCCTCTCTGGCACCCGGGGCGGGATGCTGAGGGGCAGGGCAAAACGCCCGGCAGCGCACACACAGCATCCGTACAGACTGTGCACGCTCAGCATCCTGTACAGTCACTGTGCGAGAGGCAGCCCAGATGCCACACGAGAGGCGCCCATACTGACTGCGTGCACGCCCTTGGCCACTCTACAGCTGGGAGGAGGCAGCAGGCCATCTTGGCACACACACCCCGAGTGGTACCTGGGGCGGACAGCCCCCTCTTCCCCCCCTCTTCGTATACCCCTGGACAGGAAGACAGACTGGTGGTTTTGATGCCAAAAATGAGGAAGCACATAGTAATTTTTTTATACCCATGAGTTTCTGCGGAGGAGACTTGAGCCCCCCACTTCCTCAAATCCTTTATTTATTTAAATGTACACAGACATGTGCATATCCAGTCAGTCAACAAGTGCCCTAGTGTGATCTCTGAGCCTCAGGCAGCAAGATCCACCAGGGCAGCAAATCCCAATGTCAATATTCACACACACCCCTTGTTCCTGATGTAGATCTTCACTCACCCCTTCTTCCCTGGAGAGGTAGGCACCATTTTGGGGTTCACCTCAGGTGTCAAAATGTCATGGTAACTGCCAAGGTTTGCACAGTCTCTAATGCACTTCAACGCAGGGATTAGTAAACTGAGAGAGGTGCCACTTTGTCATGTGGTAAAATGGGTGGGTGGGTGGAAATATTCAAGGACATTCAGGGATATCCAGAAGCTTGTACAAGGTGGACACTTCTGGTAGAGTGGAACAAAACTGCCGTTTTCTGTTTCTCTGCATTTTGCATTTTTCCACTCTAAAGTTCAGTTCTCTACATTTCCATATCTGTTTGCAGATTTGTCCTCATAAAAAATCATTAACATTTTAGTGCTCATTTCTCGTAATTTCTCATGTAGATAGAAGGATGGATGGATGATAGGGCTTTCATATCATCATGTAGTTCAGATATTTTAGGATTTTCTGTTCATCACTTTTTTCTTGGGGGCATGGGATAGGGGAGCTACCTATATAGCAAAAGATCAAAATTAGATGGGGAGAAAAATGACAGAGTTCATTAGACATCATTACATAAATAATTTCCTTAGCCAATCTGTTAGAGCATTAGCAAGTACAAAAAAATAGAAAATAAATGAGGGGGTGTATAGTAGAGGAGACAAAATATGAAGGGAAAATAATTAAAGAGCAAAAGTTCGTTGAAGCCACTTTACTGAGAATGGGTTGTAGGAATGCATCAGCTAATATAATTAATGCAATTTTGTTTAATATACACATTTTTGCAAATGAATATCCTAAATATAGGCATTTGGTGCACACTTTTGCCCACGTTACTTGATTGAAGAACTGCACTGTAAAATTTGAAGAAGTATGAATTTCAAAAGACTGACATGTTTCAGTTTGCTTCCAAAAGTGTGAATTAGGTAGGTTTGATTATAAGCGCAAAGGAAATCTAATTTCTCCCTTTTCCCTAATTGCTGACTGGTCACTGCACCTTTGGCAGATAATTCATTTATTAAACTTGCACGCAATTTGAGTACAGTAATGAAATCTACACATATGCTGAGAGACTTTCCCAGGGTCAACTAGTGAGCTTCATGGCTGAATACGGATCTGAGCCAGGGTCTCCCTTGTTTAAATCTGGCACTCTAACCACTATGCTACACTGATTTACAGTTACACAAATGTGTGCTGCATGCTTAGACTTCCTAACAATGCCTCAAATGTTTTAGAGCATGTTTTGAATGCCCAAAGTAAGAGACTCTTCCTGCTTTTTGTTGTTGTTCTGCTTGTCCCAGCTTCAGCAGAGTTATCACTTGCAGGTCAACTCTGAAGGATAAAGGAGTGATATTTCATTTAGATAATAAAGTTGTACTCAAGGCAGAGAGTAAACAACCCCCTTAATCATAGTCATTCAGGCAGCAAGTTGGGGCTTTTATGCTACGGTGTGCAAGCCAGAGTGTACATATCCATGTCACTTAAATCTTAGTCCAAGAAGAATCATGCAGCTGGTACATTGTCTCATTTGCTGTTCTTTAAAAAAGTTCCATTTCTGGACACCAGAAATGAATGTGTTTACTCAAATGCTATCATTTTGTACCCTGAAAACAGAGGTTTCCACAAGGTATAGAAATGGTTATCAAGACAGGTGGACACCTGAAGATGTTTCCAGATGAAAGGTTTTTTATTTCAGTGCTGCTTTCTTTCAGCTGTTTACTACCTATACTATATCCTTGATGCCATAGTATATAAGCCAACATGCCCACTGGAAATAACCCCCCTTTTTTTTTTTGGTTTAATTGCAACATTGCAAGTGCTGAACACACAACCTTCAAAGCATTTGCATGGGGAGGGGGAATAAGGATCAAACACAGTTAGAATAGGATGGGGATGAGACCATAAAAAGAGCCCTTCCAGAGCAGGCCAAAAGGCAACTAGCCCAGCATCTTGTTCTCACAATGGGCAAACCAGATGCTCAGGGGAAGACTGCAAGTAGAATCTGAGTGTGACAGCACACAGAGAGCACTTGTGATAGAAAATAGTCAAGATGGGAGGAGGGATAAAGATAGAAAATGGGAATTATTCAAAATAGCACAGGTGTGGGTGTCCCTTGATGTTTTCTGTTGACATTACAGGTACCATCAAAGCAGTGCCCACGATACTGAGAAAGTCATTTTTACCGTACTACAGGGGTCGGCAATGTTTTTGTGGCTTGGGCCGCAGAGGCTGGAGTACAAGCGCACACACGCACGCACGCTTGTGCAAACACTATTTCCGGCACTCCTTGTAGTGCGGAGGAGACATGCACAGCTTCCCATTGGCTGCAGGAGCTTCCTGCAGCCAATGGGAAACTAGCCAGCATCACGGAAGGTGGTCCCCGCTCTGCTCTAGTGTGTGGCGCACGGGAGCCAACCGAGCAGGCGGTGGGCGTCCCCGAGCGGGCGGCAGGGGTCCATGGGCCAGTTAAATGACCCCCATGGGCCGCTTGTGGCCCATGGGCTTTAGGTTGCTGTACCCTGCTGTACAGTTGTACCTCGGGTTACAGATGCTTCAGGTTACAGACTCCGCTAACCCAGAAATAGTACCTCGGGTTAAGAACTTTGCTTCAGGATGAGAACAGAAATCGTGCTGCGGCAGCGGGAGGCCCCATTAGCTAAAATGGTACCTCAGGTTAAGAACTGTTTTGGGTTAAGAACGGACCTCCAGAACAAATTAAGTTCTTAACCCGAGGTACCACTGTACTACTAAAAGGCAACTAGACTGATAAAGGGGATGGAGCAACACCCCTATGGAGAAAATCTATAGTGTTTGGGACATTTTAGTTTAGAGAAAAGTAAGGGAGGGAAATGACAGAGGCATGTTAAATTTTTCACGGTATGGAGAAAAGGAGATAGAGAAAGCTTTTGTCCCATCTCTCAAAGCGCTAGAATTCAGGAACAACCAATGTAGCTGAATTGGGATACTGCCAGGGAGATAGGGTCCATCTGAGCTCCCAAGCTCGTTGCCGGACGATCCATCGACCTCCCGTAGTCACGCAGTATCAGCAATTTAGCGACACTAAGCCTCTGGCTTAGTGCACACTCTTAACAGCAGAATTCACACAGCAAAAGTTGCACAAGCAGGACAGCATATTTACAGTTTATTTGGCGTTGGTCAGAACAAAGAAAACATGACCGTCTGCTCCGACTGCTCAGGCAAGACAGACAGAAAACGAAAGGAACAGAAGACATAAACATCCTGTGAACAGGAAATACGCAGGCTGTGACACAAACATCCTGCTGCCTTTTAAGGTGGAACGGAAATATCCTAACATCCTCCCCCTTTCCGTGTAACCTGTAGTACCTGTGGTTCAACCCAATTGCAACCTTTGTACGTAAACCTTAAGTTGTTCTCTGTTAACAACCTTAGACAACAGATCAGCAGGAATTTCATTTCCTGGCATGTAGGACACCTGAATGAGTCCTTTCTGAATACACTCTCTTGCACGATGTAGCTTAATCTGCAAGTACTTGGTCCTTTGCTTGCAACTCTCCGAGTTCAGCAAAGCCAAACAAGATCTATTGTCTTGATACACTTGTATAGGACATTTCACAGAAACCCTAATGTCCTTAAACAGTTGCATCAACCATTCACAATCCATGAGTGAAAATGACAGAGCATTGAGTTCTGCTTCACAGGAACTTAGGCTAACTGTCGTCTGCTTTTTGCACAACCAGTCAAACAGGCAGTGGTTGTACATGTAGCACACTCCAGAAGTGCTTGTACCATCCGTGGTGTCACTTCCAAAACTTGCATCTGCAAAGATTTCAAGACCTCCAGTCTTCTGACTGGTGAACCTCAGCCTGTAGTGCATAGTCCCTTTCAAATACCGGGCTATGCGCTTCAGAGCTTTCCAATCCTGAACAGTAGGATTGTTAGCATGTCTGCTAAGCAGGTTAGTGCTTGCAGCAATGTCAGGTCTTGAACATCTAGCAATGAAATTCAACTTGCCTAGAATGCATCTGTACAGCGTTGTGTCCGAAAACGCTTCAGCAGTACTGTCTACCTGGTAACCTGTCACCATCGGTGTGTCTGCTGGGTTTGCATCAACCAAATTCAACCTGGTTAATACATCAGCAATTTTCTGTGTTTGGTGTACCAGAAAATTACCTGCTTGGTCCCTCTCCACCTGCAGAGAAAGATAGTTGGATACCTCACCAAGATCCTTCATGTCAAAGTGCTCCTTCAGCTGAGCTAGGGTGCTTTGGTAGAAAGCCTGATTCTTCCAAAACATCAGAAGATCATCAACAAAACATAAACAATACAGTTTGTTTTGCCCCTCCTCCTTGACAAACACACACGGATCAGCTTTGCCCTGATGAAAACCTAGAGAAAGCAACGTTTCAGTGAGTTTTGTGTTCCAACACCTGGCACTCTGCTTGAGACCATATAAGGATTTCCGCAGTTTACAGACCATTCCCTTCTGTATCTGCATCCCGTCAGGTGGAAGCATGTACAGCTCCTCCGCCAAAATCCCGTACAAAAAAAGCTGTATTTATGTCATGATGGGAAACATGCAGTTTCTCCTCCGCAGCGATCTTGAGCATTAGCCGAATGCTCTCATATTTGACCGTGGGTGAGTAGGTCTCGTGGTAATCCTGCCCTGGTACCTGTGAAAAACCTCTGGCAACCAATCTGGCTTTGTGTCTGACAACTTTGCCATTCTGGTCTGTCTTGGCCTTGAAGACCCATTTGCTGCCAACCAGTCTCATTCCTGGGACTACCGGTACCAGCTCCCAAGTCTGGTTCCTGTTCAAGGAATCAACTTCAGCCTTCATGGCATTAAGCCAAGGCTCAGCATCTTTAGAGGTTAACTCCTGGACCTCTTTGAAGCTTGAAGGTTCCCACACCTTCTCTGAGCTACTAAGAACAGCAGTTGCCGTCTTAGCAAACTCATCAGCAAATCTCTTTGGAGGTTTGCCTTTGGTCGCCCTTTCAGACCTGCGAACCAGACGCAAGTCTTCTGGACTCATCTCCTCCTTCTTAGGAGAAAAGTGACCAATGGTGAACAGTGGTTCTTCCAGTTCATTGTCAGACGCATCAGATGGTCTGACTGAGGCCTTTGCGCTCTTGTAGTCTGCTGTGTCATCACTGTCACTGACAGCAGCAGCAGCGCCGCCCACTGAACTGGAATCCGAACTCTGATCATCATCATCATCCTCAGTTTCCTCAGCTTTCTCAGCATGATCTGCTTTCTTCACATCACCTTCATCCTCCTCTGGGTAACTCTGGAAAATTCCCACATTTCCCCCCCACTTAGGATTGTACTCAACACTCCTTGTGAACTTTATGGATTTTGAGTTAGTCATCCATACTCTGTATGCACCTTTATCGTACCCCATGAACAAACCATGTGCCCCACGCTTCCCAAGCTTGTTGCTTTGTGGGGTGTGTACCCACATGTCAGAACCAAAGATTCTCAAGTGCTTGGTGTTAGGTTTCTTACCAAACATTTTCTCATAGGGAGTGCAGCCAATAGGTGATGACAGTCTGCGATTAAAAGTGTAAACAAAATTCGAGAGAGCCTCCCCCCAAAACTTCTCAGGGAGGTTGGCATCATGCAACAAGGTTTTTATTCCTTGCAGCAACGTTTGATTTGCTCTCTCCGCAAGCCCATTCATCCATGGCGATCTAGGCGTTGACAAGTCATGCTGGATTCCCTTCTCAGTCAGGAAAGCTTCAAACTGCTGAGAAGTGAACTCCCCGCCCCGATCAGTAAACAGACAGCCAATACGTTTACCATGAGCATTCTCCAACCAAGCACAGAATGCCTTGAACCTAGGAAATGCTTGCGATTTCTGCTCGAGCACAAACACATGAATGTACCTGGAAAAAGAATCAATTAGAACCATGAAGTACCTTGCTCCTCCCAAAGAGGGCGCTAGAGGCCCAACCAGGTCTGCGTGAACTAGCTGGTAGGGTTTGGAAGCCTGCCTGCTAGACTCCTTGCCTTTTGGAGCAACCTTCACCTTGTTCTCTGCACAAGATACACATTTCATGTGAAATTTACAAGGTTTGATGTCCAAACCTTCAACCAACTCAGGCATCTTGGCTAACGCTTGCCAAGAGAGGTGACAAAATCTTCTATGTGCATCGTGAATGCATCCTGCATGAAGAACCTTGTTAGTTTGTGCAACACAACAAGAATCATCATTAGATATAACAGCATTGTCATCATAAGTTAGACAGAACAAACCATCCAACAACTTTGCATGCAAAAAGTCCTCTTTGCCTTTTCTGATGACACAGACAGTCCTCTTGAATGTAATTTCAAAACCACGCCCATTGAGCTGTGGGACACTAAGCAAATTGTCCGCAGCTCCTTGAACAAAAAGTACATCTCTGATGGTAGTATGCAGACTTGCAAGTTTCACAGTCCCAACTCCTGCAGCTTGCAAAGTCCTTCCATCAGCCAGGTGGATCTCTCCATCTTGAGGTGTGAAGGAGATGAACAGATGGCGGTCTTTGGCGATATGGAGCGTGCATCCTGAATCCACAATAAACCTGCCTTTGGCTTTTGCCTTTGGTGAAGCAGTGCCAGCAAACAAAACCTTGTTTTCCACTGGCGTGGGCTTTTGCAGCTTGCCCCCCTGCTCCTGGCCATCAGACGTGCCTTTAGCCTTTGGTGGAGCTGTGCCAGCAAACATAGCCTTGTTTTTCCCTGGCCTTCCACTCCCCTTCTGCTTCGGGCCATCTGCAGGCTTTTTCCTTTGTTTATTTCCAGTCTTTCGACAAAACTTCTGAGTATGACCTTGGTTCCCACAGTTCCAGCACCTCACAGCTGCCAACTCCTTGGCTCCCCCTGGAGGCTGGAATGCTGCCTGGGATGACATCACAGTCAGCTCCCCCTGCAGCTTGCAACCGGTGCCCTCGGCATTCCTGCATTCACTCGCATTCTGGGAAACAGCCAGGACCTCCGATGCAGTCAAACTCTGGGCTGGGATGACTGGCAGATGGGCTATCTTCAAAGCATTCCACATCTGACGTGCAGTCGTGTTGCCAGCTAGCGTAGCTATTTCCTCCAGAGAGACGGACAAGACTATTACGTCTATGGCTCTCGAATTCTGAGCCTCCCATCTCCCTGTCAGAGGAACTGGAGGGGCTTCACACACAGTTTGCCATACTCCAAACTGACGCAGCAAACTCTCACACCATTTTGCCCAGGTCTCATAATTGTTCCGATTTAACTTTGGGCACTCAGCAGCTTCAGAGGCTTGGAAAAACTCCATTCCACCTCTTAACACCAGCCGTGAGTCTTCTTCACTTCAGAGACTCCTTATCTTGGCACCCATAAATCTTGAGGCCTGCTTGGCTCGGCTCCCAGGCCAATTAGGCCAGCCGGACATCAAAGAGGCTGCCGCGGCAACAGAAAAGCCTCTGCTTTCGCTTTTCCAACACATACCTCAGCAGTCTGTCGCAGTCTTACTCTCCTGCAAGTGCCGTGAATCTGGGCCCATAACCTGTTGTTGGGATACTGCCAGGGAGATAGGGTCCATCTGAGCTCCCAAGCTCGTTGCCGGACGATCCATCGACCTCCCGTAGTCACGCAGTATCAGCAATTTAGCGACACTAAGCCTCTGGCTTAGTGCACACTCTTAACAGCAGAATTCACACAGCAAAAGTTGCACAAGCAGGACAACATATTTACAGTTTATTTGGCGTTGGTCAGAACAAAGAAAACATGACCGTCTGCTCCGACTGCTCAGGCAAGACAGACAGAAAACGAAAGGAACAGAAGACATAAACATCCTGTGAACAGGAAATACGCAGGCTGTGACACAAACATCCTGCTGCCTTTTAAGGTGGAACGGAAATATCCTAACAGATTTGTGGTCAGAGGCAGTGATGCTTCTGAACACCAGTTGCTAAATACCCTGGTGGGGGAGAGTGTTCTTGTGCTCAGGTGCTGCTTTTGGGTTACCCACAGGCATCTGGGTGGCCACTGAAAGAATGGGATGCTGGACTGTATGAGCCTAATTCAGCAGACTCTTCTTATGTTCTTAAAAGGAAATGCTACAGTTTCAAATGCCGAGGGCATGACTAACATAACATATACAGTCATACCTCTGGTTACAGACGCTTCAGGTTGCGTTTTTCATGTTAAGGACCGCCAAAACCCAGAAGTAGTGGAACGGGTTACTTCCAGGTTTTGGCGGTCATGCATATGCAGAAATGCTAAATGGCGCTTTGCACATGCACAGAAGTGCCGAATCACAACCAGCACATGTGCAGATGCGTCGCTGCGGGTTGTGAACGTGCATCCCACACGTATCACATTCGCAACCCGAGCATCCACTGTATGGGAAAATTGGTTGGCAAAAGCATGGATATTAGGAAAAATATACATGCTGATTTATTTTCCATGAAGACTTAAAAAAAAAATCCCCAACAAATGTGGGAATGTGGAGAGCTGAACTTTAGAGTGGGGAAAATGAGAAACGGGGGGAAAAAATTGATAGACTGCCCCATCGCTAGTTGGGGATAACAGTGGCTTTGATCACTTCAGGGTTGGAGGGAGCAATGCACAAATAACTTCTGAACTATGATATGCATATTTTGCCCATCAAGTCTACTTCTAATTCTCAGATATTGTAGAATAAGCTTTTTGTCTCTGTGTGAAGAAATGCCCATTCTGTACCCATTTTATCTATTTTGTCTCATTTCTCCTGTTGTTTGGGTAACCTAATAGGATGTATTTTTCTCTCAATACCTCTTTTCCCACCTGAGTATATTATCAGAGCAATTTTGTATCTCTAGCAGCTACAAAACAGCTCTTCAGACCCCCAGCCTGAATTATGGTCATTATACAAAAAGAACCATCATTCCCAAGTATTACTGTTAGCTGGATGCCTCATTTGCAGGGGTAGAGAGAGTGGTCTTCCCTTGAAAAACCTGTAAAGGTCAGAACAGGGGTGTCAACTTGAATAAAATATTGGAGGGACCCAGGTAAGACCTGCCCTGCATAATTGATCACAAGATGTGGCACGCACACACCGTTTGAATGGCAGTGCCTATCAAGTATTTTATTGGGGAGGCTGAAGGTACCTCAGCTCCTAGAAGTTGGCTTCTATGGATCAGAATAACTTTTTGTCTCTTGAACGCGACATGGGCCCGGAGCACAAAACCCACAATCAGGCCCTCACCTTGGTGAGTGAGTCCCATACTGATGTTCCAGAGGAGGAGGAACTACTCAAGGTGAGAATGGAGAACTTCCTGGTGTTTTCATAGTACAACTCCCAACATCCTCCACCATTGGCCATTCTAACTGGGGCTGATGGGTGTTGGAGTTGAACAGTTTCTAGATGGCCATGCAGGTTCCCCATTCCTGGTTTACAGTATATATTGTCAGCATTTCTGTTGAGTCTCCATGCCCTCCATGTTTCTGCATCTCTAACTTCTGCCTGCCTCTTAGCTCAGATCTCACACAACAAACACTCCTGTTGTTCTGTCTACCAGCCAGGTGAAGAGGCAGAAGCAGTGCCAGATTTACGTATAAGCTAAATAAGCTATCACTTATGGCCCCAATCTCTTGGCCCCCCCCTAAAAAAAATTAAAGAAAAAAATACAATTACTTTGATAAAATACATATTTTGTTATGTGCAAATAGTTTTAGATACCTATTAGGTCCATAAATTACCTTGCCGACAAAGGTCTGTATAGTTAAAGCTATGGTTTTCCCAGTACAGTGGTACCTCGGGTTAAGTACTTAATTCGTTCTGGAGGTCCGTACTTAACCTGAAACTGTTCTTAACCTGAAGCACCACTTAAGCTAATGGGGCCTCCTGCTGCTGCCTCGCCGCCAGAGCACATTTTCTGTTCTCATTCTGAAGCAAAGTTCTTAACCTGAAGCACTATTTCTGGGTTAGTGGAGTATGTAACCTGAAGCGTATGTAACCTGAAGTGTATGTAACCCAAGGTACCACTGTAGTGATGTATGGAAGTGAGAGCTGGACCATAAAGAAGGCTGATCACCAAAGAATTGATGTTTTTGAATTATGGTGCTAAAGGAGACTCTTGAGAGTCCCATGGACTGCATTCAATCAGCCCTGAGTGCTCACTGGAAGGACAGATCCTGAAGCTGAGGCTCCAATGCTTTGGCCACCTCATGAGAAGAGAAGACTCCCTGGAAAAGACCCTGATGCTGGGAAAGATTGAGGACACAAGGAGAAGGGGACGACAGAGGACGAGATGGTTGGACAGTGTTCTTGAAGCTACCAACATGAGTTTGACCAAACTGCGGGAGGCAGTGAAAGACAGGAGTGCTTGGCGTGCTCTGGTCCATGGGGTCATGAAGAGTCGGACACGACTAATGACTAAACAACAAAAATTACCATCTAGCATATATTCAACACAAAAAACAGTGACAATTTGTTGTTGACAAAAGACAGCTGGACATATAAAGGGCCCCATTACCTTCAGTAACTTAGGGCCTCATCAAACCTAAATCTGGCCCTGGGCAGAAGGCACACCCATTTGCCCAGAAGGCACCATCACTTAGTTGTAGCTCTTGTAACCTGGCTCATTATTTTGGGTTGTTGATTGTCATGCTTAACTAGCCAGCTACAACCTTTGAAAAGACAAAGGAGCTTATTTAGCAAGCTTCCACTCATATTTCTATCCTTACGGATACAGGATCTGGGGAACTGGAAGGGACTAAGAGCATCATGAAGCCTGACTCCCCAAACCTACATCAATATGGGGGGGGGGGGAGAATGTGCCCACCCCCACTGCCACATAAACTCACATCATCCAACAGAAGACTTTATTATTATTGGGAGGAAATCAGTATAGTGAAAGTTTTTTTTGTTTTTTTTAAGGATTCTTAGAGTGATGAAATTTGGAAACCATTCTGCATTCCTTGCTCTTTCTTCTTTTTCCTTTTTTTAAAGGAATATCTGCTCTTTGTTAGTGTAGGAATGGACTCTTTGTGTATTCGCTTGCCCTGTTATCCAGGACCAAACTTTGTAACCACCTCCTAAAGACCCAGTTGTCCCTTTCCGATCCTGAAACACAAATTTCGAAGCTTAAAATAAAACTTTTTAAACATAAAACTTCAATTGCTCAGTATTTTACTGTAAATTAATAAAATTAATGTTTTTAAATAAATAAATAAGTTATCCAACCCATACATCATTTTTCTTGGCTAAAGTCCACCATGTAAAGATTGCCATTTATAACCCAGCCACCCACCCCCGAGAGATATCACACTAATGTTGCTGATTTACAATAAATTGCAATAAAATTTTATACCATTGTCCAAATAAATGATTCACATTAGGGCATTTGCTCCGCTGGATCTGATTAAAAATAATTGGCAACCATTTTGTGACCTCTAGTGTGAAGGCCATGGCTTGGGCTACCTTTCTGAATTTAATGAATAAGCTTACAAAAGAAGGAGCATATGGGAAATTTGGATTCAAGATCAGCAGAAACAGGGAGACTAATTGCATCAGTAAGCCAGTGACCTCTTACAGTCTTTGGTAGATTATGGGCCATTAAAATTGTTATATATGTGTGTAAAATTGATGAAGTTGTTAATGAAAGGACAATCGTGTTTTTTTGTCTGTGTCTGCAGCAAGTAGCCTGGTTGCCACTTTGCTGGTCTAAACCAAAGCCATGTTACTACACCCTGAAGATGTCTGTAGGAAAGGATTATCGGTACCGCTGCAGACTGCATTTACCTGGCTTGGAATAGAAATTTGCCAGGCTCACAATGCATAGCTGTGTTGTTGATCAAATGCAATTTCTTCCAAATTTTCCTTTTATGGCTTAGATTTCAGACTGAGTTTGTAAGTAAGCCTGTTTCCTTTCTCCCCAGGGCACCCTGCATGGGCGGCATCTAGGAAACCAATAAATCAAGGGAAACCATATAAAATAGCAAAATACCCACCAACCGCACTGGGTATGTGTTTGAGAGCTAGATCTGTGCTCTCGCCACATCACAGACAAGGCTTGCTCCAAGTTTTGGGCCACTTTTGGCAAAAGACTGATAGATAGATGATAGATAGATAGATAGATAGATAGATGATAGATAGATAGATAGATGATAGATAGATAGATAGATAGATGATAGATGGAAAATTAATTAATTAATTAATTAATGTAGGCCCATGGCATCATCAGCAGGCTATGCTAGGGACATGCATCTGCTGGGTGACCTTGGGCCAGTCACACGTCTCTGAAGTCTCTCAGCCTCACTCACCTCACAGAGTGTTTGTTGTGGGGGAGGAAGGGAAAGGAGAAGGTTAGCCACTTTGAGACTCCTGAAGGGGAGTGAAAGGCGGGATATCAAATCCAAACTCTTCTTCTTCTTCTTCTGTACCACTTAGCTATGGGCCTTCCCCATGCAGAGGCCAGGCATTTATTGGATATGCTCTGTCTCTGGATTTCCTAACCCAAGTAGTGGCCTGGACAACTTGACCTGCAAGTCTGCCTCCACCACTTTGATTCTATTATTATAAGCCCAGCAGGCAGATCTTTTATTCCCTTTCTTGCCACCAGCTTAAACACACACAATACAGTAGCATCTTACTTTGCCAAGCTCTTGTGCATTAAAAGCTACTCTGAAGCTCCCTTTGCCTTCCTCCGAGTTACGCAAAACATCTGCTAGATCGACTTTAGGGGGCTGTTTCCAACTTTTATTTGTATCTTCCTTTTGTTATGAAGATCTTCCTCTGGTCCATTTTCAGGCAGAGAGAGGGGGGAGGAAGGGCCTAAGAAGAATGCATAAACCTCCCAGGCAGTTTTGACTGTTTCTAAAAAGCTTGCAATAACTAGTTGGTGACCTGATTCAGCTCCTTGGTGAATCTGACTCCATTTTCAGCATGGCAAGACCAGCCCAAAATTCAGGGGCATCAGACTTTCAGTATAATGTTCACACATTTTGCCACTCGCCATTAAAATGAAATGAAAGCCTGACCATTATGGGAGTGGGGAACAATGAAATGAAATTGAAGTCTGAAAGAACAAAGAAGTCCTAAATTGTTATGATATTAAAGTAAGAAAGGGGAAAGAAGAAAAGCTATCTATGTTGTAGGCTCTGCTGACGTATCACTGTCACATAAACAGAGGGATTGCTGGAGATGGAGAGATCTGTCAGTTTCATTTCCCCCTCAGATTCTCATTTTTCCAGGTTCGTTTCCCCACAATTCCACATCAGTTTATAATTGATGAAAAAAATATCCTCACAAAAACCCATCAGTATTTTAGTGCACATTTCTACTAACAGATTTTTTTTAAATTCAGTTTTGCTTAGTACACAAAATGTATAAATACTTTGTATGAATGTGGCTTGGGAGTAAGTGTATTCAGGGAAAGGATTAAGCATCTTCCACATTTGTGCATGCACACAATGTGGCTAAAGTGAGGTCGGGATTCACTCTCAGATCGGCTTTTGTGTTTGTTTGTTTTTAAAAGCCGCTTGAATTTTTATTTTTTTAAAAAAGTTTCTTGGCAACTTTTTGCATGGAAATTCATGAATTTCAGAACCTGACATTGAGAGGGAGCCTGGTACAGTGCCTGGGACACTTTGAAATCAGGACTCAGAACTACCTTCAAACCAAGAAAGTACAGTGGTACCTCAGGTTACAGACACTTCAGGTTACAGACTCAGATAACCCAGAAATAGTACCTCAGGTTAAGAACTTTGCTTCAGGATGAGAACAGAAATCTTGCGGCGGCAGTGGGAGGCCCCATTAGCTAAAGTGGTACCTCAGGTTAAGAACAGTTTCAGGTTAAGAATGGACCTCCGGAACAAATTAAGTTTTTAACCCGAGGTACCACTGTAATGGTGACTGACTGACAGTATGAAACCCCTGGCTTGGTCAAGTCTGAAATAAAATCTAGGAATCTGGCTTGGTTAGCATCACAGCGCATGCTCTTTGCTGTACTTCAGTCCTCAGCAGAGGACCAAGGGCCTTCTCGGTAGTGGCGCCCGCCCTGTAGAACGCCCTCCCATCAGATGTCAAGGCAATAAACAACTACCTGACTTTTAGAAAACATCTGAAGGCTGCCCTGTTTAGGGAAGTTTTTAATGCCTGATGTTTTATTATTTTTAATATTCTATTGCAGTGGTGGCCAAACCTGGCCCTCCAGCTGTTTTGGGACTACAACTCCCATCATCTCTAGCTAACAGGACCAGTGGTCAGGGATGATGGGAACTGTAGTCCCAAAACAGCTGGAGGGCCGAGTCTGGCCACCACTGTTCTATTGGGAGCCACCCAGAGTGGCTGGGGAAACCCAGCCAGATGGGCGGGGTATAAATAATGATTGAATGAATGAGTTATTTGTTTATTTATTTAGCTACTGACCTCAGAAACCCATGATCTGGAGAACCCAGTTCCCAGGTTCACATTCATGTATGACCACCTATGGATTTGGCCTGGCCCTGGTGCATGGTATGTCTGCAAGTGTTTTCAGGTTGATTTGTGCAATTTTTCTTCTGCCTCAAACTGGTTTGCTGTGGCCCAAATGCCTGGGGACCCAACAGCTCATCCTCACCCAGTTTCAACCCAGCTTTGCCAGCAGGAGTGAGCAAGAATGTAGGCGTTTGGTTCCAAGGCCGGTCATCCCAACAGATGGTTTCCCCCAGACTTTGAGCTAGTCTTATTTGGAGCTTATTGGTTTTGTGTAATAATTAGGATTTGGATAAACACTGAAGGCACAGATGAACTTAGAGGCTGGGCAAACGTCTGCCAAAGGAATGAGAAATTAATATATGCTCTTATTTCGTTCCACTGTGTTGAGGCTTCCCCTGGGAGACGGGTACAATTAAAATAACCCTTTACAATAAGGTGGGAAGGAGCCTGCATCTTTTGGAAGCCAATTCTCTCCACCCCCACATGAAACAGGATAATCTATGGCTAGCCTATGGATGCTTAGGTCTTTATTTGACCATTTTTTGGAGAATGAGATCCCCCAACTTGTTTCATATCCTCCCTGATACAACTCTCCCAATGAACAATTTGTGCAAATTTGCAGGTTTTGTCTCCCCTGAATTCTCTGCACTGAACAACGGCAAATAGTGAATGGTGCAAGTACCTTTTACTAAGTGTTATGTCACAAGTGATACCCCCCATCAGTCTAAAGATGTGGCTGTTTTATTTAGGTTTTGCAAAATGATCTTTCTATGCCCTTTAGTTTCTCTTAATCTTGCACATATCTCAGGACAGGAGAAATGGTCCGTTTCAGTTTCTTAGTTTTTCATTTTTCCATTCTTAAGTTCAGCTCTCCACATTTCCACATCAGTTTGTGTTTTTTCAAGACTAAAAAGTCCTCTGTGAAATTTCACCAGCTACGTACTTTCTCCTAATATGCACATGTTAGTATGCCATTTTGCCTGATGGACACAGTTTTGCAAAGCAGAATATGATATAAGCAGTTGGCTTTTATGCCGCCTGCCTGGGCAGGGCTGCAGTCGATAGCCAGCCAGGCAGTAAGGCATTGCCCATCCAGCAGAGCCTCTGATTGGCCCATTATATCTTGACTTTCTGGCTGGGAATCCTGATCAGTATTTTGCCCAGCCAGGGAATTCCCTTAATGGCCGGCCAACACGTGGACTTCTGATGCTGGGAATGTTGGATTGTGTGAAGGTTTGCAACCGTCGCCCATCTGAGAACAATGAGCAGCCTTGTTGGAATGTTATTTTCTCTTTCGTATGCAATTTTTGCACAGTTTACTCTAGCAGATACATTTCTGAACACTTGGCCAGAGAACAGCATTGCAGAATTCAGAGACTTGCGCATTTCAAAAGGTGGCTGCATTTTGACTTGTAGGTTGTTTCGGAAAGTTAAGATTAGTTAGGTTGGTAAACCTTGGTAAGCAGGTACATCTTGACCCAACTGCCGAAAACTATAATTTGATGATACAAGATACACTCCAGAGGCCATTCCACAGCCCAGGGGACACCACGGAGAATGCCCTGTAAATGCAACATTCATTTGTACACACTACGCATGCATGCAATTCACAATGCAATGTTTTTCAGATGCGGGGACCACACATGTTCTGACAGTCGACTATAAAGCTGTGTTAGGGCTGCCAAAACCCTTCTCTACTGCACCGCTTCCCATCACCAGAAACACCAGCCCATTTACACCAGGCTTCATGCGCTGGCAGCTTTAAACATGACACTTGGTTGGGACATTCATAAACCTTTCATGCCGCCTCAGCAGCTGAGCCAATAGTGGAGGAAATGTTATTGCAGTCAACTGAATCTAGATCCCTCGAAACCAAGGGTCAAGGATTGCAGCAGATGCGAGAGTGTGTTTGTCAGGTTTTAGCAATAATTTGGCAAAGTTGCTTTTTCCTCCAAAATCATCTGTTCTGCAGTTTAATTTGGCATCTCGTTCATCTCTCTGCAACCATAGTAACTGCACTGAAAGATTATCCGAAGCTGGCATTGACTTTACAGATAGATAAGGTAAAGGTAAAGGTACACCTGCCCATATGGGCCAGTCTTGACAGACTCTAGGGTTGTGTGCTCATCTCACTCTAGAGGCTGGGAGCCAGCGCTGTCCGCAGACACTTCCAGGTCAGGTGGCCAGCGTGACAAGCTGCATCTGGTGAGCCAGCGCAGCACACGGAACGCCGTTTACCTTCCCGCTAGTAAGCGGTCCCTATTTATCTACTACGGGGGTGCTTTCGAACTGCTAGGTTGGCAGGCGCTGGGACCGAGCGACGGGAGCGCACCCCGCCGCGGGGATTCAAACCACCGACCTTTCGATCGGCAAGTCCTAGGCGCTGAAGCTTTTACCCACAGCGCCACCCGCGCCTCTTACAGATAGATCTAGATACTATATAGTGGTACCTCGGTTTTTGAATGAAATCCATTCTGGAAGACCATTCAAGTTCCGAAACGTTTGAAAACTGAAAACTCAATACTGAAGCTGCATGGCGTGTTCGAATTCTGAGGCATGTTTGAAAATCGAAGAATTTACTTCCAGGTTTACAGAGTTTGAGTTCCGAAACATTTGTCAACGGAGACGTTCAAAAACCAAGGTACAACTGTACAGTGATGCCTCAGGTTACATACGCTTCAGGTTACATACGCTTCAGGTTACAGACTCCGCTAACCCAGAAATAGTACCTTGACTTAAGAACTTTGCTTCAGGATGAGAACAGAAATTGTGCAGTGGCAGCGCAGTGGCAGCAGGAGGCCCCATTAGCTAAAGTGGTGCTTCAGATTAAGAAAAGTTTCAGGTTAAGAACAGACCTCAAGAATGAATTAAGTTCTTAACCCGAGGTACCACTGTATAATACATATAGATATATAAATATGATATACCATATTTTTCCGTGTATAAGACACCCCCGTGTATAAGATGACCCCTATTTTTTTTAACCCCAAATTAAGAAATTAAGTTGTTTAGCTTTTTTTGGGGGGGGAGTTCACTTCCACCAATCGCTCACCTGCCTGCCCGCCACTGCCAATTGCTTGCCACAGCCACTGCCAATTGCACGTCTCACCGCAGCTGCCACTTGTCTGCCTGCTTGCCTCCAACAGCCCACCTGCCCACTTGCTTCGGCCACCAATCGCCTGCCCACCTCACCACAGCTGCCAATTGCCACAGCCAATCACCAGCAGGCCTTGCCGCAGCCACCAATCACCTGCCCAATCGCCGCTGCCAATCTCCTGCTTGCTGCTGCCATTAATCGCACATCCCCCCCTCTGCATTCACTATAAGACAACATCCAATTGTTGCCTTTTTTTTTTTTTTAGCAAAAAGCATTGTCTAATACACGGAAAAATACTGTGGGTAGATGGATATAATATAGGCTATATATAGTTGACGAAAGATCATTTCAAGGCAGATGTAACAAAGGGGGGGGGATCCTGTTGAGGTGGATATAGCCAAATAATCTAAAAGATCGTTTGGCCAGACGGAAAGAGAGTTCTTTCCCCTCCTCCTCATATCAGCCCCACAGACAACCCAAGGGGGATTAAAAGAATGTGCGCTTATTAGAAAGAGATTTGATGGGAATCTTATCATTATAAAGCTCTTAATAAAATGAAGGAAATCCTGGTTTAGGCTAGTGCTGGATTATGAATTATCTTCCTCTTGGCCTATTCTCTTTTTCCCAAGGGAAGGGGATGATGTTTCGATGCACTTTGGGTTGTGTTTGCTTTTCTTCCAGTAAATCAAGAAAAATCAGCTTGACATGGCATTGTCCATGGGGGCAGAAAGAAGGGATGGTTTCCCCCAAATTTGGAGGATCAGGGTTTTTTTTTAAAAAAAGGTATATTCCACCTAGATTCTTCTTCTTCTTCTTCTTTTAGAAGCTTGAAAGAGATAAAGGTGGTGACTAAAATGGATCAATTGCATATAAATGCCAGCAGATCATTTCTAATAAGTAGTACTTTTAAATACTTATTTGAAGAACACTGTTCTGATCAAATAATGTGGTATGATATGTTGAATTGCAAATAGAAAGGGAGAGAATAAATTATATTTTAGGTACAGGTAATCACATATCTAGGGCCCACAGCTTCATTTAAACAAAGGATGTGTGGACTGCTCTAGCCAAGTGCAACTGCTGGCAGTCAGCTGGCAATCTCTCCCTGGAAATCAGTTGAAGCTGACAGGGAATTCCCTTTCTCCAGAAGGGTGCAACATGGTGCTCCCTAGAAAATCTGCTTAACACTGTTCTTTTTTGCACTTTCATTGCTACTTACGAAATTTCTGTATCTCCCTTCATTCGAGGATCACAGGACAGATTTCAATATGAAAACACAAAACTGCACAACATAGTAACATAACATAGGAACAAACAAAAACAATAACCCATATTATTATTATTATTATTATTATTATTATTATTATTATTTCAAAACTTTAAAATGCCTGCATGTCAGAAGAGGACAGAACATGCAAACCCATTCTCCCTCTGTGTTGTCTGGAAATGGTCAGGATGCATGAAGCAGAAAAGCAGTCAAGACCGAACATTAAAAACACAGTAAGATGCTTTGCGCAGAGTCAGACAGATAATTTATTACGGTCAAAGACCAGCTCGCACAGTCAGACTATTGGTCTATCTCAGGCACAGGCAAACTCCAGCCCTCCAGATGTTTTGAGACTACAATTCCCATCATCCCTGACCACTGCTCCTGTTAGCTAGGGATGATGGGAATTGTAGTTCCAAAACATCTGGAGGGCCGGAGTTTGCCTATGGCTGGTCTATCTAGTCAGCATTATCTGGCAGTGGCTCTCCATGGTCTCTGGCAGGGAATCTTTCCCAGTCCTGCGTTGGAACCTTCTGCAGGCAAAGCATATTTTCTACCACTGAGCTATGGCTCTTCCACTTCCACTGGACATGCAAAAGCACACCAGCGTGAAATCTACACACATATAAAAAAAGTTCAGAAAATGCTTTTTTAAAAAAACGTTTTTCAAAATACATTGAATTTTCCCTAAGGCTCACCATTGCCATCTGGTGTCGCATTGTATATTGCACTTAAAATGCACTTAAAACTGAGTCCCAGGATTCAGTACCTCCCTTGGAGGAAAGAGAGTGTGGAGGAAGCAATATAATATTTTGAAGACAGCCATTTGTTGGCCATTTCAAGCAAACCACCACACTGCTCTCAAATGCCTTTTGTTTTGAGGGATGTTTAATGAAGTTTTATTTGCTCTCCGGGTGCTGGAAGCTTGGAGGAAGGAGTTTGGCAGGCACCTGAGCTTTTGAGACTTTGCAGGAATAAATAAGAGAAGGTGAGAAAAGCTTGTTTCAGACTGGAGCAAACGTGGGAGGAGCTGTCTCTCACAATAGAAGAATTTAAAAAAAGATATTTGGGTTCTAGAGTGTAAATGAAATGTAGAAAGACAAGGGGAGAGCATGCAGACAAGGATGTCAGGCACCAGTTCTGTTTGATGCCCTTGTGAATTCTGCTTTTTGCATTTCTTTTCTGGCTGCTGAAGCAGATGGGAAAGATGCAATGAAATGTGATGCGTCTGTTCAAATAAATGGCTGCACACTGCTACATGAAGACACAGTGACAACGATTGTTTGTTCGTTCATTACAACGAGGTCTTGCATACCTTGTTTGTTTATGGGGGTGATATGCAACAGAAATAAAGAAAGATACAACAATTCTTTGGAAAGACTTTAAAGTCAATCCACTTTAAAAGCTTTGTACGCCTCTCATGCACACCCAAATCAGCACACTGGTAATTCCTTTCTCTAATGTTCATACAAATCTCTTCTCTTCTGTTGGCACCCCTGTGGCTTGTTATGAGTCAGAGGAATTTTACATCACCTGCAAAAGTTGCTTGATTTTTGCATTACTGTATCGTTTAGCTAAAACGCCTCCCATTAGCAACACTTTGATTTTCATGTTATACAACAGTACTATTTATACAGATGCAGAGAGAAGAGGCTGGGAATCTTTTCTTTTGGCCTGCTTCTAGGAATCAGAAAAGTTAGCCAGCCACTTAGGTAAAGGTAAAGGGACCCCTGACCATTAGGTCCAGTCGTGGCCGACTCTGGGGTTGCGGCGCTCATCTCGCTTTATTGGCCGAGGGAGCCAGCGTACAGCTTCCGGGTCACATGGCCAGCATGACTAAGCCGCTTCTGACGAACCAGAGCAGCACACGGAAATGCCGTTTACCTTCCCACCGGAGTGGTACCTATTTATCTACTTGCACTTTGACGTGCTTTCAATCTGCTAGGTGGCAGGAGCAGGGACCGAGCAACGGGAGCTCACCCCGTCACAGGGATTCTAACCGCCGACCTTCTGATTGGCAAGTCCTAGGCTCTGTGGTTAAACCCACAGCGCCACCCATGTCCCCAGCCAGCCACTTACTGTCCTTTAATTTCTTGAAAGTTTCCTTGCGATCTTTGAATAGCTTCGTTTATAGGACGCGTCATGATTTCAGTGGATGCAAGCTTACACTTCATCATTTGGAGGTGGCCAAAAGTAGTATGTGTGTTTTCTTTCTCCTGCATTTCTGGATCTGAAAACTATAAACTCTTAAAAAGAAAGTAAACTGTGACCACATTCGCACCGTACATTTAAAGCACTATGACACCACTTTAAGTGCTCATTCTGAGAGCTGTAGTTTTTTAAAGGTGCTAAGAATTGTTCCCTATTCCCCTTCCAGAGCCACAGTTCTCAGAGTTTTCTGAGAGGATAGATTGACTCAGAATTGTAGCTGTGCGAGGGGTTATAGAACTTTCCCAACATCTATCAGCACCCTCAACAAACTAAAGTTCCCAGGATTCCTTTGGAGAAGCCATTACTAATTTTTATTTGATTTTACTTCATACCCTGCCTTTCCATATTGCTATACAGAGGGTGATTTACAAGCTGAAGAAACAAGAAAATATACAAGAGCATCTTATAGCAATCCGATCCAATGCAAACAAGTCGTAATAAAAATATAACAAATAAATTAATGAGCAATAATCTATTAGAATTTAATCATACCCAATAAAATTAACTCTCAAAATATAAACAAATAATAATTAAACCAAAAATCACTCTCAACAATTACAATAAAACATTACTAAATTGTGATCGATAGAAATAATGGCATACAATACGTATAAACCATGTAAAGATGCTGAATTGGGCAACTAAGTCAGATATCGTTTAAAATTATAGGTTGTGTCTGTACAATTAGGCATTTTTAATGGCCACATTGTTGACATGAATCTATTCCATCATCCTAGTCTATACCAATTAGGGTACTGGGCCCCCATGTCTGACCTGAAGTCTCCTGGTTTGCTTCGTCCCCTCCAGGGGGCAAGAGGAGAACTTGAAACTATATCAGGAGAGTGGCATCTATAGGACTTAGTGTAGGGTTACCAGACATCCCTGTTTCCTGGGGACAGTCCCCGGATTTGCAAATAAGTCCCCAGACAAATTCTATCCCTGGAATGTCCCCGGATTTCATCTAATGTCCCCGGGAAACGCAGCTGCGGCAGTCTCAGCAGCCCGGAGCAGTTGGCTCTGGCTGGCTTCAGGAGCTGCTTGAAGTCCCCATATGGTGGTGGTGCAGGGGCTGTAAGATGCAGCTTCCGGGCTGCCTCCACCTTCCCTGACCCCAGCAACTAAGCTGTGAAGGGAGGCTTCATGCTGCCTTTCGGAGCAGCCTCCTAACTCCTACTTGTGTGCAAGCAGGGCAGGGATCTCCCAGCTATGAAGGGAGGCTTCACACTGCCTATCAGAGCTTGCGTGCAAGCAGGACAGGGCAGGGATCTCTCAGTTAGGCAACAGGAAGCCTCCCCAGCTGAGGGATCCCTGCCCCCTCCTGCTTTCACGCAAGTAGGAATGGGATTGGGGCTGCTCCGATGGGAAAGGAGGCATCATGCTGCCTGAGCCTCACCACTGCCGCCGCTCTCGGCCCTCCTTCTCCACCTTCCATGCCTGACCCACTGTGCACCACTTTCCCCCCAACACCACCACTAAAGAACCAACAACTCGGGGGCTGCCCAGGCTCATGGAGAAAGGAGGTAGAAACCTCGGAGGAAGGGGAAACGTGGCAGTTGAGGTCAAGGCATCTGCCACCACCCTGAACATGTAGTATTTATTTATTTAATTCAAGTGTCCCCAGATTCATTGAAAAAAATCTGTTAACCTTAACTTCATGAGCAGCTTGCAAGGTTCAGCCCAGCAGGAACCATCTGCAAATTATTACACAAACTCTTGAGCAGGAGGCGTCTGCCCTCTTCCCTTCTTCCAGTTAGCCTCCCTCTCTGCAAATTATTGCATAGACAGTTTGGGACCTGCCTCCTTTTCTCAGGTTTGGGCCCTGAAAACTCAGGATCTGGTTTCTTCTGACCCAGCTACAGTGTGTTCTGTGTTCCTCTATGGAGTTTACTTCCATTTCCCATGTCCCTCTTCCTGCCAGTTTCGTTCATACAGACCCCACCCTGCCCCTGAATAGTAGAGCAATATGTCAGCTACACCAGAAGAGCTCGTCACCTTTTGATAGCAAAATTAAACATGGTGTTTCCTTATCCTGCGAGTAATTAATCACAGAGGCAAATGAGAAAGTGCACATTCTGTTACGAGTATTATAGCATTGTTATAATATTTTCAGGAAGCTGAAACCTCCCGAGGCATCATAGAAATAAGACTACTTGAGTAAAAAGGAGAATTAATTTTCATTCCTGCATATGTGATAAGTTTAACCAGGATGTCTCTCAAACCTAATTTGTAACTGAATTGCTAATTGCTCAGCAGCTGTGCCCATTGGGGATTTGGGCTGCTAAATAAACACATCTTTATGGCAAAGTAGTAATATATCAAAGTTTTTTTGGTGAGAAGAGTAGAAATGTGTCAAATAAGAGTGGATCCCGAGGGTTTCAAGCCCCAGAGATGAAGGGAGAATTCTTATTTTTCTCCTCTCTCCCCGATGTGACTGTGACAACCACGACTCATTCAGATTTCCAGGTGCTGCCATGCTTAAAGCCAGCTATACAAGTTCTGTGTGCATCATTGACCTTGAAGGAACTGAGTATGTTTAGCCTGGAAAATGGGAGATGGAGGGGAGGAGTCATTTTGACTCACAGCTGTCCATGGAGGCGCAGGTTAATTCTGTGTCCAGGGCAGCTGTCTACCAGTTCCACCTGGTACGCAGGCTAAGATTTATATACCAAATCCCATATAAGGGGTTAGAGTGAGCCCAAGCCAAAGGCCAGGCGGAACAGCTCCATCTTGCAGGCACTGCGGAAAGATGTCAAATCCCACAGGGCCCTGGTCTCTTGTGACAGAGTGTTCCGACTAAACATACAAGTCTCTCACCAACCCTTGATGTCATGGCCAGAAATATTCTACCTGAAGGAGCGTCTCCACCTCCATCGTTTGGCCCAGACACTGAGGTCCAGCTCCAAGGGCCTTCTGGCGGTTCCCTCACTGCAAGAAGCGAGGTTACAGGGAACCAGGCAGAGGGCCTTCTTGGTAGTGATGCCAACCCTGTGGAATGCCCTTTTAGAAGACTTTTAGAAGACATTTCTGAAGGTAACCCTGTATCTGGAAATTTTTAATGTCTAATGTTTTACAATTTTTTAAGTGCTGTAAGCCGCCCAGAGTGGCTGGAGAAACCCAGCCAGATGGGTGGAGTATAAATAATAAAATGATGGTGATGATTCGGAAAAAACGTTCTGACAGTAAGAGCTGTTCAGCAGTGGAACAGACTCCTATGAGAAGTGGTGGACTCTCCTTCCTTGGAGGTTTTTAAGCAGAGGTTGGATGGCCATCTGCCATGGATGCTTTAGCTGAGATTCCTGCATTGCTCAGGGTTGGACTAGATGAGCCTTGGGTCCCTTCCAACTTTAAGATTTTGTGATTCCATGACCTGACAGCACTGCAAGCCACACTTTACAAACTGAAGGTGGTTATGGGATTCCACCTACATTTTGTTGATCCAGTAGAATGTTCCTAAGATTCTTGTGAGAACAAATGGATGCCCTTGATGGATAAAGATAGTGTCTTCAGTAATGTCCTGGGGCAAATGGCAGCTTAAAACAAGAACCATCACTTAATGTTCTCCTGGCAAGCAGGTTATCTCAGAAAGCCAGTTTTGTGCCACTCTTAAGCTTCCAGATTTCCTGAATTCCTGTAGCCTATGCCACTTTTTTGCTGGTGGATTCCTTTCCAGGTATCTGAAACAAACTTAGGAAAGCCCCAGTCCTGTGAAGCCCTACCGGTCACAGGGCCTGGCTCCTGCACACACTCCTGACAGATCATCAGGGGAAGGTTGTGGCTCAATGGTGCAGCAGTTGTGCAAAATGTGCCCAGTTCAATCCTGGGCAAAAAAACTCATAAGAAGAGACCTGCTGGATCAGGCCAAAGGCCTAGCCAATCCTTCTGTATTCTTAGTGGCCAGACTGATGTCTGTGAGAAGCCCTCAGGCAGTACCTGAGTGCAATGGTGCCCCACTTGTGATACCTAGCAACTGGTATTCAGAGACATATTGTCTCTGACAGTGGTGTTAGAACATAGCCACTTTGACTAGTAGCTATGGCTGGTAGGCATCTTCAGATAGGACTGAAGAACACTCCAGTCTGAAATCCTGGGGAGCTATTGCAAATCAGTGTGGACTTCAAAATTTCCAGATGTTGTTGGATTACAAATTCCCATCAGTCCCAGATTGCATCAAGGAAGATGGGAGTTGTAGTCCATCAGCATTCTGGAGGGTCACAGGTTTCCCATCCCTTCTGTAGGCAATATTGAAATGATGGACCAATGATCTGACTCAATATAAGGAGGACCTCATAGCAGGACGTCAATATAATAATAATAATAATAATAATAATAATAATAATAATAATAATGTCACATACTACATCTTCCCCCTTCACTGGGAAGTCAAAAACCTTTGCAGCAGGTAGAAATCTGCTTAAGCTGATGAAAGGCAATATCCTGCCAGATCACAATGACTTCATTGCCCAAAGTGTGTATGCTCATTCCACTATAATTTCTATTCACATAAAAAAAAAATGGGACCTGTTCTAGAATCTACAAAAACTTGTATGCTCTTATTTCTTTCCACTGTGTTTGAGGCTTCTGCTGAGAGACGGGTACAATTAAAATAACCCTTTACAATAAGGTGGGAAGGAGCCTGCATCTTTTGGAAGCCAATTCTCTCCACCCCCACATGAAACAGGATAATCTATGGCTAGCCTATGGATGCTTAGGTCTTTATTTGACCATTTTTTGGTGAATGAGATCCCCCAACTTGTTTCATATCCTCCCTGATACAACTCTCCCAATGAACAATTTGTGCAAATTTGCAGGTTTTGTCTCCCCTGGATTCGCTGCACTGAACAACGACAAATAGTGAATGGTACAAGTACCTTTTCCTAAGTGTTATGTCACAAGTGACACCCCCCATCAGTCTAAAGATGTGGCTGTTTTATTTAGGTTTTGCAAAATGATCTTTCTATGCCCTTCAGTTTCTTACTCTTGCACATAAACTTGTTTGACCAAAGGGGACAATGAGACGAAAGAAATAAGTATCTGTGCTACAGGGAACTATGCCTCAATCATACCTCTTCCAACCCTCTTGAAGACTCTTACCTCTACAAAGAGTAGCAGAGCAGCCTCAGTTGACATACCTCACAGAAGCAGATGAAAGTTCTTGGATCACAAACAGTTTTTCAACCAATCCACGCTTGGAAGGGATGAGGTTATATTGGTGGTTTGCATACAGAGGCTGCTTCTGCTGATAGAAAGTTCTCATTATGCTCTGAAGTGATCTAGGAAGGCATGACTTAGCTTTATCTCATTCCCATTTAATAATAATAAATATGGGTGGGTGGATGCTCTGATAAAGTTCTTTATTTATGCAGGAGCCTGCCTTACAAACAGGGATTTGTGGATTTCAGTTTTTCTCAGTTTCTCATTTTTCCATTTTTAATCCACATCAGTTTGTGGTTGTTGTGTTTTTTTCAAAGAAAGAAGCATTTGTGAAACTTCTTCAGCATTTTTGTGTGAATTTATTCTACTACACATATTTTTATATGCAATTTTGCTTAATATACACTTTTTTTGCGAAGAAAGTTTCCCTAACAAAATGCATTTTAATATGTTATGTCCTTTAATATATGCAAGTATATGGACACTTTACCTTAGTATATGCATTGTTGTACACATTTCTTGGCTGGGAAACTGCATTGCAAAATTCGGACAAGTATGAATCTGTAGGATACCTAGTGCTTCTGTTTGTGTATTGTTTGGGGGAAGACTGTTTCAATAACTTTGCCTTTCAATGTCAACTGAATCTAATTTCTGTCTCATCCGTACTTCCAAAGTATGTATGATGAAGAGGAGCATTGCTGCAGATCGCTTGTGCTTCTCCAGTGGCCACGAATCGAGCCCCTGAAGTGTCAATCGCTTCTTGCCTTTCTTCTAAGGGGTAATGTTCTAATAAAGTGTAAACGTGGGTGAGATTTGTCTCATCTGTCGACGGCTCTTTTTTGTTCTAACTTACACGTATAATTGTTTTGAAGTCATAAAAAGTAAGCACTGCACAGCTCTGGAAAGATTCCCCTGCGAGAAGGGTTATGCGGCAGAGTTATTGCTTCAGCGTAGCTCGGGAACTTCCTCTGTATCTGCAGTATTTGATTTTGACTCAAACACAAGCAATTGGAATGAGTGCTTAAAAGGTCTCGGAGGTAAATTTACCCAGGAACAAGATTAATATTAAGAGCTGCCTATGGCTTTCAGAGAGAAGGCACTTTGAGAAAGCAGGGTAGGAGACTGGTTACTGTGACTAGCAAAATGGAAATTGGCTTTCTGGTGTGTGGAGATTGCATGAGTCCTAGGGAAAGAAAGAAAGAAAGAAAGATCCTCAGAAGTCAATTGGCAAAGATCTGAAGGGCAGTGATGGTTGTTTCTCGAAGGACGCATGTGAATTCCTTCATTCTAGAGCTTCTGGATCTGTGTGTCCTACTCATATTCTCACGCAGAATTTCCTCTCCTCCTCTGCAGACTCCCTCCTCCTCCTCCTTCTTACTCCTTTGGCCCTAAAGGGCAAATGAAAGCTTGCACAATAGGACCTCTCCTCCTTTGTATGTACCCTGTGCTGTCCCCAAAACCACTCCAAGAACCCCAGAACTGATTTAGGGGTGTGTCAATTGTGGGACGTGGGTGGCGCTGTGGGTTAAACCACAGAGCCTAGGGCTTGCCGATCAGAAGGTCAGCATTTCAAATCCCCGCAACGGGGTGAGCTCCCGTTGCTCAGTCCCTGCTCCTGCCAACCTAGCAGTTCAAAAGCACGAGGTGCAAGTAGATAAATAGGTACCACTCTGGCAGGAAGGTAAACGGCGTTTCCGTGCGCTGTTCTGGTTCTCCAGAAGCAGCTTAGTCATGCTGGCCACATGACCTGGAAGCTGTACGCCAGCTCCCTCAGCCAATAAAGCTAGATGAGCACCGCAACCCCAGAGTCGGTCACAACTGAACCTAATGGTCAGGGGTCCCTTTACCTTTACCTTTAATTGTGGTAGAACATTTCATTGTGCAAGAAGAAACATTTGCACTGATGGAGTTTTCCATTAGCACTACTTTGGATACAACCCATTAATGTTAATAGACATTTTTCACTTAGGTTCATTAATTTCAGTGGGTCTACTCTGAGTATAACTTAGTTGGATATAACCCAGAGGAACGAAACATGGATACCTCAAAGCCTGGGACTGGTGATTCCTCCTCCAGAAAAATACTACATCTGTTGGCTACCCCCCTCACTTCCAAAATAAACTCAGATATTATGATTTGTTTCTCAATTTGACGTTAGCCGGTCATGAAACAAGACAGATAACTCCCCCCCCCCCCGAAAAAGGGCAACACAAATTATCAAGGGGATAAAGTAAGGAGTAACTTCCTCATAAGAAAGTTACTTATGAGGAAACATTGCAACATTTGAGAGTTTCTGTTTAAATAAAAGGCAAATAAGAAGGGACATGATAGTGGTGTATAAACTTTGGCATTGTGTGGAAAACATAGAGATAGAATTATCGCTCTCTCATAATACTAGAATCTGAGGCCATCCAATGAAGCTGTCGGAAGATTCAGGACAGTACTTAAGACAAAAGACGTTACTTAAACTATGGAATTAGCTCCTACTGGGAATTGCCAATAGGCAGAGTGCAGTTACACTCAGGTGGGTCTTCCTCAAGGCATCTCATTGGTCACCAGGAAAACTAGATGCTGGACTAGATAGATCTTTGGCCTGATCTGACACACTTCCTCATGTCCTGACTTTTCATTCATGCATAGCTAGAAGTTAAGCTGCAGCAGATTCAAATTCAATTTTGGGGTTCTTTAAATTCAAATCTGAAGTGTATCACTTGCATTTGCTCCATTATGGTTTTATTATTCTGCATTTTACGCAATGCTATACTGTAATGCTTTGCTGCTATGCTGTGGAAATCTCAAAGCTGTAGCTTAGGAAATGTAAGATTTTCTTCTTTCTTCTTTTTTCTGGAAGAGAGAGTTCTGCTGCCTGATTTTCAACATAAAGCTTGTACTATACATGCTGTATTTGCTACACTAGAGCAGTGCTTTTTTCTGGGGGTACGCAGGGGTGCACATACCCCTAAACATATTGTGAATCTTTGTACTTTTGTCCATTTACTGTATTAATTTTTCCCAGTTTGAACTATAAAATGGTGATTTTTTTTCTTGAGTCAAAATGAGAGTAACCCTAAACATTTTTTTAAGAAAAAAAGCACTGCATTAGAGTATACCTTTCCTTGTACGGAGGTGGAAACCTCTTCTGGAAATTAAGTTGGAAAAGGATGGAGTAGATCTATAGTGGATATGAGACCTTGGGGCAAATCCAATTAAGACCTATGTCTATTTTTTCAAGTAGGTCTACTCTGAGTAAGAGATAGTTGGATAGCAACCTCTTGTTTCGTTCCATTTGGGATAAAGGTGATATCTCTTCTTAGTTTGAGCAATGTTTATGACTCAGTTTAGATAAGAATGTTTAATAATTTGGGAGTGTGATTAAAAGAAGAAGAACAAAGATCTAGGAACTTGGTTTAAGTCATAAATTAAAATAGGCTCGATTTGTAATGAGTGGGGGAACTCTGCTCTGGTCAGACCTCACCTGGAGTACTGTGTCTAGTTCTGGGCACCACAGTTCAAGAAGGACACTGACAAACTGGAACGTGTCCAGAGGAGGGCAACCAAAATGGTCAAAGGCCTGGAAACGATGCCTTATGAGGAACGGCTAAGGGAGCTGGGCATGTTTAGCCTGGAGAAGAGGAGGTTAAGGGGTGATATGATAGCCATGTTCAAATATATAAAAGGATGTCACATAGAGGAGGGAGAAAGGTTGTTTTCTGCTGCTCCAGAGAAGCGGACACGGAGCAATGGATCCAAACTACAAGAAAGAAGATTCCACCTAAACATTAGGAAGAACTTCCTGACAGTAAGAGCTGTTCGACAGTGGAATTTGCTGCCAAGGAGTGTGATGGAGTCTCCTTCTTTGGAGATCTTTAAGCAGAGGCCTGACAACCATATGTCAGGAGTATTCTGATGGTGTTTCCTGCTTGGCAGGGGGTTGGACTCGATGGCCCTTGTGGTCTCTTCCAACTCTATGATTCTATTCAGGAGTAACTAGAGAGAACCAATCAGAATGCTGCAAAAGTTGTAATGATTGTCTTTGCCAAGAGGAAATAAAGGACAGTTTTTCAGCTCAAGACTATGCCAGTCTAGAAATGATGCTCAAAAGACTATCCAAACATACAAACCTTCTACCCAGACTGTTCTGTTCTGCCCCACTGCTCCCTGACCCAGGTTTGAATTGCTCCATAAACACATTCATATTTTAACCAATGTTTGATGTTAAAAATATGAGTCTTGTGATAAGAAATCATTCTAACTAAAAAAAAAAATACATTTGATGGAATGAGACTTATGGTGTTGAAGTATTAATCACAACACAAATGAAGAAACCATATTTTAATTCAGAGGACATTCTATTGCAGTATAATTCACTGCTGACCTAATTGGTGCCCCAAATGTTACAATTGTAGACTCATTCATTCATGCCTTCTTGCTTTTCCTTGGATTTTCTCAAGTAGCACAAATTCCTAGATGGCTTTCAAACATATAATTTGCTCCTTCTGCAACACTAATGCTTTACTCCTGGAAGAATCTAGAAATGAAATGGAAATATGTTTTGCATATCTAAATTATAACTGCCACTCAGATTATTTTTAATATAGAAGCACTGGGAGGAAAAGAGCAGTGTAATGTTATCCATTAAATAACATTACTGTTGGGGGACAAAACATTCTATTAGTAACTCACTTACAGCCCAATCTCAAATCCAGTTACAACCAGCATTAAATTTACCATCTGTTAAAAGCTCTGACATCAACTTCAATTTCAGGACTGTAGCTCTCAGACTGAGAGAATTAATGAGTTTCTCTACAATAAAGGATTTGTTTTCCATTATTCATTACAGCTATATTGTCCCTGATCATCCATCTGGGGTGTCCAGAAATAAAATGTAGGGCCTTATCAAATGGGTCACCAAGCCAGTGGGCCAAAGCCAATGAGAACTGTCTCTGTTCAGCTGCCTCTGTTCCACACAGCAAAGTAGAATGGAGGGTCAAGTATCTGACTAGAATAAGAGGACAGACAAGGAACACACCAGAATGCAAGAAGCCCTTCTTGCCCAAGTAGGAACAGGAAGACGTCTATGCTCCTTTTTGTCCAGGAGGAGCCACCTGGGTGGGCAGAGTCACAGACCCTCCAAGAGTCCCTATTTTCCAGGGACAGTCCCAGATTTACAGAAGCTGTCCTAGTTTCTGATTTGATCCCAGAGTGCCCTGCTTTTCCTTATGATACCCTTATTTTCATTGGAGGGTATGGAGTTATCTGACCCCCGAGCCAACTGTAGGCAGCCCTGTATAGGGAAGTGCTTTTTAAAAAAATGTTTAATTATGTTTTTATATATGTTGGAAACAGCCCAGGGTGGCTGGGGCAACCCAGTCAGATGGGTAGGGTATAAATAGTAAAGTTGTTGTTGTTGTTGTGGAAGTGTTGCGGTTGTTGTTTAGTCGTTTAGTCATGTCCGACTCTTCGTGACCCCATGGACTAGAGCACACCAGGCACTCCTGTCTTCCACTGCCTCCCGCAGTTTGGTCAAATTCATGTTCGTAGCTTTGAGAACACTGTCCAACCATATAACCCTGTCGTCCCCTTCTCCTTGTGCCCTCCATCTTTCCCAACATCAGGGTCTTTTCCAGGGAGTCTTCTCTTCTCATGGGGTGGCCAAAGTATTGGAGTCTCAGCTTCAGGATCTGTCCTTCCAGTGAGCACTCAGGGCTGATTTCCTTCAGAATGGAGAGGTTTGATCTTCTTGCAGTCCATGGGACTCTCAAGAGTCTCCTCCAGCACCATAATTCAAAAGCATCAATTCTTTGGCGATCAGCCTTCTTTATGGTCCAGCTCTCATTTCCATACATCACTACTGGGAAAACCATAGCTTTAACTATACGGACCTTTGTTGGCAAGGTGATGTCTCTGCTTTTTAAGATGCTGTCTAGGTTTGTCATTGCTTGTTATGGAATAGGACGTACCTAATTTCATCAGAGAAATGTTGGAGGGTATGGAGTCAGTCCAGGGGCTGAAACTAACCCAAAAATCCCCCCTTCCAATCAGCCAAAGACCTGGTTAAAGGTGTATAATGAAGGCACCAGCCAACCCTCCCTGGGGAAAACATTCTTACTGTGTTGTTGGAAGCTGCCCTGAGTGGCTGGGGTAATCCAGTCAGATGGACGACATATAAATAATAAAATAAAATAATTCCAAAAACAGGGAGCCGCTGCTGAAAAGGCCCATTGTTGTGGTGCCGGACCTCTCGATGAAAAGGCACATAAAGAAGAGCCTCAGAGGCTGATCTCAAGGTCCAGGTATGTTCATATGGGGCGAAGCGGTCCTTGAGGTATTGCAGTCCTGGGCCACTTAAGGCTTTATATGTGAAAACCAGCACTTTGAATTGGGCTGAGAAACTAATTGGCAGCCAGTGCAATTGGACCAGGATTGGTGTAATATGCTCAAACTGTCTTGCCCCGGTGAGGCAATCTGGTAGCCCTGCTGAGCCGTTAAGCACTGCTGTTCCCAATGGATCACTTGGCTGAGAAATGGATCAAGTCATATGCAAGACAGCCAGTGTGGTGTAATGGTTAGAGTGTCAGGCAAGGACCTGGGAAAGCACGGTTCAAATCCCCACTTGGCTGTGAAGCTCACTGGGTGTCACCTTGGGAGATTCACTGCGTCTCCGCCTAACCTATGCCACAGGGTCGCTGTGGGGGATTAAATGAGGTCCTTGAAGAAAAAGGTAGATGCAAATCTGAAGTCTCAGAAGTTGCATCAGGGAATGTGAATGTGTCTTCCGGTCTGTATGAGAACATATCTAAGATCATGCAAACTCCCATTTAGAAAAAGGGAATTATAAATGGGCCGAACATTAAAGATTTATTGCTAACAATTATGCAAAACTGTAGCAGACCCAGTAATATAGGGTTTCCCCCACCAATGTTAGTGTAATGTCAGCTTTGACAGAATGGAAAGGACAGGTAGTTTGTTGCAGGGGACTGGGCCAAATATGGCAGTGGGTAGGATCAGAGGTACTTTACCCTCTTTCTCCCCCAACCTTCCTTTCCCTGCTGGGTAGCCCTTCCTCAGCTGCTTAAATCTTCCCTCCCGTGTGATTCCCATGATGGCTGGCCCCATGCTGCTATTAAGCTTTTTTCCTACGCTTAATAGCAAGATGCAAGATTCCTTTTCATGCTGTGATTTAATCAACGTTCAGTGTGCATCAGTAGCCTTTAAGGAATTAGGCACTCGCTGGGGATGCACAGAGGTTTTAAGAGAGCCAGGTTATTTTTTTAATGGAAGACACAGGAAGGTGTCTTACACCAAGTCAGCCCATTGGTCCATCTAGCTCAGTATAGTCTACACGGACCACCAACAGTTCTCCATGGCTTCAGACCCTGATCTCTCTCAGCCCTACCTTGAGTTGCCAGGGATTGGACTTGGAACCTTCTGCATGCTCTGGTCATTCTTTTCATGGGAAGATGTCCTCCACTGGACTTTAACTGATGTACAGTGGTACCTCGGGTTAAGAACTTAATTCATTCTGGAGGTCCGTTCTTAACCTGAGGCACCACTTTAGCTAATGGGGCCTCCCACTGCTGTCGCACTGCCGATGCGCAATTTCTGTTCTCATCCTGAAGCAAAGTTCTTAACCTGAGGTACTATTTCTGTGTTAGCGGAGTCTGTAACCTGAAGCATCTGTAACCCAAGGTACCACTGTACAGGCATCCAGGAAGGCTGCACTGTACAGGCATCCAGGAAGGCTGCAGAGTGCTGGCCACCAGAGAGAAGATTTGAAGAATGAAAATGCAAAGCAGATTCTCTATCACCGAGCTATGGTCCTTCCTCATATAGGTTGCTAAGACTTTGGCAACACTCCAGAAATAAAGGGTGCTTCCACACTAGGTTTTCTGATGTGGAGTTTCCACTCTTTGCCATGTGAAAGCGAGTTAGCATTGGCACGAAGGGAGGCAGGAAAATGTATCCGCTGAAATGTAGATAGTTCTGAACCACAGAATGAAAGAACAATGAGCGGATAATGCTAGGACCCACTTTATTTCTCTTAATTTTAAGTCATTTAAATCTGCTTTTAAAATTGTATTCTAATTGTCGTAACCTGCCCTGGGAACTTAGGGCGAAGGGTGGGTGAAACATTTTGTCGCAATAATAATAATATAGAATAATCATCAGCCTGGAAGCACCCAAGATCAGGTTATTTGGAACCCCAGATTTGCATGTATCATACGTGTCCCTAGTTATAAATGCAATGCAGGCGGAGAAAATGATGCCATAAATTCGTAGTTATCACATGTTTTGGAAATTGTGAATTATGTAAGGTAAAGGTAAAGGGACCCCTGACCATTAGGTCCAGTCGTGACCGACTCTGGGGTGGCGGCGCTCATCTCACTTTATTGGCCGAGGGAGCCGGTGTACAGGTGTACAGTGGCCAGCATGACTAAGTCGCTTTTGGCGGACTAGAGCAGTGTACGGAAACACTGTTTGCCTTCCTGCTGGAGTGGTACCTATTTATCTGCTTGCACTTTGACGTGCTTTCAATCTGCTAGGTTGGCAGGAGCAGGGACCGAGCAACGGGAGCTCACCCCGTTGCAGGGATTTGAACCGTCGACCTTCTGATCAGCAAGTCCTAGGCTCTGTGGTTTAACCCACAGCACCACCCTTGTGAATTATGAAGGTTTGCCTTTAAATGCAAACTGGATCAAATGTCTCCCCCATCACTACTTGCGGTTAAGCTCATCGCTGACCCTGGGCTTTAACTGGTGAGGAGAGAACTTAATCTAGAACCCCTTAGGAAGAGAGGGAACATTCTTCTCTGAAGCCAAAATGACATGGACAAGAATTGACCAAATATGCATAACTAGAGGACTGGCACCTAAGACTCGAAAAGTGGAAATTTGCCCAAAAACCTTCTCCGACCATAATGCTGTGAAAATGGAGATGAAACTAACACCAATCGGTTCCTTCAGATGGAGGATGAATGACACCTTGTTTAGAGATCAAGGGGTTATCAAGAAGGCCCAAAAAAACCTTGAGAGACTATTTTGAGATAAATTTGAATACTATTACTGAAAAAAGAATAATCTGGGACGCAAGTAAAGCAGTTATGAGGGGGTTTCTGATTCAACAGAATACAATAAAGAAGAGAACCCAAAATGAGAAAAAAGATAAAATTTTGGAAAAAAATAAAAGAGGGTGAGAAGAAACTAAGAGCGAAACCAAAATCACAAGAGATTCTGAGAGACATAAAGTTATATCAAGTGCAATATATGAAGATGATGAATCAGGAAATTGAATGGAAAATCAAACAAATGAGACAAAGGACATTTGAATCGGCTAACAAATGTGGAAAATTGCTAGCTTGGCAAATGAAAAAAAGACAAAAGCTCAATACTATTACTAATTTGGAAGTGGAAGGAAAGAACATTCAGAATCCAGTGGAAATTAGAAAATGCTTCCAGAGGTATTTTAAACAGTTATATACACAAGGGCCACAGAAAGAGTTTGATATAGACCAATTTTTAAAAACAAATGGATTACAAAAAATCTCTCAAGAAAACAAGATAATGCTGAACCATAAAATTACAGAACAGGAGGTAGAAGGTGCCATTCAGAATATGCAGTTGGGTAAATCTCCAGGGCCGGATGGCTTAACCTCAAAATACTATAGAACTTTGAAAGATTGAAGATAATTGGGATTAAAATTGTTTAAGTTATAAAATTTAAAAAGTTGATTGGAAAATAAGGTGTTAGTTAAAAGGAATGTTAAGAGATTAGGATTTGCTGGATTAACAATTTGAACTAGAAAACAAGAAGGGGAGGTATGAGGAAGTCAAAGAAACATGTTACTGAAAAATTGTTATTGAAATGCAACAACAGCAGCAAGAATACTTATTGCAAAGTATTGGAAGACACAAGATTTACCCACCCTGGAAGAGTGGCAGATGAAGGTGATGGACTATATGGAATTGGCGGAAATGACTGGCAGAATCCGAGACCTGGGAGAAGAGTTGGTGGAAGAAGATTGGAAGAAATTTAAAGACTATCTGCAGAAACACTGTAAAATTAATGAATGTTAAAATGGTGTTGGATTGAAAACAAGTGGCATTAGCAACAAAGTTAATAAGAATATGCAAAAATGGATTGATAATGGATGAAAATATAGAGTTATAATATGTTAAGATATAGAGTTAAGATAAATGAAAGAGGGTAAGGATTTGTTGATTTGATTATGTAAATGGGAATACAAAAAGGGGAGGTGTGAGGAGGTCAAGGAAACAAGCTAACGAGTTTAAAGATACAAAAAAATGGATTTGTTTTTAATTTTTTCTTATTTATTCGTTTTTTGCATTTTGCATTTTTATTTTTATTTTTTATTTTTTATGTATTTTTGTATGTTTTTTTTAAAATCTCTTTCTTTTTATATGTTTTCTTTTTATTCTGTAAACCTTTGTTTTTTGTAAAATTTCAATAAATATTTTATATATAAAAAAAAGAGAGGAGAGAACTTAATCTAGAGTTCTTGTTCAGATGTTGTGCAATGCTAAAATGTGGCTGAGTTGAGCATGACACAGCAGACAAAAGGACCCGGGTCGAGCAAAGTGGCTGTGAGTGCCTCTCTGGGAGCCTGCAGGTTAAGCCAAAGTTTGGATTGGTGTGCCATGAGAAGCAGCTTACAGGAATTATGTGGTTTCTTCTCCTCCCGATTCCCATCTATTTGATTCACTGAGGGTTTTATTTTACCCAAAGGCTGATAATAATGCATGGAAACATATCCACAAAAGCCAATTGAAAAATCAGCAGAACAGACACAGAGATAAATATTTCAGCTTAACCTCCACTGCCAAATGTCAGCTTCAGTTTGGAAGTCTCCCAGTCCCTCTAAAATACACCTGGGCGAGTTTCTGTGCGAAGGAAGTCCCAAACACTAAGAAGCTTCTGTGTGTGCGCTTGTTGACCTAACTTGGCACAAAGAAGATACATTATTAATAGGCTATTCTTGGCCCATCTTATAGTTTATGACGGAACATAAGGGGAGGACGCGTCAACTCAAGAGAGCTCAGGCTGAATGCCAGGCCTGGCTCAATTGCGCATGCCACTCACAAAGCTGTTTCTGCAGAGCGGTGCTGTAGCCACTGGGGGTAGGGGAACAGGGGCAGTTGCCCTAGACACAAAATTGTTAGAGGGTGCAAAATTTTGACATTTGGTGCTGCCTCAATACAGTTACAGGGTGTGGCAATCACACAGGGTCCCCAGACGTTTCACCGTCTATTGATCCCTGTGCCACCACTTTAGTTCTCACTGCCACCACCCAGGCCCTACCTGGTACAATACTGAGTCCAGTCAGGGTTAAATTGGAACATAAACTTTTGTTTCTTTAACAAGCATGTGGTTTCATAAATGGTATCGGTCAATTACAATCATGGGGTGCCTATCCAGACCTATAACTTCTGCTACTTGCTCTCACTCACTAAACCACCTCTCAGATATTTACTTGTCTTCCTAGCCCCTAACTATTCCCGACTCAGCTTATTTCGCTACACTAACTCACCCTACCCACAAACTCTATCCCAATTCACTCCCACTCCAACCAACCACCCAACTCCCAATGAACTCCTCCCTTTGCCCCTCCCAGAGCTGGTTTTATAGTCCCTCTGACTCCACCTCCTGGGTCCTGATTGGGTAATCTATTTCACCTCCAGCACTCTCATATGTTAATGTCACACAGGTCTCTGTTGAAAACAGCTTCTCCATGTGTACCCGGAAGTGACCTCTCCAAACAAGGGAACAACACTTCTTTTCTTATCTCTGCGGCCAAGATTTCCTGGGTGACACAGGCGCCGTAAGGCAGTTGAATGTGTATGCATACTCCATCCATTCCCCTCCCTTCCAGCCACCCCCTCTGCGTAGCCCCAGGCACTGGCAACCCACGCTACACCACTGCTGCAGAGGCAATACTTCCAATGGTGCTGGGGCACCAAATGTGTGTCAGGAGGTGTAGAGCTCAAACTGGGAGCCTTGTGGACCCATGCGGAGGTGATTCATGTGGTAAGCCACAGAACTACACTTGGTGCATTGGACTAGCAGTTAAATACACTTAGGCTCTGGACCAGTCCTGTCCACCCAAAGCAGGCTTGTTCTCTATGCTGGAACCTTACAGAGGCAAAACAGCTCCATTCTCCTCTGAGATATCCCTTGGGGGTTCCCTAGCTGGTGCCTCCTGCCACTCCTCATCATCCAGCCAGTGCCCAACATCCCCATGTGAAACCCTGGAGAGTTGTTGCCAGTCAGTTTCAACAATACTGGTCTAGATGAACCAATTAACATGACTTAGTATGAAAACCAGCTTGAGGACAGCCTCAGGTTTGCAGATCTATAACAGATTGCTAGGAGAGCACCCTAAAAGGGGGAGGGGAAAGAAACTTTTTTTTAAAAAAAACACAGCCTAATGATACATGAGCACATGCAGTAACCACAGAATGCTAACTAAGGGTTGGGTTGTTGCTTTTTTGGTGGGGGGAATGGACAGTCTAAGGGAGAGAGTGGTGGCCATCAAGTTGGATAGCTTTAAACAATTGTTGGCATCCGCCTATCCCGGGAGCCAATGGAAGAGTACGCCTTTGCGGGTAAAGTCAAACCATTTGAGAGTTACGGTGTCTGCTGTGGCTGCAGAGACTGATATAGGAGAAACATGTTTTGTTGCAGGTGGGGCAGATAAAGGCGTCCAGTTGTGCTGATGCAGATGTACCATGGTGTTTCTTCTCTCTGTGTTCCTCCCAGTGGCCATTCCTAAGTTGCCCACTACTGTGGACACACCATCTGAGTGCCTGTGTCTCCATGGTGGATTAGCTTATTAATGGCTGTTAAGCTGGATGGCTATGCTTATGTCTACTGTCAGAAGCAGTAGACTTATGAATATCAATTGGTGGGAACAATGTGAGATTGTTGTTGCACTCAAGTCCTGCTTGATGGCTTCTCTCCGGCCTGATCCATCAGTCTCTTATGCCCTTATAAAAATGGAATGGAGCATCCCAGCAAAGGGCACAACCATATTTTAGACCAGACCTTCTTGTGGCTCCCCCTATTTTTTTATGTGATGAATACTACTATTACTAATCCTATTAACATACCTGCTGAATACCAAAGGTGCAGGTCTAAATATCATTTTCAAATGTTTGGCTCCTTCACAATATAATTGCTTTGTAATTGGGAAATAATCTCCATTTCAATGGATGGGGGGGGGAAATCACTTTGAAAGAGAGCTTTTAAAAATGAATAACAAGGGGGAGAGCTGTTTCATGGCAAAGTTCTTGATTTTCAAGCACTCTGCTTAATGTTAGTGCATGTGTCGTGGAATAAAAAGTAACTTAATTAAATAGATGCCACAGGGTGCAAAATTTTAAGACCTATGCCTGAATGACCCTGGCCATTAATCCTATAAAAATCAATGCAATGTGCTACACTCTCTGGTGACTTCCAGTCATATTCCTTTCGCCTCTAAGCCCAATCGCTGAATCTCCTGATAATTACAGAAACCTTCTGGCCCCCTAGAATTTAACAAAACTAAAGAGGGAAATAGAGAGATCAAAAGGAAAATCATTAGTAAAGATTTTGTGTTTTCATGGTCGACTGCAGTCAGGGACGGTATGTGGTGCCAAGGAGCGGGGGGGGGTCTCCTTTAAGGATACAATATTTTATAGATTTGAGAGAGAAGGGAGCTCAAGGAAAAGGAACAAATAGAGTTCAATCAAATTGTATATGTGGGAACAGCCTTCGGCAGGGTGAAGTGTACAGGCAGTATTTAAAATGTGACGGTGATGCTTTTTTGATACAAGCAGAAGATCACATCTCTGAAAGAGAATGTAGAATTTCTGGCAGCCAAAGGAGACATTGGGCTTGTAACAGTAAACCATGGCTTGTTATGAGCAGTGACAGTTTTAGAGGGCCCTTTGACAAGACTCCCTCCATGCTTCCTTCAGTGAGGCCATCTCTTCACCACCATTATCTGTTGTACCACCTGCTTACTTGCCAGGTAGAGAACCAATAAGATTTTCTATCTGGCAAGTGCCTCCTCCTCACTTCATCACTGTTTTCTGGGCCATAGTGAGAGGCAGATGAACATGCAAGTTGCAATGATGTTAGGAAGAACTGGTCCAGGGGATGCTTGTTCCCGGAATGTGAGCTCTCAGAAGATGCTCAAGCATGGTGACCAGTCGTGTTTGTGAGAAAGAACCCAGCATCTTCCCTGGCCCACTTGCCTCCCCTCCATCTCTGGTAAGGCTGGGCGGAAGAGTTCAGTGGTTTGCACTGCCGTTTTAAATAACCATAACTTGCTGTGATGTCTGAACGTGGACTCTGGTTAGTCTTTTAACTATGGATAGTGGAATCAAGCCAACTTCAAACCCTGGGTTACACATATGATACAGTTCAACTAGCCATAGTTGAGAGTAACCCAGTTTAGGGCTCTGGCAGAAAGCTATGGGGTTGGAGTGACTCCCTTAGGGGGAAAGATGGTCCATGTGATATTGAAGTCCTGAGCCAATGAAAGGTTCATAAGTCAAAACCAGCACTTTGCATTGGGCCTGGAAACTAACTGGCAGCCAGTGCGGTTGGGCCAGGGTTGATGTTATGTGCTCAGACTGACTTGCCCCAGGGAGCAGCCTAGCCTCTGAATTCTGCAGTAGTTGAAGTTTCCAAACCTAGAGGTTACCAAAAGTAGACAGAATAATGGATGTGACTCTTTCTATTATGCTGTAGTCCTGCCGCTCAAAAACCAGTCATTTTATCATGTGTGTTTCCTTCGCAAAAGACAAATGGCATTATTGCAATATGAGGAAATAGCCTAATCAATCAATCAATCAGTAAGTAAGTAAGTAAGATGATGATGATGATGATGATGATGATGATGATGATGACAAGCTCAGAGCATGTCTTTGGGAGTTTTGTCCCCAAGCCTGAGGTTCCCCTGAGCCACAACACTAAAACATGTTTGGTTTTTTGTGTGTGCAAATCAAGTACTCCTCTGGGGCATGTAGTACACTTAGGTATGAAGAGTAAATGGTCAGAATGCCAGCAGAGCGTCTTCAGTGAATGCTGTTCCCAGCTACAATGCTGAAGAGAATTATGCAGCTTTCACAGTTCACTGAATTTCTTCCTGCGCATACCAGAAAGTTGCTAGAAAGTTGCTATTGCGGCAGAAAAGTGAAATGTGAAACCGAAAGAGCACAAAACCATTCCCTCTGCCAAAGCACAACTATTTAATAAAACCGATTAGAAGTCAGGGTGATCTGCTGGGAGCTTCTCTCGATATGCCTTTTGTCCTGATGGACAATTGGCTTATTTCAAATGACTTTCCCACCCCATAGAGAGGCAAGTGATTAGTGGCATTATGGTGATTGCTGTCCCCTTCATATCAGTACTTCTGGATTAAAGGAATAGTGTATCCACCTTGTTTAAAATGGAAATCCTCTTTAAAAAAAAGAAAGAAAGAAATATTTTAGAGATTTGCTCCTCATCTGAATTTGTATAGGTTAATTGCCTTGGCATTGTTTTGCCCCTCGTTAGATAAACCCTTAATCACAAGACCCTGGTGTAGCTATCATTTAAGTAATCGCAACGGGTGCAATCCGTAATTAAAATGATAGCCGCTAATTATACATCAGTTTAGAAAGCATCACTCTCCTGGCTGTAATTGAAAACAGGACTGAGGTATTGACAGTTGCTTGTGGCCCTCAAAATGGTCGAAAGCCACAGGGTGCTCTTAGAAATGAACTTTGGCATCTCAGAGAGGCAGCCTTGGAGAAATACGATCTTCCCTGAACCCTTTCTCATAATGCCCCCTGCCCTTCGTATGATGGAAGACTAAAAACCGCTGCTCCAGACCAGGATTGTCTTGATGGGTTGTTAAATGGACACGTGCATTTTAATGGGTTTATTTGCATGCTAATAGGGAGTGCGTAGCAGACGGATTTACTGTGGCAGTCATGTCTGCTGCTGGCAAATGCCAGGCCCATTACATGGCCGATCTGACAGGCATTAGACAGTGATAGGATTACTCTCTTGCCAGGAAGCTGTTGTTTTGTATCTGTGTCTGCTCAGCCCTCCCGGAGGTTAATTAGACCGCATACTGATAGCCTTTTGGAAGCTGTAAACTGGACCGCTTAAACTTGAGGCTGAGTCAGCTAAAGAACTGGGACGACCTCTGCGTCTCTTGAGCCGCAGGTGGCCTCAGTGGCGAGGAGTGCCTTTTCCCAGTTTTGGTTGGTAAGACAGCTACAGTCATTCCTGGACCAAGATAACTTGGCCACTGTGGTCCTGGCATTGGTAAGCCTCAAGATCAGATTCTTTAAACAAGCTCTTTGTGGGGCTCCCATTGGGCTTAGTTCAGAAACCGCAGCTGCTACAGAATGCAGTAGCTAGGTTGTTGACTGAGACATAGCTCAGTTGGTTAGAGTGTGTATTGCTGATAACGGCACGGTTGGAGGTTCAATCCCCATATGACACAGTAGCATATTCCTCATCGCAGGGGGGTTGGACTAGATGATCCTCGGGATCCCTTCCAACGCAATGATTCTATGATTCTATCCCATCAGCACCTAACAATACTTGGTAGACAGAGCTGCGTTGACAGCTAATGTGCTAACGGGCACAGTTCTGAGGGAATAATGGTCCTCAGAAGGTGGCGTACAGAATCAAGTGGTGGTGAGTTCCCATGTGTTGATGCTAGAGGTAGATATTTCATAGAGTTGGAAGGAACCCCAAGGAGTTTCAGTATTGCTTCACATCAGCTCCAAAACAAAGTTATTCAGCAGAGCCAATTCATGCATTCATCTTTGAACCATCAAATGAGAGTTGAAGGACAGAACGTGTAGATGGGAACCAACCCTTAGCCCCTCCCCCTTTCTCTCTTTAGTCATGTGACATAGATGTATGGATTGGCGTGTTGAGTTCTCTTCCCAGTGTATTTTTTTTTTTAATGCTCAAATAATTTGACAGTACTAAGTGTTATTTAACATATAAGCTATTTATGAAAATAATTGTGGAAGATAAACATGGCAACATGGAAATTAGAATTTGCGCTTTGAGTCTGATGCTGCCTGGAAGGGTTTAATGTTTTAAAAGTGACAGCCAAATATAATTATTTTCTTTTTGTTGATTGAGAGAGGAGAGCGCTCAGAGAATGTTTTGCAAAAACAGCAACATAGTTTTGGAAGTTGAAAATGCTTGTATCCTAGGCAACTGCAAGTGGTCTCAGGCACGGTTAGCAAGTTAATATGCAGTGTATATGTTGGGTTTTAGGGTGGAGGCATAGATATCTTCCATCAGTAGGCTCTGCCTAGTGGTCCTCCCTTCCCATCTTCCAATTACAGTCGTACCTCGGAAGTCAAATGCCTTGCGAGTCAAACGTTTTGGCTCCCGAATGCCGCAAACTTGGAAGTGAGTGTTCCGGTTTGTGAACTTTCTTTGGAACCAGAACGTCCAATGTGGGTTCCGAATGTTTTGGAAGTTGAACAGACTTCCAGAACGGATCCCGTTTGACTTCCAAGGTATGACTGTACAGTGGTACCTCGGGTTAAGTACTTAATTCGTTCCGGAGGTCCGTTCTTAACCTGAAACTCTTCTTAACCTGAAGCACCACTTTAGCTAATGGGGCCTCCTGCTGCCGCCGCGCCGCCGGAGCCCGATTCCTGTTCTCATCCTGAAGCAAAGTTCTTAACCCGAGGTACTATTTCTGGGTTAGCGGAGTCTGTGACCTGAAGCGTATGTAACCTGAGGTACCACTGTACTTGAAGAGAATTTCTGCAATTCATTTTGGAAGTGGCACATCTACAGGTTGCTCTTGTTGTAGCTTTGTGATCCTTTGCTTTTTACATTTTTTTACATTAACATGCTTGATCCCTGCATCCTTCTGCAGATCAGTCATGTACATGAGAAATCATGTGCAGTTGAAAGACTGAGGACATTTTTTTACATGTGATGAAATGTACTTTCATGCCATAGACAGTGCTTAAACAACGACAACCATACACACACACACATATAAACATAGGTGCCAACTCCCTGGGGCCTTGGGTGCCTGAGCACCCACAAAATTCTCCATGAAGGGGATGGGCACCCACAAAATTTGGTGCCAGGGCCATGCATGCTGCATAACACCCACGGTCACGGGGCCAAGTTGGCACTCCTGCATAAACACACACAGACACATATGCGTGGGTTCAGCAACAAAATACCCGGCCTGGTGGAACGCTCGTTCACAAGAGATCAGGGCCCTGTGGGATTTGACATCTTTCCACAGGGCCTGCAAGACAGAGCTGTTCTGCCTGGCCTTTGGTCAGGGCTCAGCCTGACTCCCCTTTTCTTTTTGTATAAGAACTACAGTGGTGCCTCGCAAGACGAAAAGAATCCGTTCCGCGAGTCTCTTCGTCTTGCGGTTTTTTCGTCTTACGAAGCAAGCCCATTAGCGGCTTAGCGGATTAGCGCTATTAGTGGCTTAGCGGGCTTAGCGGATCAGCTGATAAGCGGCTTAGCGGATCAGCTGATAAGCGGCTTAGCGGATCAGCTGATAAGCGGCTTAGCGATCAGCTGTTAAGCGGCTTAGCGGCTTAGCGGATCAGCTGTTAAGTGGCTTAGCGGATCAGCTGATAAGTGGCTTAGCGGCTTGGGAAAAAGGGGGGGAAAGGAAAAAAAACCCGCAGGAACTCGCAAGACATTTTCGTCTTGCGAAGCAAGCCCATAGGATATTCGTTTTGCGAAGCACCTCCAAAACAGAAAACCCTTTCGTCTAGCGGGTTTTCCGTCTCGCAAGGCATTCGTCTTGCGGGGCACCACTGTAGTATGAAAGAGGCCTCCCAGCATTCTCACAGGCCCATATAAGATCAGCCGATGAGCACTTACTATCCCCAACCCTAACCCTGCGGAAAGCCATCTAATTAGACTTTAATTTGATTCTGACCTGTTTTCAGGAGGTAATTTAATTATTGTTTGATTTTATACCAATGTTATATATTTGATGTTAGCTGCCCTGAGCCTGACTTTGGCCGGGGGAGGGCGGGATATAAATAAAAGTTGTTGTTGTTGTTATTATTATTATTATTATTATTATTATTATTATTATTATTATTATTGCAGTGTGGATTGCACCCAGCCAGTCCCTCCGCGTTGATGCTCAATTCCATCCCTCGCCCCAATCTATCCGACTGTCAGTTTGCATTTTGTGGTGCTTGAATATGCTCTGCCCTCTTTGTGCTCTTTTGGCATTATTGCCCATTGGGTTTCTGGCTTTTCTATTTTTTTTTAATAGATATTTATTGAAGTTTTACAAAAACATAAATTTAAAAAATCATATAAAAAGAAAGAAATACAATAAAAGAAACATAGAAAAATACATAAAATAAGAAAAAGAAGAGTAAAAACAAATCCATTTTTGTAACCCTAACTCATTATCTTATTTCCTTGGCCTCCTCACACCTCCCCTTTTTGTATCCCCATTTAAATAATCAAATCAGCAAATCCTTACCCTCTTTCGTTTATCTTAACTCTATATCTTAACATATTATAACTCTATATTTTCATCCATTATCAGTTCAATTTTGCATACTCTTGTTAACCTTGTTGCTAATGCCACTTATTTTCAATCCAACATCATTTTAACATTCATTAATTTTACAGTGTTTCTGCAGATAGTCTTTAAATTTCTTCCAGTCTTCTTCCACCAACTCTTCTCCCTGGTCTCGGATTCTGCCAGTCATTTCCGCCAATTCCATATAGTCCATGACCTTCATCTGCCACTCTTCCACTCTTTTCTAAACCCCAATGAGTTTTTTGTTCATTTGCTGCTTGTGTTGTTTTTAACTGATGACTAGTGGTTTTGGTCTTTTTTTGTAATGCTTCTCTGATTTTTATTTGCTATATTTTTGTATACTTACATACTGCTTAGAGCCCCCTCCTTCAAACATTGATACCTCAGGTTACAGTGATACCTCAGGTTAAGTACTTAATTCGTTCTGGAGGTCCGTTCTTAACCTGAAACTGTTCTTAACATGAGGTACCACTTTAGCTAATGGGGCCTCCCGCTGCCGCTGCATGATTTCTGTTCTCATCCTGAAGTAAAGTTCTTAACCCAATGTAATATTTCTGGGTTAACGGAGTCTGTAACCTGAAGTGTCTATAACCTGAAGCGCATGTAACCCAAGGTACCACTGTATATAGACCAGCTAAATTCATAATTGAAGGACAGCACACATATATGTTTGTGCAATGCACACACACTTCTTCAAAGAAGAATCGGCTGATACCTCTGTCTTTGGTGTGGTCAGTGCCATTTTGGTTAAGTGAGCAGTGGGATTGAGATCACAATAAGTAGACACAAGCAGAACCCTGCTTCTGTACTGCAACTCTCATCATCCCGGACCACTGGCCATGCAGTGGTCTGGATGACTGCAATGTGCTCTACATGGGGCTACCTTTGAAGGTGACCCGGAAACTACAACAAATCCAGAATGCGGCAGCTAGATTGGTGACTGGGAGTAGCTGCCAAGACCATATAACACCAGTCCTGAAAGACCTACATTGGCTCCCAGTAAGTTTCCGAGCACAATTAAAAGTGTTGGTGCTGACTTTTAAAGCCCTAAATGGCCTCGGCCCAGTATACCTGAAGGAGCGTCTCCACCCCCCATTGTCCAGCCCAGACACTGAGGTCCAGTGCCGAGGGCCTTCTGGCCATTCCCTCCCTGTGAGAAGTGAAGCTACAGGGTACCAGGCAGAGGGCCTTCTCAGTAGTGGCTTCCTCCTTGTGGAATGCCCTCCTATCAGATGTCAAGAAAATAAAAAATTATATGACTTTTAGAAGACATCTGAAGGCAGCCCTGTTTAGGGAAGTTTTTAACGTTTGATGTTTTATTATGTTTTTAATATTATGTTGGTTTCCCCAACCACTCTGGGCGGGGTATAAATAATAATAATAATAATAATAATAATAATAATAATAATAATAATAATAATTCTGGCTGAGGCTGATGGGAGATGGAATCCAATGATTCCTAAAGGGCCACAGTTTGGTGTGGAGGATGAGCAAAAGGATCTCTCTCTCATATGCACACACACAAGAGAGAGAGAGAGCACCTATAATTCCATAAAGTGGCTCATTTAGAGAGAAGCAGGTGATTGAAGGTGCTTCAAGCAGAGATATGCATCATATTCTCTGCTATGTGAGGTGCTCCCCTCCCCAACTCACACACACCAGCTTTCCACAGCTTGAGCAAAGAATATGAATTTTGCATATCGTGCTTCTTCTTCTGACGCTCAGCAGCTGGTGTCTGTAGCAGATTCACAGCTGCTGTAACAGGTACCTGCTAGAATGGATCTTCCCCCTGGAAGAAGCTGAAAGAGCTCACTCCTGGCAGCGTGTCAGGACGTCACACTCTCTTCCTTTCTCCTCAGGATGCTTAAGTTCCTGGTGAAACCAATTACTTTCCAGTTATGCTAGACACAGAACACCTTGCTGCTTAAAATAATAAAGTGTGTGGTTGCGGGAGGTGGGGGAGTACCCATTGATTTTTGTCTTCTCAGCTAGGAAAGGAAAAAATAGCTTGATAATACGGTGGATGTATTTAAAGCTGGGCCGGAATTTCTCAGGCAAAACAATAATTTTCTTACCATTCCCCCCCCCCCCCGAGAATGTTCTTCTTCCCGCTCTTCTTGAACTATGGGTGTATTTTGATTGCACCCATCCTAGAATATTTGGCAAAAATGGCCCTCCCCCCTCGTGTATATAAAGGTGTATAATGAAGGCACCAGGTGCCAACTTCTCTGGGGAGAGCATTTCACAGATGTGGAGCCACTGCAGAGAAGGCCCCGTTCTAGTGTTGCCACCCTCTGGACCTCTCAAGGAGGAGGCACATGAAGGAGGGCCTCAGAAGATAATGCTAGGGTCCGGGTAGGTTCATATGGGAAGAGGCAGTCCTTGAGATATTACGGTCCTGAGCCATTTAAATTTAAAAGTAATTGCTACCATTTAAGTAGAATTACCACAAATCTTCCTGCTCAGTCTGCTGTCCAAATGCTTCTATTTAAGTGCAATGGCGAGGCTGCTGCTCCTCCCCTTTATTTATCTTGAAACCAGACTTAAATCAGATAGTCCTTCCAAAAAAAAATTTTTTTTAATGGTCACCTTCAAATAGAGGAGTGCTTTCTATAAAACAGAACTGGCAGCCACTCTTTTATCCATTCATTGTGCCTGATAGAGTCAGATTTGCTTGTCTCCCACTCTGCCACCTTTAAAAGCTTTTAAAATCGGCTGCCTCCCTTTGCCTCATGGAATGCTTCTGCCTTAGTAAGATGTGCGAAATTTCCTAGGGGGGAAATGCACTTCTTATCAAACGCATGCATTGTGTTCTAAAAGGCCTATTAGGAAATCAAGAGGTGTGATATATCACAACTCCAAATAATGGGTTTTTAAGGTGGTTACCCTGCCCCTCTGTCTGGAGTAGGGTAATTAGTATTCTTTTCTGTTATCTCCTAAGAACTTTATGATGCTACGGCATAGCTTGCAGCTTTGCCATTGATTCTGCGAGAGCCAAAGCAACATCTAAAATAGTATTGATTAAGAAAAGCCGAGACAGCGCAGAAAATACTGCACCCTCCCAAAGGAAATTGGCCTCAGTCCGGTGTGTAAGTTATGTTTGATGACCGCTGTATCTGTATGAATGCAAATGTGCAGCTCTGTTTTATAGCAAATGCGTGCAATATGCAGCAGACTCCTGCACTATACACATTGTGATTCAGGCAGAGCTTAATTTGAGCCACAGTTTACTAAGCAATTGTGTAAATGACTTTAGCCCATGGGTAGGCAAACTAAGGCCCGGGGGCCGGATCCGGCCCAATCGCCTTCTAAATCCGGTCCGCGGATGGTCTGGGAACCAGCATGTTTTTACATGAGTAGAATGTGTCCTTTTATTTAAAATGCATGTCTGGGTTGTTTGTGGGACCTGCCTGGTGCTTTTACAAACTCGGTCCAGTATATCTGAAGGAGCGTCTCCACCCCCATCGTTCTGCCCGGACACTGAGGTCCAGCGCCGAGGGCCTTCTGGCAGTTCCCTCACTGCGAGAAGCCAAGTTACAGGGAACCAGGCAGAGGGCCTTATCGGTAGTGGCACCCGCCCTGTGGAACACCCTCCCACCAGATGTCAAAGAGAAGAACAACTACCAGACTTTTAGAAGACATCTGAAGGCAGCCCTGTTTAGGGAAGCTTTTAATGTTTGATGTATTATGGTATTTTAATATTTTGTTGGAAGCCGCCCAGAGTGGCTAGGGAAGCCCAGCCAGATGAGCAGCGTATAAATATTAAATTATTAAATTATTATTATTATTATTATTATTATTATTATTATTATTATTTATTACACGAGTAGAATGTGTGCTTTTATTTAAAATGCATCTCCAGGTTATTTGTGGGGCATAGGAATTCATTCATATATATATATATATATTTCAAAATATAGTCTGCCCCCCCCAAGGTCTGAGGGACAGTGGACCGGCCCCCTGCTTAAAAAGTTTGCTGACCCCTGCGTTTAGCCACTAAGATCTTTGTTCCAGGCCCATCACTGGTGATGTTATCAGCTCTGAACATTGAGCCAGGGTCAGCAGCAGAGCATATGCTTGCACTGCCCAGGGTGGGCGCGCTCCCGAGGGGCTTGGGGCTCGGAGGTGCCCTCCCAGGCACGGGATAGTCGCTCAGGTGCACGGAGTGGCGCATGCACCCTGCAGCCGGGGACAGAGCCAGCCACCGATGGCAGACATTCGGCGCACCGCCCACCCGTGACTCCCAAGCCTCCCCCAGCTGTCAAAACAAAGGGGGAAGGGGGAAATGCAGCCAGCAAGGCGGCGCAGCTCCCCCCCTTCCCCCGATGGCTCGGGCGGAAGTTGCGGGCGGGCAGCACACCAAATGTCACCCCCCTCAGAGAAGACAACCGGGGCAGCCCGCCCCCATCACCTCCCTTCCTCCGCCCCTGGCCAGGGTGACTGACACATAAAGAGACTGTGCACCTGCTGTTGGTTGCCAGAAGGAGCTGGAAGTGACTCCGGACTGAAGGTACTTCAGGACTGGAAATCACAGCCAGGTTCCTCTGCTCCAGAGTGGCTAAAGAGGGTAGGGAACCATGTTGATGGAATGACAGAGACATCACTTCAGACTAGGATTTCTAAAATAGGGGTGGGGGAAAGAGAGATCAGCCCTTCAGTTGGTTGGCGTTATGTAAAGCTGATGTGCGCTATGTAATAAAGCATTGTGGCCTTTTTGTTTATGTTGATTTTTAGTTTATTTACTCATTGTAATTCTTTCAACATGCATACTTCTCAAAAAAAGGTATAGAGCAAATGTTGGGGAAGGGTTTCCAGACTGGAACTCTGATATAGGAAGGATTACATTTTCTGGCCTCTTTGGTTCTGATCCATATTAGCCCATTGGCTCCCAGTACGTTTCTGAGCACAATTCAAAGTGTTGATGCTGACCTTTAAAGCCCTAAACATCCTCGGTCCAGTATACCTGAAGGAGCGTCTCATTCAGCCAGGACACTGAGGACCTTCTGGCGGTTCCCTCCCTGCAAGAAGTGAGGTTACAGGGAACCAGGCAGAGGGCCTTCTCAGTAGTGGCGCCCGCCCTGTGGAACACCCTCCCATCAGATGTCAAAGAGATAAACAACTACCTGACATTTAGAAGACATCTGAAGGCAGCCCTGTTTAAGGAAGTTTTTAATGACTGATGTTTTAATGTGTTTTTAATCTTTTGTTGGAAGCCGCCCAGAGTGGCTGGGGAAACCCAGCCAGATGGGCAGGGTATTAATAAGTTGTTGTTGTTGTAAAATATTTTAGAGATCTGAATGCTGATTGCTAATTGTGCAAATGGTGCCCCTTACATTTTGGCATACCTATATGGAATTAAAGTTTGGCTGAAACTATGTGGCTGGTAGAAAAAAGGCAGTTCTTTGATTCTATGATCTTACTGTACTAAATATTACTGGGAGAGGAAGTACAGGGCTGTTGCTTTTTGGTGTCTAATTTCAGCCAAAGGAGGCAGTGTTTGGGGCAGACTTCATGCACTGCATTGTGACGCTTTTGCCGAAAAGGAATACTTCCCCCACCCCTTTTTTGAAAAATTGGAGGACAGGTTTCAGCACAGCCCTGGTAAATACCAAGAGCTGGCCTTTGGCGCTTGCCTGATCAACAGAACAGTTGCACCACAAACACATACGGTATGTGGTTGGCATCATGTAATCTGACATACGAGCAACTAACACAAGCATTGCACAACCAAAAGTGGGCTGAGAAACCTTCTGAGTTAAAATAGCAACCCAAGTAACATTAAAGAGCCCAGATTTATATGGAAACAACTCTGTGCTGTACAGTATCCATTCTTACTAAGGTTATGTAAGCAGTTGTGCTTTGTGGATATTCCCATAGGAGAATTGAAGTAGTTTATCTGACTGCTTGGACTTGAAATAGATTGTTTATTTTGATCCTTTGGGATTTGACATCTCAAGAATCTGAAGTTCGTTGATTTCACAGAGAAGTGTTGGTGTTCCACCCCTTGCAGAACTAGGGCTTTCATTGACTCTGGTGGATCTGAACTACTAGATAAAACCATTCATTTAATCCTGTTTTATAGGATTGCATTTACGTTAGGTTTTTATAGGATTGTTGCTACTCTCTGGAAATGATAGTACTTCAAGAGTGTTTTATAAGTTTGCTCTTCGGCTTATGGTGTGCATTTTAAAGCTATTTTTGAACATTTGCATTTTCATATAAGCATTATCTGCCTACAATTTTCTTTACAACCCTGGCTACTAAACCCACATTTAAAATAAGCATTTCCAGAATTGAAATACACAGTCTGTTCAGCCATAAGGGCCCTTTGTATCATCCTGCATAGAGCACAGCTGAGATTGTATCACGCAACAAAATCTTAGGCAACACATGTACACAAACCCGAGTTTTATAATGAGCAAATAAATTACGTGTCTGCCAAAGCTTATATTTATTTATGAACTAATCAACTTCCTACTGATAAAACTGGGTATGTTTGCAAAGTATTCATTGACACCTGCTATTAATTGGCTTTGAAGGAGCAGCAGAATTGTGATACGATTTTGTGCAGTCATTGGCAGGCGTCAATTGACCCCCAATTTAACTTGTAATCCTGACTGACCCTCCACTTTCCCTGATGTTATTATCTATCCAAGGTGGTGGAAACAGCATCGTTTTTATCACAGCAACTGATGCAAATACTTTGCTATTAAACATTAAAATTACTGTTTTGTTATCACTGAAATACACATGGTTTTAATGATTGACTGCATTCTAGCAGGATCTAGAACAAACTTGTCTGAAGTGCTGTTTTGTTCTTTCATTAGTTTCACATTTAGAAATAGACGCTGTAAACTTAAACAGAAAGGCAGTCTGTCTCCTCATAGCGGGGAAGGCTAACCAGGGTGGATCTACACACAGGAGGAAAAACAGTGTAAATAAGTCAGAAATTAAATCGTTATAACAAAAGAAAAAAACACTATGGAAAATCGGAATTATTATTTTTTTGAATGTTTATAATGCATTCAAAACGTTGTTTTTTTGACTAACGTAGCCAAGTCCCAGTTGTCCTGTGTGTGCCTGCTAAGATCTGCTGTCCGGGTGCTGCTAACTGTTGATTGATCAAGGCCCCTCCAGCTCTTCTTCCTTGTGTTTCTTCATTTTGAAACCAGATGTTGACTGGATGACCCTTCAAACAGAGGAGTAGCCTCTGTAAAGTAGGGCACATTGTCACCACATTACAACCTGTAAAGGAGAGGCTCCTATGACCAAATAATCATCTGTATGAACATAGCCCACCACATAAAAAGTAAAAAAATAAAAACCATAACCTGGCATGAACACCTCATGGATGTTTAGTTTTATATACAGAAAAGTACTTTATCTCCCTTTTTTGCATGGGGGGGCAGTCAATGATCTATTTTAAGTCTCTGGTCTAATTGCCTATGGTTTATTTTTGGGGAATCCTGCAATGTGCTTAAGTTTTTACTCTGCTAACTATACGTTGGAGTTCTACTCTGGATCAATATTGAGTAGAATTCCCATGATTGTGACCCCAAACCGGAGTCTGAAGGAGCACCACCCTGATACTTCAGCTGGTTTTAGCATGTTTGTATGATTTAGTTTTTAAAAAAGAGTACTTCTATTTTGATAAAAGTGCCAAAGGTGGCAGCACAAAATGGCTTCCATGGGCAATAAACAAACAAAATGGCAACAGTACTCTGTACGAGTGAGTACTGTCAAATAATTGTGTGTGTATACGTGTGTGTGTGTGTGTGTGTGTAGGTGAGTATTGTGTATAACTTGATGTATAAAACCTCTTCTACAAAAATAAAATCAGCTTTAACATTTTTGTTTTACAGAGCATCAAAGTGAGCTGGCTACCACCGCCTCCTGGCACACAAAATGGATTTATCACTGGCTACAAAATACGACACAGGAAGACAGCCCGCAGGGGTGAGATAGAAACATTGGAGCCAAACAACCTCTGGTACCTGTTCACAGGTCAGTGTTTACACAGTTGTGGCCTTACAGTGTTGTTGATGAAGGAAATGTTTCGGGAATAAAACACACTTTCCGTTCGAATGGAATGTCATTCCCCTTGCATTTAGCTGACGCTTATTGGACTGCACAGCAACAACCCTCATACATTTTTACTTTGTTTCCTCCTTAATGGCTTTATCCTATGTGTGTGCCTCTCCATTTTCCTCCGCTTAATGAGATTGAAACACAATTCCCCATTCTGCCTAGCAGTTTCTATCCTAAATTAGTTTCCATGAATGCCAACTCAAATATGAAACCAAAAGCTGTCGTGCTGCTACCGGGGTATTTCTTTATTCTTCATAAACAAACCGAAATGTCCATTTTTTAATGACAGGTTGGATATGCAAGGATTCTCTCTTGCGTTTTTACAGTGGTGCAACATCTCTCTGGCCCATTTTGCATGGATTGCTAAGCCAAACCGTGGCTTAGCACAAATAAGTAAGCATGTGGGCTCCCAGACAGGAGATTTTAGGGACTTTGCTTCTCCTTGATCTTTCTTCTGCTGCTGCACCATGCTGAGTTATGATACGATATGATACGATAATCTTTATTGTCATTGTCCCATACAGAACAACGAAATTGAAAAATTCTACATCAGACATTCAAAAACCAACAAGCCTGCTATCCCAGCTATCCCAGCCTAGTTATCCCCCTAAAAACTTTGATACCTCATAATTAAATACAATATACTCCCATAGAGACTACCTTACACTGCGTTTAAAACCAAAATTTGGATAGAAACTGTTTCTCAGGCAGCTAGTCCTAGTCTTTATAACCCTGTACCTTCTTCCAGAAGGCAGAAGCTGAAAGAGATCATTTCCGGGGTGTGTACTGTCCTGCACTATCTCTGCAGCTTTCTTATGACATCTGGAAGCGTAGATTTGATCCAAGGTGGGAAGAGTGCACCCAATTATTCTCTCCGCAGTCTTTACAACCCTAGACAGCTTTGTTTTTCCCCTGACTGTGCAGCTCCCAAACCACACACAGAGACCATAAGTTAATACACTCTCAACAGTACAATGGTAAAATGCCATCAACAGGTCCTTTGAGATATTATTTTTCCGGAGGATTCTCAGAAAATATAACCTCTGTGTTTTTCCGGAGGATTCTCAGAAAATATAACCTCTGTGTTCTCTTCATCAGGTCTTTACTGTTTTCAACTGTTTTCAATGTTCAACCATGGTTGGGCGTTGTCTGTCATCTGAACCCATGCTCATTGTTTAGCTATATCCAGAAAATGAAGTGACATAGTGCAGCAATTGTGAATGGCAACTATGCAGTCTTAGAAGATAAAATAAATAGGTGGACTCTTGTTTCTCTGGTCCTTGTTTTGGCTCTGTTCCTGTTAAACCACCTGAGTTTGCTATTAGAGGGGATCCTGATGCTGTTAGTGTCACTACTAGACAGGGAGGGATTGAGGAAGGGGAAAAAAGAGTGCCTTATGTGGTTGTTGTTTTGATATTTCATGCGAAAGGTCAACTCTGCCACTTCTGCAATAGGACTCTGGTAGTTTCTCCTCCACCTATGGGAAGTTCTCCTTCAGATTCCACATCTAGAGGATGTTGGGGGCCATATGATCCCGTCCCAAGCTCCTTACCAAGACATGATGCAAATTAGAACAGAATTAGAAAGGTCCAGGAATAAAAATAAAAAAAAGAAAAACGCCCCTTCATTTTCTAAAGAATAATTCCATGTGTGATTGTTGGAAGAAAACATGCTTTTATTCCCTTTGGAAAGCTGTAAAGTAGGCGATAATCAGGTATGAAGTAGAACAAATGTACCTTCTAAACATTGTTTAGAAGAGAATATTCTGCTGAGAAGCTCCTTGTGCAGAGCTGGTGTGATTGCGTAACGATGCACCAATGAAATTTCCTTCTTCTGCATAACTCTCAGTGATATTTAAGAGCTGTCAGTGTGGTTGTTATGAGATCGATTTAATTTTGAGTAGTTTGGATAGAGGTAGCCTGTGTATGGAACGGAAGGCTAAAATTACAGCCATATAAAGATATAGGAGCAGCTTGCACCAAAAGCCTATGGGGGAGCACATTATCTGATGATATGCCTAAGACTTCTAGTGCGCTGGCAAAATCAGCCCTCCAATTTCTTGCAAGCATTCTTCCCCTTCAACAGACACTTCTATTTTTCCATCTCAGAGCGCATGAGAATTTCTTCAGATCAGGGATAAGGAACCTGTGATCCTCCAGCTGCTTCTGAATTGCAATTCCCATCATCCCTGACTATTGACCACGCTGACTGGGGTTGATGGGACTTGAAGTCCAACAACAACTGGAGGGTGACAGTGAGGCGGCCAAGGATGATGTGCATCTTTGGCTTTCCAGGAAAAATTTCACCAGCACTCAGTCCCCTTTCTGGCTGCCCATGCTTCCTGTTCTGGAAAGGTGGCTTATACTGAATCAGACTGCTGGTCCATCTAGCTCAGTTTGTCTACAATGACTGGCAGCAGCTCCCCAGGGTTTGAGGAAGCAGTTTCCAAGCCCTAGCGGGAGATGCTGGAGCCTTCTCCAAATAAGGCAAAGGCTGTACCAATGAGCTATAGACCTTCTCTACATAGGAGGAGGTCTTCCCCTGGGCTATAATTGGATACTGAGAGCTATAGTGAGAGAACGGTGCTGAGAGTTGTTAGAAGACACCTATTCTGGTTACACAGCTACCATACCCAGAGTTCCCTGAGAGGAGGGATTGATTGTCAAACTACTCTGGGAATTGTAGCTGTGTAAGGGCACCCTTAGCAAACTATGCTTCCCATAATTCTTTGAGTGAAGTGGTACATTAGTAATTTATATATATGGTGTTTATGTGGCTCTTCACTTCAATGGGTCTACTCTGAGCAGGTCTAGCATTGGATACAATTCTGGGACGCGGGTAGCACTGTGGTCTAAGCCACTGAGCCTCTTGGGCTTGCCGATCGGAAGGTTGGCGGTTCGAATCTGCCCGACGGGGTGAGCTCCCGTTGCTCTGTCCCAGCTCCTGCCAACCTAGCAGTTCGAAAGCATGCCAGTGCAAGTAGATAAATAGGTACTGCTGTGGCAGGAAGGTAAACGGTGTTTCCGTGCACTCTGGTTTCCATCACGGTGTTCTGTTGTGCCAGAGGCAGTTTAGTCCTACTGGCCACATGACCCGGAAATCTGTCTGTGGACAAACGCTGGCTCCCTCGGCCTGAAAGCAAGATGAGTGCCGCAACCCCATAGTCACCTTTGATTGGACTTAACCGTCCAGGGGTCCTTTACCTTTCTTACCTTTACAACCCTTTTCTCTTTTATTGTTTCTTTGGAAGTTCAAAGTTTATTAAAAATTTTGCTGTCCTGCAGTTTTGTATTTCTTGGCCCAATTTTATTTCTGTTCTCAGTTTTCTGTTTCCTGATATTTTATGATGCATTGGAATTTGGTTCTTTCCATTTTTGGCCATACATCACTTTAGAAATATATATTGAAAGGTGAAATAAAAATCTTGTAAATAAACCAAAGGTGCAGGGTATCTGTTGCAATTTGTCAGCCCGCATATAAAGTGAGCTGTTCGAGAACTTTCAAGGAAGGCTGTAGAAATTCATTTTTAAGTAGGCCAAATGGAAAGGAAGCAAACACATCTTTCATTGCTGCTGTTTAGTTGCGTATTACAGGATTTCCAAAGGAGCTGGAAATCATGCAGCTTTTAAAGAGATGATTTAAATATCCAAGCAGCAAGACTTTATGTCTCCTTAAAAGCTTCTGCTGGTGAAGGCAGGTGTTTCTGCCCACTAATGAGGACAGCTGCAATAGCAAAGAAATTCAGAGCTACAACAAGGACTCTAAATCAAGACGATTGATTTTATTGTAAGATTTGCCATCAGCTAAAATTTAAAAGTGTTGTTTTTAATTTTGAACATTCTTCCCCAGAGGAACTTTGCAATTAAATGTGACTGTTTATCTTTATGCTTCATGGTCAGTATGAGATACACAAAATGATAAAAAAGCATATATTGCTGTCGCAGGGAACAAAGGCGCAGCGCACAGTTAGCACCAGCATGATGCTTCTCTAATAGAGCCTAGCCATAGAGTGGAAGGCATTAGCTGTGCCAGGATTCACACTGGTTCAGATTCATTCACACTTCTGTTAGGAACACTGCATGTTGCAATCAGTAAGACTATGCTTTGCCAAGGCAGAAGTCAGGTGGCACCTCTAGAACTCCAGGGAGGTGTTGTGGTTCAATTGCCAAGCTAGGACTTGGGAGACCAGAGTTCACGGGGTGAATTTGAGCCAGTAACTGCCTCTCAGCCTCATCTGCCTCACATGGGGACGCGGGTGGTGCTGTGGTCTAAACCAGTGCTCCCCAACCTTGGGTCTCCAGCTGTTTTCGGACTGCAATTCCCATCATCCCTGACCACTGGTCTTGTTAGCAAGGGATGATGGGAGTTGCAGTCCAAAAACAGCTGGAGAACCAAGGTTGGAGAACACTGGTCTAAACCACAGAGCCTCTTGGGCTTGCTGATCAGAAGGTCGGCGGTTTAAATCCCCGCAACGGGGTGAGCTCCCATTGCTCTGTCCCAGCTCCTGCCAACCTAACAGTTCGAAAGCATGCCAGTGCAAGTAGATAAATAGGTACCACTGTGGTGGGAAGGTAAATGGCATTTCTGTGCACTCTGGTTTCTGTCACAGTGTTCCGTTGCACCAGAAGCGGTTTAGTCCTGCTGGCCACATGACCTGGAAAGCTGTCTGTGGACAAGTGCTGGCTCCCTTGGCCTGAAAGCGAGTTGCCTTTGAATTTACCTTTACCTTACCTCACATGGTTGCTGTGGGGATTAATTGAAGAGGGAGAGAACCAGTGGCATGTGGTCAGTTGCCTAGGGGAATTAAGTTTGTCCCCTAAATGTTCCCCTGGTGCCTCCTTCCCAAAGTCTGGGAAGCTTTTGCTCGGCTTAGGGAGAGAGGCACGATGCTCCGACGGGTCAAAGAGCCCTTTGACCACCTTCCATAAGCACACCCAGCTTGAGGAAGGATGCAGGAAGGCTCCAAGATCCTGTCCCAAAGCCCAGGAAGCTTCTGTGTGGCTCAGGAAGGGAGGCACAATGCTCACACTCGTGACATCAGCCCTCCACCAATCGCCCTCGCAATCTGGTGCCTCTGGCCCCAACGGCTCTCATACAGAAAATTTCACCGCGCACCACTGGAGAGAACTGTGCATGCCACGTTGAATTCCTTGGAAAAAAAGTGGGCTTTAAATGAAACAAATAAACAAAACTTCTTTGGGGTGTACATGGCCTCTGTAGATTGTGGCTCATCAAATCCTGCCAATATTAACTGAGCTTTTTGTATGTCTGATTTGTATCATACGCAGGTCTTGACAAAGGCAGCCAGTACAGTTTCCAAGTCGCAGCCATGACAGTCAATGGGACAGGACCCTCCTCCGACTGGTATACTGCAGAAACTCCAGAGAGCGATCTTGATGGTAATTGTATTTCTTTTCACAGCCATTATAACTGCCTTTTTGCTCATTCTGATTGTTGCCTTGCCCTTCGGCTAAGGTTGCGGTGGAGGTCAGGAGCATTCAGCTTCCAGATCCATTGGAGCTGTTGTCTGAGTGCTTTCTCTCTGCAGTAGGTTTTCACTGGCTGCATGCTGTTAAAATTCTCCCTGTGTATGGACAAGTGAAGCAGAAGTGAGAAAAGAAAGGCAGCTTCATTTCTCTCCCACTATGCTCCTAGCACCTGTGTTTAATTTTAACTTCTTTCCCAGCTGTTGCTGTTGAAACTTTTGCCAAAATTGTAATATTGGGTGGTTACTGAAAGCCAGGTTTGTTTTTAACCGTATTGCTTATTCTTCCGTGATACAATTCCTCTGGGGGGTTATCAAAAGAACCGATCTATTTGTGACAGGCCCAATGGTCTATCTGCTATCAAAGTAATATGCAGAAGTTCTCTGGGACCTTGGTCTTCCCTTGCTCTGAAACACTTGAGCAGCCAGTTCTGGGCACTTGGATCTGGGATTTCCATTGCCCCTGAAAAACTCATACGAATGCCATGATGGTGATGACCATTCCTCATTGGATCTGTAGCCTTCCAGTCCCCAACTCCTATCACTCCCAGCCAGCATGGCCAAGGGACTGGGATGATGGGAGCTGCACCCCAACACTTGGGGGAGGCCCCTCTGGTACAGTTTTCAAATATGGATGTTTCATTCAGCTGTCATAGCTGATTGGTCAATGATAGAGCCATTCATGGCCCCATATGCAGCAGACATTTAAAGGGGTATCATGCCACTTTCAATAATCACGCCTCTCCCCAAGGAATCCTGGGAAACCTAGTTTGTCAAGGGTGCTGAGAGTTGTTTTAGGATACCCCAATTCCCCTCACAAAGCTGCAACAATTGGTTTAACCCTCAATCCCTCTTCACAATGAATTCAGTTGATCTGTGAGGGAACTGGGGTCTCCTAAGTGCTCTCAGCACTCTTTACAAAGTACAGTTCCCAGGATTCTGTGGAGGAAGCCACGACTGTTTATGATACTCCTTTAAATGTATAGCTCAGATGGGAGCCATGTAGGGATATGAGATCCTTTCCCTCAGGCTGGTGGTTTTTGGGTTTGTTTGTTTTTTGAATTGGGCTTTTGCAGTTGAAACCCTAATAACCACCTGACTGCTGAGAACGGCACCCTGCGCCATACTTGGTTTTAAACCTGTTTCTGTTTGTTCACACTGCAGAAGCAAGGGCACGAAAACATTTAGAGCCAAGCCTGTACCTTGAATCACTGACCCAGTTCTGTACCCCAGTGCAGACCCAGACTAAATTGCTTCAGAACACACACACAGTCTGGCTTTTTAAACAACCATCACCTTTCAGCTTCATGTTTTGCGCTCTAGCTACCTCTTGGGATGGCTCCTTTGGCGAGATCTGCAAGGTTAGAGACATGCAAGGATCAGCTAAATTCCTTTGGTGCTGCTGTGCGGATTGTTAACTGCAATTCCCTCTCTGCTCTTTTGCTGTAGAAGTTCCTTCACCGGATGCTTTTATTTTTAATTTTTTTGGCATCTGCAGTAACACACACACACACACACACACACACACACACAAAATGAAGAGCGTCTTGAAGAAACTCCCTTACCTCCCTATGGATTGCCCATTTAATTAGTGTGTTTTGTTAAAGTGATTAGAAATCCAAACACTGCTGCTGATCCAAGGTTCCCTGGAAAGCCAGAATAGTCTTTCTGACAGCTGGGAGCATTTTAAATATTTATTTTGAGCATAAAGCATCATGCTTTTTTCTCTGAGGGGGGCGGAAACCACTGGATGCTCAATTTCCCCCAAAACATCCGACTCAAACAGTTTAAGTAATGATGTTGGGGTGCTGGATCAGTCTTGTATAGCAATATTCTGGAGGAATATATTTATGTGTATTCTGGGGATGCTGTTTAACTTCCTTTCTAAACAAGAGCAGATCTCCTCCATTTCTGCACTAGGTTCACTCTCCATTCAGCTCTTCCTGAATTCTGTGTTTACCTAGAAGAATTCCTGGAATTAATTCTAGGACTGGGTAAGGCCCAGTTCGCTCCAATTTTCCATTCATTTGCATTCATCTTCCCCTCTATATTACCATTGCATCTGTGTGCATTGATGCAACTGTATGTACAATTGCACTTGCCACAGTGTTTTATATTGATGAACCTGTGCTCTCCTGAGCACTGATAACCATGTAGAGAGCTGCCTTAGGCTGAATCAGATCATTGGTACATCTTTTTCAATATTGTCTACAATGACTGGCAATGGCTCTTTGGGGTTTCAGATACGGATCTCTCCCCAACATACATGGAGATACAACCCAGTACCTGGAACTGTTAAGAACTGGAAGCAGTGACATCCTGTGCTGTCTATATACAAAATTGGTGCAAAAACAGTGGTACCAAATAATGTGGTATTTCAAAATCTAGAATAAATTTGAAGGAGGAAAGCTTTAGAAGCATTTTTTCCCCCTCTTGAAGGATTGATTTATATGATCTCCCTACTCATAGTTGGATGCTGTTGAATACACACACACACACACACATATTCCTTTCAGGTTGGATTGTTGTCACACTGATTGGTAGAATCCTTTGCCCCAGGTTGCTCCTTAGGTGAACTTCTGTCAGTGTAGAAATATCCAGGACAGGAGTAACAAATATGGTGCCCTCCATATCTTGCTGGACTCCAACTCCCATCAACCCCAGCCAGCACACCCAATGGCCAGGTATAATGGGAGTTGGAGTCCAGCAATATCTGGAAGGCACAACATTGGCTGTCCCTGATATAAGAATATGCATAGATACAAATTTCATCTCCGTGTGTCTGGCTAGACCAAATAAAGCCCTCTGCACAGGAAAAAGGCTGAAGCAGGTGATATTGCTGAAATTCAAAGTTCATTTGATCAGAATTCCAATTTGCCTCCCTCCTACATCACAGGTAAATAATGAATCGAACACTACTTCTCTTTAAATTCTTCCTCAGCTTTCAGTGGGGAAAACCAACATCCATGCAGGAAACATGTGCTACCAGTTAACTATCCCATATCCCATCAAGTTTTGCATTTAAGCTATACTTGTGCCCTTCCTATGTTTTCATCCTCTCCCTCTATTCACCCCTCCCCTTGTGATTGTGCACCAATGAGGACACATGCATGTGCTATACAGTGCCTGGTATAAAGCTGTCCTTGAAGAGCAATGAAGGATTATGAAAAATAGTAAAGTATCCTGAACATTTTGATGTCCCTCATTTTAATCCCTGCCCTTGAAGCGCAACATCCCACCCCTTTATGCCTGCTGTGTTTGAATATGTTCCTAATGATGTCCAGCATTCCAAAACAGCTTGCTTTGTTTTAACAGTAAGAAAATGTATTGCATTTCAAATACGTGCACACAGTGGTCCGGGAGATACTTAATGGTGTCATGTTTTTGTTTGTTTCTTTGTCTGCTCTTCCTTAAATGAAGCACCATTCAAGAATAGATTGACTTTGAGACTGTGGAGATTGTGAAGCCCTTGCAAATGTTGCTGTGTTCATTATGCGACCTCTAACATTCTCATAAGACTTTCCAGTGGATCCAGCGGTTCCTCAGAAGAATTTTATTCTGCCCCCAAAATTCACTGCAAAGCCTATAAACTATCAAGGGCACGGACGGCAGAATCAATGACAGCGCCGCTGAAAAGTATTAATCCCATCAGTTTTTTACTGCCTCCCCTCCGCCACCCGTCACCCAACGTTTATAGTGGGAATACTTCACAATCAAAGGAGGCCCTTTTCTCGGAGTTTGCACCAGCATTTGGCATCTGAGTCCTTTTACCTCTTCCATTTGGCTAAAATATGACAGGCCTCCTCATGGGGGGAAAAGATTGCAACTTGTTTCTTCCGCTCTCAAAGAGACAAGCTGCTTTCTTGCTCTTCTGAGGAGACTTGTGGTATGGTAGCTCCTAGGCAAACCTCCAGCAAAAGGGCTTGCTTTCCCCTCCAAAGGGTTTTAAAACACCCACCCACACCATTAGACTGGATAGCCATCTCATTCCTGGCTTGCACGTAATAAAATGCAAACGAATGCATTGTTAATAGAATGCTGTCGGTATATCATTATTTTCCTAGACAGATATCTTACCCCCCCCCCCCCGCTTGTGCTTTAGTATTAATCAGAGGAGGCAGGGTGAGTGAAGGAAAAATGAAAAATATGCATGGTTGCGATAATGACTGCTACAGGCCTAGACTGTCGCCACGTAATGTTAGAAGCAGTGACTTATTTAATACTGCTTAAGTTGCTAGTCCATTGTTCGCTTACTGGCTTTTCTGAGCTTGCTTGCTGTTCACTATTATGAAATGTTTTTCTGTGAGTAATATATGCACACACAGAGAGAGAATGAGAGTGACTTCCACGTATTTAATTTATTGAACTTATGAGTTTTGTCCTCCGCCATCTTTTCATAAAGGATAATTCTTGCTTCCCCGCTTGTCTGACTCTTCAAAGAATAATAATTCAATGACAGGAAGGCGAAAGCATAGTTTGGAGATGACTGCATCTGTTGAATGGCACAGTTAGACACCTTGTGCTTGGCGGTGGAAAAAATTCAGTTGTGTGTTTAAAGACGTTAACCCAGCCTAGATATTTTACAAGCTGTATATTTTAATGACTTGCATGCTACTTCTGCATGTGACAAGGATGTGATACTTTGCTTCTTTCCAGAAACAATGACAGGTCAGCCTAAAGTGTGCTCTTACTGCCGTTCAAACGCAGACGGTGGCACTGCTAACAGCATCTTCCTTTGACTCCTAGAATCTCAGGTTCCTGACCAGCCAAGCTCTCTTCATGTGAGGCCTTTGTCAACCAGCATTGTAATGAGCTGGACGCCGCCACTGAACCCAAACATCGTTGTGCGCGGATACATTATTGGCTACGGAGTGGGGAGCCCATACGCCGAGACGGTGCGAGTGGACAGCAAGCAGCGCTACTATTCCATTGAACACTTGGGTAGGTGGGATTTCCACTCCAGGAAATGCTTAGAAGCTTGGGGAGGGGGCGAAATGTGTTTCTAGGCCTTCTAGTCAACCTGTCTATTCCAGGCCATAAATGCAGAGTATCCCCGGGGAATGCTGGGGTTCCCCCCAAAAAACTGTGGATTAATAATCCTGGATTTGTAGCCTTGTGATGGATATACTACACTTCCTTTGGTAGAAGCTATGTGCATTACGGTAAATGTATTGTGTGGATGCGACCTAGGTCAGAAAGATCCTGCCACCCTTCGAGGCAATGAGTTCTGTTAGCAAATAGATTATACAGTAATTGCTCGGGTTGCGAACGTGATCCGTGCGGGAGGCACGTTCGCTACCCGCAGCATTCACAACCCATGACCCACACGTCTGCGCACATGCAGGTCACAATTTGGTGCTTCTGCGCATGCACAAAGCGTGATTTGGTGCTTCTGTGCATGTGCAAGCGCCGAAACCCAGAAGTAACTGTTCTGGTACTTCCGAGTTTGGCACAGTGTGCAACCTGAAATCATGCACCCCGAAGTGTCTGTAACCCAAGGTATGACTGTATTAACATTCAACTGAATTATTATTATTATTATTATTATTATTTATTAATACCCGGCCACTCTGGATGGCTTCCAACAGACTATTAAAATACTGTCCTCTTGTTACTTGACTCATTAGATGTCATCCTGTCATCTTTCTTGCCAATACAAATGAGAACCTGGCCCAGAGTAAACCCCATGTCCTCTTTGCATGCATGTGTGTGGTTGTTTTTTTAATAGCATCCAACGAATGGTTGTGGCAGCCCAGGGCAAAATCAACTTGGGATTAATTGGGATTGCCAGTTAATTACCGTATTTTTTGCTCTATAAGACTCACTTTTTCCCTCCTAAAAAGTAAGGGGAAATGTGTGTGCGTCTTATGGAGCGAATGCAGGCTGCGCAGCTATCCCAGAAGCCAGAACAGCAAGAGGGATTGCTGCTTTCACTGCGCAGCGGTCCCTCTTGCTGTTCTGGCTTCTGAGATTCAGAATATTTTTTTTCTTCTTTTCCTCCTCCAAAAACTAGGTGCGTCTTATGGTCTGGTGCGTCTTACAGAGCAAAAAATACGGTAACTTTGAGAATGATGAAGTTGAACGCCTAGCTTATGTGTTTGTTGGAGTGGGGCTCAAGCTCCAGGGTGTGACTTTTGAAACAAATGAAATGTCTTGGCTACATGCCGTAGCACCAGGAGTAGAAAGAAATATGTTTACAATGACTGAGTTCTGGCTTTTTCTCTTGCTCAGGTGTGAACCTCTTTTCAGATTTAGAGTAGCCTCAGTTCTCTATTGAGTTGTATAGACTGCAATCACAGACTCAGTTGGGTGGATTGACAAAAATCAGCTCCCCTTCTTCATCATATCCCAGGATCGGCAGCGTCTGAGGTTGGGGGTAGATCCGCCCCCTCAACTGCCTAAAATTGTTGTCTCCTTTTCTCTTATATAATTCAGTAACTCTTATTGCCTGCATCCTTGCACTTAAATTACTGAAGGTCACTAAAATGATTTGTCTTATTACTTCCTGAAATATTCAGTTCTGGTCTTTGGAGTATACTGTGAAACTCTGGCAATAGTAAGACTTACTAAGTAGTATTTGAATATTTATGATCTATACTTTCATCAAACATATAAAGGCATACGTTATACTTTATAACATAAAGTATAGCCAGTCTATAAATATATATAAAGCGTCAATAAAGCATTAGTAGATTCTGGTTGGTTAAAAAAAATGTCAATATTTATTAAGATTTATTTATATATTTCTATTTAGCAAGAGTCCAAGTGCTTGTCTCAGGGGCACAAAAAGTGACCCCCTCACTTGTGGTGCTCTTTTGACAACCAGTGATGATGGAATTTGTCGTGGTGATGTCATTTGTGCACTTTCACCTTTAGTCAACCAGCAAACCTGTAGCTGAAAGGAAACTGGGCTTTCTGTCCCCTAGAGGAAGCCACTTTCTGAATTAGACTTCAACAGAGCACATTCATGGAAATATATTTCCAACTTGGTGCTCAACTAAATGTTACCTTAAACAAGGTGAATTTCAAAACGTGCGCTTGCTAAGATGACAGCAAGCCATGCATAACTTTCCACCTCCACCAGTTCTGCTTTGCCTTCAGCTGGGCTTAACCTCTGGTTTTGGTGTCTGACTTGGTAGAAATCAACTGACTCTGCATGGGAGGGATCCTTGCACATGGGAAGTATCAAACTTCTACCATTCCCCCAGTTCTCATCTACAAGAGCATTAAGTGGGATTTAGGTTTACAAGGAAAACCTTTCTCATTTTTCACTTCCAAATATTGTATTTTTAAAGGAATGCATGATTATTTTTCAAGTCCGGATACACTCCCTCATTTTTCCAGCCTTAAATTCAGTTGCAATATTCCTACTATACAACAATTTGTGTGTTTTCTCTCTCTTAAAAGTCTGCACATTTCTCCTAATACCTGTATTTCCCCAAGCTACACATTTTTGTGAGTAATTTCCCCTAGTATGATTAAATTTTGTACAATAGTTTGACTAATGCATGTACAATGGTGCCTCGCAAGACGAAAAGAATCCGTTCCGCGAGTCTCTTCGTCTTGCGGTTTTTTCGTCTTGCGAAGCAAGCCCATTAGCGGCTTAGCGGATTAGCGCTATTAGCGGCTTAGCGGGCTTAGCGATCAGCTGTTAAGCGGCTTAGCGGATCAGCTGATAAGAGGCTTAACGGATCAGCTGATAAGCGGCTTAGCGATCAGCTGTTAAGCGGCTTAGCGGCTTGGGAAAAAGGGGGGGGGAAGGAAAAAATCCCCGCAGGAACTCGCAAGACATTTTCGTCTTGCGAAGCAAGCCCATAGGAAATTCGTTTTGCGAAGCACCTCCAAAACGGAAAACCCTTTCGTCTAGCGGGTTTTCCGTCTTGCGAGGCATTCGTCTTGCGGGGCACCACTGTATTTTGGTGCACACTTTTGGGTTGCAGAGCTATATCACAAAAAGTAGTAGCAACTGGCCAGATAAACCAGGTGAGGGGAGCCAGTGGGTCTCAAAGCCTCCCCTGCATGTGAAGACAGGCTCCGGTGGATTAAGCAGATGAGATTGATAGTGGGTCCAATGGAAAAGAAGTGGTTTCAGCAGATGCTGTAGAGGGAAGTGAGAGGCAGGTGTAGCTCATCAACCTGGTAAGGTAGCCTATCTAGGAGAAGGAAGACTCTGATTCTAAACCTCTGCTGCCTTGTGGGATATCTTCAAGAGAAGAAAAGGTTAAGGAGCAAACCCTACACAAATCCAGAGTGGAGTTCCTAAGATGGTTGGATGACACCTTGTAAGTCTCCTTCTGGCAACTCTTGCAGCCGACCTGGTGCCACGTGTATCGCTCTGCTTTCCTTTGGACCACATCATCAAGGCCAAGAAGGGTCCCTTGTTGCCTGGGCAGCCCAGGACCTGGGCAGCCTAGGACACGCTGCCTTCAGTGCTGCTAATACAGAGGTTTGACTTCACCCCTGGAAGCCCACTCCATTGTCTCTTGAGACAGGTGGATGCTCTAATAAGTGCAAAGTAGGTAGATTCGTATTAAATCGTTAGATTAAAATGTTAACCAATTTCCCCCTCTCTTCCACATCCCTAATTTAGATTCCATTTCTGCTCTTTCTAAAAAGATCATTGGTGTGTCTCCCTGTATGACTTCTGATATTCTTCTAACTTGGCTTGCGGATCAAAGGCAGTGCCCTTGCAGCTGTGACTGTTAGCATCAAGACAGTAACAGGCATGAGAAAGTGGACTGTTTCTTTTTAATCTTCCTCTGTGGAAGCAAGAGTCTGATCTAGCAAACGGCAGATCACAAACTCAGGAGTCCCCACCACTGCTTTCCTGGAAACAGCCTGTGTTTGTCTTGCTCATTAATTTCTTGGCATCCAGAACACCGCTAACACATTTTCCTAATCAAGTTGCTTTGATGTGCAGGAGGCTCTGCGAAAAAGCTGATCTAATGATGAGCTTGTTACGTCAACGACAGAGTCCGAAACATAGTCGGCGTTTTATACGCCAGGACTGCAATGCTGGTGGGGTTATTCCAAAGGGTGCCGTTGCTTCATAGAGAAGTTAAAATGCTAATGAGTGCCATGCTGAATGGATGCAAAGTCCCACGCTTGACTTCTGAGCACATTCGTTCCTCCACTGCCAGTGTCTGAACACAATGGCAATCAAACCCTCATACTTCCCCTGTGTCAAAATAGTGTCAGGGGGTGTTTCATTATCCATTATTCATTGTGTGCTTTCTCTGACACGTTGCCTTGATGTCATATCAGGAAAAAATGTATTGAAATGCGGTGGAGGGTGGGATGTGCGTGCTAGCTTCAGGGAAACAAAGATCAAATTTTGAGGAAATGACTGCACAGGATCATCTTAATGGCCTGCATAATAGCCTGATTTGCACATCACACTAAGCTAACATTGTTGCTTAGCACGAATACATGGGGACCTGGAGAGGAAATTGTGGCTGCTTGGCTCCTACTTGGCTTTGCTGCTGCGCCAATAGGTTGTGGTTTTGCTTAGGTCATGATTTAGCTTTTTCTAACCCCAAGCTGAAGGTCCGTATAGTTAAAGCTATGGTTTTCCCAGTAGTGATGTATGGAGGTGAGAGCTGGACCATAAAGAAGGCTGATCGCCGAAGAATTGATACTTTTGAATTCTGGTGCTGGAGGAGACTCTTGAGAGTCCCATGGACTGCAAGAAGATCAAACCTATCCATTCTGAAGGAAATCAGCCCTGAGTGCTCACTGGAAGGACAGATCCTGAAGCTGAGACTCCAAGACTTCTGCCACCTCATGAGAAGAGAAGACTCCCTGGAAAAGACTCTGATGTTGGGAAAGATGGAGGGCACAAGGAGAAGGGGACGACAGAGGACGAGATGGTTGGACAGTGTTCTCGAAGCTACCAGCATGAGTTTGACCAAACTGCAGGAGGCAGTGGAAGACAGGAGTGCCTGGCATGCTCTGGTCCATGGGGTCAAAAAGAGTCGGACACGACTAAATGACTAAACAACAACAACAAACCCCAAGCTGAAACCAAGGTTTCTCCTATGGTTTGCTGCTCATAGTTTGGCAAAGCTTGCCCTCCTTGTTCTGGGAGGCAACTAATTGGGAGGCAAACTACCCCTGTAACATGTGTCTGGTTGTGTAAAACTAAATACTTTTCTGGAGAGATGTCCATGTTATCTGGATTTTGAAGTTCAAGTTTTGAAGATGTGAGCAGTGGTATAAGCACTTGCTGTTTTTATCACAGCTTGGTTCTCACATCACATTAAGCCATAGTTTAGCAATTATGGTTTGATAGGAACATGCAGCATGCTGTTTTATGTTGTAAACTGCCCTGAGCTCTTCAGATGAACAGCGGTACATAAATGCAATAAACAATAATAATGATCTTTCTCACTTCGCTTCTTGCATATGTTTTACACATCCTCCTGGCCCTAGGCCTAGTCTGCAAAACACTGAGCATCTGCAAAACATTCAGCCTTGGAGGAAGGAAGTCCTTCCTACCTTTCAGAACTAGGGAATTAAGAAGACACGGTTTTCCATTTCACTCTGTCTCCATCACATGCAGCACTGTTTCCATACCACAGCAGTTCATTTTCTGCCAAAAACTATGTTGTTCACCTCACTGTCTACTGCGGTGAAATTATGTAACTTACATAATTACTGTATTTTTTGCTCCATAAGACACACTTTTTTCCTCCTAAAAAGTAAGGGGAAATGTCTGTGCGTTTTATGGAGTGAATGTGTGGTTCATCGCTGGCTCCCTTTCCAGCCCCTTGCCCAGGCCTCCATTGTTGAATGTTCTGCAGACAGAGGCCGTTTGTTTCTCCAGCGACATGTGACTGGCTGATTAGATTATCTGTCTGGAAACTGTAGAAACCACTCCCTTTCCTTTCCCAAAGAAGCTGCAGAACTGTGAGTTGAGCCCCGTAAAAACAGGATTTTTTTCCCTTTGCAAAGTAAGCTCAACAACTTTGAGATGATCCTCAAAAAGGGGCTTTTCCCCTTTGCAAAAGAAGCTGCACAACTGTGAGCTGATCCCCCCCCCAAAAAAACAGGGCTTTCCCCCTTTCCTCCTCTAAAAACTAGGTGCGTCTTATGGTCAGGTGCGTCTTATGGAACGAAAAATACGTTAATTATGCAATTTATGATTTCATTACATTATTCCATCCTATTCATTTCAGTGCAAAGGAAATGCAGTGCAAATGGGGGGGGGGACATGATCAGTTATGTATCATTTGCAAACTGAAAGCAAGAACAACAGTGAATGTTGATTGTATTTGCTAGATTGATCTCCATTCTGGACATGGGACGAAGACATGAACATTGCAAATTTCTGCCCTGATTCTATTTTCATTGGAATTCTCCATCTCTACTCAGAACCAATAAACACTTGTCTGTCTGTCTGTCTGTCTGTCTGTCTGTCTGTCTGTCTGTAGTACTTCTGCCCCAAGTTTCCTTGTTCAGCTGAAGGCAGCGAATACCAGACATTGTAAAAGGCATTAAAAATTAACTAAAACACAAGAGGAGAGAACCAAAAGACTAGCAAACCAGCAAGTAAAATGTGTTGTTGTTCTTAAGGAGGGACAATAAAATGAAATATAAAGTCAAAAGGATTATGTACCAGTTATGTCAATGCCAAGGGTCTGGTACAGCCACTAAAAGACCAAAAACTTCGTAAACAGGAAGGTTTAAACAATGTGGTGGAGGGCTAAAGGGCACAAAATGGACTTTCCTGGGTGCTGAAAGATGTCTCACGCGTTCCAATCAAGGATGGCTTTGGAACTGACTAGAACGCCCCATTTAGCTTCGCTTACGTCAGTTTTATGCCAACGTAACTGCCATTGTTCTGCGCCAACAAATCCTGGAAATAAAGGTCATTGAGAAAATCCCATGGGCCTGTTACAGATTCCTAGCTTCCTTCAAAGTACTACAGCTCCCTCCGGAGGAAGATAATGACTGTTAGGCCAGTTTAAGTTTGTAGCTTTGGCATTCCCGTGAGAGGATGTGTTCTTCCGATTATGCTTCCCCCACATCGTTCTTTCAACTGGCTGTTTTAATCAATCTCCTGTCCTGGTTGTGATGAGACACAAGGAACACATTGCACCATGTCCCAGGATTTGTACCGATGCTCTGTTGCCTTGTGGGTACAAGTAATGATGCAGGCACTGACCTATAATTCCTTTAGTAGCTCAGACTCGGCCATCTCCCTCCCTCCCCACCTCATCATGACTTCTAAGGATGGATTGTCAAGTCACCATCGTTGTTGTTTTTTGGGGGGAACAAAGTGACAACTGTTACTCTTAGTGCTGAGATGAAGCGATTGATTCCATTTTAGTTCCTACTTTGCCATCGTTAAAAGACACTCTGTTTTTCAAAGTGCTTTTGCGTGCCTCCTTTGATTTTCATCTGCTTTTCAGTCAGCAGACCTGAACACTAGTAGTAGGTGTGAAAAAGTTTCCAAAGGCTGATTTTAAAAAAAGGAAAAACTTCTAAAGGGATGCTGAAAAGCAGTTCAGGTGCTGAGAGGGAAGAAGGTCAATGTTACAGCAGATCAGCTGCAAAATACAGGTTCTGTAGAGTATTTGTTTCCTTGAACATATAAACATAGGATACTGCCTATTAAGTTAGGTAAAAGATAAAGGTAAAGGACCCCTGGATGGTTAAGTTCAGTCAAAGGCGACTATGGGTTGCAACACTCATCTCACTTTCAGGCTGAGGGAGCCGGCATTTGTCCACAGACAGCTTTCTGGGTCATGTGGCTAGCAGGACTAAACCGCTTCTGGAGCAAAAGAACATTGTGATGGAAACTAGAGAGCATGGAAACACCGTTTACCTTCCCACCACAGCGGTACCTATTTATCTACTTGCACTGGTGTGCTTTCGAACTGCTAGGTTGGAAGGAGCTGGGACAGAGCAACAGGAGCTCACTCCGTCGTGGGGATTCGAACCACCAACCTTTTGATCGGCAAGCCCAAGAGGCTCTGTGGTTTAGACCACAGCACCACCCGCATCCCATACCATTGATCTACCTAGCTCAGTTTTGTCTATGATGACTTGCAGCAGCTCACCATGATTTCAGACAGGAGTTTCTCCCAGCTGTACCTGGGGATGCCAGGGACTGAACCTGGGACCGTCTGCTTGCAAGTCAGATACTCTACCACTGAGCTTTGGCCCTTCTGAAATTGGGGTGCTTGAGGCTTTGTTAAATCGAAGCAATTAGTGGGTTGTTTTATCCATGAAAATATGTTTAGAGTGATTATTACAGTGCTATTGTAACCATGTCTACTCAGACTTAAGTCCTGTTGTATTCAATGGATTTTGCTCTGAGATAAGGCGGCACTGTGGTCTAAACCACTGAACCTAAGGCTTGCCGATCAGAAGGTCAGCAGCTCGAATCCCTGTGGCGGGGTGAGATCCTGCTGCTCGGTCCCAGCTCCTGCCAACCTAGCAGTTCGAAATCACATCAAAGTGCAAGTAGATAAATAGGTACCGCTCTGGTAGGAAGGTAAATGGCGTTTCCGTGCACTGCTCTGGTTTCACCAGAAATGGCTTAGTCATGCGGGCCACATGACCCAGAAAAACTGTCTGCGGACAAACGCCGTCTCCCTTGGCCAGTAAAGCGAGATAAGTGCCGCAACCCCAGAGTTGTTCACAACTGGACTTAACTGTCAGGGGTCCTTTACCTTTTGGTTGGTTTAAGAGTGCAACTTTAGTTTATGAACCTATTTGGATTGAACACCTAATCATGATTTGTGGATTGGCTTGCAGTGGTCTATTGCTGCTCCACCTGGAGGAGTCGGGGGTTGAGTTTGGGATCTTTAGCGTACAAAGCAGATGCTCGTCTTCTCCTGCAGGTTGTTGTTGATATTAATTTATATCCCAGATTATATGCCAACGTGGCTTCTAACAGATTTAGAACTATAAAATCCATGTGTGATTAAAATTCACAAGGGCAATTCCTTCTGAGCATCAAAAGACCCTTAACTTAAAGCAAGTCTGTTAAAAAGCATGGCAGTTAATAAAGCAAGTCAGTTAAAAAGCATGGCAGTTAAAACAGTTTAAAAAAATAAAATAAAATAACAGATCAAAAATTCAAGTTCAGAGGACTGGTTGCCTAAACAGGTCTCTGGGAGACAGTGAATGGAGATGCTCATATCTCACCAGGGAGGACATTCCACAACCCTGGTGGTGTCTTCAGTGGAAAAGCCTGCCACTGTGCCACCACAAGCTGATAATCATCAAGCCGCAGCCAAACTCACTGGGTTCCATTTGCAGTCATGTTTTCCTTGATCCCCATCACATGATGACTGAATGCACGGCACAAAACTAAACACAAGCAGAACTATTTCGGGGTGGTTGGGAGAAAGCTAAGCATCCCTTTTCCTTCTTCCTGCTATCACCAATTCCAGGTCTTTTAATAAGGCATTCTTAATTTAGCTACCGCTGAACTGCATGACTGTAGCATGCCTCATTTCAAAAGTAAATCGTTTGGCTTATGATTGAATGCAGCAATCCATAGTTTGTTTAAACAGCTGTTCAGTACTTTCTGCTAAGCAGATGTTCAGCCTTCTTTCATATCAGTGGGGCTTCTGAGGGGAGGGAAAACACACACACTACCTGGTAGACTGCCTCCTAAAATCAATTAACATTAGCTGACATCACATACTAGATAGGGATATAGACAATGCAAAGGATATTATATAAGCATCTTAAAAAGCAGAGAAATCACCTTGCCAACAAAAGTCTGTATAGTTAAATGCTATGGTTTTCCCAGTAGTGGTGTATGGAAGTGAGAGCTGGACCATAAAGAAGGCTGATCGCTGAAGAATTGATGCTTTTGAATTCTGGTGCTGGAGGAGACTCTTGAGAATCCCATGGACTGCAAGAAGATCAAACCTATCCATTCTGAAGGAAATCAGCCCTGAGTGCTCACTGGAAGGGCAGATCCTGAAGCTGAGGCTCCAATACTTTGGCCACCTCATGAGAAGAGAAGACTCCCTGGAAAAGACCCTGATGTTGGGAAAGATGGAGGGCACAAGGAGACGGGGACAACAGAGGACAAGATGGTTGGACAGTGCTCTCGAAGCTACCAACATGAGTTTGACCAAACTGCGGGAGGCAGTGGAAGTCAGGAGTGCCTGGTGTGTTCTGGTCCATGGGGTCACGAAGAGTCGGACACGTCTAAACAACAACAGCCACCATAGTTTGTTTAGGTTGCTTGCAAAAGAAGATAGTCTTCTGCTGCTGCCAGAAAAGTTACCAGCCTCAGTGCCCAGTATGTTTCCGAGCACAATTCAAAGTGTTGGTGCTGACCTTTAAAGCCCTAAACGGCCTCCGCACAGTATACCTGAAGGAGCATCTCCATTCCCGCCATCCAGCTTGGATCTTCTGGTGGTTCCCTCATTGTGAGAAGTGAAGCTACAGGGATCCAGGCAGAGGGCCTTCTCAGTAGTGGTGCCCACCCTGTGGAACACCCTCCCATCAGATGTTAAGGAAATAAACAACTATCTGACTTTTGGAAGATATCTGAAAGCAGCCCTGTTTAGGGCAGTTTTTAATGTTTGATCTTTTATTCTGTTGGGAGCCTCCCAGAGTGGCTGGGGAAACCCAGCCAGATGGGTGGGGTATAAATAAATTATTATTATTATTATTATTATTATTATTATTATTATTATTATTACCACCTCCCTGAAGGGGAGAGCTTTCCATTGTCAGGACACCACTACCAATAAGGCCCTGTCTCAAACTTTCCAAGTATCCCTATTTTCCAGGGACAGTCCTGGATTTACAGAAGGCATCCCAGTTTCTGATTTGATCCCAGAATGTCCCGCTTTTCTTTAGGACATCCCTATTTTCATCAGAGAAATGTTGGAGGGGGAGGAGTTATGCGACCCCTGAGCCAAGGAGATAAGTAACTCTACAACCTTTAGAAGACACCTGAAGGCAGCCCTGTATAAGGAAGGTGTTTGTTTTTTTAATGTTGGAATCCACCTAGAGTAGCTGGGGCAATCTAGTCAGATGGGCAGGGTATAAATAAAATTATAATATAAATAATATATAATATTTAGTAATAATAATAATAATATAGTATAAATAAAATTATTATTATTATTATTATTATTATTATTATTATTATTATTATTATTATTATTTTATATAGGACATCCCCATTTTCAGTGGAGAAATGTTGGAGGGTATGCTACCTGTTACCACCAACACCACTACTACTACTTCTACTCCTACTGCTGCCAACAACGACAACAATTCTTATTCAAAACATGTAACAAGTGTTGGAAATGTAAAGAAAAAGAAGGATCATTTTTTCATATGTGGTGGGAATGTAAGAGGGTAAAGGGTTTCTGGGAAATGATATATAATGAGTTGAAAAAGATGTTTAAATACACGTTTGTAAAAAAAAAAACAGAAGCCTTTTTGTTAGGAATAACAGGAAGAGAGATAAATAGAAGTGATCACAAACTTTTTCAGTATGCAGTAACAGTGGCAAGAATATTAATGGCCCAAAAATGGAAACAAGAGGAACTACCGACCTTGAATGAGTGGAGAATGAAACTTATGGACTATGCAGAATTGGATAAAATGACTGGAAAAATCAGATATCAGAAAGATCACAAATTCATCGAGGACTGGGGAAAGTTCACGGATTATCTGAAAACTACCTGTGATGAACAGACAACGCTAGTGAGTGTTAAGGAGGCTTTGTGATAGTATAAGGTATATTGTAAAAAAGAAATAGAGATGGAAAGATAATATTAAATTGGCAATATCATATAGAAAATGCGTGAAGATAAGAAAAATGGATGATTGAGGGATGTGCTGGTGGAAGTTCAAAAACAGGAAATTTGTAAACATGGTTGTACGGATTTATTTGTAAAGGAAAAGCTTAATAAAAATTTATAAAACATCGGGGGGAAAAAACAATTCTTATTCAACAACAATCAGAACAACCACAAAAAGCACCCACACACCATTGAGTAACACATGAAGGTAGCTTTTGCAAAAAGCTTGGGGGAGATGAGATTTCTCTGTGCGGTATCCATATATGTCCTCAAAGCACTTCAACTTGAGGGCAGTTCTGTTGACATCCAAAGCAGATTGTGGTCTTCCTCTTGACAGATGTGCTGATAATTAGTTTAAATTGTGCAGAAGCTTTTTTGATGAACTGTCAAGATTCCCCAGTTAGGAGCATCACTCTTGCTGGAATTCAATTCAATTGTGCTCTCTTTTGGACTTCACCTTCCTGTTTAGTGTGTCATTCAATAACAACAACAACAACAACAACAACAACAACAACAACAACAACAACAACAACAAAACAACAACAACAACAACAACAACAACAATAATAATAATAATAATAATAATAATAATAATAATTTATTTATATCCCGCTCATCTGGCTGGGTTTCCCCAGCCACTCTGGGCAGCTCACAGCATATATCAAAACATACTAAGACATCAAACATTAAAAACTTCCCACTGTAGGGCTGCCTTCAGATGTCTTCTAAAACTCAGACAGTTCTTTATTTCCGTGAAATCTGAAGGGAGGGCAAGCCACAGGGTGGGTGCCACTACCGAGAAGGCCCTCTGCTTGGTTCCCTGTAACTTTGCTTCTTGCAGTAAGGGAACCACCAGAAGGCCCTCAGAAAAGGACCTCAGTGTTTGGCCTAAACAATGGGGGTGGAGATGCTCTTTCAGGTATACTGGACCGAGGTCAGCACCAACACTTTGAATTGTGCTCAGAAACACACTGGAGCAATTGAAGTCCCCGTTCTCCCCCTCCTCTTCCCCACTTTTGGTATAGAAATCCCTGGGCTGACAGATAGCTATATAAACCAAAGGGATTTTGATCTGTGGAGAGCCTAAGCTTCACGATTTCATGACAAAGTCCCTGTCTTGCTTCCCGGCAGGAAGACAAATAGAATTTGATCCTCACAGTCCTAAATTCATCAGAAGTCTGTGATACCCAGAGAGGGAGACCGATACACTTGAAAAAAAGGCAGAGAGAACCCCCATTGAATACAACAAAAGGCAGATAAGGAGCGATACTGATAAAACAGCCTGAGAACAGATCCGTTTCAATTGAGCACGCCAAAATGAATATCAAAGGCTCAGCGAATATACCTTTCTTTTAACTTTAGATTTATTTGACCTGCGAGGGTCAAGTGCACTTTCAGCACGTCAATTTTATTTTACATTTCCCCCCCTTGATGTAAAGAGCTATAACAAAAAGATGAAAGGATTTTTTTTGTAAAAAGCACTTTGACACCCAATCAAAAACAGAGTAGGTTTCTCATTCACATCCCTAAAATGGCAGAAGCCGCCTCTGCAGTAACTCAGGTCCTACTTGAAACTGGCATGGCTTTCCTCACAGAATCCTGCAAAGTGTCCTTTGTTAAGGCTGCTGAGAGTTGTTAGGAAACCCTAACAACAATTTCAGCATCACAGTTTCATGTTCTTTCCCCCTTTTTTTCCTTTCCCTTAATTTCCTCACTGAAAACTTTCAATATAAAATAAAATAAAATGAACCCTCACAGAGCTACAATTCTCGGAGCAGTTTAGCAATCAATCCCTCTTCCTTTGTAGCTCTGTGAGGTGGGTTGAGGCCTCCTTATCGCTCTCAGCACCCATAGCAAACTGCAGTTCCCATTGAGGAGATTTCACCCCTCCCATATCCAAGAATCTCCTGATGAGTCTGGTGATTTTCCAGAGAGGAGGGGGAGGTGTTCTGCTCTCTACTTAATCTGCTCCAGCACAACATCAAAGAGTCAGTCAGTGTGTCGGAGAGAGAGAGACTGAGTGTTAAAGAGAGATCGTGTGTTTAGATAAGGTTACTGCTAAGAGCAGCTGCAGACACTCAGTGCAGTTCAGCATTCATTTATGCTTAGACCTCATTTAGCTCTGTATATAGTTGTATTATAGTTGTAGATAGAATAAAGAAGATATTCTACAGAGCTGCTCTCCGAGTCGTTTATATGCTCTGCTAGACTCTGCTGTGTGACGACTGTCTTCTTGTGGGAGTGAATCTGGTGCTCACAACTCTAAGCTGTGAGTCCACAGCACTTTGACCTGTTCCTGTGCAGAAGGTGGTCTCTGGAAGTGCTACCCAGCTCGCCTAGCCCAGTCGGGGCTGAAGTGGATGAGTCCAGTTGGTGACACTGGCTCAAGGGCAATGCTGACACCCATAATGGTGGAAGTTGTGAATGTTTAAAGGGATATGATATTGCTTTCAATGTGTACTGCAGATAGGGCTCCAGAGCAGGGCTTTCAGTGTGGCTTCCCTTATCTTTGCTCCCCATGAAGAAGTGAGAGATTTTGTGGAGGGTCAGGATCTGACAAGCTCTTCCATCTGGATTTAAAAAATGTCCCTGTCTTAAGCAGTGCTTTCCTCCCCTAAAAACATATTTAGGGGTACTCTCATTTTGACTCAAGACAATTCCTCTTTTATAGTTCAAATGGGGAGAAATAAATACAGCAAATGGACAAAAGTACAAAGATTCACAAAATGTTTAGGGGTATGCGTACCCCTGTGTACCCCCAGAAAAAAGCACTGGTCTTAAGTATTTGTTTTGTATTGTTTTCACCCTATGTTTACTTGTTGTTTTTTCTCTACGGTTTTAAGAAGAACTGTATTCTGCTGTATGTTTGTAAACTGCCTTGGAGACGCATGTAAAAGGAGACCCACACTTTCATAAATAAATCAGTAAAATGAAGAATAACAGGCAAAAAGATTTAGAAAGCACAGAATGCTACCTTAAACTAGGTAAAGCTACTTGTCCATTTAACCTAGTAATGTATAATCTGACTGACAGCAGCTTCCAATGGTCTCTGTGATAGTTTTCCCCATCAACTGCTACCTGAGGCTAGGAAATCACACTGGGACTTCCTGTGTCCAAATAATTTGCTGTACACCTGCCCATATTGAAAAACTGATAGAAATGCATAACATCACCAGTTCAAATGTGGATCATATGTTTCACATTCAGATGCACGCTGTTGTATTGACCCAAATCTGCTTCCACATCTGGACATGAATTTAGGCTCTTATTCGCATGCACTTCCCCATCCAGCAGGAAAACTGTGTGCAGAAAATATTTTCTTGTTCTCCTTGCCTTCTTTCTTCCTATGCAAGAGAGCTTCTGTAATTGTCTAAGCTAGAAACAGCCATTTCAGCAGGCTGCCTCAGTGGGAGAGAGGGGAAGCAGGGCTCATTCTATCAACTCGGCCAAAAGACCAGTTCCATGAAGAGTTTGCCCCTGAACTGTTTCAATTGCTGTTTTAAATGCCTGAGTTTGCTCTTCCCTCTTCCCTCCACATCCCATTTTCTTTCTGTGTTGTGCTACCAACTAAGAGAGAGGGGCTGTCTTGTTTTAACCTGTTGTATGTAAGCCACTCTGGAAGGCTTTTTGGCTGAAGAGTTTTGTACCAATGCTCTAAACCAACACTGCAAAGGGCCATGGCACCCATATTGAAGACGTGCACACAAAAGAGCAGGAAACTGGCTTGGAATCTCTTCATATCTATGCCTACGTTTTGCTCATCTAGCATGTTTTGCTGTTCGTTTTTCATTTCTGGCAAAGCAACTGTGAAAACTCTGGCACAACTTGTGCATTAATGTTTGCACACAGGGCTACATGCTGAATGCACTTTATATCCCAAAGTCACAATGCCTCTCAGATCATGGTGGCTCATTTTTAATTAATTTCTCCATATGTTGTCTCCTTCTTCTTCTTCTTCTTCTTCTTCTTCTTCTTCTTCTTCTTCTTCTTCTTCGCTTCACTACTTGCCTTCCAACTTGGCCAGTTTAACATTCTGTTTGTTGCATCGATTCCAAACCTTATATGCCACATGCAGACTACTTATTTTCCCCAAGCTTGGTTAAGCTTTACGCTCTTCAACGGATGCACTAAAGTTGCAATGCACCGTGGGAGTTGTAAAGGTTCATGCCTCCACAGGGGGTTTGACTTCCTTTTAAGTGTGTTCAGGCTCCAGCCTGCCTTTAAAAGGCCTTGGCATTTGGCTACGAGGCATTCGGGATGTCTCTCGTGTGAGAAATTGGAGAGCAGGTGTGAGGTAGGATGGGCTGACATCTTAAAAGCTACCGTAAAGATGGGATTTACTGTTAATCTCTTGAACTGCATTAATATAATGTGCCTGATGGTTTAGCGAAGCAGAGAGAATTTATAACGAGAGCCCGGCTCCCTAATTTTAAGGTCTTCCATTGGAAGGCATCTGTGTCCATCAGCACACAAAAAGACCTCTGAAATCTATCATAGTATCAGAACGACACCTTCTTAATAGCATGTAGTTCAAGGAAGGGTTACCTCCCTCATGCCCTCGGCCTCACGAAATGTGTTTGCTGAAAAGCCATCAAGGCTTTTCGGGTGTCCAGGCATCTTGTTGATGTAATAACTCACCGGAGACTTGGCCTTTTGGAAAGTCTTTGAGCAGTGCAGTGCCGACATGAAGTGTTAATATCCACCTCACTGGAAAGCGACACCTGGGTCAACTTCCCTATTACACATCAGTCCAAGAGCAATTCCCTCGCACGAAGTATAAATCATGCTGGGATTAAGTTTGGGAAACTGTTGGAGGGGAATAAGAATAACAGGTTATGCCAGGGGGTCAGAGGCAAGTAGGACAAGGGTGGGGAGCTGGTTCCAGCTGGATGCAGGAGGTTGGGTACTTATCTCCCCCCCGCCCACACACAAGCACACCCATTGGCCAGGTTTGACAGGTGGGCAGGGTCACCACCTGTCATCACAACAGCGTCAGGTGACTCATTTTTGCCTGCACTTAAGATCTGTGGTCTAAACCACTGAGACTCTTGGGCATCCCAATTAGAAGGTTGGTGGTTCAAATCCCCGCGACGGGGTGAGCTCCCGTTGCTCGGTACCAGCTCCTGCCAACATAGCAGTTCGATGGCACACCCAAAAGTGCAAGTAGGTTAATAGATACCGCTCCGGCGGGAAGCTAAACAGCATTTCTGTGCGCTGCTCTGGTTCAGTAGAAGCGGCTTAGTCATGCTGGCCACCTGACCTGGAAAAACCGTCTGCGGACAAACGCCAGCTCCCTCGGCCTGTAAAGTGAGATGAGCGCTGCAACTCCAGAGTTGTACGTGACTGGACTTACCTGTCAGGGGTCCTTTAAAGGTAAAGGGACCCCTGACCATTAGGTCCAGTCGTGGCCGACTCTGGGGTTGCGGTGTTCATCTCGCTTTATTGGCCGAGGGAGCCGGCGTACAGCTTCCGGGTCATGTGGCCAGCATGACTAAGCCACTTCTGGCAAACCAGAGCAGCGCACGGAAATGCCGTTTACCTTCCCGCCGGAGCGGTACCTATTTATCTACTTGCACTTTGTTGTGCTTATGAACTGCTAGGTTGGCAGGAGCAGGGACCGAGCAATGGGAGCTCACCCCGTCGTGGAGATTCAAACCGCCAACCTTCTGATCAACAAGTCCTAGACTCCGTGGTTTAACCCACAGTACCACCCGCCTTTTTTTAAAGATCATCTGAGTGCCACATCTCTCTGTGGTGCAGCTCCATCTTTATCTGCCCCCCACCTGACCACAGGACATCTGTTTTGGTGCAGGTGGCTTGGCTAAAAGGGCCTTTCAGATCACTTGGGTACTGAAGTGGGTATAGCCCAGACAGGGATTGGACCTGTCTATAAGAATTAGACTTTAATTTTCCATACTTTCTAAATTTGCCACAATTCTTAAAGGAGAACCATTTCAGTTAAAGAATACCATAGAATCTGTGCAATATGTCGACCAGCTGTACTTGGAAGCCTGCCCAGGTTTCACACACACATACAAAATGCTATGCAAGTTGTTGGTTACAGTGAGTGTATACAAACAGAATGGCATCCATCTGGCTTTTGCAGAGGCCCTCAATGCAGAATGAGTGATGTGTCCATGTGCATTTCTAATGCCATAAGGAAATAACTCCAACAACTCGGTTCCAAACTGGATTCAGTAAACTGGGCCATTATCTTTAAAAATGAGGAAAGATCTTGTCCCCTCCTCCAATTCAGTTCTGTCTTTGGATCCTGTCACAGCCTCAGTAGCGTCATCTGCAGCACAATGGAGTCTGAGTGCCTCAGCCCATCTCCCACAAATGCTTTCAGTGCTGCCAAGCCACACCGCGCCTCCTCTTTCATTTCCCTCCCTCTGTCCTAGAAATGTAGGGACTCCATGAAATATAGGGATCCTGGGAAGTGTATTTTTTCCCAAGGCCATCCAAATAACCACTCTTCCTCTGGAAGATAAGCTACTGTTGCTAAACATTAGGACAGGTGTGCACCCTTCAGGAATTTGGATAGTGTGTTAAATATGTGAAGGGACGAACATGCTAGATGTTCCCTGGTGGGCTTTGTTGACACCAACCACAAATTTCAGGGTGACTGCCTGAAGCAGGGAGCTTCCCCACACATTGTAGGACCCTGCAATCTGGTGTAGATCCCTGCATATTTAACACTCAATTTGCGTGTCGGAGGACAGCTCCAGTTTCCATGGCTTTGTTGCTAAGGAGTTGGGTTTCCTGTGAAATCTATATTTTCTGGGATACTCCATTTATTGGCAGCATTTAAATTTGGCAGGCAGATAACAGTTTTGGTGCTCTTCTGGACAGAATCATAATGTGAATTGGGTAAGTGCATATTTTGGCAAGGGCCCTAAAGAGAAGTTGATTCGGTTTGGGGTGCTGCAAGCCATCGACAGCAGAAGAGAAAGGTGTAGGGCAGGGGCAATCATGGAAGATGGAGGGAGAGATGTGTGGGCTTGAACCTGTAGCAGGTCTTGAACTGCTAACCTGAGGGGTGTCAGGTGGAGATTTGGCTGGTTCTCCCCTGCCTAGTTCTTGCTAAATAAGGGAAGCGCAGGGAATCCAGCCAGCAGCATGCCAGAGCAGGTTTGTGGGCACTCCCCAGACCTTAAAGGCTTCTGTGGACTAGCTCTCCCACACTCTACTCTCAATTTTGCAAGCCAGAGGTATTAAAATGTGTGCAAGTCAAAGATGCATGCGAGGCGCAGGTACCTATTACTCAACAGGATCCTAAGTAAGACATGCAGGTTCCTGGGGGACATTAGGTGTGCCTAGGCATGCTTAAGGAATTTGATCTTTGTGAATTCCGATGCAAACGGACCTGAGCCTTGCCTGAGCCCAGCCTAGGCTTGGGCTAATGAACAGATGGGGACATAATTGTCCTTTGAATATTGCACCCTTCTGAATTTTGCAATGCAATTCTCAGCTTTAGAAATGTACCAACATGTGAATGGGTGATTAAGGGAAAAGTACATTTTAAAATGCAAACATTAAGATAAAATGCATATCTTTTTTATAAACAGATGGTATTATTATTATTATTATTATTATTATTATTATTATTATTATTAAGCATCCCTTTACCTTAAGGTCCCAGGGTGAGCCACGACAACCCAAAATACAGCATTGAGAACAGTTTTTAAAACTTACAATTAGAAGGGGAAAAAACTCACCAAAAATGGGATGAGTCTGGAAAGGTGTTGTTTTTTTAAAACCTACTTAGAGGTTTTATTACAATCCAGTAGTACATACATTTTGTTAAATAAAAACAAAAACGTGCATTTTGTAAGAAAACCATTTTTTTAAAAAAAAATCAAAAATATATAAAGTGTCCTGTGGTTTGTTTGTTTGTTTGAATTTCACATAAAAACCATGGTAGTGCAGATACAAGATGGGATGGATTTATGAACGAACATGTGCATTATTCCCATGGCCCTAAAATAGACACATCCATCCATCCCTGGGTGCAACTAGGCCCATGAAAATGAAGGGGCTTCTGCTGACTGTACTTAACTCTGCATCAGTCCTGGGTTTATCTATTGTCTGTTTCTCCAGGCCTTGTAGGAAAGGTATTTGCCTCTGTGTTGGCTTTGCATTAATCCCAAACTATAATAGAACAAAAAAAGTTGAGGTCAGATTTTAAAGAGGGGTTTAATTAACAGAGATTATGCCTTCCTGAGAGGCAGGATTATTTCAGAACTCTGTTCAGGCGGGGCGCCGTGCAAGATGGAAGAAGGAGGCATCGCAGAAGCGGAGTCTTGCTGTGGTTCAAGGCAGCAGGGGAAATTAACTGCTTTGGCGAACATGACCATGATAGGAGGTTAATGCTATGTTAATACTGCATTTAAAAGAAAAAAAAATAATGAGAACTGCTAATGTGATTAAAGGCAGCTAATAGGATTAAAAGGGTTCTTTAAAGGGGGATATGTTCTTAAGGTGGGCTCTGTGTCATTCTTGACTTATTGTGCACCTGCTCCAGGTGGCCGGTGGGGGTGGGGGGCAGGACACTGCCCCCCCAAAAAAACCACTCCTCAGTGCCAAACTTCCTAAACCCTGTTTGCAGAAGAGTTGGTATGATGAAATGGACCATTGTCAGCCTTGGATTCTGGATACCAGCTTATGAACCACATGAGAGATCTTTTGTAGTCAAGAGAGGGTTTGACTACAAAACATGTCCTTTGGCTAGAAAAGATGCTTGAGTCCCTGCAGTAACCCGAAGTGAGTTCTGATACATGCAGGCAAATGTGTTTAGGGAAGATGGATTGGGGTTGAAGGATGAGCTCTTAGGTGGAAGGGAGATGATGGTGATAGAGACTAGTACTTAGGGGTCAGCAACTTTTTCAGCAGGGAGCTGGTCCACTGTCCCTCAGACCTTGTGGGGGGGCTGGACTATTTTGAAAAATAAATAAAAATGAACTAATTTCTATGCCCCACAAATAATCCAGAGATGTATTTTAAATAAAAACACACATTCTACTCATGTAGAAGAAGAAGAAGAAGAGTTTGGATTTGATATCCCGCCTTTCACTCTCTTTAAGGAGTCTCAAAGCTGCTAACATTCTCCTTTCCCTTCCTCCCCCACAACAAACACTCTGTGGGGTGAGTGGGGCTGAGAGACTTCAAAGAAGTGTGACTAGCCCAAGGTCACCCAGCAGCTGCATGTGGAGGAGCGGGGAAGCGAACCCGGTTCACCAGATTACGAGTCCACCCCTCTTAACCACTACACCACACTGGCTCTCATGTAAAAACACCAGGCAGGCCCCACAAATAACCCAGAGATGCATTTTAAATTAAAGGACACATTCTACTCATGGAAAAACATGCTGATTCCTGTGTCTGCGGGCCGGATTTAGAAGGCAATTGGGTCAGATTCCTCCCCCCCCGGCCTTAGTTTGCCTACCCATGGCTTAGAACTTGTCCTTGAGTTTGCTTTTCCCTCCTCCCTCCTACTCTCCTTTCCTTTCATACCATGTGCTTCAGAGTATAAATTTGCATCTGTGAAATTTGTAAGCCACTCTGGGAGCCTTCCTGTTGAATTTTGTTTTGGCTTGAAGAGTGGGACAAGAGTGCTTTAAATAAATTAATAAATAAACAACTTGATGGAGTACACTGGCGGCGAACCCCTCTCCCTAATGACCTCCTAGCCATTAAAGGTGTTTGTTGAAATTCCTCTTACAGAGGGACGGGAAGAGTTTTTGAGCGCAGCCATGTTGCTATAGAGACAGCAGGTCTGTGTTTGTGGCTGTTGAGGATTCAAAACTGCTAACCTCACCCACCCAGCTCTCCACATGTTCATTTGTGGGAGGCAACCCTGTGCAAATTCATTCTGTGCAAATCACATCCTTAGTCGGAAAGTTAATAGTGGAAATTCTATGAATATATCTCTGCATCCATCTCCATGAATACCAAATCATTTCTGCTTGGCCAATAAGGCTGCAGTGAATGCCAATGGAATGAATAATGCTGCGAAAATGATCCGTTCGCCCTCGAGTGTTGTGAATGGATAACTGCTCTGGTAATTCATGAAGCCTTTAAAAAAAAAAGTTTCACTTCTCTCCCCCCCACACTTTTTTTTTTGGCAAGGAGCACGCCATCCATCTCATTAGTAACATTAACCAAATGTATCCGTGTAGAACATAAAAGTAATTACAAAATATGGGGGCAGGGAATCATTAAGCAGTATTGTAAAATAAGTAATATTGATTCATTTGGCATTTGAATAATAGGATTAATCATCCTGAGCATGTCTGGGATTATAAATTGGAATGAAATATGGAATTCTGAATCAAGGGTGTCAGTCTCGCAAGCTCATGAGCTCTCCAGATCCAGTCTAGCTAAGTACTGCAGCAAATGCCTGACTCTAAGCATCATGGACTAGGCATGATGTCAAGCGTGTTGGATCCTTGATCCAGTGGTTGCCTGCCATCAGTGACTCCTTTATTGTACACTAGGGGAAAACTCATACGCTGCAAAGATGGATACACTGTGCCTTGAAAACCTAACCTTCCATTGCTGAGTACCCCCATCATTCTCTGCCCATCAGGTGGGGCAGGGGGAGGTCATATGTATCACTAATCCTGCAACTACCATGAATTATATCTTGGCAAAGGGAGGCAAGAAGGTAATGCTAGGTTTTCCCAGTGCGGTCATAGACACAGAACAGCCTGGCCTCAGGGTCTGAAGTACAGTTGAGGAACCTCTGATATTATTTATACCCCACCCATCTGGCTGGGTTTCCCCAGCCACTCTGAGCGGCTCCCAACAGAATATTAAAAATACAATAAAACATCAGTCATTAAAAACTTCCCTAAACAGGGCTGCCTTCAGATATCTTCTAAAAGCCAGATAGTTGTTTATTTCCTTGACATCTGATGGGAGGGCATTCCACAGGGCAGACACCACTACCAAGAAGGCCCTCTCCCTGTAACCTCACTTCTCGCAGTGAGGGAACTGCCAGAAGGCCCTCGGAGCTGGACCTCAGTGTCCAGGCTGCAAGAACTCCATGTGACATCAGCTATGGGGCAGATAAAGCCATGGCTGTATTGGAAAAACTGGGAGCCTTAGAGCATGCTCCCAATCTTCTTTTGCAACCTCAGTTTGCATTGGGTGCTTCTTAACTGTCGGTGCCAATTGTAAGCTGCCCTGATTTGCCCAGAGACTTGTTACCATGTTATGATGGCAGGTGATTGATAGGCAAAGAGCTCCACCCACTTCTCAAATGTGGCCAATGGAAGGTTGACATCAGTTGGATCTGGTCCACTGCCCAACAGTGATTCCCCACCTCTGTCATGAAGGTCCATGAGGCTGCCATGTTGCTGAAGCTAAGCTGGTCCGGGACATTGCCTTGCTGGGTGCCAGCCTGGGAGCTGGGCAGCTAGAGAGAGATTTGCTTGTATTTAAGTTAATTAAATAGTTTGCTTTGCCTCACAATACAGTATTAAGTAAGCTGAGGAGCCAGCTAGGTCAATGGGTATTACAGACATGTCCTACTCAAGAATTTAAGAAATTTAGATGTATCATAGTCATAGATGATCTCCAAATAACACCATATTAGAATTAATAGTTCTGAGAAGCACATTACCAGGAGCCAAGGGGAAGTAGCAAGAGAAGTTGTGAGGAAGGTGAACAATTTGAATTTATTTATTATCCCTGCTCCCTTACTGTTAGCTGCCTATCGCTAGCAGGCTTCCTCCTCTGTATGCTCATAAAAGCTGGATCAGGGCCAATGCTATCTGAGTAAAGGAATAAAGATGATTCATCTGCAAATATTTGGCAGCAATCCCTGGGTATTTTTGCTTTGTAGGGTTGCATGCATGATCTTCAGATATTTGTTGCTTCCCCGATGCCCCAGTATTTATATATACTTTCCCCTCCTGATCTGTGCTACAAGAATGAGTGGGTGAATGTTGCATAATTGACACCCACTATTTGCTTAAAATGGATATGTCTTGCTTTGTTTTGCTTGGTATTTTTTGTGAGTTTTTGGCCAGCAATACTATGGCATTATCCAAACCAAAATTAAGCAATTTGACTAGATATGTCCCCCGTTGTGAAGCTCCTTGCTTAACCTCCTCATTGAAATTATGGGATGTACAGCAAATCCAGTGAGCTGAATGGGATTCCCAGGTAAATGTGCACAGCATCACAGCCATAAAAAAATGTCTATCTTTTATCAGGATTGTGCCCAAGTTATTTGTATTAAAGATCTCCATCAATGTTATTAAACTTCTAAAGCCAAATACAAAAATAAATAACAACGGGGGGGGGGGGACCAACTTCCCTGTGAGTTAATTAAATAGGTATGCAGGCATCTGCTTCAGACTAAATCAAGCCATTGGTCCATCTTTTGCAGTACTGTTTATGCTAACTAGTCATAGCTCTCCAAGGTTTTAGGCAAGGAATACTCCCTGGCCTTCTTGGAGATGCCAGGATTGAACCCAGGCCCTTCTGCATACAAAACAGAGCTACAAACTTTCCCTGCAATTGAGCACCGCAAAATATTTTTTGCTGGATGTGGATAGTTCTCGTTTGATGATGATAGTGATTTTCATTAGTACAATACTTTGCAAATTATAATCATTTCTTCTGTCATGCTCCAGTGAAATATGCGGTGCCCGAGAGTTAAGTCAAGGGAATCCACATTATTTAGGCAGCTGAGCACTTGAGAAGATCTCAGTTTTAGTAAGAAGGAAAGTTTAAAAGTGAACATTACTGATATAGCTCCTCTCCTGAAGTAAGAATTAACGGGTCAAGAGACTTGATCACTCAGTAACCAGGCAGGTAGCAATTAACAATAATCTAAAAGTTATAATGCTCCAGTAACATAGCATGTCTGTGATGTGAATGGAAATAAAGAAGACTCTCTTGTGCTTGGTTTGTCAAGGTTGTGGCTACACTCATGTTAAAAGTAGCAACATGTGTAAGCCGAGCTCTTACTGTTGAGAATTCTGATGGCTTTCCCCAAGAGATAAGCAGCACCAATGCTGGAAGGAATAATCAAGTTCCTAGTCACTTCTCCCCTTCATTCCACTTTCCTTATTTCTTCTTTACTGGCATTTGGAAGAAAAGGAGCAAGGATGATCAGCTGTTAACAGAGATATAAGAATGTAAGGATAGATCACTGATGGGGAAAAGCAACCTTCTCTTTCCATCTCCAATGATGGCTTCAGAATTCTCAACTGGAAATTCCTAGCTCATGTCTGAGAAATTCTCTCATGGTGAGTGCAACATGTAGCCAGGTTCTAAACAAGCCCAGTCAGTTTATATTACACCAAGCTGAACACAGGGCACCATGTGTAGCAGCCTTCCAGGAGTTGCCACCAGACTTGAACTTCCTTTTCTCCCTTTCAGCCCTAGGACTAGGAGGGAAACTCCAGGATTGTTATGCAGCCACCAGGTCACATGACTAAAGGGCTGCATTTAATTTGTTTGGGTGCAAGCTGTGTTGTTGGCATCCATCTGTCTTGAGAGACAGTGGAGTGTGCCTCTGGGCGTGAAGTCAAACTGCTGTGTTAACAACACTGAAGTGACCTCCCTGGGGTGCAAGCCTGGGCAGTGTGTGTGGAAGTCCTGGGCTGCCCAGATAACAAGATCCCCCTCTCAACCTTGCCGATGTGGTCCAAAGGAAAGCAGAGTAATACATTTGGTGCCAGCTTGACTGCAGGAGTTGCTGGAAGGAGGCATATGAGGCAAAATCTAACCATTTTAGGGACTCTAGTTTGGATTTGTGTAGGCTTTACTCCTTAGCCTTTTCTTCTCCCGAAGATTTTGCACAAGGCAGTGGAGGTTTAGGATCAGAGTTGTCCTTCTCCTAGATGGACTCCCTTCCTAAGTTGATGAGCCCCATGTGCCTCTCACTTCCCTCTGTAGCACATGGAGAAACCATCTTCTTGACCGTTAGACCCACTCTTGGCCTTGTTTAGCAACTTGTACTTGTTTAGCAAGTACAAGGAATGTTTCTTACCACCCACTTTTTATTCAGTATTTACAGAGAGAGGCTTTGGGACACAGCCTCCTGGATAATGGTGTTGCCCCGAGTGAATCTCTACCCCACCCCGTCTCTTCCACTTCTTCATTCGTCATCCCTGTGGGTGCTGACAAGTGCCCTCTGCCTTTGAGCTCTTTGTTCTCCTACCTTCAAGGCGTGCCAGGTTCTAGGAGAGGGGGGGTCTGGAATGCTTTCCAAACACACTGTGTCCATCAGCTGTCTCTCCCCTGGTGCTTCCTCTTCCTCTTCCTCCTCCTCCTCTCCCATTATTTCCCAACTTTCCTCCTCATCTATCTCTGAGCTGTGATCCCCCTCAAACCTCTGTTGTAATTCTGAGCTGTCTTCCTCTTCTCTGGAAGGGTCAGGCTGGGGAGGCAGTCTCCACCATTCCTCTTCTGCCCAGTCCCTGATATGTAGTCAAAAACTATTATATCTTTAAAAAAAGATTTTTAGAGCACTTTGTATGTGCCTAATGCATGTTTGGGGACGCGGGTGGTGCTGTGAGTTAAACCACAGAGCCTAGGACTTGCCGATCGGAAGGTTGGCGGTTCGAATCCCCATGATGGGGTGAGCTCCCGTTGCTCAGTCCCTGCTCCTGCCAACCTAGCAGTTCAAAAGCACGTCAAAGTGCAAGTAGATAAATAGGTACCGCTCCGGCAGGAAGGTAAACGGCATTTCCGTGGGCTGCTCTGGTTCGCCAGAAGCGGCTTAGTCATGCTGGCCACATGACCCGGAAGCTGTATGCCGGCTCCCTCGGCCAATAAAACGAGATGAGCGCCGCAACCCCAGAGTCGGTCACGACTGGATCTAATGGTCAGGGGTCCCTTTACCTTTACCTTTAATGCATGTTTGAACTAAAGAGCACTAGGCCTGGTCTAAAGCAGTTAATTTGTCATCTTTTGGTCTTCCACTGAGGTCTAGTGCCGAGGGCCTTCTGGCGGTTCCCTCGCTACGAGAAGCCAAGTTAAAGGGAACCAGGCAGAGGGCCTTCTTGGTGGTGGCATCCACCCTGTGGAACGCCCTCCCACCAGATGTCAAAGAGAAAAATAACTACCAAACTTTTAGAAGACATCTGAAGGCAGCCCTGTTTAGGGAAGTTTTTAATGTTTAATAGGTTATTGTATTTTAGTGTTCTGTTGGAAGCCTCCCAGAGTGGCTGGGGAAACCCAGCCAGATGGGCAGGGTATAAATAATAAATTATTATTAATTATTTTTATTATTATTCCATGAGAGCTCTTGCCAAGGGTCCTGTCTGCATCCTGCAAGTCCCTTTGATTCTTCAGGTGTGCATTAAATGGTTGCCAAAATCTGCTTTCAGACCATTAATTCCAGCTGTGTTGTGTCTGTGCTTCTCCTACAGAACCAAGTTCCCACTACGTCATATCTTTGAAAGCCTTTAACAATGCTGGGGAGGGAGTCCCGCTTTATGAGAGCGCCACTACCAGATCTCTGACAGGTGAGTTGGAATGCTTGGCTGATACGTTTGCCCATTTCTATCGCTAACTCTCTCTTAGCAATGCATGTGCTTAGGAAACAGGGGATGTGTATGTAAGGTGAGTATATGCGTTTTTAATTGGATTACCTGCACCGATGAGTATAATGCACTAGGTTGGATGTGGTGATCTTTAAAAGTTGAGAAAGTGTGTCAGGACTGGCTCAGAAATGCATGATCATTGCTTTCAGGTGCATGACTGCGCTGACCCCATAGCGCTGCATCTGAGATGGCATCGTGCAATATAAATGTAGCTGTGTTACATATCTGTGATGACTTATCCACACATGAAAACAGCTTTTAAGGGTTCCTTCTCATCAGAAAAAAACAAGAATGCTGAAGGGAGGGGGTAATCTGTGGTCCTCCAGATATTGTTGGGCTGAAGCTCACATCATCCCTGGCCATTGGCCATGCTGACTGGGGCTGATGGAGGTTGGAGTCCCCTGCTGTCTGGAGGACCACAGGTTCTCCATTTCTGATTAAGGCCATTCTTGCATTGCATGCAAAACAGAAGAAGAAGTGGATGACTTGTTCCAAGCATGTTGCATGGGAGAATGGCATGGGGCGGAGCCTTGTGCTGGATCATTCACAGTACTGAATGCATGCTCATTCACACCTTCAGTTTGGTTCTTGAGCAATAAGCCATAAATGCCAGAATAGAATAGGTACCTGAAAGGGGGAAGGATACACAACCAATGATTCCCTACATCTATCATGTAGAACTGATGGGGGAACCCCGAATCACTGTGCATTGTGTGAGTTGTGTATCAATATGCATTGGAGATGGTCTACACAGCCTGCCTTCCATTCTTCAAGTCTACTGAACTCCTATAATCCTTTTACAAGACTCCACACACCCATGTCTTAGATTATGTCTGGGGATGGAAGTGGAGATGGAGGAAAGAGTCACCACAGCCTGAAATCCTGTGTTTCACCCGGACCATCATCTTTCATTGTCCTACAGCCTCAAAGTAACTGTAACCCTTGCAAGTTTCCAAGATGAAAGGAGTGTGTCTGCCTTCTTTGCTCCAAATGGATTGCAAATATATCCCTTTGCCATAACCATCTCTCCCCCCCCCAATGATTCTCTTTTGCCTCTGAGGTCACAAGTGGGGAAACCATGTGTGCAACTGTTTATTAAGGTATTTTTATGCCACCCTTCACCACAGGAGACTCATCGCGCTGTGCAAGCGAAATTAAATTCAACAAAAGACAAATACAGTCATTACAACCAAGCCTCATAAAATACCTGCATAGCAAATACAGCAACAGTGTCTTATGTAATAACTGGCTTGACCCACCACACCCCTCCCCTCCACCTCTAAAAGTCGGATGAAAGAGGTGTGTCTTCACCTGCGGCTGACACAAAGGCACTGTAGGGGCAAGGCACAGCTCGGGGGACGGTGGATTTGACCCAGCAGACCTCTGGTTTTTTATCACTAAATTAGAGAATCCATGCAGTGCCCAGTTGCCCAGTGCTCTTTGATAAGGACAAGTACTTACAATGCTGTAAAATGTGAGCTGAATAAATTACTGAAGCTGTTAACACCTGTGGAGATAGTTGTATTTATTATTTACTATATATATTAGTTGCTTTCCTCACAAAAGGGACCCAAAGCAACTTGTAAAAATGGCTGAATTATAAAGACACACAAGCCGCTCCTTTCTCTTGCACCAATCTAGCCCCACCAAGTTAGGACTTATATCCTAACTTGAATCTGAAGCCTTCAGGGGAGAAGCTCCATAGATTGACTCTCCTCCTGTTAGAAGAATGCTGCTTTGTTGCATTCTTTCAGCAGCATTTCTTTCAACACAAATATTATTCTTCCAGAATAATAAAAGACATTGGTGAAGTCTCTGAAATTGGCAACCTCAAGAGTTGTCATCTCTCTTACCCTAGCACATGCTGTCTCTGTGTTGGTGGGAAGAAATGTCCCCATTCATTTCCATGGAGAACCTTCTTGTATCTATGTAGAATGGGTTTCTCAATTAGGATCAATGTGTGTGCACCCGTGAACACACACACACAGAGTCCTAGTGCAGACATGAAAACACCCCAGCTTCCAGTCTAAAGGTAAAGGGACCCCTGACCATTAGGTCCCGTCGCAGACGACTCTGGGGTTGCGGCGCTCATCTCGTTTTATTGGCCGAGGGAGCCAGCGTACAGCTTCCAGGTCATGTGTCCAGCATGACTAAGCTGCTTCTGGCGAACCAGAGCAGCGCACGGAAACTCCGTTTACCTTCCCACCAGAGTGGTACCTATTTATCTACTTGCACATTGACATGCTTTCAAGCTGCTAGGTTGGCAGGAGCAGGGACTGAGCAACGGGAGCTCACCCCGTCGCAGGGATTCAAACTGCCAACCTTCTAATCGGCAAGCCCTAGGCTCTGTGGTTTAGACCACAGCGCCACCCACGTCCCCTGCTTCCAGGTTATCAAGTAACAATTGAAGGAAAAACTTGCAAAGTCATGGTTCCCGTACTTTTAACTCAGGGATTATATGAGCCTTGAAGAACAGTTACGATGCTGAGAGGCTCCTTAATTTTTTTGCCCCTGTTGAAGGACCTCTTCCTCCCATGTATAGAAAGACCCCCTCCATAAATGTAATTCACTTTCTTTGAATAGACGTTACTTCCATTTTATGGAGTAAAACATTAGGATTCAGGCTATAGTACATTAACAAATCCTGTAATACTATTCTATTCCATTCTACTAATATGTAGTGCAAAATTTAAGATTAGAGAAAAGGGGTGTTTAGTCTTTGGCCAGCTTCATATGTTGCCATTACCTTTACATATGGATGGTAATTTCATCCAATGTGGTTCCTCTTTATAGATGTTATGGTGGTAGCATGGGGTTCAGTTCCACTGAAGCAAATGTGAATCAATCATTATTCTTTCAGGGCATAAAAACCTGACCTTGCATGGATATTTTGGGATGGCAGTGGCAACCGACTCTGATCAAATTGACTCTGTGCGATGTCAACTGTTCCTTTGTCTAGATTTAAATTGAAGGACCAGCGACAGAGCAAAATGAAATGATTATACCTCTCAGAAATGATTACATTTGTGCTGCTGGCTATAAACTCCAGGCAGCCTTGTGACAATGTTCTCTAGTTGAGCAGTTTTACTTTTCAAAATGCCAGATCTGGGCATAATTTGAATATGTAAAGGCCACATTAGAAGAATTCTAACACTGTTGCCCCTCCAGAAATGGGTTTTTGTCATTCCCCCTATCATTTATAAGTTTTGCTAGGCTGAAAATAATCTGCCACAGCCAGCAAAAGTCAGAGACACAGACAAGGATCGGGCAGAGAGGTTGCACTTTGAGATGATATATTAGTACTAATTTAAGACACTGCCAGTTTTGCTCAGCTGTGAATAGCAGTCAGAACCATCCACATCCTTTCTGAAGCATCATTTCCTTCCACGCATATTTCGAGGCTGCTACTGAATGACACTAGAGTTGCAGTATTAGGTTCCAAGACACAGAATCAGTGTGCAATAGAAGCTATCTTTCAAGGGGATGTGAGAGCTCAGTGATGTCTGCTGAGATATAAGCCCCATAAAACTCAATGGAATTTACTCTCAAGAAAGTGTGCATTTGACAACAGCTTCAGTGAGCTAACACAGTGCGGTGGCTAGGTGTACTGGGAGCCCCCAGTGATACTCAGCTCTGACATGAACTCTGAATACTCTAAGTAGTCTTAAGCAAACTGCTCTTTCTTAGTGTCTCCCCTCCATCACCTGAAAGATGCTGATAACCGTGACCTGTTGTAAGCATTACTAAGACAATGTATGAGAAGTGCTTTGAACGTTCCAACATGCCTTACAAATCCTAAGAATTATATCATATTTCCCCCCCACTGGAGCAACGTGTATAATTTGGTAGACAACTGTCGTCTTTCCTCGTGCAAAACCTATCTTGTTCAAAACTTTCCTAAAGTAGAGAAAAGTCAAGTCACTGAGAGCAAAGCAAGAAAGAACAGACTGAATAACAGAACACTAAGGTTGTTCATGAGGAATAGCTGGACCAAATTATAGCATGTTAGCTCCAGGTGGCGAACCATTCCTTGCACCTATGAGTTTTGTGAAGTATTCCCATTTTTTTAAAAAAAGTATTGGAAATCATAAAGAGAGAAAATCTATTATGTTTTCCAATCTTCACCCTTAAAAAAAAACACCTCTCCTAAGAATAAAGTGATCCATACTCTAATAACTTCAGTATGTGGTGGTTTTCCCTTGTAAATGCAACTTCTCCACTCCGGTGGTTGCAAAGGTCACCTCTCCCTCTTCTGTGCATGCAGGTTTTGAAACTTTTCTGAATATATGTTTCTCAAAATGATCTAAGGTTATCTTTTCCTTTTAAAGGTTTTTTGAAGTACATGGTTCTATCAACAGTTGTGTGCCTAACCAGTGAATTGTTATTGTTATTGCTGTTGTTGTTAAAAATGTGGAATATAATCCCTACCAGAGAGTAGGGAACTGCAGGACAGGGAGTTGAATATGGCCTCCAGGCCTCTAGGTCTCAAGAGAGGCCACACCCAGTTCTCAAATAATCCCTGTTGTTTGCCTGAAGGATGGATGTTTAAGTGTGTAGAAAGCTCTGGAATGTAGTCTTCTGTACCAAGGTAAGAATCACATCCATTGCTCTAGCTACCATTGCCTCCGTCCCCACCTATTTTAGTCTCTAGCCCCACCAAGCATTGGTACTTGGCCCTTGAAAGGATGTCCCTTCAGGAATGTGGACCTCAGGTGGTGTCTACTTTGTGAGGAACACAAAGAAGAAATGAAATAGTCTTATAGAGGCAATGTCTTCTTCTACAAAAGGCCACTGAGATGAGCATCTTCTTAGATCAATAAATCTGGACATGAGGCAGAGTGTTGTACATCACATCCTTGAAGTTACTTTCCCAGCCTCTTTTAGTAGCTTGTAAAAATCCTTATGAACCTTTGTAGGTTAGACTTTTATATACATACATATTTTAAGCTGCATCAGCAGGATTCAGCATCAACATCAGGACTCATTTTTGCAACAGTCAGAGTAGCAGCAAAAAAATAGAAGCTCTCAGTATAAATAACGTCTTACCCTCCCTACCCCCTAATGGGCCAATTTTTCCTGTAACTATGGCCTACTGAGAGACAGTGCGGTTAGAGTGCTGGAGATCAAATCTCCATTCAAAAGCTCATTAGGTGATCTTGAACAATTACCTCTCTTGGTTTAACCTACTAAAGAGGGTTGATGCTGAGGGTAAATTGTCACAGAGTGACCATAGCCTACTTTTGCACATCTGAGAACAAAAGGAATGGCTTCAAGGTCAAAGGATGTGTTTTCCAGACTGGCTGATCCCAAGCAATAATTAAGAAATTGACAGCCATGTGTGGATGCAAAGGAGGCCTCGCTTAAGGATTCAGGGGCCCTTTGGCAAGAGATCACTAGTGCACTTCCTTAAAAGTGACGGTGTAAAAATGGAGAAAGCTCCCTTAAGTATGGAGTGCAGAGTCTCCTGCAAACCCATTCCCTGCAAATCCTCAATATGATACGGATGACTCTGGAGGAAGATAATTGTACCACAACACAGTGAGAACCCAGGGAAGACACAGACCATACCAGAGAGACTTTCACTGTCTCCATTTTCCCAGGAAACAAGAAGCTCGGCTGGTTCCTTGGTGAACCTTGAAGAAGAGAAGAAGAAGAGTTTGGATTTGATATCCCGCCTTTCACTCCCTTTAAGGAGTCTCAAAGCGGCTAACATTCTTCTTTCCCTTCCTCCCCCACAACAAACCCTCTGTGAGGTGAGTGGGGCTGAGAGACTTCAGAGAAGTGTGACTAGCCCAAGGTCACCCAGCAGCTGCATGTGAAGGAGCGGAGACGCGAACCCGGTTCCCCAGATTACAAGACTACCACTCTTAACCACTACACCACACTGGCTTGAGCCCTTGGCCAATGACGAATCATGCAAGCCCCAAGCACAGGCTCTGGTGTGAAAATGTATGTGGTCAAAGCAACAAACAAAAAAAGAAAACATGCTCCATTTTCTTTCACTGAGAGCATGCAATTACGTAATGTCAGCTGTCAATGTGCCAACATCAACAAGTGACAATATTCTGGGGAAGGAAATGGTTCAAGTTTTTAGGGTCCTCTTTTTTCAAACACCAGTGGACAGGGGTGCCAACTTGAATAAAATATTGGGGATCCATGTAAGCCCCGCCCTACATAACTACACAACATTTGAATGGCAATGCTCATCCACTTTGGGGGACCCTGGCCCCCTCAAATATTTTATGGGGGGTGAAGGGACCTTGGCCCCTAGCAGTTGGCTCCTATGCCAATGGATTAGATTACTGAGATGCCTCTGGTTTTGCTGCTTAGCAATGAAATAGCTCAAAATCCAAATCATCCCAATGGACTCCAACCATTAATATTGCTAGACTGGATTATTATTATTTTCACTGTGTCATATGCAAGAGGCCTTCAAATTGCTAGATCTCCCAAGGCAGATAAAATGTAAAAGGAAGATGTAAAGTGTTTCATATATTTAATGTACAACACACATTACCTTTTGGCTAGAGCCATGGAAACTTGCAATATTGCATCTATAAATTTTTCTATTACTTCATTTTTGAGGGTGGGAGAATGGATGTTTGGTTTACAAGTGGAACTTGAAAGCTCTAAGAACAAATGGGTAATATTCTCCATTATTCTCCAACAGAGGCATAAATCACGTTGCATAGTCTACTTGAATTTCATGCACAAATGAAAATTTGGCATGTTCTGTTCTGTACTGAAGTTTCATAAGGTAGTCCTCAAGGATGAAAAAGTGGGGGGGGACCCCCACAGTAATATACCCACTCTGCCCGAATTTATGGTTCTGCATAAATTTCCGATAGCATTTTTCTCTTGGGTGTTTTTATTTTTATTCAAAACACTGCTGTACTGCTTGATAATTGTTTGGAAAATTTGCAGAATTAATTGCTTTTATAAAATGTACTTTTTAAAAAAGACATACAGCTAGACAGACAGACACAGAGGAAATGATCTAATACTCAACTAGGATATTTCACAGATATTATACTTTGATTTGACTTCTACAAGTATGACTCCTTATCTACTTCACCCAGAATAGTATAATGAGTTTGCTAACATAAAATTCATTAGCCTAGTTCAGGTGTAATGGGATTTGATGTAATAGAAAACCAAGCTCTCAGGCTTGTATACTTCCCTCTCCCCTTCTTTCTTACCTCTGGTTGTAAACTAACCACAGTGTTCTATGACATCCAAATGCAGGTAACTGCGGTTAGCGAAATCTAGCCAGGATCAAAATGTAGTCTTCTGAAAGCATCATTTGATAAACAAACCACAATCTCCAGAGTTAAGCCATCACAGGAAATTGTGGTTTCTAAATTGAGGTTCATTTAAAAAAGCAGAACAGGGGACTTTTGATCTTCTCATCTGGCATGTGAAAAAGGAAAAGTGTCAGGGAGACAACAGAAGCCAAAGATTGATGCTGACTCAATGTGTGGTGTAATCTCCACCATTTCAAAAAACATGCATCAAAAAGCAGAGAACTCGAGAGAGCTTCAAAACTGTAATCCAGATCTGCCAAATTCAAAAAATTTTGAAATGCTATGCTTTTTATATATTCTGCAGTGTGTTGACAAAACCCCAGAATGTACTCTGGAGGTTGTTGGAATGTGACAATTTGTGCCTTCAAAATGTCTGCTTCCATGGCCTAGAGATTGTCATGCCACGTAGCGCATTGTAAAGGAAAAAGGCTCAGCTGAGGCCCAGAAGAAGCAGTGCTGTTTAGTCCTCAAGCAGTAGACAGACACGATTCTGAACAAATCAATTATCCATCTGTAGCCGTGAATCATTTTTAACAGCATCAAACTAACAAAAATGGATCACCATCGCAATTAGCTGCATATTCCCTAACCCTCCCCACACTTTACACATTCAACAGAGGCAAATACATTTCCCCCCAAATACTCACAGCTTTACTTACCTTTTCTGAAAATTTGGATTGGGTTGTATCCAACACTGCCATTCCAGAACAGATTTCCACTCCTGCCTTGGAATATTCTCCTCCTCTCCACTGTAGCTCTCTACTGCACTTTCAGAAAGGTTACGGGACCCTCTGGAGGAGATTTGGAAGGCGTGGGGAAGGAAGAGGAAGGTGAAGTCCCAAACAAACCATGACTTGCACAGCTTTGGATATAACTTAGTATGAATGTTTGAACCTGGTTTCATCCTGCTGTCCCAGCTGTTGTTGCTTCGCAGCGCCATTTTCTAATTTTTAACTTGTCCTCACTGACCAATGGACCTTATTTACAATTTAATTTTCTGCGTGAGGTCACATTGTTCGGTTTACAAATATCATTTACCCTATCTCATCAAATGTAGTCTCATGATGCTGTAAACAAAATCGCTGGAATCATTACAGAATCACTGCGGAATTACTTGAATGCAGTAAGTGAGAGCAAGGCTGGTGGGTGAGGACATGGAGTAACAAAAACATCACAGAGGAGAACAGCATCACAACACAGCAGATATTTTCAATGAGCCCTGAAAGTAGTCATAAAGAGAAACGCATTTCAATGCTCACAATAATGAGGAAAAGCAAGACAAATAGTTTTGGCTCAGGATTAATCCCCCACACATAAGCCCATACTGTTCTGACTTCCCTGAAAACAAAATGTTAAGCAGATGGTACAATGTTCAGAGAACAAATTATCAAGCAATTCTGAAAGAGAGAGGCAGTAATACAGGTAACTCTAACATGCACTGCATTTACAAAACAAGGCTTTCAAATAACTTCTGCTTTAGGACATTGTAGGGAATTTTAAAAATAACGCATTGATTATGTGTTTCCTTGAAAAGGCTTGTGGATCATTCTGAAAACACACCAAGTATTGCAACTTCACTGGGAGAAAAGAAAGCAAAATAGTGTAATGAGAATGCATATGATTATGCCTTTAATGTTGGTTTGCTCTTGACAAATTAATGTGAGTTAACTTGTTGCTCATGTATTTTACAATTAATGGCTGTTTGTTTGTTTTTCTCCTGTTCCTATATTCTCCTCCCACCATCTTTATTGCCATACATTTAACCCATTGTGATGTGTATCTCACTGGTGGCTGTTTATTTATTTGTTTCTTTGACGATGCTGTTCTTTATTTTAATTTGTGGTATGCTCGTTTTTTTCTGGTGGCTTTTGTGACCCAGATCCCATTGACCCATTAGAAGTTGATTTTTATCCTTTGCTTGATGATTTCCCTACCTCAGTCCCAGATATCTCCACCCCCATGCTCCCACCAGTAGGTGTCCAGGCTGTCGCGTTAACCCACGACGCCGTGAGGGTCAGCTGGGCAGACAACTCTGTCCCCAAGAATCAAAAGACAACAGAGGTTCGGTTTTACACAGTCCGATGGAGAACCAGCTACTCTACAAGTGCAAAATACAAGGTGAAGTTTCGATGTAGTAATGAACGGGCTTCTCTTTCTGAATCCCAACATTTGCTCAAAAAATCATCTAGATGGGCATGTTATGAGCAGGGCTCTACATACCCCACAGTTCCAGAAACCATGGTTTCATACTGCTGAGCAGAAATGGGGAACTTGTGGTGCTCCAAACATTATTGAACTCCAGCTTCCATTAGCTCCAAGCAGCAGGAATGATAGAATCTGTAACCCAACAATGTGTAGAGATTCTCCACTGCTGATGTGAAGGATTGCTTGAGAATGGGAGCCTCATGAGGCATTGACCACTAATTTTCAAACTTATCTTCACACCCATAGGGACCAGAATCTTTATAGCTAAGCACTCAGCTTCCATTTCCACTTTCATAAACAAAACTGTCTATACAACACACCCCACCAGAGGCTCTGTCTTGCGGCCAAGATTAGGGGGGCAGCACAAAACATGTGTGCATTGTGTGCCATGCACCCATGATGTCATGTCCCCAGCATGTATTGTGCACAATGTTGCATCATTGGGAGGAGGACGAGCATGGAGCCCACCACAGCATGGCTTTCTCTCTTGCGGTCAGGAGGAGCCAGCCACTGAACCGCTCTGCGCTTGACTCCATGCTTGGCCTCCTCCTGCCCCTCAATACTGAGGGGGCCAAAGACACTTCCACCCCTAGGAGTTGGTACATTTGACCCCTGCCCACTTGTGAAGAGGGTCACTGAATCCTCAAGAGCCCTGGAAAATGTGGGAACTAAGCTGCGTACATGGGAACATAGGAAGCCACCTTCTACCAAGGCAGGTCATTGGTCTGTCTAACTCAGAATTTTCTACACTGATTGGCATCAGCTTTCCAGGGTTTCATGCAGGAGACATAGCTGAACCTACCAGGAGATTCTGGGGATTAAACCTGAGAACTTCTGCATGCAAAGCAGATACTCTTCCAAAGGCCTACATCCCTTCCTGAGTTGTTCTAAAGTTGCAGAATAGTCCATGATCCTCACTGCTGGCTTCCTCTGGTTCTGCTGCTCATTTTCATACTTCAAGATAAAAACTTGCCATTCTCAAGTGGGTCCTTAATGCAACCTTAAACAAGAGATAGATGAGGAGAAATATTGTATTACCAAAGTCCCAATATACCTATTAGGACCCTTCTGTTTGCCTGTTCTTAGCACACTTCCATCAACAAGATGAATAATGCATTGGCCTCCATAAAACGCGTGATCAAAAGCACACACTTAACCAAGCCAAAGCACAAACAAGCACAAGGTATTAACATCAGAACTTTTTATAAGAGCATCAGTACATATTTACCCAAGAGGCAGCAGAGGTGTTTTCGATCACCTGATTAAATATGTAGGAATGCGGCTCAGAATGTCCTTGTTGCAAAGGACAGGTAAATAAGCATTATTATGTGTGTGTGTGTTTTTTAAAGGAACAACTTCTTCAATAAAGTGAGTGTTATAGGTCCCAGGTAGGGTTTAATATAATATCAAAAAAGTAATTCAAACCAAAGTAGTCCAGTAACATTTTTAAAAACTTGTTTGTCCCATAAAGGGCATGCAATGTCCCAACCCAGCTTGAATAGGCTAGGACACTGCTTTTTCACAACCTGTGGTGGGGGAAAAGTTAGTCCCTGGTGTGCACCAGTGTAGAGCTGAACTGAAATGTCTCCTCCCCCATGTTTACAAGTCCATTTTCAGGCCAGGAAGTTGGGTGAGGGGCTTTTTAATTGTCCTTCCATTTTTCCCGAATTTCTTAGCATTTATGGTCCCCAGGGAGCATGCAATGCAATGTCAAAGCTTGATGGATGGGAAATAATCAAGGGATGGGATACAGTTGAAGAGAAGGAAGACCCAGAGTAAAAAGGGATGGATATTAGCAAATACAGTTACAAATAATTGTATTTGAAGAATAGCGAATGAGAGGGGGGTGGGGACTGATCAATAGGTTTGTGAGAATGGAAGGTTTTGAGGAACAATTTGAAGAAAGGGAGCGTCCCTGATAAGTGAGGGTCCCTGAATGAGGAACTAGCCTCAGAAGATCATTCTCAAAGTTGGTTTTCCATCAGGAATATAGCATGATTGTCCTTTATACCTATATTTTCTGTCCCTCCCCCCTTTATAGTCCGCAGACACAACAGCCTTGAGTCACACCGTATCGGGACTGAAGCCAAATACCATGTATGAGTTCTCAGTCATGGTCACGAAAGGTCGAAGGTCGAGCACATGGAGTATGACAGCTCACGCTACTACTTACGAGGCAGGTATGTCTCTGTTAGGTTTCTTCCCCCAGTGTTTTCAAATGTTGGCAAGTTTATTTTAATGGCTTCCACTGCAACCATCCACTTCCGCTGCTAACACAGATTGCATTTTCCTTTGGCCACATTTTACTGTGTTGCTGCGAAAAGCACGACACATTCTAGGGGGAAGCATGGCAAAACAGGCCCATCACCTAGCAGCTGCTTTTTGGCTCCAATCCAGGATTGCTGCACTTTAATAAATAGGTTAGGTAGTATTTACAATACTACGCTGCATAAATGCAGTGAACTTCAAAGACCTTTCCTGCTAATGATGAGGCATCATTGCAATTCATTTTTCAAAAGAGCTCGAGATCAGATGAAAACATGTGTAGAAATCCTCTTTTATTATTAGAAAGAGAGAAAACCATGTTCTGCACTAATTTATCAAGTGCTCAAGTAGTCTGACAGCATCCAAGCATGGATGTATGAAGGCAAAGTTTTGTTTTGAAACCGTATTACCCCTCTCTGTTCTAACTACATGCAAAAATCAGTGAAAAAAGGCAACCATGAACAACACAAAGTCTTGAGTTGTTCTTCTATAACTTCCTCAGTGTTTTGAATTATTTGCATATATATTCAGGCACTTTCAGGTTCTAAGCTGTCATTTCAGATAACCACTCTGCAGTCTGACGATAGTTTAATGACTGCTGATTGCATTTATTTTTTCAGCTGCTGTCTTTATCTATTGTACAGGAATTGTTGTGTTTTAAACTGAATTTTATTGTTCCAAGATAGCTATGGCAAAGGGTAGGTTATAAATATTATAAATATTAATCATATTGGGCAACATCCAAACCTAAATAAATCACATTTATTTAGATTGGTGCTGCATATACAACAGTTTAATGTATTGCTTTGGGGTTTCTGTTTTGAAGCTGGGAATATTGATTTCACAGTAGGTAAGCGCAGAATATTCTCAAACAGTACTTTGCGTGTATATTTTCACTTTGTGTTCAAGCCCTTCTTGTTGCCATTGTTTACCCCCTAACTATTACACTTTCAATGTCAGCATGACCATATCCCCTCCCTCATTCCTGGTTCATTCATGAGTCCTGGATCTCCACCAATCAGAGGTCATATAACAAATACCAGTGCCTCACAATGGCTCTTTTACACACTCATTTCCCATTAATACACCTAACAAATGGAGGGGGTAGATGAACCACAGCTTGCAGTTCTGCCCTCAGCCTCTGGATCCTCCCTTGAAGTCTGAAAACTCAGGGCAATCTCTAAAAGGGAAATCTAGAGCTGTAACTGCTCTTTAAATTTAGACTTCCTCCACTGTTAGGGACCTTGCACAACTAGGGTCCCCAATCATACATTCCTGGAGATGCCCCCTTTTCAGATGTTCTGCACAACATGTTGATGTCAGCCTGGGGACAGTGGTCGGGAACTGTGCTTACAGTCACAGAGCTAGTGTGGTGTAGTGGTTAAGAGTGGTGGATTTGTAATCTGGTGAATAGGGTTCGCTTCCCCACTCCTCCACATGCAGCTGCTGGGTAACCTTGGGCTAGTCACACTTCTTTGAGGCCTCTCAGCCTCATTCACCTCACAGAGTGTTTGTTGTGGGGGAGGAAGGGAAAGGAGATTGTTAGCCGCTTTGAGACTCCTTAAGGGGAGTGAAAGGTGGGATATCAAGTCCAAACTCCTCCTCCTCCACCACCACTTCTTCTTCTTCTTCTTCTTCTTCTTCTTCTTCTTCTTCTTCTTCTTCTTCTTCTTCTTCTTCTCATGCAACCCCCTTCATGTGTAGGGTATACAGAGCCAACCTTTGATTACATCCTGACATCAGTATGGGGAAATGGGTGAATGTTTTCAGAAGCGCTGTTAATTTCCCTTTTTAAATAAGATTTTCAACCACATGTTATTAGTTTCAGCAGGCTTAATTAGGTGCTGCTAATCAGCAAGTCTCCATTGCCAGCCTCCTAAATTTTCTTTTAAGGTACAGTTCATCCCTGTATTGTTGTTGAGAAATAGCTCCATTCCCTCTCTCTTTTGCCTAGCCCCCTGGACTAGATTTCCAAAACTCTTGGGGAGAGAAAGGGGTATGTGGAAAAGACAAGGAGAAAGGTAGAGGGAAGAGAAGAGCAGGGATCAAAGAAGGGTGTTTTCTGCGTTTATCCTGCCAAGTGTATCGTCCTTGGTCAGGCAGCCAAGAAGACAGTCACCCAGCAGCTGATCTTGGATGTCATGAAAGGGCAACTAATCATTAGCTATTTAATTTATTGTTGTTGCATTTTTTGTAGCAGGGAGGGGGAAGAGGCCCCTGTGGGATGCTCTTTTCAAGTGTCCAAATAACTCACCTGGCCTTGAGTGGAATGCCAACTTTGCTGCCCCAACACAGGCAAGCAAAATTCCTTGCCTACCTTCCGAAGCCCCTCACATTTAAGAAGTGTATGGCATAAAAGCTGGCAACATTGCATTGCAAGGGGTTGGCCTAGATGACCCTCAGGGTCCCTTCCAACTCTACAATTCTATGATATGTCCAAATGAATTGGCTGTTACTATACCTCACTCTGCCTAAATGGCAGTTCTGGCCCTGCTTATCAGTACCTTTGTTGCGCACTGTGCCCAATGTTGTTTAGCTTTCATTTCCAATATGTCACCTTACACATTTATCTGTTGTTGTTGTTTTTTGCCTTCTCCTAAGCCCCAACCTCTGCTCCCAAGGATTTGACAGTCATTACTCGAGAAGGGAAGCCCCGGGCTGTCATTGTCAGCTGGCAACCTCCATTAGAAGCCAACGGGAAAATTACTGGTAAGGTCCTCTCACCTTCTATGTCTTCTTTTCCTTTTCACACCCAATACATAGAGTTGTGTGCCTTTAAACAGAGCCCACCACAAAATCATAGGGGTTTGGGGGGTAGCGATGAGTGGAACAGAACCATCACTCTCCATAAACACAGAGGGGGTTCAAGTCTCTATTCCAGGCTACAAACGTTTCTGCCCTGATCTCTTTTTCTAGCCTGAGTTTCTAACAGTGTCCCCAGAGTCAGCAAGGAAATAGACTATCCCTCTTCAAGATCCACTCCAGGAATCATGTTGGAAATACAGGACCACAAAATTCGGGTGGGAATCTAATTGAGATAAATTCCATATGCAAGTGGCCTCCCCACCCATAAATGGCATGGAATTTGCTGTCAGTGGAAACACCACAAAAATGGCAGTGCCGTCAAGTTTGGGGGCATATTTTCTAAGGAAGGATCAGTCTATTTCTAGCTCGTGTCACTCTCAATATGTGTTTATTGATAAGTCTGTTGCGTCTAAGGATGGGGAAGGCATTCAATCCAGTCCACATTTAAAAGCAAACTTAGCTGATTTGCACATTCTGCAGCTATACGTGAATCAAAGCACTGCCGTCTTTTGAAAGCCATGCGTACCTGAATTTTGCAATGCGCTTCCCTGGCTAAGTAATGTGCACATCAATTAATAGACCAGGGTAAAGTATGCATATGAATGCAGATATTAGTGAAAATAACATTGCAATTCGTTATGTTATGGGGAAATAGCTTTGCAAAAATGTAAGGAAGTGTTGCATATAAAAATGTGTGTGTAGTGGGAGAAATCTGTGTGAAAATTGTGAAGAATTTTCATAAGAACTTCTCTCTCTTTTTTAAGCAAACTGATATGGAAATGCACAGAACTGAACTTAAGATTGGGAAAATGAGAAACTGGGAGGGTCCAAAATGTGCATATTCACCTGTCCTTATTTGTGCTCCGTTTCTGCATTAATCTGACCCCCCATAACAAGCTGAATAAAAATCCATATCAAATACAGATTGAAATATGTAATTAAATATGCATTTGATCACAGCACCATTCTTCCAAATAACCATTGCTGGGAAAGGACAGTGAAAGAGGGCTGTTAACACTGTGTGCTCTACCTGTGCATCTCTCATCAGCCTGTAGCTGCCCACTGTGGAAAGCAGGGTGCTCTGACTCATCGAGATAGTCTCTCCTTGCCTACTTATATGCTCCGTAACTAGCATAAGAGTACATGCCCATTTTGCTTACCTTACTGGGGCAGCTGTATCATTGCCAAATCCAGGTGAGAATTGAACAGGCTCCAGGTTCTGTCCACTGGTGTTCCTACACAGAGCAGACCCATCACAACTAATGTAGATTCATTCATTTAATTGCTTCTCCCCTGAGTAGAAGTTCATCGGATATAGCTCAGTGCAGCTAGACACTATAGAATAGGGAAGTGGTTTTGCGCAGAGCTCCCATAGTTGGGAGAAAATTCCAGCCACTATTTTTGTTGGTTTGTTTTTTTTATTCCAGCTGGCAAAAGGGTCCAGTAATTAATTCAGTGCAAGGGAGAGTTGATGAGAAAGGAACAAAGTGAGTCCTTGGTTTTTCATGGACGAAAATACTGAATGCATTAAAAAGAACATAGCCCTCCAGAGCAAAGGTCTTCCGATGTGTTCTGCTCAGTGGCAATTAGGGATAGCTAATAATAAGCAGGCTGTTTGACAATAATGTAAAACATAACGTACATAATGATAGGGTGCCTGGCCTGACACATTATGGTAAGATTTATTGGTGGATATTTAACTTTGTAATAGCAAGGTAAGGCACTGATGATCTGAAACCCTTTAATACTGACTGACAAGTTCTGAGCTTAATGAATGGTATACAATGACAGACCTTATCCCCGCAAATATTGCCGTAACATCGCTGCCTAATTAAGATCTCCATTAGGAGTCTGTAATGCTAATTTGCTATGAAAAATAGAACAGAGCTGCTTTTAAAAGAAACAAATAAATAAATGAAAACCCAGAGATGTTGCATTTAAATGACGCCTTTAGGCTATTAATGAATATCTCCAAAGCATGTGATTATGATGAAGAATATTGTGCAGCGTATGAAATGTGCTGACTATGACCTCGTAGATTGGAACAATGGAGTTAGAGATCTGAAAACCTTTCACTCACAGTGTATATTTACATGTCTGGAGAAGGGGGGGGGCGGCGGAATCAATTATCCTAATCCAGCAACTTCATTGTGTGTGGAAGGAGACACTGACAGTGCATTCCTATATGTGTCTACTCAGAAATACTGTAAGTCTCATTGAGTTCAATGGAACTTTCTCCCAAACCCATAATAAACCATTGCATCTAAATGCTAGGACTGAAATCAGTTTGAGCAGAAATGAGACTATATACTGACACACATCCAAATGCTTTCTGGGTAACCCATTTGCTCACTCTGCCTGGAAAGAGGAATGCGCAGGAGGAGAGTATTAAAATTCTCCCCTTCCCTGCCAGGCCATCTTTGTGTAAATGCAAATATGTGGCTGTTCTACCTGCCAAGCAGCCCTTCCCTTATAGCTTAGTGTGTCTACCAGAACACTCTTTTGCACACAGACTATTTGCAGCAGGAGCATCAATAGTCTGCATGCTGAGAGGCCGGGTAGGAGCAAGCCACTGGATGTACCATGGTGAGATGCAGAAGTTCCTGAAGTCAATGGAAGCCTTACTGTGCATGTGGGATCTGTGTGTGCACATTGACATGCCTTGCGTTGGGCCTTCTGGTGTGCTCTCATGCAAGTAGAGATAACAAGATTCCAGCAAGACAGACTTGAGCACCTAGCACAAGGTCTCAGGAAGCCCTGGTGGCCCAAGATGGTGAGGTGCCATCCTGGTGCCCCCTCCCACTTCTAGTAAACTTCCCAAGCAGTGATCAGGGCTGCCTCCCCACTTTTCTGCATTTTTACCAGTGTACCCTGCAAATTGGGGATGCGGGTGGAGCTGTGGGTTAAACCACAGAGCCTAGGACTTGCCAGTCAGAAGGTTGGCAGTTCGAATCCCCGTGACGGGGTGAGCTCCCGTTGTTCGGTCCCAGCTCCTGCCAACCTAGCAGTTCGAAAGCATGTCAAAGTGCAAGTAGATAAATAGGTACTTCTCTGGCAGGGAGGTAAACAGCGTTTCCGTGCACTGCTCTGGTTCGCCAGAAGCGGCTTAGTCATGCTGGCCACATGACCCGGAAGCTGTATGCCGGCTCCCTCGGCCAATAAAGCGAGATGAGCGCCGTAACCCCAGAGTCGGCCATGACTAGACCTAATGGTCAGGGGTCCTTTTACCTTTTACCTTTACCTTTTACCCTGCAAATTGAAGAACCATCCAAGGTGGTGATCTCCTGCCATCTTCTATCTTCCCAACTGGCTGTGGACCCTAATGCAGTATGGCCTAGGGATATCGGGGGTGGGGGCTACTCATGGGGGGAAAAGAAGAAGAACCATTGTGCATAAGGACAAAGAATAGCTACACACTTAGTTTTGCTTCTTTCAAACTGAGTTACCATACTCTCCCTGGAATATATTGGCATGTTTCTCATGACCACCCAGGAAATGATGCACCACATTAATGCCACTTACATTTACTCCAGCACTAACACATTCAAGTCTCAACACATAATCTTTATAGACTTGCTGTTGTCCATCAACAGCTTGCAGAGTCCTGAGGCATTCCCATGGAGAACAACTTCAAGTATGAACTAGCTCTGAGTACACATGAATAACAATGCAGCTGCACAATCAAAAGTGTTGGTGCTGACCTTTAAAGCTCTCAACAGCCTCGGTCCAGTATACCTGAAGGAGCATCTCCACCCCCATCATTCAGCCCGGACACTGAGGTCCGGTGCCGAGGGCCTTCTGGCGGTTCCCTCACTGTGAGAAGTGAGGTTACAGGGAGCCAGGCAGAGGGCCTTCTTGGTAGTGGTGCCCACCCTGTGGGACACCCTCCCATCAGATGTCAAGGAAATAAACAACTATCTAACACTTAGATGACATCTGAAGGCAAACCTGTTTAGGGAAGTTTTTCATGTCTGATGTTTTATTGTATTTTTAATATTCTGTTGGGAGCCATCCAGAGTGGCTGGGGAAACCCAGCCAGATGGGCGGGGTATAAATAATAAGTTATTACTAGTAGTAGTAGTAATATGAACTAGCTCTGAGTACACATGCATAACAATACTGGTGGGTGCGCTCCCAAAGTACCAAAATAAAAAAGGGGGAGGGGAATGGATCATTGTTATTTATGGATTGCAGACTTCACCCAATATATGCCACACAGTAGCAGCTGGTGGGAAGGAGCAGGACAATGCACCAAGCTCTCCCATCAGTACAGTCACTGTCACTTACCTGGAGGGAGGGCGTGAGGCAGTGGAAAGTCACCACTGTGCCGGCATGCTGGCAGAGTCAATCCACCACTCCCACTATTGAACCCACACCATGCGGTTGCCCTCTTCCCCTCTACCATTGGGTAACTTGCAGAAACTCTGCTGGTGGTTCGCCAGCACTTTGCCCCACCAGGTGGACCACTTCTGATGACACAGATTGTAGTCAGTGTGAAGATGTGTGCTACACGTATTAAGAGAAAGTGTGTCTTTGTGTGTGTTGCAGCTTACATCCTGTTCTTCACCTTGGACAAGAATTCCCCCATTGACGACTGGGTCATGGAGTCCATCAGTGGCGACCGGCTCACCCATCAGATCATGGACCTCAATCTTGACACGGTGTATTACTTTAGAATACAAGCCCGCAACGCCAAAGGAGTGGGTCCTCTCTCAGATCCCATTCTCTTCCGGACTCTTAAAGGTTTGGATTTTCAACTATTTGTTGTGAATTGATGTGTTAAGGAGTTGGATCATAGGATAGGGCAGGATTTTGAGTTTTGACATCAGTTGCAGTTTTTGTGTGCTCTTTCTGGCAAGACGATGGACATAGGAACATCATCATTGTCCGGTGATGGTGTGGTTGCTCGAAAGCAAACAGGCAAGACTCCGACCTGTCTTTTCCAGGCTTTATTATTAGTGCAAACTATTTACAGTGAAGAGCGTCGCAAGTTCATTCCTGGCTCAGTCGCTAACAGAATCTGGGAGTGGGTGGACCCCCAGCCTTCTCCTCCCCTCCTTGTGCTGAAACCTACTGCGCAGACTGGGCGCTGGCAAAGGGGTACTTCCCTCCTCTCCGACTTGCTCAGCCTCGGCATTGAGGCTCTCCCTAGCATCCCCTGGTCCCACCACCTCCTCTCCACTGGAGGTGGGGCTTTCCTCCTCGCCAGAGGAGGAGCTGCTTCACAAGATCTTTGGAGGTTCCCTATAACACAACTGCCCTTCCCCCTCTCGCCTCTGACCTGATGGCAGTTCCCTGACAATCATCATAAACTTTATTGCACTAGCCAAAGGAACATAGACGGCTGCCTTATGCTGAGCCCAGATCGTGGTCCAACTAGAGCAGTATTGTCTACACCAGGCTTCCTCAACCTTGGCCCTCCAGATATTTTGAGACTACAGTTCCCATCATCCCTGACCACTGGTCCTGCTAGCTAGGGACCATGGGAGTTGTAGGCCAAAAACATCTGGAGGGCCGAGGTTGAGGAAGCCTGGTCTACACTGACTATCAGTGGCTCTCAGTGGTTTCTGCAACAAACTTTTTTCAGGGGATTGAACCAAGGACCTCCTCCATGCAGAGCACATGCCTGGCCATTGAGCTATGGCTCTTCCCCTGGAAACATTTGACACAACTGTTTTCTGCCACTGGAAAGAATAATAATAACAAACTAGCAGTCCCATGCACAACAGAAGTTCAATTGTAGCTCAATCGTAGCTCAAAATAATGAGCGGGGGTTGTGATTGCATCAAAGTCATTGAGAAAAAGATGAGTGAAATTTGTGCCAGTTACAGAAGCATCAAACATGAAATTTCCTTTGCCCACATTTCCTCCAGCCGGGGGCCTGTTCATTTCTGTATTGATTTCTTGTGAATAAGAAGCTAGCGGTGATTCACTCATTGAGGTTAATGGAAGTTCAAAATTGCAGTCTCCGTTTCTTGTTTTGTTTGGAGATCTTTCAAATGCATTAAAAAGTAATAGGCACAATAGAATTGTTTTATGAACATACCCAAGGTTTATAAGATGTCGTGCGGGCAATGTTTTCTCTGCCATACATGAAACAAATAATCTTTATGTCCTGAGTAGTTATAGTGCAGTATGTTTTTCAAATCATGTCCTGGGAAATCCTGGAGTTCCTCACCAGCTTATTGGAAGTAGCTAAAGGAGAAGATCAATAATGGCAGAGAACCCTAGCAATGAGAAGGGCATGCACCAAAATGGCCTCTGAATTTCATGGCCCCAGTTGCACCAAGAATAATTTTGGGGTGGCGTTTCTTCAAGTTTTTCCAGGGACAGACCACTGTTAGCAGTGGCTGGTGCCTTCCTTCCTTTACCTCGGGAAACTCTTTTGGTGGCCTGGGTGCAGGTTTACTTCCTCTGATGTACTACCCATTCTGTGGCATTCTGGGCAAGGGGATTAGTGGCCACAGTGAAGTCTACCACTTTCCACAAGAGTATCCATAAATGGCACCAACCCATTTAACACATTCACATTGAGTATTAAGAAAACATTCGGGGGGGGGAGGCAGCAAGGATGAGTACTGATCACCCTGGGATCACCATTCTGATCACATACTGTCAGGCTTTGGGGAACCGGCTTCCTCTCCCGTGGCCGTAAATAAGACGATCAAATGAAAGGAACGTCTTACCAGTTAGAGTCTTTAATAATCACAGTGAGAGAGAAAAGAGCACGTCTCCCTAGAAATGGCGGTGCTCCCAATTAAGGCTTACTCCCCTCCCAATCCCTATTAATCTACGTCACTCCTACGTTTTGTAATCTGAGCTTGTACCCTCTGCGCTTTCTGTTCTAACACTTTCTGAGCTCTCCGTGTCTTTGGGGATGGGGGGTGAATGCTGTCCAGAGACTGTGAATTTGTTAACCCTCTCTCTTCCAGTGTTCCTTCTCCTAGCTGTTCCCCATCCAGTATTTCCCAGCTTCTGCCTTCTGAACTATGCCCCTCTGCAAACCACTCTTCCAAATCTATACTGTCCTCCTGTTCCTTGGAAGATTCAGAATCAGGGGTGACTCCTACCAATCCTTCTCAGTACAGCCCCCCCAGCATGGTTGGGAAGGATGATCTTCTAAAGCCGGCAGCCCCCCACCCCCCACGTGTGTCAGGGCAACACTTTCTGGGTCAGAGGGCAAAAGCCCATTCACTACTTGTAAAAGTTCTGCCAGACAGCTACTTGTGGACACCATGGAGTTAGAGAAGTAAGATTTATTCACTGCCGCCACTACTACCATGTGATAGACATGATGGGTGAGGTAGGCCTCAAAAATGTTTGGTCAGTTTCTGACTGAGCCTTACACCACCTGGGCTCTAGCCGCCGATTTCATGTTTCATTGCTCACATTGAGTACCAAGGCAGCCAACATGCTCCATAGCGATGGTGAGAGCACTCAGCGAGCCATTGTGTCAATGGATCTTAACTATTTTGCACCTTCTGAAATAATACACAGACTAAAACACAACCATCCTTTGACATTCACCTTTCTCTGAATTATGCAGTGCTTTTCTCCCACCAAGTAATCTGTACAAAAACACATGTGCTGGGATGAACTGTGCATATAAATGCTTATATAATTGGAAATATACCAAAATGCATTCTATTAGCAAAACTTGCTCTGCAAAAATGTGTACATGAGGCAAAATCACATAGGAGAAGGTCTGCATCGTGAAAAATTATCACATTAGAATGCTGATGATTTTTCATAAGGACCCCTCCACCTAAAAAGCAAATTGATATGGAATTGTTTGGAACTGTATTTAAATTTGGAAAATCTGAGGGAAGGGCATTCCACAATATCAAAAAGGGACCCCCTGCAAATTATATCAAGTTCTTTGTTTTGTTTTCCAGAAAAATGATTTGTGCCCTTGGAATGTGCAAGCCCATTCCATTTTTCCTAGCAACTTTCAGTCCGCAGAGTCAGTGAGCTAGCCCAGACATCAGGTTTCTCCCGAGAAATAATCTCTCATGGCCTGGCGCTTGCCTCTTCCAATGAAACCCCGCAGAAACAAGTCTCTTCATCTGTGCTACTCAATGAGTGAGCAAGTTAGGGCTGATTTGAAGCACTGGAATTTGTCTTGGAGAATTTACAAGCCTAGAGCACTAAGCTTCTCTGACAGATGGCTGCTCTTTTTGCAGAAGCTGATACCTCTCTGTTTAATTTTTATTGTTGTTTTTTTTTAAAAAAAAGCTACCAAGAAATCAAATTGAACATGGGAGACCTTCTTTATGTAATAGTTTGTAATGAATTAACAGGAACTGGGTGAAGTACGTCTAAGCAATTCATCTGCATGCATTCTTAGCTTATCGCATCCCAGGCAGGATTTTCAGGAGTTTGCCTCGCCTGTCCAAGTCAGATTTCTCTTTGCATGAAATAATCAGTGCAACTCTGATGGCTTTTCACTTCTTCTAAACCACCATAAATTGCAATGAGAGAACACTTCCTTTGCTATGGCTTCTCATCTACCAAATTAAATGGGCACCAGCTTCCTTTCATACTTGCGATGAGTGTCAGAGGAAAAACCCATGTTAAAATGAAGGGTTTTTTTTCCCCAACTAGGTGTCACAGCATCTAAGTAGAATAACTGCAGAGCAATGAGACATCAGATGCTAAGGAGACCCAGATATCTAACTAGATCTGAACTAAAAATCACCTACTTTGTAACGTTTATGCAAGGTATCATCAAGCTCATCGGGGAGATGAATTTTAGATCAGAGGAGATGTATTTTTTTGAAAATAAAAAAATTATTTTCTTCCGTCATCATATAGCCTATGAGGACACTGTCTAATACCCTGGCATGAATATTTAATGCTATCCACCCTAAATATGTCATGTTCAATAACATTCAAACTGTTTTTTTCTGATTAATCTGCTTCTACATGTAAGGTGCAAAGAGCTTCTGATGTCTGGCTCACACTCTCAATTATGCAGTTATTGGATTCTTGTCCTTAATAATGATTAAGAAGATGTGTTTGGTGTCCCACAGAAGGATCTCTTGGCAATAACTATATCCACACATACAAACACGTACATGTCTACCAGCTCCATCTGGTACACAGGCTGAGACCCTACCTGCCCGTGGACAGTCTCTCCAGAGTGGTGCATGCTCTAGTTATCTCCCGCTTGGACTACTGCAATGCACTCTACGTGGGGTTACCTTTGAAGGTGACCCGGAAACTACAACTAATCCAGAATGTGGCAGCTAGACTGGTGACTGGGAGCGGCCGCCGAGACCACATAACACCAGTCTTGAAAGACCTAAACAGCTATCGGATGTTTAGAAGACATCTGAAGGCAGCCCTGTTTAGGGAAGCTTTTAATGACTGATGTTTTAATGTATTTTTAATCTTTTATTGGAAGCCGCCCATCTGGCTGGGGAAACCCAGCCAGATGGGCGGGGTATAAATAATAAATTATTGTTTTATTATTATTATGGAGAAAGAGAGAGGTCACAATACATTTCACAAGGAACCATGTAAGCATCAAAAGAACAACCTCCATCTCTAAAATATGCAGAAATACTACGTGTGTGTGTGTGTTTCTATATACTTAGCATGACTGAAAAGTTTTTTTGCTTTCTTTCTTCTTTCTTTCTGAATATGGACTACGGATAAATGAATCTACCAATTTCAGTTTTTCTCATTTTTCCAGTCCAAAATCCCATTCTTCTCATTTTCCATCTTTGACGTCCTCAAGTGCATTTCTCCTAACATAGGATTGTGCCCAATGCTAGTCTTATTCAGAGTAGATCCATTGAAATCAACAGATATGGCTACCTTGGGTCCATTAATTCCAGAGGATATCCTGTCAGTAGGATTTGGTCGGATCTAATGCATAGTCATTTTTTGTGTGATATAATTCATTTTTGTACGTTATTTTGCTCACCTTTTCTTGGTCGGAGACCTCTGTGGCCAGAAGTGCCTCTCACCTACTTCTGTTGGTACCACAGTTAACAATCACTCCTGGGTCAGGAAAGTTTTTCCACAGTAGTTCTTTCATTGGTTACTTCCAGACTGGATTACTGCCATGGAGTCTATGTGGGACTTCCCTTGTGCTTGATCTGGAAGCTGCAGTTGGTGAAGAATGCTGCAGCACAATTGCTGACAAGAGTGAAGCCTTGCCCACATATAATACCTGTGCTCAGAAATCTGCACTGATTGCCTCATTTTTTTCCGGGCCAAGTTCAAGGTGTTTATATCCTAACACTGTGTCCTTAACAACTCGGGATCACATTACCTGTGAAATTACCCCAACACATGCCCACACAACCACTCTGATCTGAGAGACTGGCACTGTTTCACATGTCTCATAATACCCATTCTGCATTTGTAAGAAATTAATATTTAAGTATAGAAGCATCTACCCTTTGGAACTCCCTGCCATTTGACATTAGGCAAACACCTTCACTGTAGTCTTTTTTGGCAGCTATTAAAAACGTTTCTGTTTAGACAATCCTTCCCAGATATGTAGAATGTTGAAGTTCATTTTTCGTTTATTGCTGATTTTTTAATATTTAAAAAAATAGCTGTTTTTAACTGTTTTTATGGATAGTTTTATGGTTTTGTTCTCTTTGTAAATGGCTTTGAAGGTTGTTGTTTTTTTACAATCAAGTGGCATATAAGTTTTATGAAGTAAATGCCCTCTTCATAGATGCTTACAAAAATGATGCAACGAGACACCAGAAGTTCCCTTTGCAGTTAATGATCCGTACTTAATCATTCTGAAGACAGCATTTCACTCTCATTGTCCCATTAGGCTTACAGCAGACAGATTAATAACGTTAAATAGTAAATATTCAGCAGCAATGTTCTTCTTTAGTATCCAAAGTTATGCCGCTATGTTCTAGAATGTTCTTTACTACAGAATTGCAGGTTGAAAAGAGCCAAGTGAATTAATGTCACGCAGAGAAGGGATTCCCCACCACCACCACCCCCTCGGTCTCTGAAATAATTCATTAAGAGTCTGCCTTTCCCCTTCACCTGTGGCTGAAATAGGTAAGTCAGGAAGAGCAGGGCTAATGAGAGCTATTCCGCTGTGCCGCAACTGTAGCATAATTTTCTTCTAATGTGTCACTCCTCATTTTCAAATGAATCTTAATTGCAAACTGTATTATAAGTGGGAACTGCAAGGCAGTGGCTTGTTAAAAGTCCTTTATTGTGCCAAGCCACGAACTGAGAGAAAGTTTGCTGCCCTGGAATCATAGAAAAATAGAATTATAGAGCTGAAAGGGACCCTGGGGGTCATCTAGTCGCACCCGCTACAACGCAGGAATCTCAAGCATAGATGACAGATGGCTGTCCAGCCTCTGCTAAAAGACAACACCAAACACCTTCAAAGAAAGAGAGTCCATCTTCAGAGGGCTTTTATTACATATATGTAATATATGTATTACATATTACATATATGTATTCAATAGACTCACATACTTGTATTTCAGTTTCACACATTTTATGCTGCTGCCAGTAATCTGAATGGCATGCACATCCCTTAGTACTTTCTGTTAGAATTCCTGCTCCATGATTGCAGTCATGGGATTTTTGTCTATCACATGATGGGATATTTTTTAACTCCACAAACTGGGAAGTGACAGAGACAGGATGTTTGTGTTACTGTGTTCCGTGAAGTGGGACTGTTGTCCTTTGTTCTTCCTCTTTGCTGTCTGATGCTAGAGAGAGAGGGAGCCATGCTGCAGTGCTCTGTGTGTGTTTATATGTAAATAAAGGGGATTAGCCAAAATGCTGAGTTGCTGAGGTCTATTTCGCATGCTGCGCAAACTCTGCGGATCCCTAAGTGTGCCGGTGTCTGTTGGCATCGGTCGCTGTGATGTTCAGGCAGAAGAAAGCTTTTGAAGCTCCTGAACGGTTGACCAGGAGGAAGGGAACATGCCAGTTGGGCATGTGTCTCTGCCAGGGTCCTTTTCGAGTGTAGGCTGAGCTCCTAACACTTTCTCCATCCCTGCAGACCTCCTTGGGTGTTAAGATTGGCAAGGGGGTCCCTCTTGGTAGTTTCACCACCCTCCAAAATTCACCAGGGTGTCAGCCCTTCAGAAGGCATTCTCTGCGCAGAGGTGCATCTCATTAATTAGCTTTTGGCATTTGCCAAAGATGCCACCCATACTTCTGATCTAAATTATTTTGATTTTACTACCATGCTAGTATATTGTTGTAACCTGCCAAGGGAACCTATTCAAGGCCAGGTAAGAAATCCTATAAACAAACCAACCAACAGTGTGGTTAGTTGCTGTTTGTGTGACATTGTTGTAAGCCAAAAATAGCTTCTCTCCTGAGTTTATGCCAATAAAACTCAGAAACGTGAGGAGTTAGGAGTCCAACGTTGTTTATTGCAAAGCAATAGGTTACAGTCGGAACATTCCACAAAACTGCAACCCCGCCCAGTGGTCCAGGCAGTGGTCTTTATAAAATTTCAAACAAAGCATTTCAATTTTCACCAATCATATACATCATTACCTCATTTCATGTTTAATACACATGTGCAATAAGCACCGGCAATTTCTGCTGATTAAGTTCTGATTTCCACCATGTCCTGTTACATTGTGTTAGTGTGCATGTTGGGAACCCGTGTTACGTGTAGCCATTTGCACCATGTAGCAACTTATGTTCTAGCTTTGAGCTGCATCTTTGTGATTCACACATTAGCTGTATTTCTGCCCCAATGGGTGGGGCGGCAACTTGCAAAACCATCAGTTTCATAAAGTAACAGAATATTAGACGCACACGCAATGATTTGCAGGGGTACACATTATCACATTTATTGTGGCCCTTTGGGCCACCACCACATGGTGCTATGTGTCAGAAGAACCAACTCCCACGGCAGGTTGCCAGGAACGGATAAGGAAAGGAAAAGTCCTTAGCACCTGCTTTTTATTCAATATTCACAGAGAAAGGCCTGGGAATGCAGACTCTTGGAATAATGGCGTTGTCCCAAGTGACTCTCCACCCCCCCTTTCTCCCACTTCCTCATTCATCACCTTCTCCCCTACGGGTGATGTTGAGGGCCCTTTGCTTCTGAGCCCTTTTTTCTACTACTTTCAATGCTCACTGGGTTTTGGGAGAGGGTGGGTCTGGAATGCTTTCTAAAGACACTGTGTCCCTCAGCTGTTGCCTTCCTGGTTCTTCCTCCTCCCCCATGATTTCCCAGTTTCCCCCCTCATCTGCCTCTGAGCTGTGACCTCCCTCAAACCCCTGTTGTCATTCTGAACTATCTTCTTTTTCTCTGGAAGGGTCAGGCTGGCTCCACCGTTCCTATGATGTCCAATCCCTGACCAGTTTCATAGAATCATAGAATTTTAGAGTTGGAAGGAACCCAAGAGTCATATAGTCTTAACCTCCTGCCATGCAGGAACCTCAGCTAAGGCATCTATGGCAAGTAGCCATCCAACTTAAAAACCTCGAAGGAAGGAGAGTCTACCACCTCTTGTGGGAGTTTGTTCCACTGCCCAACAGTTCCTACTGTCAGAAAGTTTTTCCAAATGTTTAGTCGAAATCTCCTTTCTTGTAACTTGAAGCCATTGCCTCAAGTCCTACCTTCAAGAGCAGGAGGAAACAAGCATGCTCCCTCTTCCATGTGACAGCCCTTAAAATATTTGAAGATGGCTATCATATCTCCTCTCGGTCTCTTCTTTTCCTGGTGTGTTTTCATCCAAGTAGGAACCAAGTTGGTCCCAATTCATGCAAATGGGTACAGGCTGGAATCCACATGGTTTAAGTATCTACCAGCAACCACATATATGAACCTACCCGGACCCTGAGATCATCTTCTGAGGCCCTCCTTTGTGTGCCCCCTCCTTGAGATGTTCGGAGCGCGGTGACATGAGAACGAATCTCCTGCAGTGGCTCCCCATCTGTGGAATGCTCTCTTCAGGGAAGTTCACCTGGCGCTTTCATTACACACCTTTAGCGCCAGGCAAAAATGTTCCTTTTTAACCAGGCCTTTGGTTGCCCTGATTGACATCCTAGGCCCTTTTAAAATGTGTTTTTTTTGGGGGGGGGGGCTAATGGGTTGTTGTTTTTATTTTTATTATGTATTTTGTGGTTTTATATCTTGATTTTATTCTGCAAACTGCCCTGAAACCCCTGGGTATAGGGTGGTATAAAAATTCTAAAATAATAATAATAATAATAATAATAATAATAATAATAATAATAATGATGTCTACTTTGGGGGCAATTTTTTAAGGCAATATGGTATAGTGGTCAAACTGCTCCCACCCCAGTATTATCAAGGGGACCTGCTAGCAAGAGCTCTACCCAGTTTTCCCACAGTTCCCCCTGTAGTCTGTATTTTTTCCTTTCATTCCTTTTCACCTCACTATGGACAATCCACCACTCCTAACCAGGTGTGTGTCACCTGCCAAATGAAAAGGACATACTTCATGCATCCGATGGCATGGACTACATTCCATAAAAGTACCGTATTCTTCCATGTATAAGACTAGGGTTTTTTCCTACCAAAAAATCAGGTTTAAAATTGGGGCTCCTCTTATACACGGGTTGTGCTGAGGGGGTGTTTTCTTAATTTGGAGTATCCCAAAATAGGGGACGTCTTATACATGGGGCCATCTTATACACAGAAAAATACGGTATATGCCATCATCTTTCTTCCAGGGTTGCATCTGACTAAGCCATACTCAGAGTAGACCTGTTGAAATCAATGGCCTTGGGTAAGTCATAACCAACTTGAGTCCATTTATTTCAGTGGGTCTGCTCTAAGTGTTGCTAAAGTGGGATCTAACACTTCCTCTTTAAGATGCCAGAAGACTCTTTGTTGTTTTCACGACAGCCGACTAACAGACTAACCCTCTGGAAATTGCCTAGGAGATGTGTTGCTATCGCAGTGCATAGGGAGAGCATCCGTAACCTTAATTTGAAGGATGTATAAATTATGTGAACTGATATGTGTCAGTCGGGGAGGGAGGGAGGAAGAGAGAGGTTGCTCTTTGCTTGTTAATTCTGATCAGCATTACCCTCCTATTAACACAGACAAGAAAGGTCTTTATTTGGGGCTTTCTGCAGGACATGATCGACAACGGTGTTAAATTTGCAATCATCCTTTTCTCTTTTTTGAAAAACTGCTCTATAATTGCTGATATTGTCATCGTGGAGTGTTTCTCTCCCTCTCTCTCTTTTTTTTGAAGAGACAACATCAGGCAGAATTTTTAGCGTTACAGTGCCCTCTAATGCTTCACTGGGGTGACAAGTGTGGGAATGGGAAACCAACTTACATCCCTGAGTTACAGAGAACTTGCCAGGAACCAATGTCATAGACCAAAGCAACCCTGAAATATTTCATGACGCTATTTATGACAAGGGTCACATCCTCTTAACAGCACAGCAGTGGAAGGGACATGAAAAGCAAAAAGCAACATCTTATCTAGCTTAGTTACCAATGCCATAAATGCTTGAGATAAAGGTTTTGGCCAGGGCATGTTGACAAACTGTATTTGTTTTGATGCCCTAATTGTAAATCATGGGTATAGAACTGTGAAGAAACCCATGATAAAATTATGCTCTAGGATTTCTGTCCTTTGGGTCGATGTGGAAGGGAAAGGGTCAGTAGATTCCTACACACTTCCTTATGAAGTGCAGCCTTCTCCACACTAGTGCCCTGCAGATGTTTTGAACAGATGGTTGTTGATCAGTTATGAGAGTTGTAGTCCAGAACATCTGAAGGGTATCGGGTTGGGGAATACTGTCCTGGATATGGTCTCACCCTGCAGCAAGAACTGGATTTTGGGGAGAGGAGCTGAATATGGGTTAGCAGGACTGTAGGGACGCGGGTGGCACTGTGATCTAAACCACTGAGCCTCTTGGGCTTGCGAATCAGCAGGTTGGCAGTTCAAATCGCTGTGACAGAGTGACCTAGCAGTTCGAAAGCATGCCAGTGCAAGTAGATAAATAGGTGCCGCTGTGGCGGGAAGGTAAACGGCGTTTCTGTGCGCTCTGGTTTCCGTCACGGTGTTCCGTTGCGCCAGAAGCAGTTTAGTCCTGCTGACCACATGACTCAGAAAGCTGTCTGTGGATAAACACCAGCTTCCTCGGCCTGAAAGCGAGATGAGCGCTGCAACCCCATAGTCGCCTTTAACTGGACTTAACCATCCAGGGGTCCTTTACCTAGCAGGACTGTAAGATCTTCAATGACCAAAGCCAAGAGAGATATTTAGTAGAATTCTTCTCACAATAACATTTTGTTGGGTGGTTGTTCATTAGCGCAATAGCAAGAACATAAATCCATAAAACCTGCATGAACTTGTGCAGAGTCCTGCAGGATCAGACCAAATATTGATCTAGTCCATTATCCTGTTTCCTACAGTGGCCAGTCAGATAACCTCAGGAAACGCACAGCTGGGATATGAAACCAAGAGTCCCCTGTGCTGTTGCATAGCTCAGGAGTAGGGGAAGGGTGTAGCTCAGTGGTAGAGCATCTGCTTTGTATGCAGAGGGTCCCTGGTTCAATCCCCAGCATCTCCAGGTCAGGCTGGGAGAGAGTCCTATCCAATGTCCTGCAGATCTGCTACCTGTCAGAGTAGACACTACAGCGGTACCTTGAGTTACATATGCTTCAGGTTACATACGCTTCAGGTTACACACTCCGCTAACCCTGAAATAGTGCTTCAGGTTAAGAACTTTGCTTCAGGATAAGAACAGAAATCAGGCTCCAGCGGCGCGGCAGCAGGAGGAGGCCCCATTAGCTAAAGTGGTGCTTCAGGTTAAGAACAGTTTCAGGTTAACGAATTAAGTACTTAACCTGAGGTACCACTGTACTGAGCTAGATGAACCCAGTGGTCTGACATGGTACATGACACCTTCGTATGGCGAGGTGTCAATTAGTTGTCATAAATAAGAGATATTAGTAGGTTCACCATTGCCAATTTATTTAATACAACTAAATTTTAAAAGATACAGCTTCCTTTGTATTCAAGGATATGTTGCCTCTGGTTTTGTAAACCATAATTTTCCACGAACTGCCCAAATTCCACCATGGCTATAATAGAAAGATGCTTTTCATTTTTTATATATCCTCTTCTCTGTCTCCAACAAGCTGAGAGCTGGATTACCAAAATAGCATATTCCAAAGCAAATCAGCAGCACTCATTATGCCTCAGATGTTCTCCTAATGGAGAATTGGTTATATATTTATGTTTGGCAGATTTAACACAATAAACGTATTTTGTGAGAGTGCCACCCCTATCAGAAAACTGCAAAGACTTGAGATTTGATTCCTTATACCCACTGGCTTCTTTTGTCACACCTTTGACAACATGAAGATTGGATTGAGTAGTGAATGGACAGATAGAACAGTATCCATCCCTTATTACTTGCCTTCATTTATGAAGACCAAAAGTATTTTGTCACCTTTTGAACACAACCTGTTTCAATTGCTTCATACTTTAAGCAAGATTCAGTCATGTAGGTAGCTGACCTACCCCAAAAGGCATACGACTCAGTTGGGTGGTCAGCTAGAGGATGATACTATGTGTGGGCTCTGCGTGTGGTCAGGAGCATGACTGGATAATGGGTATAAAAAGGAGAAATTGGGTGATGAATGAGATGCCACTGAACTACTCGGGCTTATGTTCTGGTGCCCCTTTGATGCATAACTGCTAGATATGCAAAGCATCTACACAATGATATTTCTTGGGCAGACATTTCATAACACAGGAGTAACTAACATGGTGCCCTCCAGGGTTGTTGAATTCTTCTTCTTCTTCTTCTTCTTCTTCTTCTTCTTCTTCTTCTTCTTCTTCTTCTTCTTCTTCTGCGATCCCTTGTAGCCAAGTAAGATTGTCTTCCATAAACACAGTTTTAACAATGAGTCCACAAGTGACTGTGGAGGCCAATTCTGGATCCACACATCCTTCCACAGTGGGGACATTGGTTTCTGGGCAGGAGTTGATCACGGTGTGGATTTGCCAAGCATACCTTCCTCTTAGTACATTTCTCCCTTGCGTCCTGAGTTCGAGTGTCTTCAAAGCCCATGGCACCTTTGGTAAAGGCTGTTCTCCAATTGGAGTGCTCACAGGCAAGTGTTTCCCAATTGTTGGTGTTTATACTACGTTTTTTAAAATTTGCCTTGAGACAGTCTTTTGTTGACCACCAGCATTACACTTTCCATTTTTAAGTTCAGAATAGAGTAGTTGCTTTGGAAGACGATAATCAGGCACCTGCACAACATGACCTGTTCAAAGAAGTTGATGTTGAAGAATCATTGCTTCAACTACAACTTCCATCAGCCCCAGGCCCACAGCCAATAGCCAAGGATGATGGGTTCTGTAGTCCAAAACATCTAGAGATCACCACATTGGTTACTCCTAACATAGTATTTCTCCCAAACATTCTGAAACAATATAAGAGCAGTACAGAATTCTGTAAGATTTCAACTTGAGCTGAGTTCTCTGCACTATTTAAATAAATAGCTGAAGGCCACTGCAGCCTGAGAGTCTTGGCAATGTCTATAAATCCTGAAGACTTAACTGGAGCACTTGTAATCCCATCTTTCCTTTGTATGTGATTATTATATTTTAAAAGCATGTAAAATCGCTTTTGAAATGAAACGACGAGCTAGCTTTCAGTGTGCAGGAGGGTTTGTGCCTAATTATTCAAAGAAACCATTTCTTCTTTTTCTTGAATCTCACTTCTTAATTAAGCTTTCCTAATGATACCCCAGATCAGGGGAGCTGTGGGTGGGGACAACCTGAGACTTCTTATTCTCCTTCAACAATCAACATCTGACTTCATTAGTTATGAGATACAGATGAACTGACTGACACTTGTACTTTCCGTCTCTCAAGATGATTCTGAAATTAAAGAATAACGTCAAAATCTTCCCTGTCATATTCTGATACAATCAACTGGAGAGTAAAAAAAAAAGGGGGGGGAGAACAGAGAGTCTGCAACTTGATAAGAAAGTTAGCTAACAAAATGGCTGATTTGATGCATCGAAGTGCCTACTGATAAAAAATGACTGACAGTGTTGTTTTGTTGTTGTTTTTGCCTTACAGTGGAACATCCTGACAAAATGGCTAATGATCAAGGTAAGATGGCCTTATTGTGTCCTGTCTTCTCTTGGAATCAACGCCAAGCTGTAGGTGTGATGCCAGCCCCCCCTTCCTTTGTGTTCTGCTCTTCACCTGGCCAGCACACCTGATGAGGCAGACACTGGCATGATAATTAATCTTGTTAATGAAGTTCTGCTCGGCTGAGGCTGCTGTTTTGATGGGGAAGATGTAAATTTTCTTGAGAGGAAATTGTTTTGTCTCTTTTCTGAAGGACCAATTAAAATGTCAGGCTCCTTTGTATGAAATAAATTTTTTCCTCTCTCTGCTGCACTTCTGAATAATTCACATTAAGTATAATTAAGGTTGGCATAATTTCCAAGCTGCTCTTACACCCTTTTGTGGGTTATAGATTAAAGTTCTGGAGCCTCATGGTAAGAACCACTATATCTATCTATCCATAAATCAGTTTCTCCCTCATGTTGGAAGATGGTGGTTTAGTCAACTTTTCAAGGCATAATTGTTGGTAGCGTTTTATCCTCTTCTTACTATTTTTAAACTCATTGTGATGTTTGTTCTTCATTTCATGCCAAATGCTTGTAGTCATTTGTTTACTATGAAGGGGGAAATAGTTGATTATCACTTTAGGTAATTACATTTTTTTTGTGGGGAGGAATGGCTGAGTCTCTCCAGGCATTTGGAAAGGAAAATAGCTGTCTTTGCTTAGCTGTTGGCTTCTTTTGATTCACCCATTCAATTTGTATGGCGGAAACATCCCACACCAGTTTCATGTCCTGAGGGTTCTGTTTTCCCCCACTTGAATAGGTTCTCCTTTCATCAAGCTTGGTACAGTGGAACCTCTACTTACAGATGTAATCAGTTCCGGAGGTCCGTCCGTATGTCGATCCGGGTAGCTGGTAGAAGCGCCATTGTGCGCAGGTGCATTCAGCAGCAGCGTGTTTCTGTGCAGGTGCAGATGGTGGCAGACGCTTCTGCGTATGCGCAAATGGCAGAAGCTAATTCTGCGTGTACGCAAATCGCAGCAAACCCGGTATTTACTTCCGGATTTGCCACGGTCGCAACTTGGATCGGGCCCAAGTAGAGGCGGCCGTAAGTAGAGGTTCTACTGTACTTATTGTACTTTGGTTGCACTGGTCACTCTGGGACATAGTGAAAATTAGGCCTTATACATGATGCGGAAATGATTCTACACATATTTATTTATTTTTATTTATTATTTTACTTTGAGAGATGTCACCTCTCTGGATTTGCCTGTTTTCCTCTTGGCTTACCTGATGCCCAGTTTCAACATTTAGATTAGGCCTAGGTGCATAAGATTCATGTAGCTCTATATGTTGTGATCAACAGCTCACGCACAGTCTTTGAATCAGATGTGTGCATCTGTCATATGCACATTCTGTGTAGGCCTTATGTAAATATTATAGCCATGTGTGGATGCTCAGTAGGCCCAGCAGTGGGAGAGGAGCCTCTGACTGGGTATGCACAATCTCACCATGATGTTTGTCTAAATGTGTCCTTGGTGTGCATGTGCATTATATATAGTACATATGACAGGGACAGAGTGGCGCTATGATCTAAATCACTGATCCTCTTGGGCTTACTGATCGGAAGGTCGGCATTTTGAATCCCCGCGACGGGGTGAGTTCCCATTGCTCTGTCCCAGCTCCTGCCAACCTAACAGTTTGAAAGCACGCCAGTGCAAGTAGATAAATAGGTACTGCTGTGGCGGGAAGGTAAACAGTGTTCCCATGCGCTCTGGTTTCTGTCACTGTGTCCCATTGTGCCAGAAGCGGTTTAGTCATGCTGGCCACATGACTCAGAAAGCTGTCTGTGGACAAACGCCAGCTCCCGCGGCCTGAAAGCGAGATGAGTGCAGAAACCTCATAGTCGCCTTTGACGGGTCTTAACTGTCCAGGGGTCCCTTTACCTACTTACATATGATGCTCTAGTTTCCAGGGAAATATGTGCAGTCTCTGACCCTGCTTCCAGAACATGGCCCTACATGGCTTGGTCTTAAATATAAATGTTGGGGGGGGGGTGATAACCAGGAAACAGAACCCATTCTGCTCCATAGGACTTCACCCCAGAAACAAAATATTATACCAACTTGAACATAGGTCCTTCTCACCCATTCCTCTCTCAACAGCCCCAAGAAAGCTCTCTCTTTCACATTCTCTCCTTAAGTAACTCTGTTTAGGCTCTTGAGGATGCATAAAAATGAATATGGAAAATGCAACACAAACTCTTCTCCTAGAGCAGCCTTTCCAACCTTTGGATTCCTTTAGATCGTTGGACTACAACCCCCACCTTCCCCAGACAGCATAGCCAATGGTCAACAATAATGGGATTTGTAGCCCAAGAATATCTGGGGACTTCAAGTCTGGGGAATACTGTACACTATCAGCTATCAGCTGATCAGCTATCAGACTTACCCCATCCCACATCAGATTTGCCCAGAAAATAAGTCAAGCTATTTCCCCAAGAAGACAGAATCCTTAAATAGCTCTGGTTCTTTTCCAAACCACCCTGACTTTGGAAATTGTCCATCTTCCTTGCAGGGTATGTAGGTTTCCATCTGGGCATTTCCCCCTGCCACACTACCAGTGCACCAGAGGAGGGCAGGAAGGGACAGACCACCACCCCAATTCCCACAGTTAGAAAACAGCTGTTGCTACTGCCCAGTAGGATAAGGGTTGTTTAAAGGGAACGGGGACAGGTGGCCCACACATTTGAGGTCTGGGTGGGTGAGTAGGTTGGGAATTTTCCTCCACCTTAGATTCCAATCCAAGCTAGAGGTTAATTCTGGAGTCTCATGGCGCTCACCTCTTCTTTGAAAGTAAGCATTACAAGCCCCAGATTTTATGTGGGCCCGAACTAAGGATGGATGAACCTATAAATTTCTCTCTGTTTCTCATTTTTTAAAATCTATACTTCAGGCTTTCACACTTCTGTCACAATTTGCATTTTTAAAAGAAAAATCCTCATGGAAAATATTAGCATTTTAGTGTGAATTTCTTCTAATCACCTTTCTGGATGCAGTTTTGACTGATGCATACTTTTGCAACCATTTCCCCTAATATAGTGCATTTTGCACACTGTTTTCACTAATATATACGCCTCTATGCATGCTTCCTCCTCATATATGCACTTTTGTACAGACGGATTGGGGAACCACAGTGCAAAATTCAAGGGAAAGCAAATTTCTAAGAACAACAGTGTTTTAGTTAATCTATTGGTCTGAGAAGTGCAGATTAGGAAGTTTCTCATTAAATCACAAGCAAAATCCAATTTATCGCCCAGCCCTAGCCCGAAAAGCTTTGCTGCAGCCCCTAACAATGATGTCCTTTACACTCATATTTCCTAGGTGTTAATGCACGCTAAGTAATATAAACATTTCTACTAAAAGAATAGCCCGTAGCTGTCACTTCACATTGCCACTGAATAAAACGAGTAACTCAAGAGAACGTCTGGATGGCATTTCTCCATGAGGCAAAAGCCTTGGAATTAATTTGTTTTTGCTGGAAAGTCATGCAGCGTAACAAACTGTTCTCTCCAACTTTAGCATTCAGTTATAAATGGGCAAAGTAAACAATCGAATGTGTTTGATCTTAATAGACATTCTGGAACATAAAGTAGATGCCATTTTCCTTACATACCTTGTAGCGATTCCGAGTAAACACAAATAAAATCAAAGGCAGGGCTCTTTATCATTCGGGTGACAGCACTGCTAATTTCCCTGCCTACGTGGTATCAGAATAATAAATTGAGATTTGGAAAAGTGAAATGTGAAAAGAACAATGGGAATGTGCTTGAAAAATGGAGGTTTTCTGGGCAATTATTGCTGCTTTGCGAGGCATTGTTTCATGTTGTAGTACAGCTTAGAGCTAAAAGACCATGGATATTTTAAGGTGTTCTTTTTAAGTGTCATAATACAGCGCTTCGTAAGAAGTATCAGGAATAATAAATATTTATTCCCTTTCTTGAATTCGTTGTGATATCATTTGATAAAAGCAAATGCTTAAGACAAGAGCTACCTAGATATGCAAAACTGACAGGTATTTTTGGTATCACATTTTATTTTGTAAGACACATGTTTTTAAATTACGGTTTTGTTTTGTTTTGTTTTGTTTAAAAATGGCTGCCTTGTAAGCCCCACTCCAACACCCAGTTGTTACCTTGTTCTTAACACCTGGTTCTCTTGGTAATTTTGACGTTTATTTTATGTAATCTTCATAGAGGTGTGGAGGATTAAGTGGTTTATAAATCCTGTTCTTGAAAAGGGACCTGAAGGATAAGGGAAAGGTGAAAAAGGACTTTTCCGTTGCACTGATGAATGTAGCCTGATCTACTTGTGCAGCAGAATGGTGGGGCTGGGAGAGATAAGGACAGCCTTTCTCAACCTGTGGGTCCCCAGATGTTGTTGAACTACAACTCCCATCACCCCTAGCTAGCAAGGCCAGAGCTCAGGGATGATGGGAGTTGTAGTCCAACAACATCTGGGGACTCACAGGTTGAGAACTGCTGGATAAGGAGGTGGTTGAATGAGCTGCATCACTTCTGATTTTCAGTAGAGGAGCTAATTTTGAATGTTTCCTTGGTTTAAAAAGCATGCACACAGAAAGCCAGCACATGAGGCAAAAGGCTGAGACCCCTGTTGGGTTCCCTTTCTACTTGTGGTGACTTCCGTTATGTAGGCTTTGTTGAGTTTTGTTTGGTTTGGTTTTTTGCACGGAAGAGCAGCCAAAACTATACCCCACCTGCAATCTGAACTGGTGGTGCATCCTACTACCTCAGGACTGTATTCTGCAACCTCACTCTTCTATATGTATAGACAAGGCCTCAAACAAAACAGAGCAGAGGCTCAGATGTAGGAACAAGGAGGAAGGTGGCTAAAATGGGATTCATAACACAAAGAACTGAGCATGTGGAACCTGATCTTCATACAAATTAGAGACTTGCATAGAAAATATTGGGGCATTGTGTTAATTACAGTGAGCGTACAAAGAAGAGTGGGGACATACCAAGGACTATCTATCTCATCCTCTTTTTCACAGCAGCCAATCAGGTGCCCCTTGGAAGACAGCTAAAAGGGCATGGAAGCCACAGCTAGAAGGTTCCTTGTAGCTGTTAAGGATGTGCCCCGGCTTCCATTGAAGGCTGAATTCGACACCAAATACAGACTCCTTTGGAGTGATTTAGGCTTTGCACCAAGTGAAGCAAAACTTTTCCCCAAAGTAGTGCCTTAGACATTCAGAGGATGCAGAGAGAGTCAGACAGTCTCAAGGTCCATTAAAAACCCCAGAGAAGTTCTCTGTTGAAGGAAAAGCTCAAGGAAGGAAGGAAGGGAGGGAGGGAGGGAGGGAGGGAGGGAAGGATGTGGGGAGCTTGTAGTGTTGTGCCTGACTGCTCTAGCTCCCAAACAAGGCATATCTTGCCAGAACTCTCAGTTTTCACATTTGAAATCACCATGCTTTGGGAAGGGAAGTAGAAGGAACTTGCCCATTGCTATCAACTCACAGGAGCTTCAGACAGCTTTTCCTCCGCTAATTTGTCTAATCTAAGGCTTTTCCTCCCCATACATCTCCTTACAAAGAATGTAGTACCAGAGGCAAAGGCTGCTTCCTGCGCATTCATCCTGACCTGTTTGGACAAAATTTGCAGGGAGTTTAGATGCTGTTTGTAGGGCATTCATTTCAATTTGTGTGCAGGGAGGTTATATGATGCTGCAGTGATCAGTTGTTATCCTGCACTTTCCAGTTCCTTTTCTTATTGCATTCCCTGTTGCAAACAAGTCTGGTTTTCGGAAGAAGCAGGCTTGTTTGCAAGAGCTTCAAATCCACTTTAACTGCGCAACCTGAATTTGCTGGCACGTGACTGAAAATTGCGGCAGCCCAGAAGCGCCCTGAGTGTCATTTCAGAACCATTGTTTCCTGCCTCATACAAATGAACAGAATAAATGGCTCTTTTCATTTTCTGGAGGGGAGCAAAAGGGCCCTATAGTTGGGAAAGGCCTTCCAACATTTCGAGGGTGGCTGATTAGCAAAGCCTGCTTTTCCCTTCACCTGACTATACCCTCACTTACAACTGAGATTTTCCTTGCCTATAGCTTCCATGCATCTTGACCATGACTCTTCCATTTCTCATTCAGAGTTTCCTTGCATTTCCTCCCCCACATTAAGGTAGGAGTGGAATTGTTGTGGGAAAAGATTTGAGCTATGCGCACATCGCGTGCTTTCTGCCTGCTACTTTCTTTGTCTGCCAAACCAAGCAAAGACCAAAAGGGGGGGGGAGACCCTCCATTGAATATTCTTGTTACAGCCTTGGTTGTGCCTTGTTGTTTATAAATCATTAAAGTAAGTCTCTCTCTCTCTCTCTCTCTCCACACACACACACACACACACACACACACACCCTAAATCCCATCGTCATGATGCCAAGACCGTTGCTTCTGTTGTTGTTGGGGGCTTGTTCTACTTAACGGGCATAGCCTGTAGAATTCTATAAAAAGATTACATTAAAAATGCTCACTGGATTGAAAAGCTCAAGCAATAACAGGAGCCAGAGCAGTTCCTTCAGGCAGCAAGGCAGGCTATGCACTGGTAACTGCTATTAACTGACAGCCATGCTTCAGAGTCCAACCGGCTCTCATTTTCCCAGCCTCCACCAGCAGAAAAGGATGGATGGAGTAAGGAGCATCACCAAAAAAATAGAAATAGAAAAGGTAGGATGTAGCAAAAAGGAGAGGGAAAGAGGGTGCCACTTTTCTGCACCAGGGATGTAGAGCATGTGGCCTCCAGATATTGTTGGGCTGGATCTACACTGATCTGTAAAAATGCTATTGAAGGCTATAAAAAAGTTATATAGCTCTCAATGTAATTTCCCATTGCCAACGTATTGCTGCTCTGCTGTCATATTTTTATAATGCATTTTAACGCTATAACCGAGCAGTGTAGAAGATTCCATTAGCCCCAGCCAGCATAGCAAGTAGTCAGGGATGCTTTTACAGTCCTGGTGTTCAGTTGTTCTGAGTAGGATCACAGTAACAAGGTTAGCCAAGCAACAAACTACGCTTAGAACTGAGCTTTCTGGTTTAGTGTCCTTGCAAAGAAGGTGGCACGTGATTCCTTTTAGCAGCAGGGTGGTTTGATCAGTGAAAACTTCCGAATCAAGCTTCAAGATTATTGCTATAGCTCAGGCATGGTGCTTGTTTGCTGACTCCTGGTTCGCCAGAATTGGGGTGATTTTTGGAAAGACGAAGTACTGCCTTAGCTGCCCAAGGTCTTGATTGTATTACTAGATGAATCTTTTCCACAGCAAATCCCATTTCCTAATGAGAAGTGGTTAAATTTACCTGCTGACAAGTGTGACCAGATCAATCGTTTGTTTGGTTTTCCCCCAGCATGCCCCACTGGTCCCCCAGTTTCCCCATTCAGTGTCTGGGGAATAGAAGTGGGCTGCAATAAGCTGCCGTGTTCCAACCCCAGAGGCTCACCTGTGAATTTCGGAACATCTTTTTCCTTTGAATGCGTTTGAATCAAGATAGAAAAGAACCAAGTCCCTTTAGGACTTGACCCAGTCTGAGAAAGCTCATACTACTTTATTTCATGTGGAGAAATAAATAAACATGCTAGATTCAAATTAGATTGTGTGTGTGGCAGTAACCTCACTTTGGTCAACAAGACATGAGTTCCCAGTATGTAATAATAAAACAAATCTCCTCTCCTCCCACCCACACTCCCTTCCATTTGTTCATTCTCCTTGCACTGTGGGAACCAAAGAAATTAAATGGGAAGTGGCAGAGGTTAGCGATGGGTTTGGCAGAAAATGTGTTTGTATGCTGCAATATGCCTTCCTCTTCAAGGAGTTGGAGGCTGTAACCAGGCCTCATATGCTCACAGCAGTGCCGTTTGTTGTCCAGAAAACATGTGTTGCCTCATTTTGACTGGTTCTCTGGGGAAAGCTCTGGGAGCCAAGGAAACATAAGGTAACCTAATAAGGTAAATGATCACACCTTCCTTTTTTCTGCTGCAGGCATTCAGCTAAACTTTATGGGTAGCTTCCATCAGCTTCCCTTTTTTATAAGCATGCATTAAAATAATACATGCATGCAGAGAAATGTTGATGCAGAGGACTCTTTATAAAGCGTTGTGAAAAACAACTGTCTGGTTCTCAAAATGATATCTCGGACTGGTTTCAAAATGCAGCAGTCAGTTGATGGGCTATGGTTCAGTTTAGAACTCACATGACCCCTGGGTTGTTGTTGTTTTTTTAAAAAAAGTCCTTACAAAAACTGCCAGCACTTTTTTCTTTATATACACATTTTTCTTTATATACACGTTATGCCAGCAATTTCCCCTAATGTACTATGTATGTTATTTTCCTTAAAATTTTTGCAAACATTTTCTGGTGATGAAGTGCACTGCCAAATTTGCAAGTGCAAATTTCAGAGGATAGCTTTGCTTCAGTCCACTTATTGCTTTTGACAAGTGTGAAGTAAGGTAGGTTTAAAATGAAAACTGAAGTAAATTTCTCCCCAAATCCTGCTCTGGGATCTAATCTCGGGCAGCAGATGTGGTGTGTTGTAGCAGACCACCTATCCTCAACTTATTTGTAAAAAAAACTAGATATTACAAATGCCATAAACCTCCAGTGTACTCGTCTTCCAAAAGAAAACAGGTACCCCTGGAACTCACTGCTACTCTGGGAAGCAAGGAAGCACATAACAGCATGGAGCAGTGCAGGTAACTTGTGTAGAAATTTTATTTTAGGAGATTATTAATTAGGTGCTGGAAGTTTGGAAGCTCTTACAAAACTTCTGTATCCCCTTTTAGCTGGTCCATGGAGCTTTTGGTCCCTTGGTGGACTTTTGGTGCAATCAGAACAAGCGACGTTATAGTTTAGCAAGAGCTTTATTTGAATGGCATATGCAAATAACTTCACACAAGAAGAAGAAGAGCCATTCCTTACAGTCCCAAGATAGTTAAGATTGGAGGTTGCAGCAGTGACCTGCAGTAGGAAATGCAAAGCAGCAGATTTCTGTCCCATCCTAGGTTTGTTGCAATCAGTGCTGTTTCAGCTCACCTGTAGTTTGGCTTCTGCTAAAACCTACATTGTTCATCTTGCTATCTGCTATTGCTGCAGCTTACGTAATTAATTACATGATTAATTTCAATTGCATTTCAGTGGAAAAGTTTTTTTAAAAAAATGCAGACTTAAAAAGATAACAGATGCTACCCACATTTGCTTGCGTGATTTCCATCCCTGACCATGAACAAACATACGAACTGTAGGAATTTCCACCCCCATTTTCATTTCAAATGGAATTCTCTGACATCCCTCCTTGTCCTGTTCCCGGGGACAGTCCCCGGATTTCCAAATCTGTCCCCGGACAAATTCCGTCCCTGAAAGTCCCCAGATTTGCACATCTGTCCCCGGGAAATGTGGCAGCGGCAGCCTCAGCAGCCTGTTAGCGCAGTTGGCTCTGGCTGGCTTCAGGAACTGCTCGCTGCCGTGGCGTCTGCCACTTTTCCTGCGCCACGGCAGTGAGCAGCTCCTGAAGTCAGCCAGAGCCAACTGCACTACCAGGCTGGCCCCTCCTGGGCAACGGCTGCCCACCCGTGACTCCCAAGCCTCCCCTGATCTGTCAAAACAAAGGGGGAAGGAGATCAGGGAAGGCTCGGGAGTCATGGGCGGGCGGCGGGCCATTGCCCAGTTCTTTAAAAAAAACTCTGTGCATTGATGTTTCACAGGGTGTGAAAGAAGGGCTTTGACCTTTATACAGTATGCATGTGTGCTTGGGCCCAGGGTCTTTTGCCTCACCATCCACACTACTGACTCCCTGTTGCTACTCAGCTTCAAAAAAAAGTTTCCCCGGATTCATTGAAAAAAATCTGGTAACCAGAACACAGGCATGCACAGAGTACCTCTGCTCTTTGTTCCTCTTTCCCCATTTCTCACTCAAGCCTAACTGCATTTTTACTTTGTGCTCCAGCACAGCCCACATTTTGCTGTTAAGTGCAAAAGAGGAGGAAGCTAAGTTCTAGAGAAATAAATTTATGGAACTCCTACACTTGAAGCCAGGACTATTTTTGAAACCAGCTGGACAAGGCCAAAAGAGGGCCCTTAAATCATTTCAAGGTAGATTTCCATTCACCGTTTATTAAATCAGTTTTCCATGTCAGGCTAAAGGTGTTGAGTAAATGCGGTCCTTGATTTGATTTGATTTTATGTCGGCACCTAATTTAATTAGGTCAAGTAACAAAAGCCCTTCATTTGCTTCTCCTGAAAGCTACAAGGTGGCTCTACATGCTATTAGCTGCTGCATACTTTATGAAATGGCTGTATTTCTCTAGCGGCCAGCACAAGGTCTCTGCAGAGTTTGGGTTGCCTATATATACAAAGTGTGTATATATACAAAGCCAGCTGTTTTCATAACGAAATTACTTTGGTGGTTATATAATTATACCAAAGTGCATTTCTGCATTTCTTTGCACTGGTTTCAGAGCGATTATATAATGAGGAATTAATTCCCTTAAGGAAAAAGAAAACTGTGCACAGGATGAGGAGAAAGTTAAGCAACAGCAACTGTACAATAGGAAAACCTGGGAAATTAGAGAATTGTTTCTAGAGAAGCCCAAACGTATATTAGATAGGACTCTTGGTTTGAAGGGGACCAGGGGTGGGGGAATAATCTGTTGTACACCTGAGCTGAAGCAAAGGGTGGTATCCAACTAAGTTTTACTCAGAGTAAACCGACTGAAGTTCTGCTTATTCATTTCAGTGGGTTTACTCTGAGTAAAACTTTGTTGAACGCTGACCTAAGGGTTGTGTCCATTGCTAGCTCTACTCATTGAAAATAATGGATACGAAAATAATTATGAAAATAACGGATAAATCCAAGTTAGGTCCATTCATTTCAATAGGCCTACTCAGAGAAAAACTCACAACCCATAATGTTTAACTTTACAGTCTTATTCAAGAACTGCAAACTTGCAGTCTCCACTTTGGATCAGTTTGGGGAGCCATAACGTTTGCCCCTTGCACTGTCTGGCATGTTCTCTCCTCCAAGAAAACCACCATTTCATTTCTTTTCTGATCCTTTGCCAGCACAGTGATGGTGGCTGTTTTGTCCCTTTCAGCACTGTGCTGAAAGTGCCCGGATGCAGGAAGAAGTCACTCAGCTGCCTAGGAAACCAACCATGCCTTCCAAATTGTTATTGTTATAATTTGGCTATTACTGGAGGTATACTGGAAAACTAATTTTAAAAAAAGTTTTCCTAATTTTTAAAAAAAGTTGTTGAGCTTTTTTTTAGGGAGGGGCAAACCAAAGTTCCCCCATGGAGGAAAAAATGAGCCTGCAATTGACCGCTATCACACGGGGACCTCAAGATCGCGGTCAACTGGTTGGACATCCCTGGTCTAGACAACCAGATGACTTTTTCCTCTATTGTGGGACTATGCTCTGCAGGATGGCTCTGGAAAGTACAAAATGGATGTGAAGAGTCACAGAAAAGGGGAGAAATTTAAAGCAAATGGGGGAAGTGTAGGGGGATTCCTCAGAAACTCCCCAGTTTTGTCTTTCAGTGGTCTGCAGTGTGTATTAGAATCACAGAACCGTAAAAATGTAGAGTTAAAAGGGACCTGCTGGAAAGAGATTCATAATCCTCCAGTTGACTGACACCACTGCGCAGACCTTCCAGGCTGAAAACCAGAACCATATGCTTCAAACTTCAGAAATGGTTGCCTCCTCTGTTCCGTGGAAGGCAAACAGCAGAAACTTGAAACCCATCCTGTTGAGTTCAAAATGCCGAGGCTTCTCTGGCTGAGGAATTAATGTGTTGCGTTTGACAGGACACCTGCCATTTTACACCTCGCTGCTTTTAATCTCATGAATAAACAGAGTGCTAATTGTCTGAGTTTTCAAGGAAATAGCATTTGTAAGGCAGTTGAAGCGTTGCCTGGGTATTCCAATTTTTACTCTCTCTTTTTCCAAACAAAAATGTAATTCAACCTGTGCCGTGTTTGGATTACAGCAGTTATGTTGCTGCTTGGCTGTTTGAAGCAGAAACTGCCTCTGCTCAACACTGTTTGGCCGAACACCAGAAATTGTCTGGTTTTGCTTGTTGCGGTGCTTTCTCCCAGCTGGTAAGATGTAACTGAAAGTTACATCTATTGCTTAATGCCAGCGTGCAGACAGACCCCTCTTTCAACGCTGTAATAGCAGAAAGATGCCTCATTTTTTATTTTCTTTTTTTTTTTTACCTTTCCCTGGATCACAGCTGCCGTGCAGTGAAGAGAAATTCAGATGGATTTCAAAGCCTTTTTTAAGAGTGAGAGAGACTGAGAAAGCAAGAGTGAGAGATGATTTTGAACCGATACATATTTGCCTATTCTCTCAAAAGTGTTCCCCTCCTCCTGCTTCACCTCTGATTTTTATGAAACATTTTTCCTGTAGGGAGAATACTCAGCGGGATGTGGAGATAATAAGATATAATTGGATGTCAGTGGTCCAATTGTGGTCTTTTTTTTGGGGGGGGGGGACTTGCAGCAAGTGCCAGAAGATTCAGGAGATCAGAAGATTAATATAGCTTTAGGCTTCCATCCAGTGTACATTTATCTGTGAGTAAGCCTCATTGGCCATAGTGGGACTTACTACTGAGTAATATGCCAAGGTGTTGGTGCTGTTGGAATAATTTTTCAGTGCTATTCATATGTCCAATCCTAACCTTGGAGGAATGTCACCTTGGAATTGTTTTCTGTCTTCATCTACTTGTCATTTTAAGATTTTCTAGCAAAGCAAGATTGGCGAGGAACTCTGGGATAGCTCAGTTGGTAAAGTCATGGGTTCAAGCCCAACTTTGGGCGAAAGGTTCCTGCATTACAGGGTTTTGACTTGATGACCCTTCAGGTTCCTTGCAGCCCTAGGATTCTCCTGGTTTTCAGCTTTAATTTAAAGTAATTTATATATTTAGAGCATCTGTTCCCCACTTTTCAGCTGAATGGGCTCCTGCAGTACCTGGCATAGAACCAATAAAAACAAGATAGTTTTTATCACAGTCTTGCGCTCTAAAAAATAAAACGTCACAACAATTAAAAGCAAGGAAGAGGAAAAATGCAAACATAGGTACCATCTCTTCAACTTAAATAGTAATCTAAAGTGTGTGAGGTTCTACTATATAAGGCAAACACAGAAGTCCTTCTGAATTTGCTTTTGAATCTGAAGTGTTACTTTTCCATAGCAAAACTCAGAGGCTCCTTATGGTTATTGAAAAGCACAGGGAAATTGGAGAGAGCAATGATATATACACACACAGAGAGAGAGAGAGAGACAGAGAGAGAGAGAGACAGAGACAGAGAGACAGAGAGACAGAGCCCCCCTCAAATGCTGACCCCTCAAATAGGAACAGAACTACTGTCAATCAGTGCTCTCCATTCCCATCCATTTCAGGTAGTCAAGACGGATTGATTATCAAATTATCAAACACTTCTGAGTGGTCTAGCATGAGCAGGATTACACTCCCTCTGGTGATCTTCAGGCTCTCTTTGCATGTCTAAGCAAAGTCTAAGCTGAGTAATAAAATTGCATCACCATAAATCCAATATGAGATATTGGTTGGATTAGTTTTGTTGAAATGCCATGCACTAGACTTGTTAAGGGCTATTTGATTTATAGCTCTGCTATCAGCCTAATTGCCACAAATCAAAAGCTCAGACCTTTTGCTTTCATGGATAAAACTAGAGTCTTTTGCATCCCTAAGGAGAAGGTCTATTTTGAAAACACTTTAGAATATATTCTAAAGCTGGAGTGGGTCTTATTTGATAATTATAGGAGGTTTCGGTAGATTGGAATGAAATCACCAACTCATATATATTCGCACTCATTACATTATTTTCCAGCATAATTGGAGCTTAAAACTAACCACAGGTTTTTTTTGTAAAGCTAAAGGTCTGTGTCTCTCTCACCGCCCCTAGGAAAACAGCAAAAAGGTATGGTTGGGCAAGGATAGAATTTTGCTCAAATGGGATGGGAACCATTCTAATAACATGAACATCGCTGCTGCCTACTTCTTCCACATGTTCCAGCATTCTTTCTAAAATTTGTACAGTAAATATGTGACAATTTTTCAAGGGGTGCAAGTTCCAGCTGGTCTAAGATTTCTGACCACATGCACACACACACACACAAAAACAAACAAATACCACATATCCTGCTCGTGGGTGCAAAATGACTAATTTGCTCTCCATTTCTAATGATTACGACTGAGCCGTTGTGCAACTCTACTCTGCTTCCGAGGATCAAATGCCAATGGCTCTGCAATTATCCTGATTGAGAAGTTGATTATGCTGAAAACGCCCGTGATGATAATGACCTTACATTCCTAATTGGGCCTTTCAAACCAGAGCACTTCACACTGTTGATAGGCAAATCAGCAAAGAGGAATAATTTCAGGTGTACCTAAGCTCCAGGCGCCTCTCCTGCACAATGAAACAACTTCTCAGGTTAACCACCATCATTCTCAAAGCATATGTCAGGTCTCCCTGCGGGCTGCTGCAGAGCCTCTCCTAAACTCGTTTCACGGTGTGCACCTCCAAGGTAACATGGGCAAATCCATCAGTTGTATGCCTGACCACTCAGAGCCTGTGGGGCAGCCCTGTTATTTTTATGAGACTATAAACCCTGTAATTTTTACGAGTCTATAAAGTTTCCGTTGTAATTTAAGACCCTGAATTTGCTGCATGCGGGTAATCAGGATAACATATCTTGTAGTTCCCAACTCTGCTTTGATCTCTCTGCCCGGTTGTTGGTAGGTAGTTGTGTTGGTCTGCTGTATGCCATCAAATGCCAGCAGTGCCCTTCAGCCCTCTATATTGGACAAACAGGCCAAACCCTACGCCAAAGGATAAATGGACATAAATCTAATATCAGGAATCACAAGACAGAGAAACCAGTAGGAGAACACTTCAATCTCCCAGGACATTCTATACAAGATCTCAAAGTAGCTGTCTTATTACAAAAGAATTTCAGAAATAGACTGGAAAGAGAAGTTGCTGAGTTGCAACTTATTACCAAACTTAAAACCATGTAGAGACCTGGTCTGAATAGAGACATTGGATTCTTATCTCATTATACATGATTAAGCTATTTTTAGCCATCTCATCCCTTGCTTTTTCCTGTAAGACCTATTGCAGTCGTTAACAGTTGTCAACAAGTTTACCATACCTATCAGTCAATCACCCATTCCCACCACCCTTCTGAGTAATACTCCTCCCCACCCACTCACTATATATAAGGGTCTGGTGACTTCTGTTTCAGTGTATCTGAAGAAGTGTGCATGCACACGAAAGCTCATATCAATAACAAACTTAGTTGGTCTCTAAGGTGCTACTGGAAGGAGTTTTTTTTTTATTTTGTTTTGACACTTAAAAAGGTAAAGGACCCCTGACAGTTAAGTCCAGTCACAAACGACTCTGGGGTTGTAGCGCTCATCTCGTTTTACTGGCCGAGGGAGCCGACGTTTGTCCGCAGACAGTTTTTCCGGGTCATGTGGCCAGCATGATTAAGCTGCTTCTGGCAAAACGGAAATGCTGTTTACCTTCCCGCCGAAGTGGTACCTATTTATCTACTTACACTTTGACGTGCTTTCGAACTGCTAGGTGGGCAGGAGCTGGGACCGAGCAACGGGAGCTCACCCCCTCGTGAGGATTCGAACCGCCGAGCTTCTGATCGGCAAGCCCTAGGCTCAGTGGTTTAGACCACAACGCCCCCCCCCCGGGTTTCTATATACACATATACATCCATAATAATCACTTTAAGAAATGAAGCTGAAGTATATGAGTAAACTGCCTGGTTTAATCACTGTGGGCTAGAACTGGCACAGTTAGAAATTATCTAGAGTGCTTCTGACTCTTCTGAGAATCTATCCTAGGACTGATATAGAACAAAGATAGCTAGAGGGCCTTTTTGTGAGTCTTTGCGAAGGAATGGCAGTGCAGTGCAGTGCCACACTTGCTGAGTCATTCTTTTCTGTCAAGTCATGGGAAAATGTGACTTGCATAATAAGCATAGTGTCACTCAACATCATTAGTACCGGGAGGCAGTGAGGCAATTTGTGAACAGTTTGCAAATCCTGCTATTGTAAGAAACTGCTATAATTTCGTACAATTTTATATGTGTAATAGCCATGTGCCCTTAGAGGTTAGCTTATTATATGTGTCGTCCTTCAAACAGCTAATATATACTTCTAAAAATGAACTTCACTTTTTCAAAAATACTTCATATAGTAAAATAACCACTTTCCATTTGTATTTGACAAAGTCTACTCACATCCATTACTATGTTCTGGAATACGACGTCCAGAAGTTGTTATGCTGCTTGGTATAACAGAGTGTGAAAGGAGGCTATATATTTTACTTATTTACAAGATTTCTATACCATCTGTCAATATATTTTTTTTCATTCTGTGACATATTATTAAATATTATACGAACAGTTAGGAACCAGGCAACACAAAGTGAAAACAGAATCGATCAATACAAGAGCAGGATTGTTATTATTTTATTTTTTAAAACACTTCAGCTTTTGGTAATATATTCCTTTTGAGTGATTTGACTTTGCATGAAAGTCAATCAGTCAACAGGAGACATATATGCCAAGAAAGCATTTGGTCTAGTTCATGATACCCTTCCATCAGCCCTAGTTAGCATTGTTAAAGTTTGTCATTGGGCTTCCCACTGACTACCCCAGATGTGGATGCCTTGATGCAGTAATGGCCAAACTTGGCCCTCCAGCTGTTTTGGGACTACAATTCCCATCATCCCTGACCACTGGTCCTGTTAGCTAGGGATGATGGGAGTTGTAGTCCAAAAACAGCTGGAGGGCCAAGTTTGGCCATCACTGCCTTAGAGAGACATGGTGTCTGGCAGAAATGACTGGCAGAATCCGAGACCAGGGAAAAGAGACGGCGGAAGAAGATTGGAAGAAATTTAAGGACTATCTCAAGAAACATTGTAAAATTATTGAATGTTAGAACGATGTTGATTCAGAAATTAAGTGGTTTTTAGCTGTAATGATTATGTAATCAAGAAAAGAAAGGTCAAAAATTATATAGAAATTAGGGGAAGGATTTGCTGAATTGAATTAATTAGAGATTGGAATACAGAAAGGGGAGGTATGAGGAGGTCGGGAAAGTAAGTTTTATGAATATAAGGGATTGAAATTATACTTCTTGTTGTATGTGTTTTGTATGTATTTTTGCTGTTTCTGTTTTTTGTTTTTTCTATTTTATATAAACCTTTAAAACTTTAATAAATATCTTCTAAAAAATAATAATAGAGAGACATGGTGTCACCTGGCAGAATAATACAGTTTCCATGCACAGAAATAAAATGTCAAAGCTGGAGCTTTGAGGAGGAAAATGGACCTCTGATAAGTGAGCACATCTAGCACTAAACTTGTCTTAAGATGCATGAATATCTCTGCTGTCAGGTTTGTCATCTTCTGAGAGAGAATATTCTAGCTCATGCCACAATCCTCACCTTCTTTTGTCACTTTTAACTAGCAATTCTGAATAGCAGAGTAATGACAAGCAGCATGTGGCTGGGGAGCGTCAAAGTGCTCAGAGATTTGGTTTAGAAAAGGCTGCTTTTATGGCAGATTTTTCTCAGGCAGCTGTTCAGTCACCTCCTCTTACAATATCTAATAGCTTAAACGTCAGATCAACACTGCTTGAAGAACTGAGCCTGTCTTGACTCAGGTATATCAGCCATTCTGCATTGATGCTCGTTTTCCTTTTCGCAGGTCGTCATGGCGATGGGGCCTACTGGCCGGTTGACACAAATCTGATCGACCGAAGCAGCCTTAATGGTAAATATGGACTAAAACCATTTCCCTCTGAATTGGCCTTCTTTGTTCAATACAATTAAACTCCAGAATGTCTTTGTTATCCGTGTCCCCCTCCTTGTCTCCACTTTCATCAAATCTTTCTGCATTCATCAGATGGAATAATACATTTTACTATGGCACAGTCAGCTGCAGCTGTCGTAAACAGGCAACTTGGCCTAAGAAGACATAGCAAGACGCCTTATGCTGAACCAGCCCTGCTGGTCCCTCTAACTCAGTATTGTCTAAACTGACTGGCAGCTGCTCTCCAGGGTTTCAGAGAGGCAGTCTCTCCCAGCCCTACCTGGAGAAACCAGGAGTTGAACCTGAGTCCTGCATGTAAGCAGATGCTCTGCTTCTGAGCCACAGCCCCTACCATAACAGTCAGAGTTTGTTGGTGAAATTATGAGAAATACGACTTTGGAGAATGCCCCAGCGTATACGGCAGCACCACAAGGATTCTTAACACTTAACATTAGTACAGCACATTGACAGGTCATAGGAGCTAAAAGCTGAGATACGTGGCTCTGTGAACCCCTTAATGGCTTCCATCAAGTGAGCAGCTCTGGGATTTGCAATGTCATCTGGTGCTAGATGTTTTGAACCACAGCTATCATCATGCCTGGCAATTGGCAACGCTGGCAGAGGCTGATAGGAGTTGCATGTTAGTTTGCATTTCTTAGTGTAGAAAGTATGGATCTGATGTGTAGAGATCTTTCCTATTCTAATTACAGTGGTACCTCGGGTTACAAACACTTCAGGTTACAAACACTTTGGGTTATAAACTCCGCTAACCCGGAAGTAGTACCTCAGGTTGAGAACTTTGCCCCAGGATGAGAATGGAAATCGCGAACCGGCGGCACGGCGGCAGCAGGAGGCCCAATTAGCAAAAGCACACCTCAGGTTAAGAACTGTTTCGGGTTAAGAATGGACCTCCGAAATGAATTAAGTTCATAACCCGAGGTACCACTGTAATTCAAGAGGGTTTTGGAAGGCTTCTCTGTGTGAAAGAAACAAGCAGAAGGTTCGTGGTGTTTGGGTTATTCCTTCAGAGAAACTGAGTACAGCTGGCTTAAGCTGAAATAATAATAATAATAATAATAATAATAATAATAATAATAATTTATTATTTGTACCCCGCCCATCTGGCTGGGTTTCCCCAGCCACTCTGGGCGGCTTCCATAGAAACCAAAAATACACTAAAATATCACAGATTAAAAACTTCCCTGCTTTCTGGCTAGCCATCCCCAGATAGACTTCCCATATTTCAAAAAGTGAAAATCCAGACACAAAAGTTCTTGAGGGTTTTTTTTGGGGGGGGGGCACAGTTGTTGAGCTTTTTTTACTCTTGCCCAAAGTTTTTGAGCTTTTCTTTTGCACAATCTCAAAAAAGAAGTTTTCCAGCTATTTTTAAGGGAAATCACCAAAATCTAGACTTCTGACATGGGCTGCCATACATCTGGATTTTCCGGACATTGCAGCGATTTCTGCCCAGACACTGTTTCCGACTGCCATATTTAGGCTATGGCTGGGACATTCCAGATGTATGGCAACCCTATCCCTAGATCTGCCTGTTGTATTTCTGTCCAATCCCTTTTGGGGAAGCAGATTTGCATGGCGCTAATGCATTTCATCCTGTGAGAGTGTTGTTGATCAGTGTTTAAGCCAGGGGTCGTCAACCTGGTCCCTTCCACCCACTAGTGGGTGTTTCAGGATTCTAGGTGGGCGGTAGGGAGTTCTATGGCACAAGCTGAATCCTCCTTCCATCGAGCACTGGTGGGCGGCAAGGAAATTTTACCATCAAGAAAGATGCACTAGTGGGCAGTAGGTATAAAAAGGTTGACTACCCCTGGTGTAAGCTCTAGTGTCCACCACTATGCTGCTGTCATGTCCCATGTATACATGGAATCACATTGCGACTTTTCACTGTCACCGCAGCTCCAGCTCCCCGGGGAAATCATTTATTTACCTTTACAACGGCTCAGCAGATCAGTTTAGATACATCTTTTTTCCCCAGCATCATGCTTTTGAGCTAGGTGAGCAGGCGAGGTCAGGAGAAGCTTGAACAAAGCTTTCAAAGAGTTGTGACCCAACACACAAGCTAGGAAAACAGATGACAGTGATAAGGTATTAAGCAGGGTGGAAGCCTGCAATAAATTTACAGTCCTTTCCCATGTGAGGGTGCCGCCAGAATCACTGGAGCAAAAGAGTCTTTGTGAGAAAAGAAAGTTCGGGAGATTAAAGAGGGGAATGGAATAGATAATTGGGGGGAAATTCATTATTCCTTGGCTTCTCCTAGCCATGACAGAGCAGTCATTATATACACTGTAGATTTAGCAGATATAAACTGCAGAGCCAGGAAATTGCACTGTGTTAAGAAGCAGGCCCTATTTTGTCTCAACACCACCCACCCACACAAATCTATATTAGTATTGCTTTAAATTGGCCAACGCAAATCCTTTGTTTTCTTTTGTACAATGCCAGCCATGAAAGTGTATGGGACACTCCATGCGTTGGAATCTGTGCCTCCATTCTGACACACCCCAAACAAACCTGTTACTCAGATCCCTAACAAAATACAAGGTGTGACCAGAAAGTTCGGTGAATGGTCATAGAAATCAAACAGCGAGAAATATTCAAACATACAATCGGCATCAGAAACCCACAAAATGCACACAATTCTGTATGGAGATGAAGCTGTAACTCGAAAGACAGTGTATGAATGGTTTAAGCATTTCCGTGAAGGGTGGCAAACCATTGTAGATGACTCTCATTCTGGCACACTGTTGACGAGCAGAACGGCAGCAAATGTTGATGGAGTTTGTGAGCTATTGATGCAGGGTCGATGTTTTCTGTCCGAATGGTGGTGGAAGCATTGCATATTCCACGTGAAATTGTTACTGAGGATATGAATTGTTCTACCCTCCAGATGAGGGATGCAGGTGGCACTGTGAGTTAAACCACAGAGCCTAGGACTTGCCAATCAGAAGGTCGGTGGTTTGAATCCCCACGATGGGGTGAGTGCCCGTTGCTCGGTCCCTGCTCCTGCCAACCTAGCAGTTCGAAAGCATGAAGTGCAAGTAGATAAATAGGCAGGAAGGTAAACGGTGTTTCCGTGCGCTGCTCTGGTTTGCCAGAAGCAGCTTAGTCATGCTGGCCACATGACCTGGAAGCTGTACGTCGGCTCCCTCAGCCAATAAAGTGAGATGAGCGCCGCAACCCCAGAGTCGGCCACGACTGGACCTAACGGTCAGGGGTCCCTTTACCTTTACCTTACCCTCCATATGCTCTCGATCTGGTGCAACCGGATTTCTTTCTTTTTCCAAAACTGAAATCTGCACTGCAAGGGCACAGATTTCCCAACATTTCACACGTCCAAGCTTCTGTGACAAGGGAACTGAAAGTAGTACGAAAAGAGGACTTCTCCAGAAGTTTACAACAGTTCTATGAACGTTGTCAATGGTGCACTGTATTAGAGAGGGCCTACTTTGAAGACCTGTAAGGTATACATGTTCGAATATTTCTCGCTGTCCGATTTCTGTGACCATTCACTGAACTTTCAGGTCACACCTTGTAGGAGAGGCTCTGCAATACCCTGTGACCTTTCAGAAACCACAGGGTAGCACCCTAGGAAGAAGAGTGAGAGTTCATGGCAGAAGAAGCACCACATCTGCTCTTGTGACAGCCAGGGATGAAGGGGAAACAAGTACATCAGTTCCAGAGACGCCATTGGAGCCCCTTGTTGGATGTCACCCCATTGCATTGAATGGGGCATACAGTTGTACAAGTCATCTTTGCCTTTCAATAAGAAGAGCTTCCTGATGGATGATGTCTGAAATGGCTACTAAAATTGCTCTCACATGATAAAAATGATTTTCAGATAATTAGAAAAGAACATAAAATGCATGCAGTGAGGTTTGTTTCCATTTTGCTCGTAAAGGCTCCTGATGGGATATGTAATTTTAATTAAGCCTGACCTGATATTGCAAGTTGAGGAACAAAAAACCCCTATGGTTTACAAAAGATTTATAACTTCTGATCATTATCAACTTCAGTTAAGGCATGCTACCGGCTTCTTTCCTTTACCACGCCATACCTAATGGGGATTCATGAATTTAAAAGAAGAAAATAAATGTAACCTGAAGGTTACATAAAGCCAGCCTCAAAAATGGAAAATTAGTACAAGACACATAGCTGATTAAATCAGATGGGCTATTTTTTTCTTCCATACACAAGATGAGGAAGCAATTCTTGATTCTGTCTTCCTTTTTTTAAAAAGTAGCTTATCAGTAGATAGATGACTTCTTTTTTGTCTTTCAGGTAGCGAAGTCATAGATGGTATCAGTAAAACCTGTTTAATTAGGTCTCCATGATGTTTTGCACCTAATAATTTTCTTTATCAGAGCCTGGGTAAATCAGGGGTCTCGACTGTTGATGGCAATGTGCATCGTCAGTGGTGGAAACCATATTGTGTGCATTAAACTTCACAGGAAGCCAAGGACTTCTGGGTTTGTTTCCCAGGATTTGAAATGTGAAAATCATTTCCAAGTTGTTGTTTTTTAAAAAATAAAAAGACAGAAGATGCCTTGAACCCTCTGTTCACAGGTAATGGTGGGTACAAGATAAAGCTCCTATATGAGAAACCCTGTAGACTTTGTGCTATGAGATCATAGAATCATAGAATCATAGAGTTGGAAGAGACCACAAGGGCCATCGAGTCCAACCCCCTGCCAAGCAGGAAACACCATCAGAGCACTCCTGACATATGGTTGTCAAGCCTCTGCTTAAAGACCTCCAAAGAAGGAGACTCCACCACACTCCTTGGCAGCAAATTCCACTGTCGAACAGCTCTTACTGTCAGGAAGTTCTTCCTAATGTTTAGGTGGAATCTTCTTTCTTGTAGTTTGGATCCATTGCTCCGTGTCCGCTTCTCTGGAGCAGCAGAAAACAACCTTTCTCTCTCCTCTATGTGACATCCTTTTATATATTTGAACATGGCTATCATATCACCCCTTAACCTCCTCTTCTCCAGGCTAAACATGCCCAGCTCCCTTAGCCGTTCCTCATAAGGCATCGTTTCCAGGCCTTTGACCATTTTGGTTGCCCTCCTCTGGACACGTTCCAGTTTGTCAGTGTCCTTCTTGAACTGTGGTGCCCAGAACTAGACACAGTACTCCAGGTGAGGTCTGACCAGAGCAGAATACAGTGGCACTATTACTTCCCTTGATCTAGATGCTATACTCCTATTGATGCAGCCCAGAATTGCATTGGCTTTTTTAGCTGCCGCGTCACACTGTTGGCTCATGTCAAGTTTGTGGTCAACCAAGACTCCTAGATCCTTTTCACATGTACTGCTCTCAAGCCAGGTGTCACCCATCTTGTATTTGTGCCTCTCGTTTCTTTTGCCCAAGTGCAATACTTTACATTTCTCCCTGTTAAAATTCATCTTGTTTGTTTTGGCCCAGTTCTCTAGTCTGTCAAGGTCGTTTTGAAGTGTGATCCTGTCCTCTGGGGTGTTAGCCACCCCTCCCAGTTTGGTGTCATCTGCAAATTTGATCAGGATGCCCTTGAGTCCATCATCCAAGTCGTTGATAAAGATGTTGAATAAGACCGGGCCCAATACAGAACCCTGTGGCACCCCACTAGTCACTCTTCTCCAGGATGAAGAGGAACCATTGATGAGAACCATTGATGAGATCTCTGGTGTAAAGTCAGAAGTGCTCCGCAATCTCATTTGCATCACTATATCATGTGTGCAGAGCCAAGTAAGCTTGGATCAGTGCAAAGGGAAATCAGTTTATATCCACCTAGTCATGTTGCATCCTTTGGATTCAGATGATTAATACCTGCAGCATCACTTGAGTCTGTGGAAAAGCAGCTTCTGGAAAAAGGTTATTTTGGGAAAGATAGCATCAAATCAATCATTCTCTATCGGTTTTGAATATTAAAATCTTCTAGCTTTTCAAGCATTACATTTGTAGGGTGGGGGGGGGCTTTACATTACAGTGGTAAACACATGAATGTCCTGTAAAGCCACAGCAAACTGTATTTATTGGAAAAGCACACCAGATGGTTAGAAACAGTGTCATATGAAATGTCTGCCCTGTGTCAGAAATGAAGCCATTGATATGGAGGTTGGTCTATGGAGTGAGTCATTAATGTGTAGCAGCTTCCCATGCAGACTGGATTCCACTTTGTGGCTTCTTTTCCTACTCTTGTGTGCATTAGTGGAGGTCAATGGCAGCATGCACATGAATGCCTTGATTTAGATCAGGGACCCCCCAAACTCGGCCCTCCAGATGTTTTGAGACTACAATTCCCACCATCCCTGACCACTGGTCCTGCTAGTTAGGGATCATGGGAGTTGTAGGCCAAAAACATCTGGAGGGCTGAGATTGAGGAAGCCTGATTTAGGTAGAGCCACATTAGCATGGAAGCCTGCTGGCTGGCTGGCTATTGGTTGGTTGGTTGAGTTTATTTATATGCTGCCCTTCCATATTAAGCTGTGTTCAAAGCAGCTTACAATTTAAAAAAACAAAACTCCACAAAGCATGGGTTTTTTATTGTTACCGTATTTTTCACTCTATTGGACGCACCGGACCATAGGATGCACCGGACCATAGGAGGGGGAGAACAGGGGGGGGGATTTCTTGTTCTCCGCCTCTAAAACAAGGTGCGTTCTGTGTGTTCAAGGTGCGTTCACCCAAAGCCTCCGGAGCCCAGTGGGAGTTCCCGCTGGGCTCTGGAGGCTTTGGGTTCCTTTCGACCTGCTCTTTGGGGCTGGCAGGGGGAGCGCTGCTTTCCCCCCCCACCAGCCCCAAAGACCAGGTCGGGGAACAGCGGGAAGGCGGCGCTCCGCCTCCCCGCTGTCCCCCAAGCTTGTGGGGCTGGCAGTGGGGAAAGCAGCGCTTCTCCCCACCGCCAGCCTCCAAACCAGGTCGGGTTTGGAGGCTGCTATCCGCAAGCCTTGGGAGCCCGGCAGGAACTCCGACCCCCCTCTCTCTCCAGGCTTCAGCGAAAACCTGCATTCGCTCCATAGGACGCACACACATTTCCCCTTCATTTTTGGAGGGGGAAAAGTGCGTCCTATAGAGCGAAAAATACGGTATTTTTTACAAAATCAGTTTACAAAACGTGTTTCAATGAATTCAAAGATCAACAGTTTAGCAAACATAGAATAAATCCAGTTATAACCTATAAATATTGATTTATTTATTGCATTTATATCCCACCTTTCCTCAAGGTTGGTGCACACAGGTCTGCTCCTCCCCATTTTAGCCTCACAACAGCCCTGTGAGGTAGGTTAGGCTGAGAGTGAGCGACTGGCCCAAGGTCTCCCAGTGAACTAAATGGCTGAGTGGGGATTCAGAGTCTGGGCTCCCAAATTCCAGTCAGACATCCTAACCCAGCCTTTCTCAACTTCGGGACCCCAGATGTTGTTGGCCCACAACTCCCTTCATTCCTATCCAGCATAGCCAGTGATCCAGGATGATGGGAGTTATAGTTCAGCATGGAGCCTCAGCAGCCTGGCTTAACTGATGAGCTGAACTAAACCAAGTGATCTCCTTTCGAAAGGACTGGAAGCCTTAAAATGAATTCTGGAGTAGGTGGTTTAGTATAATAAAGCAAAGAATATTAAACTTAACCAGCATGGAAATGACAACATTTTCTTGACATGCTTTAGCAGTGAGAAACATGTTATTATATAATATTAAGGTAATTACTCAAGGATTTCTTTTTTTGAGAAGTGTCTGAGTTGCAGCACATAATAAGAAGAGTTTATTTTTCTATTTTACTTGTTCTTTCACCAGTATGGAAATAAGGTTGAGCGGCCAGTAAAAAAAAAAGAAGTCTTGAGTTGTCCCCACCTGTAGAGTTTCAGCCATTGTAGTCCTCTGGATATCCTCCTGAGCCCAAATAATGATCCAAATGATTCTCCTTAGAATAAAATGAGCACCTATACCCGGGTAGGTAGAAGTCTCACAGGGTGGCAACTAAGCAGTCACAGCTCACACAGGTGTCCCCATTCTGCTCAGTTGTGCTCTGCCCTCCACACTCAGTGCAGCAGCAAATACTTTGGGGACGTAAGTGCAGGGAAGAATGAAATTAGGTGCACAGTCCCTTGCCATGGTTTTGTTGGCACAAACAGAGAAAGCTCATCACACCGCGCTTGGTGTATACATCAATGATTCCTGAGAGGAGAGCGATCATAATTTTGAATCAAGGGTGCTGTACCAATATATTAACATAATTTGTGGCAGATTGTGAGCTGAGTGTTAAAACAGGCGCTCGAATTAGACAACAGATGAGGAGGTTCATTATACCATAAACACCAGTGGGCAGGAAAATAAGAATCCATCTCTCCTGTTCTCCCATCTTCAAGGAGATAATGTTAATAAAATGATGGGCACCACCAATTGCTAACTAAATGGCTGCTAGTGTGAAGTAAATGAAATGGCTTCTTCCTTTCTGTGTTGTTATTTAAGACTTAGGAAGTGCCTGAAATTTCCCAAGAACTGTCAGGGGTCTAAAGATAAGATAATTGCTGCTTGTAGGCTAAGTATTCAATTGATGTGATACAAAGGAAAGAGGCAAGAAGGAAGCCTGTACTGGTTAATGACTGGCGTTAGGGTGCTGTAGGGTTCACTGGATTCACCTGAGCCCTGAGCCATATTGGGCCATTTTGGAGGAATCCAGGCATTGGTTGGGTCAGGTTGAGACAGCCTCAGGTCAAGTTGTGCATCCCAGAGCAATCCAGGGCTGTCAGGGGGCATCAGAAGAGTTTGGATTTGATACCCCACTTTATCACTACCCGAAGGAGTCTCAAAAGCGGCTAACATTCTCCTTTCCCTTCCTCCCCCACAACAAACACTCTGTGAGGTGAGTGGGGCTGAGAGACTTCAGAGAAGTGTGACTGGCCCAAGGTCACCCAGCAGGGGCATGTGGAGGAGCGGAGACGCGAACCCGGTTCCCCAGATTACGAATCTACCGCTCTTAACCACTACACCACACTGGCTCTCAGGCAGGAAGGAGAGGTAGACATGAGTAGGAAGAAGGAGAAGCCACAAAAGGTGGAACCTACTGGACAATTGCATTGTCACAAGGGAAGGTAGGATGGAAGCCTTTCCCACCCTGCCTGCCCTTCTTCCCACCAGGCCTCTCCTTCTTCCTGCCTCCTGAAGCAGCACCACACCAGATCTAACTCTCTGCAGTGCTGGTTGGTGCCCCATCGCAATGCTGAGAATCTTCATTCAATTGGGTAACACCCTGCAGGATCAAACCTGCCTGGTCTTGGTCGGAAGATGGGGATATCTCCTTCTCCCTCTACCTCCCTCCTCATCATAACTAAGAAATTGGGTTTTAACAACCCTTAGCCTTACCTCTACTAAACAGCTTCAGGCATGGATCCAGGGTGGAGCAGGTAGCCTTGGGGATGACCCTGGACAGGTCAGGATGATAGGAAGGGAGCCACAAAGTGGATTGGGGAGGCTGTGCACAGTCCTTCCTCCTAGGAGGCAGAATTCGAAGCCCTGGGGACCAGTGGCAGAAGCTAGAGTGTGCCTTCCTTCACCTCTGCTCCCCCAATTGGAGCAAAGTGTTCTACCAGAAAAGTTCTCCGCACCTGCTCCTTCTCTGGCCAATGGATGGGTATCTCCCCTTTTCCATGATGTGTCAAAGCATAAATTCCCTGAGTTTTATGGCCCCTTTCCCAAGCAAGCCCTGTTCTTTAGAGCAAAATGCCCATGCACTTGGCAGGTATTAAATTGTATCTGTTTTTATAGGTGGGGATGGGGAATAAGGGGAGTAAATTTGTGCCAGTGGAGCATTATGTAGTTTGTCTTCCTACACATCAAAATACATCAGATATTTTTCATAAGCCATGATATTTCACTGCTCAGATCACAGGATGTGTTTCTGCAGTATAAAACATCTTACTGACGTGCAAAAAAGAATTGCTCCTCATAGAAATCCATAGAAATCTTTGCCAGCTCTCACTCTGCATAATAGTTATGCTTCAAGTGATGCCCACATGTGTCAACATACATATTTTGAGATCTTCAGCCCAAGCAAGAGGAACTTGGCCCAAATGTCTGGTTTTCTGTGGACGCTCCTAGAAAAAAAGCTTCAAGTTACAGACAACAAACTTTTCCAGTTTCTAAGTTCCACTTTTACAGTTTAAGACCCTAGGCTCTCAGATAAAAAGCCCATTCACACAATCTGTTTTCACGATGTAGAAGTCGCTACAGAGTTGCAGATTTTTGCCTTTAATGTCTTCCTCCCTCCCTTCCTCACAGTACAATTATCAACATGTAAGTTCTGCAGGGTTGTAAGATCAAAAGAAAACTGAATCCTAGAAAGTTCTCGAAAGCTAGTGGTAGCTAGTGATAAAAAGTCACCTGAAAAATGTTAATCGGAGTTGGCTTTCAATCATTTCCTATTAACATTTTCGGATGATTTTTTCTTTCATTCATTTATTCTCATCCTTAGGGAGATGACCAAAGGCCAATTCCTATTGTCCTCTTTCATGATTCTTTACAGCAGAAGGAGCTAACCTTTGGCCTTCCAGATGTTCTTGGACTCCAGCTCACATCACCTCCAGCCATTAGGACCAACTGTTGGGATGATGGGACTTGTATTCCAGCACTGGACCACAGCTTAGCCACCCAAGCTTTATAGTCAGGTTGACCTGGTCCTCCTTAACTTTTTAGCAGCTTAAAGGAATCAAAGAAGGCTTCAGTAGTCATTTGCTAAAGGTTCATGCTTCCTTATTTTTTCATTTGGAAAACTGTGAATGTTACATTATAGCTGTTTGCAGTCTTTCAGGACTTTTTATGTTCTTCCAGAACCCCCCATTGGGCAGATGCACCCTCCTCATGGAAGTGTAACACCCCAGAAGAACAGCAACCTTCTTGTCATCATCGTTGTCACCGTTGGGGTGGTTACTGTCGTGGTGGTGGTGATTGTGGCTGTGATTTGTACCAGGCGTTCATCAGCACAGCAGAGGAAGTAAGTAACTGGAAAATATGCCTGTCCATCAATCTTTCCATCCTGCTCTGGAGCAAGTCAATCAGAGCAAACCTGTTTTTTTCCACCCTAAAGTAGAGTCCGTGCAATGGTGAAATATGCTTAGGAATCCAGATACTTCACACAGTCTCATCACTTTTGTGGAACAAGTAAATGTCAAATTCATTTGATTTAGTGGCCAGGAAAGACAGCCCCAACACTTTTTATAAAACTCAGGCAGAAATCCAAGTTGTAAAGCATGCACACCCATAATGGCAAAAATACAATAACATAGGAAACAACGGGGCTTCTTTACCTGTTGGAACATAAGGAGTTGATAGAGATCTAGGGGGGATTTTGCACATGGGATGCATGCGCAAAGAGCACATCATGGAGGATGCACTGTTAGAAGTTGGCTACAAGTGGAACTTTGTAGCTGACAGGCCATTCTGATATGGATGTGGTATATAAATTAAAAATAACAACTGAAGAGCTGCAAAGAATCTCCCAGAATCAAAAGCCAGAACCAGGCTAGAATCTGGGACCTTGCGACCAGTTATTTGGGTAGTATTCAACTACATTATGCTTATTAGGAGCGGGTGGCGCTGTGGTCCAAACCACTGAGCCTCTTGGGCTTGCTGATCAGAAGGTCGGTGGTTCGAATCCGCACTACGGGGTGAGCTCCCATTGCTCTGTCCCAGCTCCTGCCAACCTAGCAGTTCAAAAGCACGCCAGTGCAAGTAGATAAATAGGTACCACTGCAGCAGGAAGGTAAACGGCATTTCTGTGCGCTCTGTTTTCTGTCACGGTGTCCCATTGCACCAGAAGCAGTTTAGTCCTTCTGGCCACGTGACCCAGAAAGCTGTCTGTGGACAAATCCCTTGGCATGAAAGCAAGATGAGCGCCGCAACCCCATAGTCGCCTTTGACTGGACTTAACCATTCAGGGGTCCTTTACCTTTTACATCATCCTGAGAGTAGATCTATTGAAATCACTTGACATAAATCAACCAAGACTAACTAACTGATTTCAACAGGTCTACGCTGTGCATCTTAATCAGATACGACCCTTTGTTTTTCCTTGGAGTGCGTTCTGCACTGAAGGTTCCCAGGTTCTGACATCCTCCCATGCTTTTTGGTGGGTCAACCCACCCAGACAACTCATAGGTTTCCCATAAGCTTGTAGAACTATAAAAGCTTCAGCATCAGAGTTGCCAGGGAAAGAGCATAGGCCTTGTCTGGATCCTCTCCCTAATTTTTGCATTCTCTGCTGCCCACTGAATTTCCCCCTTTGTACCTTCAGCTACTCATCCTGTCTGCTGCCCAACATCACAATGCCTAGGGACATCACAAATGAGGTGGGAGGAAGTAAAGCGAAACCAGAACAAATGCGAAGTGACTTTTGTATGCCTTATACTGCCAACTAGTAGCATTGAAGAATGCGTTAGGAAACTTTAATAAGCTCTGTTAAGGATAAATTATGTAATTAGGGTGAGGAAGCAGTTTCAAATGAAGCACTTCGGCAAAAGATCATAAGCCTATCCAATACACATAAGAGACAAGTTATTGGCTTACATGGATTCTGAGTTTGTTATAAAATAACTCCCAGAACCAGAAAGAACTCAAAAATCCATATGGCAACTTGATCATAGGAGAGTGGTCTTTCCTCCCATCCCTGAAAAAAGCATCAATCTGTGACTATTATATTAGAAAGCTATCTGGAACAAAGACAGCCCTCACTAGCAATGGGAGGGAAACTAAGTATATGTTAAGAATGCCTTCTGGCACAGTTATAACTTATCATGACAAGCATCTATGGGCCTGGATCAGGCTTTGAAGCTAAGCTGATAAAAATGAGGAATTATCATCCTGGCATTGAAAGAACGCAGCATCACTAGGAAGTCTGCCATTTCCCCCGTGGGATATTGTTCTTCTTTTAGCTTTGCACTATGTTTCCAGTACTCATTAGCTATGGCATTCTGCTTTAAAATCTTGACTCTTTTCTGCTAAGCGCAGACGTGGTTGGGCTGTGTATGACCATAGGAGAGCTTCACTTCCCCTCCAAGCCCTTCTGTGACAGCATGTAAAGCAAGAAGACACATTTGCACAACATTATTTCTTGTTTCTAAGTACGATTTATTCCTTACTGCCTCATGCATTGATATCAGCTGAGGCCCCTTTATGGAGCCATGTGAAACAAAGGAGGCAAGTATTTCATACCACTGGCTTACATGCAGTTGGGACCAATGAGGCAAATTGAAATCGATATCCTTTGGCTTCCTTTGTACCTGTTTACAGCTCTGTATGAGCAGAATCCCTACTGACAGGAGGACTGATATGGGGCAATAATTGCTTTAAATTGGCAAGACAAAAAACTGCACACCAGCCAGCTATTGAAAGACCTGATGGTAATGAATAATGAGCTCTTGTTTCACTTGTTATTTGCCATTACTGCGCAGCATCAGAGTACAACAATATGATTAGGAAAGCAGCATCATGGCAAATTTGATACAAAATTCTGGCTGGAATCCAAAGAACCCATGCATAAATAGAAAGCGCCTTCACATGTGGAGGGAAGGTTGACAGTTTACTGCTCTAGCTGTGAATCTTGTGCTGGGTTGAATTCTACTCCAGCAGATGTCCCACTCACTAACTAATCCAAGTTAAACAGCAGCAGCAGTATAGGGGGAAAGTTGTGCCAGTAAGGCAGTAGCAAGGCTACACAATGGCACTGATCACAACCAGGGTGGAAGAAGAATATTTACTCAGTCTGAGTAGTTTTCTGCCTTACTGGAATCTCTGGTTTCTACTTGAAAACTGAAATTTTAGAACATTCAAGGCAGCACCACATAAAATATGTTTGGCACAGTTCAAGGTGTACTTCTATTCATTTAGAAGATTCTTGAAAGCCTTTAGCTGTGCATACCAAACAAATGCAATCCTTCATTTGTTATGTTCATTCATTCATTCATTTTATTTCCATACCGCTTTATAGTTTTCAGGGGGGAAATCTCAAAAGTGCTTTATAGCCTACATTAAAACATCAGATAAAACATTGCAAAAAAAAAAAAAAGGATTATGGAAGAAGGTCAAATATGCATTCAAAGAAACATAATTAACAAACAAAAAGTTATCTTAAAGCAATCAAATACAGAAAACAAGCAGTCGTAAGAAAAGGCTAGACTAGAATCCTTGTCCCTGACAGACTAGTATTTAATAAGCACTGAAAAGAGGGCAGTGAGGGCATCTGCTTGCTCTCAATAGATTCCCAAGTGTAAGCAATGCCACACTAAATTAAACTGTCTTGTCCCCTTCATTTAGTCTGGGTTCTTAAAAAATAAAACAAAACAAAAATCTACCATATAAATTGTTGTATCACAGAATAAAGGCATTGCAAACTGGTCCAGATTCAGCAGAACAGATGAGGCTGCCTTATATTGAATTAGTCCATTGATCCCATCGCTGGTAAAAAAATATATCCAAAGATCTCAGGGCGGTTCACAGTATAAAAATGCAAAATAAAGCCATAAAGTATATAATATAAACATTAACAAAAACAAAACAAGCCAATAGCCCCTCCCCCCACAACAAACCCATTCTTCTCACCATGCTGCCTGACATAAATAAATGGATTTGGCTCACTGACTCACTCAGAACAGAGCCAGGTTGCCCTACATTTATATTGCAACAGGCTGTCAAAATTCATTATAGAAAGTTTGCAGGGAGGTATTGCTTCCTGAGAAGTCCTGGAGCTTGACAATAATTGAGAACAAAACTCAAACCTGATGTTTATACAAGGAGAACATACATTTGGATGACTCATTCATTTTCATTTCTTTGTTATTGATGTCCTTTCATTCTATAGTCTTGTCTCAGATTTCTGTCACTGCTTATTATCAGTGAGACTGGTGGTAATGTGCAGAAATAAACAATGTACTGAATGCTAAATTTTCTCCTTTTAAAGTCTTTAGGCAGCAGTAGTGTCGCTGATGCAAGACCGAAGATCTGTCTGGAATGACACACTCATTATTTATAACCTCTTACTTACAGTTTCTGGGAACATTGCTGAAGTTTCTGTGGCGTAGCACAAATTAGGTTGAATGAATGGTCATTTGAAAAACCAATCAAATCCCCCCAAATAACAAAAGTTGCCTTGACGTTTCAAATAGCGCTTGCACTGTACATTTGTGGCATGGATGAGGAACCTCCAATTGTTGCTGGGCTACAGTTCCCATGATCCCTGCCCCCATTGGCCATGATGGCTGTGGCTGATGGGAACTCGAGTCCAACAATGTCTAGAGGGGAACAGATTCCCCACCCATGACCTATAGAACTAGAGTCATAGATAAACATAGACAAGACAATCCACATGCAGCTTCCATTTACTGAACATAGTAATACGAGATGAATGACATGGTTTAGCTTTGCATGTAACAACTTTTAGAAGAAATGGATTCCATAGTCTATGTAAACAGCATCCTCAATAATTTGCTATGTGGGTAAACTGCTTAAGAGCACTTGGTTTTTCTCATATGAAAAGTGAAATGCTTTTTTAAAAAAATGTGAAGAGTGGTCAGTTGCACAGACATCCTAAATCATACAGCAAGAGAACATATTGTGATTAATATTCATAAAGTGGTAAATGGGATCTGACACTGAATGCTTCCTTGGATTAAAAAAACACACATTTTAATGTATGTCAAAAATAAATGCAACATATGCTGCATAACAGAGGGGGAAGTGTAGATGCACAAGCCAGCTCTACTAATTAAAGGGTTGATGCTACTAATGGGTGATTGTTGCATCATAAAGAACGCATTTCTAAAAGGGGAACTTCACACTATTCCCTCTGTTTCTGGAGGGAGCCGTTTTAACGGTTGCGTATCATCTGGTTAACAAATGACTTACTCTGTCAAGCTGCAGGCCTGCATCCCTTCAAGCCACTATTGACATTTCCTCTCATTGGATGCCTTCCATGCATCTTCCCAACATATGCTGTCAGCATGGGGCCTGATGTCTAGCTGGAAGGGGTTGGCAGGTAGCCTCAGCTGGAGCTAAAACTGGTGTCACTTTATGTAACAGAAGAAAGCATATGATATGGGAGTACACAAGAAGAACCCTGCTGGGTCAGACTGGAGACCTATCTTCTCCAGGGTCCTGTTTCACAGACTGGCCAACCAGATGCAGCAGCCATCCATTGCTATTGCTTCCCAGTATATATAGAGTCCGATCCATGTAGCCATCATGACTAGAAGTCATTGATAGCCTTACTCTGTTTGTCTAATTCCCTAATTTATAGAGTTGGATCCAGAGAGAAGTGCTCATCTCACGTGAGCACTTCTCTCTGGATCCAACTCTATAAATAGCAACAGCAGCAGGTTATATTCAAACTTTTTTTTAAGTCCTCAAAAATAAATGCCTTATTTAAGTTCTTATGGGCATCTGAATGAACTCCTTCCAGTTCTTAAATGTATTTACCTCTGCATTGCCAACCCTGTCTAAAAAGTGAATTGAGTAGTTTCTATTCACCATATAAGGGACGTGGGTGGCGCTGTGGGTTAAACCACAGAGCCTAGGACTTGCCGATCAGAAGGTCGGTGGTTTGAATCCCCGCAACGGGGTGAGCTCCTGTTGCTCGGTCCCTGCTCCTGCCAATCTAGCAGTTCAAAAGCACGTCAAAGTGCAAGTAGATAAATAAGTACCGCTCCGGTGGGAAGGTAAACAGCATTTCCGTGCACTGCTCTGGTTCGCCAGAAGCGGCTTAGTCATGCTGGCCACATGACCTGGAAGCTGTACGCCGGCTCCCTCGGCCAATAAAACGAGATGAGCACTGCAACCCCAGAGTCGGTCACGACTGAACCTAATGGTCAGGAGTCCCTTTACCTTTACCTATTGACCATATATACAAACATACATGAACTACTTTCATACTGGGATGCAAAATCTGGTCAAGCTGAGTAAATCTCCCAATCTATGGCTATGAACTGGACCTCTTGAGTCTCCCAAATGACTCAGGAGATGCTTTTTTGGTAGAAGACATAACTATGGGTGTATAAAGTCAGTTTAGTAAACCAACACAGGTTCACTTTCCTGTCTACTTAATGGCTTGCCTTAACTCTTTATTACAGGGACTGAAAACCTTTATCAGCTGGGGCTCCCGTTACACTTTTAGACCAAGCAGAGCCAGGCATCTGACCCCATGCCCTTGGGAATTAAAGATGTCATCCTGGTCTCAAGAGGCATAAGAGCTTAAAAGGCAGGAGAGATAAATCACAGGAAGCTTTCACAGAAGGCAGGATGATCAACAGATCAAGACATCTATCACTGTAACAGTGATGGCTGTATACTATACTGGAACATTGCCCCAATAGCATCTTCTCCATGCCATTTCTATAATACGAAGCCTGATTTGTTGCATGAACAGTTATTTTGCACATTCCACTGTTTATTTTCTCTTTAAGAAAGGTCCAGCTCACCATTAAGTTGTTGCAGTAAGTCACCAGTTGACTATGGGCAGCCCACAATGGATGCTAGTTTGACAACAGCCTGCAGAGGTGCTAAAAACTATGGCAAGCTGCCTCCCTAGCTGGTTGGGGGGTGGCCCCTGGCTCTAGAGCAGGTAAAATAAATTAGGGTTGCCATATTTCAGAAAGTGAAAATCTGGACACAAAATTTGCCAAAAAATCAACCCTTCTGATCTGGATTGCTGTACGCCCGGGTTTCCCCAGACATTTTTACCGATTCCTAAAATTCCGCTCAGACGTTATTTCCGACAGACGAATCCCAGATATGGCAATGGCAGCTGGAAGGGCCCACACAAATGTTCATGTGTACAACAGTAAAGGCCTGGGCTGGAGACGCTCCTTCAGGTATACTGGACCGAGGACGTTTAGGGCTTTAAAGGTCAGCACCAACACTTTGAATTGTGCTCAGAAACGTACTGGGAGCCAGTGTAGGTCTTTCAAGACCGGTGTTATATGGTTATATAGTCTCATCACAACTAGTGATGAGAATTTTGGGAGCCTGAAGACTGAAGCCCTGATGATGCAAATAGTATTATCTACTGGATGGAAAGTTACACAGCATTGAAGTACTTCAGGTGTTCTGACTTTCCACTCCTTTTCTCTTCCCCAACAGAAAACGTGCCACTCACAGTGCTGGCAAGAGGAAGGGCAGCCAGAAAGACCTGCGGCCCCCAGATCTCTGGATACACCATGAAGAGATGGAGATGAAGAATATCGAAAAGCCAGCGGGTTCCGATCCAGCAGGAAGAGATTCCCCGATGCAGAGCTGCCAGGACATCACCCCAGGCAGCCACAGCCAATCTGAAACTCAGATGGGCAGCAAGAGTGCCTCACAGTCTGGTAATAATGCTACTTGTACGAAGGGCCAGTCAGCACATGCATAGAGATTGTTGACACTCCATTACTAAACCCTCTATGACTCACAGATGAATGTGTGAATGGCCATCACTGACAAATATTGAATTTGAGGCAAATATCAAAGCTTTTCTCTGTTGTGAATTTCTGTTTGGTTTGGTTTAATGCATGAAAGTGATAACCTGATCCTGCAGTTATTCATATGATAAGTAAGGGTGTCTTGGAGGAAAGGTGGAATGTAAAAAGCAAAAATAAATAAAATCCAGCAGTGAATTCTGGCCCTTCGGCCCATTTCCCCTCCCCCTCCAAAAAGGTGCTGAGCTTAAGAGAAGTTTAAGATTTTTTGCTGTTGACTTTTCTTTCTTGATTTGTTTTGTATTGCTGCTTTTGTGTATTCTGAGACTCCTTGGAAGAAAGGCTATACAGTGGACACTCAAGTTGCAAACATGATCCGTGTGGGATGCATGTTCGCAACCTGTGTCTGCGCACGCGTGGGTTGAGATTCAGTGCTTCTGCACATGCGCAAAGCGCAATTTAGCACTTATGCGCATGCGCGACTGCCGAAACCCGGAAGTAACCTGTTCCAGTATTTCCGGGTTTCAGCAGTCCTCAACCCAAAGAAACGCAACCTGAAGTAGCTGTAGCCCAAGGTATGACTGCACATGTTACAGTTGTTTATAAATATATTGCATTAATGTGCTGCCCTTTCCCCCAAGGAGTTCAAGGTACAGTGGTACCTTGGGTTACAGATGCTTCAGGTTACAGACTCCGCTAACCCAGAAATAGTACCTCGGGTTAAGAACTTTGCTTCAGGATGAGAACAGAAATCAAGCAGCAGCAGTGCTGCAGCACCAGGAGGCCCCATTAGCTAAAGTGGTGTCTCGGGTTAAGAACAGTTTCAGGTTAAGAACGGACCTCTGGAACAAATTAAGTTCTTAACCAGAGGTACCACTGTATTTTATTCTGACAACCACTCCATGAGGTAGGTTAGGCTGAAGCACAAGGACTGGCTCTTGGTGACCCAGTGAGCTTCATGGCTGAGTGGGTTTTTGAACCCTTGTCTGTTGGTGACTTGAGGAAGTCAGTTGGTAGTTCACCACACCTCAACCAGTGTAAGTGCAGCCCCAGCAGAGTCTTCAGAGATTTTCTGCTCCTAGACAGCTTCTTCCAGATTAAGGGGAAAGCTCTCCTACGCAGATCAAAGCTGCAAAGTTTTTTATTGTCTGCAGATACAAGACAAAGCTGAACACTGCTATTTACTATATGCAGTTCTTTGGGTCCTTGAAGTAAAGATACATATGTACAGAGAGATCCACTAGCACTATCACCATTCTAGCTAACACTGCTGTGTAAAACCCACAGCCTCTTCCCCTGACTCTCACAAATTCAGAGTCAGACCCCAACAGCAAACAGTACAGCAACAGGACTTGACAAGACATAGTGAAAGCAGTGCCCTAGAGACTGTTATAACCTGTCTACACATAGCCATATTTCCTGAACCAATGGGAGGGCGAGCAGCTCAGCAAATCATACACTTGACCTCACTGGTGTTGCTACGGCAACCCCAGTGCGCCTGGCACCCTTATCTCAGAACATCCAGACATGGGGGATGTGCTCCTCAAGACATGAGCCCAAGCACTGGGTGATTTAACCCATTGTTCACATTACACCAACATGGTCGCCCTAGTCCAACTGGTCCACCTAATCCCTGGTCCAGGCACCTGGTACGGTCACCAATCGCAGACCTATGTTTATGTACATGTATTGCATTATTTGCAAGGAGTTCATGGTTGATTGGCACAACATAGCCCAATGAGCTTTAGTGGGGCTGAGTGGGGATTCAAACCCTGGTCTCACCACTCATCACTCCAACCATTATACCACACTGCCTCCTTCATTAATATGGAGCAGAAAGTGTGGGCAAAGTCCATGACTGGTTATGCCAATATAGTTTTTGCAAAATGCAGCCAGAGGAATTTCCTGCTTGAGGCTGCGTGCTCTTTATTCATTTTGGTGCTTAGCTGGAAACTTTGCTAATTATATCCATGGCCCGATTTAATCGGTGATGCCGGTTGGGGGCAAAAATTGTTTATCCATGCATCAGTGTTTTGCTTAGCCAGCTCCACATTTAAATTGGGCCCCCAGCCCATTTGGATGCCAGGATAGCACCTGCTGGGGCCACAGATCCCTGACATGATTAAGGGCCCAGTTTAAACATGAAGCCCACTGCATGGAATTCGTAATGATAAAGCAATTTTAGCCCAATCAGCATCGCATTTAAATCTGGCCTCGGACAATCCAAATATATCATTATTTCCGCAAAGCATGAGCAAAAAGCAGATCTGAAGTCAACATGGAGAAAAATGATATTTACATAGTTCAAAGGTCATTCGAAGCTTAATGAAGCACTAACGAGCTTCAACTGATTTCATTAGCAAACCTTCCACTGGCAAAACTACTAATTGATACTTTAGGATCTAGTTGGGTTATTTATGTCAGTATTTAATATAGCAAATGATGCATATGGCAAAAAAGATATCTGCCCAGCTTCCTTTACCTAACCGCATTTAGAACTAAAACATTATCTCATTGCATTCATCATTAGCCTGCCAAATCTTCAAGAGCTTAATTTGGGGTAATATTAAACCACTTTTTATGCTCGTAACCCAGCTAAAACATTTAAATCTGGTGTCATTAAATAGAGAGCGAGACTTATTTTTGTTCCCAAATATACTGCATAGACTCTCATTTCTATAGCAAATGGCCCTGAGTAAATGGGTGATTATACGCCGCCTTTTAAACACTACGGCCAATCACACAGAAGGCAGAATGCTGATTTGAGCAAATAATTAGCGTGTGGGAGTTTGGCCATCCCTGCAATGGAGTTTTGCTGTGAACTTGAAGGGAGGTCGGCAACAAACAACATTTTAGAATGACAGTCAGGGTCTCGTTCTCTGTTTTTTGGCAGTGTGCGTTTCACTGCAGCTACAAAGAGGCACGACTGCGAAGCTGCAATGAAATTTCATAGAAATGAACTAGCATTAAAAGTCAATTGCAAAAAAGGGGGAAGCAATTCTTCCTGTTTCAAAGTGGTCTTTCAAATATTCTGTGGTCCTAAGGAGGAGGCGATGCTTGCCAAGTGACCAGCATTTTCCATCTGGGAAGATATGGGGAAACTTCTATCTTGCACGGAGCCCTCTTGGGGTAGGATGAGGGTACCTACTCAGCTTGATGTATGGAACCCTTGTTCATTTAACGTTTATATTTCAATCTCCCAGCTCCGGACACAGAAGAAGTTGGGAGCAGCATGTCCACGTTGGAACGGTCACTCGCGGCCCGCAGAGCAACACGCACCAAGCTCATGATTCCAATGGACTCACAGCCCAGCAATCCTAGTAAGTTGTGTGTCTGCAGCCGGGGTGGGGAGCTTGTGGCCTTCCAGATGTTATTGAACTTTGCCTCCCATCAGTCCTGGCCAGCATGGCCAATGTCAGGGTTACAGGTTCCTTCGCCTAAAGGATAAAGCCCACCCTAATTCTGAAAGGGATGCAAGGGACGCAGGTGTCGCTGTGAGTTAAACCACAGAGCCTAGAACTTGGCGATCAAGACTTGCTTTTTAAGATCCTGTCTAGGTTTGTCATTGCTTTTCTCCCAAGAAGAGATAGATAGATAGATGATAGATAGATGATAGATAATTTATTACGGTTGGAGACCAGCTTATAAAACACACTTGGGGGTACAGTCCCAGAAAGAAAACAAACAGTTAAAACAATTACAGATAGGTAGGCGTGTTGGTCTGCCATAGTCAAAACAAAAATTTTTTTTTCCTTCCAGTAGCACCTTAAAGACCAACTAAGTTAGTTCTTGGTATGAGCTTTCGTGTGCATGCACACGAAGAAGTGTGCATGCACACGAAAGCTCATACCAAGAACTAACTTAGTTGGTCTTTAAGGTGCTACTGGAAATTAAAACAATGTACAACAATAAATTTAAAATTTATAAATGTGATAAGCATATAGACACTTAAACCTTTAAGATAGGCTACCGCATAGATATGACCCAGAGTCACCCATGGAACTGAGTTTGGGGATTTTCTTCACGAACTAGTTTGAGGTAGGGGCAGTTAGTGCAGTGCCCTGCAGGTGCTGTTGGACAGCAACTCCCATCATTCCTAACCATTGGCTATGCTGACTGAGATGGATGGGAGCTGTGGTCCAGCAACATCTGCAAGGCACACATTGGCTACGTCTGATTTTAGATTCAAAGGTCAATATCAACACATTAAAATTGACCAAGAAACAGATAGGCGTGGTGCCAATGCAGCTGCCACAGCATAGATGCAACATGATCCAGCTGGCATTTCCAGACCCGCCCAGGTCAATGTGAAATCACCAAGAATTTATAGTGGCATTCCAGGTGCTCAGTAACCCCACCCCTGGGGATTTTCATTTCATTTTTACTTTTTGGTGTTCCCAGGCTACAAGCAAAAATGGGAGGCTGATCAAGTGCCTGGAGAGTTCACCTGTATGTAGCTGAAGGGGAATAGTCGCTGTCCTGGAAGGTCAAAAGTTATGCAAACCTAATGTAAACAAATTGCTGGGTAAGGGAGTAACCTGCAACAACAATAATTTGGAATACATGGCAGCACCAGATCATTTTAATCAGGGAGCAATTACTAGAAGCTAATAAGGATGTAATTGGTTTCTGAGCTGCAAGCAGACGCTGTTCAACAAACTGCACAGAATGAGTTTATAGAATTCTGGACTGGACTCCTTCAAAGTACAGGTTGAGGATCATGTTTTTCAATGAAAGCCCATAAAAAGGCGATGCCCTGCACATTGCATTTTTAAAAAGTATTAAATTCTGGTTGTTGTAAGATGAAAATAAGGGGCCTGCTGTATCAAGCCAAAAGTCTTTGGATAAATCTCAAAGGCAGCCCTAAAGAAAGTACAATATAGTAATCTATTCTTGGTATTATCAAGGTATTGATAGCTGTGGCCAGACCTAACTTGTCTAGGATAGACTGAAGTTCATAGAATCATAGAGTTGGAAGAGACCACAAGGGCCATCGAGTCCAACCCCCTGCCAAGCAGGAAACACCATCAGAGCACTCCTGATATATGGTTGTCAAGCCTCTGCTTAAAGACCTCCAAAGAAGGAGACTCCACCACACTCCTTGGCAGCAAATTCCACTGTTGAACAGCTCTTACTGTCAGGAAGTTCTTCCTAATGTTTAGGTGGAATCTTCTTTCTTGTAGTTTGGAACCATTGCTCCGTGTCCGCTTCTCTGGAGCAGCAGAAAACAACCTTTCTCCCTCCTCTATGTGACATCCTTTTATATATTTGAACATGGCTATCATATCACCCCTTAACCTCCTCTTCTCCAGGCTAAACATGCCCAGCTCCCTTAGCCGTTCCTCATAAGGCATCGTTTCCAGGCCTTTGACCATTTTGGTTGCCCTCCTCTGGACACGTTCCAGTTTGTCAGTGTCCTTCTTGAACTGTGGTGCCCAGAACTGGACACAGTACTCCAGGTGAGGTCTGACCAGAGCAGAATACAGTGGCACTATTACTTCCCTTGATCTAGATGCTATACTCCTATTGATGCAGCCCAGAATTGCATTGGCTTTTTTAGCTGCCGCGTCACACTGTTGGCTCATGTCAAGTTTGTGGTCAACCAAGACTCCTAGATCCTTTTCACATGTACTGCTCTCAAGCCAGGTGTCACCCATCTTGTATTTGTGCCTCTCATTTTTTTTGCCCAAGTGCAATACTTTACATTTCTCCCTGTTAAAATTCATCTTGTTTGTTTTGGCCTAGTTCTTTAATCTGTCAAGGTAGTTTTGAAGTGTGATCCTGTCCTATGGGGTGTTAGCCACCCCTCCCAGTTTGGTGTCATCTGCAAATTTGATCAGGTTGGCAGAACTGTCAAAGTTGGTTGAAGATGCTTCAAGCCACAAATGACATTTGAACATCTGTCTACAATGTTGGCTCTAAAGGGGCCCCGCCCACTCCCCAAAAAGTTGTGGACTTAATCTTTTAGGCTCTAACAAATTGGCAGATAACACTGCGGACTGCAAAAAGGTAGGACGAACCGGTTCCCCATTTTCATAAAAAGCTAGTGCATCAAAATGTTCCTACCTTGGTGTGTTATTTGAACACATGCAGTGATTTATTGTTATTGTTTGCATTGTATTCAAGCTGGTGCATTCAAAAAACATGACTCTCTACCATGACCTACAATCCAAAGTAGTACAGTTCAGAATTATGCTGTATCAGTGTGCCAGCTGCATCTGGAAAAATGGGTTGGTGTTAGTCTAAGTCAAGTTGTAGAAGATAGCATTGTCTTTTTGTTAGAACAGCTTTTGCCACTTCTTCCTGATTTGAATTTGGAAAATGCTAGCAACATCCCCTTTCTCTCTCACACACACACAACTTCTATATCATGTATAATAAGCCATTGTTGTAAAATGTTCTTTCAGAAAACAACAATCTGTAGGTGTAATCTGTTTATCTGTGCTATAATTGCTTTGTAAAAGCCATGTCTTTTATAATTGCACAAAATGAAATTGAATCTTCACTCACTTGTGCCAGCATAAATCCGTTGGGCTACCACTGAGCTTGTTGCGATAGAGGATTCTGGCATGACATGGATGCAAACTTATTTATCCATTTGTCAGGTGGAAGGCTGGGAAGAAGGAGGGGGCAGGAGAGAGACAGCTGCCACGTTTTTCTTGTTCTCTCTCTCTATCTCTCTTTCTACCCCACCCCACCCCCTGCCCACCCATCCTCAACTCACAAATAGTGTTTAATCTTCTTGTTTAATCCTCAACAGCATTTATGTTCCACCGTTTCAAAGGCCACAAATGTGAAAATTCTTTATCTGCTTTGCTTTTGTGCCACTGCCTTTCAAAAAGAGGTTACCTATCGGATAGCTATGGGTAATTTGTATTTGAATCCAGCAGCAGGGAGAAACTTCAAGTCTTCATTTTCCTTTGAAAGCACAGGTGGCAAGGAGGACAGAGAAAGCCAAACAGCCAGTAATTTATTCACAGGCTAGTGGTTGGTAGCTGGCCTGCGGTTTTCTACTCCAAGTACAAAAAGTGCACATTCACTGTTGCGAAGGAGCATCTCAAACATATTTATGGGGTTGTGGGGAAAGCAATGAAGTGATCGCACAATTAAATCCATGGAGATTATAAATAATATGCTTCACATTCACAATACTTACTTTATTATAACAGCAATCTAATCAGAACAAAATAAGATCAGGTCATGATATAAATTGAATGCCGGATAAAAATTCTTGCCCATGAATTGCAGTAGCAGGCTAACATCCTATTAATGTCGGGCAGCTATGAACCTGGGGCCAGAATGTCAACCATGCCAGCTCCAACTCTTCTTACCCAACAGTTTTACTATTGGACAATGCCTTCTTATTGCAGTGTTTACTTACTATGTTGCTGTTATATTTTACTTAGATGCTTTTGTATCTTTTGTAAATTGATTTTTAATAAAAGTTTGGAGACGCCTAGGGAAGGACTCATTTGAGAAATGTGGTAACTGTGTAGAAATACAAAGGAACACGTTGATAACTCTCACAATCTCTGCAGTCTTCTGAGCGTATTCTGCTTGCCATCAGAGATGTATTATTGCATACTTTAATGATACTTTTGTTTTTATTATTACAGTCACCTCAAAAAAAAAGCATTTAGAGAAACATATTACCAGTTTGAATTGGCCCTGATCATTGTGATTGTAAAATTTAGCTATAGTAATGATTACAGTAGATTTATGATTCTGACCTTGAGATCCTTGAGTGATGTATTCAAAATAAACTCCTTTACCCCCATGCTTATTCAAGAAACAGAATGATCAAGATGGATTCCCCTCTGCCCAGCCCTTCTTTCCTAACTCCTCTCTATGGTGTGCATTAAATATGTTATTCTCTAATTTTTCAGACCACTATAGGCAAATCAGGAAAAAAAGAAATAAACTATGATAAATTCTTTTTCTTCTTTAAAACAAAATTAATTTCACATTTTAATTCTACCTTCCTGCAGCTCGCATGGATTTGACAGCAGTGGGCATCTTCCAATTACTCACTGCCATTAAATCATGCCTCGCTCTTAATTTGGAGGCTGTGCTGAACTTTAAATAAGTGCTAATTGATCAGTTTTTATTATGAATAGCATCAACTTGATTTGTAATTTAATTCATCATGTGCCTTCTTTCCTTTGAGCAGCTGATTTTGACATGATTGAGCAGTTTTGCTTTTATTTTCTCCTAGCCAGCAATGAGGCTCCAATATTACAATGGAGTCTTTGCCAAACATCATGTCTCCCACCTCTCAGAAAGAGTCTCCCTTGCCCAGACAGCCATGATAATAATCACCACCCCATTCCTTTGAATGAATTCTGGGCCCAAACATTCCCTCGTGAGTCTTCTATGGGAATCCACAGCACTAAGACTATTTTGTCCCTTTTTTATTTCCAGCTGTGGTGAGTGCCATCCCAGTGCCAACGCTAGAAAGTGCTCAGTACCCAGGAATCCTGCCATCCCCCACATGTGGATACCCACATCCTCAGTTCACGCTTCGACCTGTGCCATTCCCAACGCTCTCGGTTGACCGGACATTTGGAACAGGAAGAAGTAAGTAAAGTGTTTTCTCTTTTCCCCCTCAGCTTCAGGACACTGAAATACATAAGACACAAAATGGATGCTACACGTGTTATCCCACCAGTAACAATGCATTTTTAAAGTGAAATGACCCCTAGAACCAGATAAATTGGGTTGACAGGTGGAAGTAATGGAATAATCCAATTCATCGTTTCATGAAAGCACATCTAAAAGCTTAGGTAAAGGTAAAGGGACCCCTGACCATTAGGTCCAGTCGCAGACGACTCTGGGGTTGCAGCGCTCATTTAGAATTATTGGCCAAGGGAGCCGGCTTACAGCTTCCGGGTCATGTGGCCGGCATGACTAAGCCGCTTCTGGTGAACCAGAGCAGCGCACAGAAACACCATTTACCTTCCCGCTGGAGCGGTACCTATTTATCTACTTGCACTTTGACGTGCTTTTGAACTGCTAGGTTGGCAGGAGCAGGGACCGAGCAACGGGAGATCACCCCGCCGCGGGGATTCGAACCGCCGACCTTCTGATCGGCAAGCCCTAGGCTCTGTGGTTTAACGCACAGCGCCACCCATGTCCCAAGCTCCACCTGCCTCCCATCTAAAAGCTTATTTCCCCCCATTTACGCTTGGACCTAGAGGTCCTGTTGGTGTGTTCGCACCACAACAACCTCATTGCTGACTCGCCCCCTACCCTCCTGGTACACTAAAGCAATGGTGCTGATGGGAAGTTAGGTAAGCGTTGCACCCTGCCAACCAGTGCTGCTGACCCCTATAAATGTCATGTTTTCTTTCTGTCCTGACCTGCATATGCCACCTGCTTATTTCCCTTTGCCTTGCTCCCCTTCTGCCTTTTTCCTTTACCTTGCTTGCACACGAGTTTAGTCTGACACCTCAGCCATCCTCCTGCTGGCTCAAACAATGGGGGCTCAGCAGCAAAAGCTGACGGGGAGAGAGTTTTCTCAAAGCACCGTGGGTTCTCCTGTTCTCTTTCTGTCTCTAGCAAAGATTCTGCCTGCTGGGATAGGAACCGTGCAACTTAAGTATCCTTATACATCCCTGATTGATCGTGATCTTTACCTTGTTTTGCCTTCACAACTACCCAAGGAAGGCCACCCACCCCCTCCCATTTAGCAGACCGGGAACTGAAGCTGAAAGAGAGAGGGACTACTCTCAAGATTGCATTCTTTTTCCCATTGTTACCGCTGGTGTGCCTAGTATCCACACTCCTCTGGCTGTCAAAGCAAGAGGCATTCATAGGCAACCAGACGAAAACATGACACTCTGTACACATTACCACTGACATGAGACACCAGCCCAGTGGTTGATTTTCTTTGCAGTATCCTCATGCCTGGTTAGCTCTACAGTAGTACCTCAGGTTAAGAACTTAATTCATTCTGTAGGTCCGTTCTTAACCTGAAACTGTTCTTAACCTGAGGTACCACTTTGGCTAATGGGGCCTCCTGCTGCCGCCGCACCGCCACCGCATGATTTCTGTTCTCATCCTGAAGCAAAGTTCTTAACCAGAGGTAATAATAATAATAATAATAATAATAATAATAATAATAATAATAATTTATTTGTACCCTGCCCATCTGGCTGGGTTTCCCCAGCCACTATGGGTGGCTTCCCCAGAAACCAACAATACACTAAAATGTCACCCATTAAAAACTTCCCTGAACAGGTACTATTTCTGGGTTAGCAGAGTCTGTAACCTGAAGTGTCTGTAACCTGAGGCACCACTGTATGTTTCGGAAGGGCCCGCACAGAATTTGAATGCGACATCTGAACTTTTCACGGTCATCTCTTGCCGATAGCAGCAAAATGGGAAACTTCAGCTATCTCACCGAAAGGGTTGTTCTGTAAATAAAGGATACAGTTACTTTAAACGAGGGATAGCAAACTTAATGCCTTCCAGGTGTTAGTTGACTACAACTCGCATGACCATTTGCTGTGCTGGCAGGGGCTGGTTGCAAATGTAGGTGTCAGGCCTGGTTCAGCTGTGGTTCAGCACAGAAACTCAGAGATGAGCAGTAAGGCTGATTTTTCATTCAGAAAGGCAAAGCCCAACAGAGAACAACATGGGCAGAACTAGCCTGATGAAGCAGTTGCCAGAACTGAGGATCTGAGCCTCCTCCTTCTCAGCTGCCTCACTCTCATAATTGCTTGCTCAGCCGCCAACTCATCTGCCCCCTTCTTCCTCTGACATGTCTTCTGTTTTTTTAAAAAATAATATTTATTACTTTTATAGATTACAAAAAGGGAAAAAAAGAAAAGAAAAGAAAAGAAAGGAGAAAAAGCAAAAGAGAAAAAAACAATACAATACAGTATATAGACAATGCAAAACACAACCTAAACTCAAAACTAAACACATTAAACTAAACAAAACCCACTCCCTAACCTTAACCCTAAATAAAACAAAACAAAAACAATTTAAAAACATACATCATCCCTTTTCCGTACTCTATCTTTCATTCCCTTGTTTCCTTGACCTCCTCTCACCTCCCTTTTTGTATTCCACTTCTATTAATTGTTTCAGCAAATCCTTTCCATCTTTCTCCATTTTCTATCATATTGTAAATAACATATTTTTTAACCTTATTTTCCATTAAAACTAAAATACTTATATATGCTTAACTCCTTATAACATTTCTGCTAAGCCCATAAGAAATCATTCCACCATTTTTCTATCACTCATTAGTTTTACCATATGTCTATATATAAACTTTAAATTTTCCAATCTTCTTCCACCATCTCCTCTCCCTGGTTTCTGATTCTGCCAGTCCTTTCCGTCAACTCCATAAAGTCCATCAACCTGGTGATCTTATGTCCGAGGCTCTTAACTCTTTTCCAAGTCCCTTCTGCAGGTCTTCTTCATTTTCTTTAATGCTAAAGAGCAAATCTCGGGGAAACTCCAACCTATCAATACTTTTCTTCCTTCTGAACAGGTCAGCCAAGCTTCCATAGTTGAAGTCCATAAAGTATTTCAGGACATATTTCAAGATTCCTCCAAATCCAAAGGCCCCCAAAACTTCAATCTCCTCCAAGCCCAAGTCCATGTCCCAGAAGTCAGTTAGTCCCTGCATAGAGGGATCTTTCCAACTTTCCTTCTTCAGTCCAAGCCGGGATCCAATCCTCAAAGTCTGACTTTTCCTAGATTCAATCATAAAAGGCCTCAACTTATAGTCCTCAATTTGCTTCTGTAAAGCCACGGATCCCGCTTGTATTACTTTATGTTCAACAACAGCAGCTTTCTTCTTCTCCTCCTTCTCCTCCACCATTTGTCCTGCCAAGTGGATTCCTGTACCAAATCCTGAATTATTTCTGTGTTGGTGTTCGCTTTTTGACTCAAATTAGTCACTTTCTGTTCCAAATTATCAACTTTAAAAGTCATGTCATCCATCTTCTTGTGAAGCTGTCCCAGCGAACAGCTTATCTTACATAAAACAGTCACAATGGCCTCTCCTGTCAACATTTTTAAATGGTCCAAGGTCAATCTCTGGTTCTCAGAATCCTTATCTGCAGCTGGAAATCCCCCAGTTACACTCCTGTAACAGTTTCAAAAGCTCCTTCTAGAGGAAAACAGTCTCCACTTGTATCAGTTCTTTCTGGCACAACTCAAGCATTAAAGATAGTTTCAAATTTCAGTTACTTTTCCTCCTTTTTAAACGCAGAAGAGGACAATGGAAACAGTATCTTACTCTTATTTAGCTAGCTGTCAAATCCGTTCTGTCAATGCACTCTCTCCAAACGTCATCTGGCAGCCCGTTCCCAGGTTCAGAGCAGTGGTAATTTGATTTTTCACTCTCTCCTGCAGGCTCACTAGGTCCAAAATTTCCCCCTCTTCTCCTGCTTCCAAGGGGGGTTTTGTATTTTAAACCAATGGAAATTTAATCCTTTGCCAAAAGCTTTCAAAGACTTTAGCTTGTAACGTCTTTGCTTCAGTCTATTTACAAAAGCGGAAGGCGGACTTCCTGTTTATGACCTTCCCGCTTCAGTGCCAAATTAAGGTATTTAAAAATCCAATTTTCCGTTCTACTCACGGGTAGTTGTTTAAAATCCAATTGTCCACAGGAAAAAGTCAGCGCTCTCTGGCAACAGCAATGCGGCTTCACTCCGTGAAAGAAGCAGTCGATTCAAAGCACCGCGCCACTCACCCCACGTCGCTCCGGATCCCCAAAACAGGGTTTCCCCGCGAGTAGGGGAGGCGCAAAAGGTGCCAGCCGAATCCCAGGTTCACAAGCTTCTCCCACTTGTGATTTCGATGGGTCTCCACCTTCGCCGTGGCGGTCAGACCCTGTTTTTCACGGAGCAAGTTCCTCCCGAACGGAGGAGCTCCGCCATTGCCAGAGGCGCCAACCCGGAAGTTCCCTCTGACATGTCTTCTGTATCCCGCCACCATTTGCCTTCCCACTCTGATGCTACCTTGGGAAGTTCTTCAGCTGTAGCTTCCTACCATTGCTCCTCATCTAGCCAGTCCCTGACAGTTGGTTACCTCAACACCATACATCTCAACCACTCTTACATAGCCATGGCTTCCTCCAGAGAATCCTGGGACTAGTAGTTTGTTAAGGGTGTTGGGAATTGTACCTCTTTGGGGGGACTAGGGGTCTCATAACAGTACTGAGCTGAGTGTTCCTGTGGTTTTACCCAGTGTAGGATAACTTCATGGGTTCATAAATGAGATATAGTGAGATGTTGGATATGTGCACCAGGAGTATTTAACTTGAGCCATGAGATCCATGCTCAAATGTAGACAAGTACAAACTGTGCACTGCAGTAACTCATTTCAGAGTCACAGTCCCTACATTATTACATGACTGCACATACTATTGATTGGAGAGAGGCACCCTTCAAATTCATCATATGCAATGACACCATGGACGGTTCAGCCATTCATCCTGCCAAATGGGCCGTGATTGAATCCCTCTTTTCTGTTCTTGAAACCCATTTCTAATGAACTAGAAAGAAGCCAATGCTAAAAAAAAAAAATCAGCTTTAGCAAAAAAAGAAGAAAAGGCCAATATTCTCCCTCAGCCATCTGCTGAAAGAGAAACTGAAGAAAATGAAGGGGAAAGGCAGACTTCAGTCATGCCTGCCTCCACTGGATGATAAACCTGTCTGCCATTTTGTCTGCTGTCAAAGCGGGTGGTAGCAATTGACCAGAATAATGAGTTTGCATTGGCTTCTTTCTTCTTTTTCCTTCTGCCAGAAAATAAAGGTGCATATCTTGTCAGAGTGATCTCAACCCATGGCGCGGTTTCTGTGTGTGTGTGTGTGTGTGTGTGTGTGTGTGTGTGTGATGGAAACATCTAAGCTGCGTATTCTAGGCTACCGACCCTGGATTTTGTTCTGGACTACAACTCCCATCTTCCTTGACCATTGGCCTTTCTGGTGGGAGCCCAACAACTTCCGGAGGGCCACAGGCCCCCCCATTAATGCTCCAACCTCAAACAATAAGAACTTTATTGCACCCTGTGTATGATAACATTGAATTAGAGTACTGAAGCTGGTCCAGGCCCATGGAAAACTGTTCCAGGCATGATGAGCACCTTGTCCAGATCAGGGTCCATGAAATCAGTGGTATGACCTTGATGCTAGGGCATCCACCACAGCAAGCATGTGGTGGACTACATGGTCTCAAAAGGAAATGCCCCCAGTGGGCCACTAGTGAGTGTGTCCTTGCTACATGCAATCAGAAACATATAAGAAGCTGTGATTTTGGGTAGAAATGTGCAGAAGGGGAGCAGGGTTGTTAGCTCTCTCTCCCCCAACCCGCTGAACTTCATGCAGAGCAGAGTACAGTGGTATCTCGGGTTACAAACACCTCTGGTTGCAAACACTTTGGGTTACAGATGCTAACCCAGAAGTAGTACCTCAGGTTGAGAACTTTGCCCCAGGATGAGAAGGGAAATTGCATGCCAGCGGTGTGGCAGCAGCAGAAGGCCCCATTAGCTAAAGTGGTACCTCAGGTTAAGAACAGTTTCAGGTTAAGAACGGACCTCCGGAACGAATTAAGTTCATAACCAGAGGTCCCACTGTACCTCAATGGAGGGCAGGGAGTGTTTTGAACAGCCAGGGGGAGCCAGGCACCACCTTATCAGATTGGAACAGACCCACCCACCCACACTAACAAAACCCATGTTTGCTATCTCAGCATTCCTGCAAAGATAGTTAGTCTCACACGTGAGCACATTACACCTAATCTTTAAAGGCTTGCCTGGCAGGTGGGGTGCAAGAACTTGTTGGGACGCTCTTGTCCAATTCTGAACTTTCTGCCCCACTCCTGAACTCCTGAAACGTGATTTCTGAGCCCTTTGTCTGATGCTGAGCATGTACCATTACTTACTTCGTGGTTTGTGTTTTTTTGTAGTTTGCACAGAGGGTTGCTTGTGCCGCCGCCAAAAGCTTTATTATCGTTTCTCTATCTTCAGATAGAGCTGCGTCCTTTATATAGCTGAGCAATGTGACTAATGGATCTAATGGCAGTTTATATCTCATTACTGTATTAATTTCATTTCATCTGCTTGTCCACGGCCGTGGCTTTTAACCATTTTGTAATATTGTACCCATGCAGAGACAGTTTGTGGAATGAAGAGCAAAGAGTATTTAAGGCAAAAGGCAAATTTTTAACAACTTCAAGCCCGTACGGGCAGGGGTACCTTTACCTTACCTATCCTTTGGTGATATTTCACGCTCTAGTGGTGATTACGCAGGTTGGCAGTCAGCCTGATGGACCGTTCGACATGCACTGTCGTTCTTGAAAGCCTTTCTAAAGCCACAGGAGCTAAAAATTCAAAATGAAAGTTGACATTGGAAGGAAACCCAAGTGTCATGCGCTGACACACACGCAGAGAGACATCTGGATTTGCCATATGAAGGCTTGATGAAGTAAGACTCCTCCACCCACCCTAGCTGCTACGGAAGAGAGCATATGGGTGAAGACATCCAAAGCTTGAATAATATGACATTTGGGAAATGTTTCAGCAAATGGGGAGAAACCAGTACCAGAAGGGATGCAAAGAATGGTTAGGTTCAATAGCTGCAGTCTTGGTGGAGCTCCAGTTAGGTATTTCATGGCAGCCCTAGATAGGGAGACAGCTGGACAAAATATATAGTCGAGGTAGGTATTTGAAGATGGTTATCGTATCTCCTCTCAGTCTCCTGGGAGAGCCAGTGTGGTGTAGTGGTTAAGAGCAGTAGACTCGTAATCTGGGGAAGCGGGTTCGCATCTCCGCTCCTCCACATGCAGCTGCTGGGTGACCTTGGGCTAGTCACACTTCTTTGAAGTCTCTCAGCCCCATTCACCTCACAGAGTGTTCGTTGTGGGGGAGGAAGGGAAAGGAGAATGTTAGCCGCTTTGAGACTCCTTCGGGTGGTGATAAAGCGGGATATCAAATCCAAACTCCTCCTCCTCCTCCTCTTCTTCTTCTTCTTCTTCTTCTTCTTCTTCTTCTTCTCAGACTAAACATACCCAGCTCCTTCAACCATTCCTCATAAGGCCTGGTTTCCAGACCCTTGATCATCATGGTCAGATAAGCTCAGGGGTTGTATGCTTTCTTTGTCCCAAGATCCATGGGCTTTCTGGACTTTTTCTAGATTTACACAGAACCTAAAAAAATACGCATTTGTGTTCATTTGCTTAGATCCATCTGAGCTGGAACTATTGTCTAAGACTCTAACAAACGAAAAAAGAAGACTTAAATTGAAAATGCACTCTGTGTGTGTGTGCACACGCAGAACCCTTTTTTACATCCCAAGCTAATCTGTATTGCATTTCAGCCTCACAAGCTAAGCAAATTTGTATTTTGAACGAGATAATTATGAGCTCTGGCAACATCAATACCAATTGTTTATTGCTGAAGGACTGCAGTGACCAAGAGAAGCAGCAGAAGGAAATGAGCACAAACTCGCTTGTTCTCTAGTCATTAGGAGAAACTGGGGGAACTTAACTATACACAGGAAAGCTTTTTGCAAATGGCACTGACCTCTGCTTTCCCTTGTAGCTTTCAGCTAGTCTCCAGTGTCTGCAGTTCATTATGACAAAATTCTCCCCAGTATTTCCCAGGAATTGGATAATCTGATTCTGGGAAAGCATAGTAATGATGCATTTCAGTCCAGCATTTCCTACTTAGTTAGTATCTCATTTGGTGCCTATAGAGAAATATATGCACACCCCAAGGCATTCTTCATTATAATGTGCCTGGAGAGTTCACCTGGCTATGCTCTTTTTTAGTTTTCTGCTGCTGGCCCTTCCGGGCCGCATCAGCTTTTGCAAGCAATGGCACTAGAGTGCAACGGTCTGCTCTCATCATGTAGATAAGCAGAGAGGCTGTTACCTCCAGCAAAAAACACCGAAATCCTTGGGTCTTGGGGGCTCTTGATGAATGTTGCATGACTGACTGCTAAGCCCTAGGTGTTCCCACCGGCATAGATATTAAGAGGCTTTTGTACCTGCAGTGGATTAAACCACTGTGTTTTAGATTAAGACATGCCTTTCATTTGCAGGGCTTTGTGCAGCCCAGGCCCCTGAGATCAGAGCATGCAAGCACAGAATGAGGGATCTGGTTTGGAATTCAACATCCTGACAATCACATCTTTCTGTAAAGAAGCATTAACACACACAGATTTGGCCTCCAACAGTATAATAATAATTTTCTGCCATTTATGGCCAAACTAGACCTGAGGTGGGAAATTTATGATCGGACATTAAAAATAGCCAAGATGGAGGTCCAATTTGGGCTGAGAATATGGCACTGAAGGACAAAGGTTGTTATCCCTTTATTCCACTCCATTCCCAAAGCTTAAATTGGTTTCTTCAAGTTGCTGTTATCTACAGTGGGGCGTAAAGGTAAAGGGACTCCTGACCATTAGGTCCAGTCGTGGCTGACTCTGGGGTTGCGGCGCTCATCTCGCTTTATTGGCCGAGGGAACCAGCGTACAGCTTCTCGGTCATGTGGCCAGCATGACTAAGCCGCTTCTGGTGAACCAGAGTGGCACACGGAAACGTCGTTTACCTTCCCGCTGGAGCGGTACCTATTTATCTACTTGCACTTTGACGTGCTTTCGAACTGCTAGGTTGGCAGGAGCTGGGACCGAGCAACGGGAGCTCACCCCGTCGTGGGGATTCAAACCACCAACCTTCTGATCGGCAAGTCCTAGGCTCTGTGGTTTAACCCACAGTGTCACCCGCATCCCCACAGTGGGGCGTAGGGAGGGGCAAATGTCCATATTGCACCTGACCTCTCCCGCTATAGCCAGTAACAACTGGGGGAGGGGAGAATTCAGTCGGAGAAATAGGACATAGGGAAGTGGTTAGCAAAGCCTTCCGTGGTGTCACGGCCCTGATCCAAATGGAAACTTCCTCACAACTAGAGATTTCAGGAGGAATCATGCTCCATTTATTAGAGGTGATAATGGGATGGTTCAAACCAAGAGAAGTGAGAGATTCACAAAGGCCTTTGCTACTCCAGGGATGTTTTATGGGAACTACAACTGCCAAGCCCCATTGCCAAGATGTATATGAAACATGTGACTTTTCTAGTATGGATCGGTTCCTCTCTGCCATCTTTCCTCATATGTGAAAGGTTCAGCCTCCCATGATGCAGAAATGTTCAATATACATAAAGCCTCCATGAAGTCTACATCTCCTCTGCCAAAATTGGGGTCTTCTCTCTAGCACAGGCATGGCCAGACTTGGCCTTCCAGCTGTTTTGGGACTACAATTCCCATCATCCCTGACCACTGGTCCTCTTAGCTAGGAATGGTGGGAGTTGTAGTGCCAAAACAGCTGGAGGGCCAAGTTTGGCCATGCCTGCTCTAGCAGATGCCTCTAGTATTACATATATCAGGAATTGGGGAACTTACGGCATTCCAGATGTTGTTGAACTCCAGCTCCCATCAGCCCCATCCAGTATGGACCATGATCGGGGATGCTGAGAGTTGGAGTCCAACAACATCTGGAGAGCTGCAGGTTCTCCATCCCTGATGCACATGGAGGGAGATGTTGGGAGTAGCCAGACTGATGAAAGTACGGGTTTCACAGAGAGGTCAAATACCTGACACACAACTGGAGATATATTTTCAGCTGCATGTCAAGGTCTAGAGGCATAGACCACCTTCTCAAACCCCATTGTTTTAGTGTTTCCTTCATTCATTCAGATTTTATCTTAAATGTTTTATGAAATGGGCCAAAAGCAGTTAGCCCATTTCTGACTTATTTTGTTAATACTGTGACATTTTTATGACATTCTGTTTTGTGTCTTTGTGTTGTCTGTAATAAAAGGTGTGGCATTTATGAATAGCCCTCGTAGTGGGTGTTTTTTTACCAATTTGATGGGATTACTCATTATCAGGCCCTCAACTTCCCACAGTGCTGGTACTTCAGGTGCATGCCCTCTGCGTTTAACTTTATGCTCTTTGGGAAAATGAAACACTCGTTGATGTGAATAAACGCATGGGAGCAATAATTTAACATCCTTGCCAGACTTGTAACCAAGCAACAAATGGACATGAAAATTGAGTTGAACTCTCGTTCCTCTCCAGGTGGCCCTCTGAAGTTATGGCTGCCTCATGTTAGCAGAGCAGTTTGGGCCACATTCATTAAGATGCCCTGAGCTGTAATAATCAGCCTGTAATTACTAGCCTGCGTACAAAGTGGCTAGAGAAGAGGGAGGGAAATTATGTTGTGTAGAACAACCTTTTCCTGTTGGATTATCTTTCGCTTTCACTCCTGCCTCCAACTTTTACATGATGGCTTCATTCCAGGGGTGTTTGTTGCATGCCTTTGAGAGATAGAATCAGAGAATTGTAGCAGTGGAAGGGATCCCAAGGGTCATCAAGTCTAATCACCTGCAATGCAGGAATCTCAACTAAAGCATCCATGACAGATGGCCATCCAACTTCTGCTTAAAAAATATCCAAGGAAGAAGAGATCACTGCCTTCTGAGGGAGTCCATTCCACTGCCGAACAACTCTTACTGTCAGAAAGCTCTTTCCGATGTCTAATCAGAATCTCCTTCCTTCTAACTTGAAGCCATTGGGTTGAATCCTACCCTCCAGAGCAGGAGAAAACAAGCATGCTCCTTCTTCCATGTGACAGTCCTTTAGATACTATCATATCTCCTCAAAGTCTTCTCTTTCCTACACTAAACATACCTAACTCCCTCAAAGATTTTGATTTGAGTTTCTACTGAAATGAGGCTGCATTTTAATGTTGTATTTTAATCTTGTTTTTAAGTTGTATTTTAATCAGTTGTTTTTATACCTGGTGTTAGCCGCCCTGAGCCCAGTCTTGGCTGGGGAGGGCGGGGTATAAATTATTATTATTATTATTATTATTATTATTATTATTATTATTATTATTTATTATTAACTGTTTCTCATAAGGCTTGGTTTCCAGACCCTTGATCATCTTGGTCGCCATCCTCTGCACACATTACATGAGTCCTGAATGCTTGTGACAGGCCTGGATCATATCAGTGTTCAATACTCTCTCGCTGACTAGAAACAACATTCCAAGCTGTCAAGCAAGAATCTTCATGGTTCTAATTACCAGGACTCCTTTAATTGAGAAAAGGGGCACCAAACTTCTCATGCATGCATATACAGCACACACTCTTATCTCCAAACACCATGGTCTCTCAGCTGCTAGAGGGGGGAGGGTAATAAGAAAATGGCTTTGTTTTTTTTTTATTCAAAGTGAAGTTCCACTAAAAGCTGGGGCAAAATTCACATATGAATAAGGGGTTTGCATTGGGAGAGGGAATAGTCCCTACCCAGCTGAGACTGATCCTGCGCAGCCCTAGTAGCATCGCCAGCAATAGCATCACATGTGAAATAGTCACCCCATTGACTTTGTGTCCAGGATAGAGGGTGAGTTGGGTTCATATTTCTGTTTTGGTATCCATGCTACTATTGAGGGCTGAAAGCGCACAGGCTGTTTTTCTTTTCTTTTCTTTTCTTTTCTTTTCTTTTCTTTTCTTTTCTTTTCTTTCCTTTCCTTTCCTTTCCTTTCCTTTCCTTTCCTTTCCTTTCCTTTCCTTTCCTTTCCTTTCCTTATTCCTCATCTATAAGCAATACTCCAGACAATGGGAGAGCCCAATTTAAATGTGAAGGTTTGAAGTGGCATATTCAAATCAGAGAAAAATTGACTCTCAATACAGGATAATAAAGCATAAAGCAACAGCTCTGGCAATATTGCAACTGTCTCAAGGAAGGATATGGCATTTGGTTTAAATAGAAATTAATTAAGCAAGCCCTTTGTCTACAGTCTTTGTCAGAAGGTGTAGATATCATAATGCCATAGGCTTCTACACAAAGGATCCTGTATGCAGCAATTTCTGTCACTGTCTTCCTTACTCAGCTGCTTTACTTAAGTCTTTTGTTGATTTTTTCAAATCCTGAAATCACAGTAGAAAAGTTAAGAAGTACAGTCCCCAGGTGTGTGTGTCCCCCTCCCCTGAAAACTCATGCATAGACAGCCAATTATTGGGCTCTGCCCAAATTCAGCAGTGCACTGTAACAGAAGTAAGTAGATAGATACAGGTTGATGCTAGCAATGGGAGTACAGTCATACCTCGGGTTACAGACGCTTCAGGTTGCGTTTTTTTGGGTTACGGACCCACCGGAATGGATTACTTCCGGGTTTCGGGGGTCACGCATGCGCAGAAGTGCTAAATTGTGCTTTGCGCATGCACAGAAGCGCCAAATCGCATCCGTGCGTGCACAGACGCGCCACTGTGGGTTGCGAACGCTGCAGGTTGCGAACGTGCACCCTACACAGATCACGTTCACAACCCGAGCATCCACTGTATTGCTCTGAGTTCAATTCAGAAACAGATCACCAACTGTATTTTTAGAAAACTTTCAGACCTGCCCCCCAAAAGCTCACAACTTAATGTTAGGTGCACTATATTTGATTTGCTGAAAATGCCAACTCTTCCTCCTTCCCAAAGGCTCAAGAACATCACTGGGCTTAACTACTTTCCTCTACTTGAGCATTAATTGGTGTCTGGCACTAAATTAGAATCAAGTGCATAAGATTTACCTGTGCATGTGCAGAATCTCATTTTCTGTATTTGTACTTATAAGCTGTTGATTTGTATTGTACCTGAACAATATGAGCTAGACAAATAGATATTCTTAAAGAGGTAGCCACAATATGAAATGACTTCATTAGTTGGCTCCGTTCTCAGAAGCTTTCATTAAATTCTATGATCCTGCTTATTTATTAAGATCGGGGGAGGGGGGATTTTATCTCCCTTTCTTATAATACTAGGATTTATGGACATTCCATGAAGCTGAATGTTGGAAGATTTAAGACCGACAAAATGAAGTACTTCTCACAGTGCATTGTTAAACTGTGGAGTCTGATCCCACTAGATGTGGTGATGGCCACCAAACTAGACGGCTTTTAAAAAATGCTTAAACAAATTCCTGGAGGATAAAGCTACCAATGGTTACTAGCCATAATGGCTATGCTCCACATCTATTGTCTCAGGAAGTATTCATCTGAAAGCCAGTTGCAGATGGCGGGGGCACACTTGCACTCAAGTCCAGAGGCATCTTGTTGGCCACTGTGAGAACAGGATTCCAGACCAGATGGGCCTTTGATTTGAAGATCCAGCAGGGATCTTCTTATGTTCTTCTCAACTTCAGAGACCCTCCTTGAGTGCCTACAAACATGGTCAATTAGGGTTGGCAGGCAAAAGGGATAGGATCTTCTTTGCGGTGGCCCCATGGTTAAAGGGAAAGGTAAAGGGACCCCTGGCCATTAGGTCCAGTCGCAGATGACTCTGAGGTTGCGGCGCTCATCTCGCTTTATTGGCCAGGGGATCCGGCGTACAGCTTCCGGGTCATGTGGCCAGCATGACTAAGCCGCTTCTGGCGAACCAGAGCAGCTCATGAAAACGCTATTTACCTTCCTGCCGGATCGGTACCTATTTATCTACTTGCACTTTGACGTGCTTTCGAACTGCTAGGTTAGCAGGAGCAGGGACCGAGCAACAGGAGCTTACCCTGTCGCAGGGATTCGAACTGCCGACCTTCTGATCGGCAAGCCCTAGGCTCTGTGGTTTAGACCACAGCGCCACCCGCGTCCCAGCCCCATGGTTAGGGAACTCCATTCCTATGGAACCATGGAAGGCCCCTTACATGTACTTTAAAGACTCATTTGTTCCAGGCTGAAATCTGTTGATGTGGTGGTGGGACCTGCCTTTCACCAAAGGCCAGATAATAGGTTTCGCCTCCACCCCAGTCATATTTCCAAAAACAGCCTTTTTCTTGCTTGTGGTTAGGGTACTGGATGCCACTCATTTTATGGGATTCAAGTCTTCCTATTAAGTGCTAAGGCGGCTAAGGACTGTTTCTGCAACGTGGAGGAAAACCTTCTCCAATCTCTACTGGTATGGCTCAAGCAGGGAGTGCAAGGTGTATCTGCAAGCTCAGAGATCTATCCAACTGCTACACATCCCCACCCATGATGATGCCAAGGTTTTCACTCCTAAGAAAGAATGCCCAGCTCCTCATAAATATAGGAACCGGAACAGACCCAGTAAAGAGTTGTTGTTGTGGTGGTGCTGGATTAACAATATTTATACTTATTATTTATAAATGACCTTATGGTTCAGGTTGGTGTTCAAGTTGATTACATCTTCTTCCATCTTCCCTCTTGCAGCAGTGACTGAAGGACCAGCCCCGCAGCAGACATCCATGTTACCGCAGACGCAGCCTGAACACTCCAGCAGCGAAGATGCCCCAAGCAGGACAATTCCCACAGCATGTGTCCGGCCTACACATCCACTGCGCAGCTTCGCCAACCCCTTGCTACCTCCGCCAATGAGTGCAATAGAACCGAAAGTCCCTTATACACCCCTTCTATCTCAAACAGGTAAGTGATCTCTGGAAAAAAATAGAGTGCCCACGACACAATGAAGGCCCTTCACCCCATGGTAGAACCTCTAATTTGCTTGCAGAAGGTCCTAGTTTCAAACTCCAGGTAGGACCAAAGTTGGTGATGGGCACTCTGGGCCACTGCGGCTTCTAGTGACCTGGACCTATAGCTGCAGTGGAAATATGCATGTCTTATTTCGCCCTGTGGTTGTGCAGTACAGAGATGGAGCTAAGTGTGGAGGCTTACAGCACAAAACAAAAATATGTCTCTGATTTACACGCTATAAGTTTTAGCATGTAAATATTACATCACACACAGTATCGTGTCTTCTTTCTAATGAGTGGCATTGGCAAGCTGGCCAAATTCCAACTGCCTGGACTAACATGTGGATCAGAATGCAGTTATCGTTCAGAATGCACACTTGTCCAGATTTTGCAATGCAGTTCTTCATTCAGTATTAGGAGAAAAACGCATGCAGGAAAATGTGCATTTAAAAGGAAATATTTACAGAAATGCCCTTTTTGCCTTGATACGTTAATATAATAATAATATGGGCAAATGATTGAAAATATGCAACGTTAACATGGACAAGAAATACATTGACCTAGGCATTAGGATACAGTGAGGGGTGGGAAGTATTTGATCCCCTGCTAAATCTGCCCATTTGCCCTCTGATGAAGAAATGACCAGTCCATAATTTTAATGGTAGGTTTGTTGTAGCTGTGAGAGACAGAATAACAACAGGAAAACCCCCAGAAACCCAGAAGACAAAAGTCAGAGATTGATGTACATTATAATGAGTGAAATAAGTATTTGATCCCTTTGCAAAAAGATGACTTAGTAGTTGGTGGCAAAACCCTTGTTGGCAATTACAGAGGTCAGACGTTTCTTGTAGGTGGCCACCGGGTTTGTACACATCTCAGGATGTATTTTGTCCCACTCCTCTTTGCAGATCCTCTCCAAGTCAGTAAGATTTTGAGGCTGATTTCGAGGCAAATTTAGCAGGGGATCAAATACTTTCCCCCCTCACTGTAGATGCCCTAAATTCCCATGCTCATGGCAGCTTTTGATAGTTCTGCCTGCCAAGACCATGTTTGCTGTAGTCTGTTTGTCTTGCCACTGGCTAATAGATCTGTGGAGTGATCAATTGTTAGCCAAACCAAACAGCAGGACTCAAAATGGCAAGCTACAAGTGGATCTTGTGAAATTGTGAGTTGAATATCTCAAAGAAATGAAAGGTGCCATCACACAATGTTTTCTTGCAGTTTATATACTGCACAATGGAGATCGTTTGAAGTGTCCATAATCGGATTACTCCCAGCTGCTCAGTCTTCCAGGTTTTCTTAATCCCTGACATATAAGAATTACACAACAGTTGAAACCCACACCATGTTCCCCCCCCCACTTCAAACACCTGCTGCCCATCAATAAATAATCCACTTCTGACAACAGACAGAAGGTCTGAAAATCCTGCACATCAAGGGGACCGCCAATGTTGTCTTTTCCCTAACTAATGCCGGCAATAAATCTTGGAATACAGTGGATGAGATGTATTCAGCCCTGCTCGCCCTACTTCTTTGGGATATTTATTTATTTATTTATATACAGTGGTACCTCGGGTTAAGTACTTAATTCGTTCCAGAGGTCCGTACTTAACCTGAAACTGTTCTTAACCTGAAGCACCACTTTAGCTAATGGGGCCTCCTGCTGCCGCCATGCCACCGGAGCCTGATTTCTGTTCTTATCCTGAAGCAAAGTTCTTAACCTGAAGCACTATTTCTGGCTTAGTGGAGTGTGTAACCTGAAGTGTATGTAACCCGAGGTACCACTGTACCTCTTTTTAGGTGGACCTCATAAAGCAGCTTAAATAAGATCATTACAACAATAAACATCATTTAAAAAAATAATGTTGCCATAAAAGCAAAAGACAAGTGTTTGTTTAAAACAAGGATGGGGATCCTTTCACTCTCCTGGTGTTGTTGTACAACAACTCTCATCATCCCTTACCACTGAGTATGCCAACTGGTGCTGATGGAAGTGCAGAAACAAATGTAGATTACCTCTGTACAGCAGGCTAGTTTCCGTACACACTCATGCAACCCCTCGATCCTCCATCGCAAGCAGCAAGAGGCATTATGGGAGTTTAAGGACCCATTCCAGAGATCATTTGCCTGGAGAGAGCCAGAGACTGAACCTGGTAGACCTGATGCATACAAACCATAGCATTAATCAAGACGATAGCATCAAATATTAGCTCCATAGTCGTACTGCCAAGTGGCGCATATAGCTCTGATTTATGGCAGCACAGGTGTTTGGCACCTGGATATTTTGTAGATGCCAAAATATGCATAAACAACATTGTAATAGGACGACCATTTTGAGGCATCGAGGCTATGGAAGGAGCGGAAAATGTCACATCTGTTAAGGTCTCTCTTGTTTGTGCACCGATATGAAATGCTGCCGAACTATTAAAGCAAGCTTCAGCTAATATGCTCAAGGAGGCCTTCCGGTAATAATAAGCTAGCCAGTATTTGCACCTGGCAGACATATATCGTCAAACTAATGAGCTAATGAAATGTTTAATAACCCTATGGAGGAAATAAAATTTTCCTACAGTCAATTCCTGCTGTGGTTCTGCATCACTCTCTCTTTGCTTTCCAACCTGTGCAGGGCTCCTCCCCCCTTTTATTTTTCTTTCATGTTTCTAGATTTTGCTGGCACTTTGAGATGCCCTACTGGATTGGCATGCGTTAGGACCCAAGTGCCATTTGTTTGATTAATTTTATAATTAGCCTAATTCAGTTTACTTACAGTTCCAACCTCCCGTGAGCAGGGCTTTGTTTTACTGCGTTTTGTTATGCTGTCGTTCTGTTGAATCGGTTTTTGCATTCAAAGAAAAGAAGCCTTCTTGGACATTTTAATCGATTGCAGGGAGTGAGCACAGCTAGCTGCAAAGACCAAGGAACAGGGCTAGCCCACCACAGCATGCTGAGTGAGCCACTTGGATGGTGGAAAACAAACTCCCCCCCCCTCCAAGTGACCGTGCAGTTTGGCCAAAGTTTTGCAAGGCTCTGGTGGCATCTCACGAGACTTTTTGGTCACATCTTGCAAGGAAAGTGAGACTGTAACGCAAGCATGAGGAACCTTTTCCAGCCAGAGGGCCATGTTGCCTCCTGGGAAATCTTCTGAGGGCCACATGCCTGGTGGGGCCAGAGGAAAAAACTGTGCGGAGCAATGAAACCAGGACAGGGGCTGTGTAAGAGCCAGGGGCTACCAGTCAGGGCCAGCCCAATCATGAGACAGGTTAAGGCAGCTGCCTCAAGTGGCAGTATGCATTGTATCTCTGTTCTGTCTCCATGGCCAGAGGCAATAATACTTCTGAAAAGCAGCTGCTGGGAACCACTGGAGGGGAGCATGCTCTTTTGTTGGGTCTTCCTTCGGGTTCCCATGGGCATCTGATAGGCCACGGTGAAAACACGTTGATGGACCTGCCTGATCCAGCAGCCTCTGATGGAGGGAGCAATTTGGTGTCTCCATGGACTCCTTCTCTCGTGCCTTAGTGTTGACCTCACATGGGTGGCAGCATTCCTGCTGCACATGCAAGGCTTCTGCAGGCTTCTGCAGGCCAATCCCTTTCCACTCCTTCCATAGAGTGTGATGTATTTAGGTTGAGGTGGCTGGGAGACCACCAGCCCCTCTGCTGGCTTGCTGCAAGGCCTAAGAGCGCTGCTTGAACTTAGGTAAAAATGCAGAGCACTTCCAATGCTTTGCTCTAAGGAAGAACCTCAACACACACACACACACACACACCCTTTGGGCCCTTTCTCCAAACAAGGCAAAGTGAGTGGACAAAGAGAGCTAGCTGCCAATGCAATGGCAACAAAAGTAAGAGCAAGTTGGAAGGAAGGAAGGAAGGAAGGAAGGAGAAGAAGAAGAGTTTGGATTTGATATCCCGCTTTATCACTACCCAAAGGAACCTCAAAGCGGCTAATATCCTCCTTTCCCTCCCCCCCCCCACAACAAACACTCTGTGAGGTGAGTGGGGCTGAGAGACTTCAAAGAAGTGTGACTAGCCCAAGGTCACCCAGCAGCTGCATGTGGAGGAGCGGGGAAGCGAACCTGGTTCCCCAGATTACAAGACTACCGCTCTTAATCACTACATCACAAGGAAAGGAAGGGTGATCAGTGATCAGTGGCAGCAGAGAGAGGATGAGCAGAAGGTAGCAGAGAATGAAATTCAGGAAGAGTTGGCGTAGGGGTGAAGATTCAGCACAGACTTCTGAGCTGGCACTACTACCAGTTGCTTATTCCTCACTCTTACAACATTGATTAAGAGGTTATCTCAACATTTGCTTCTTCTTTATTTATCCCTCTGTGTGTGATTTTTTTTTTACTTTAAATTTTGAGCTTTAATTGCTACCTGTTGCTAGTCCCAAACCAAAGACAGAGGAGGGGAAACTTAATTGCCATTTTGGTTTCTCATTAGCAATGCCCAAATGGAGCCATCTGCCTTTGTGCAGAGAAGCAGCTCTTTAAGGCCCAGTGACATCAATTAATGAGTTACATGTGAATAACATGATTTCACCACCCCCCTTCCTTACCACCTCCCTGCCGTAGCAGGCTCACAGGTGCAAATATTCCATGTGCCAGGCATATATTAGCGAACTTTATTCTGCTATATAGTTTGTGTGCCAGGCCTAATGGATTTTGAATGACTGGCTTGTTCCAGGAGAGAGAGCAGAAGTCCTGTAATTTATTTGGCAATAATTTTAATTAGCATTGCTGTGCAAATGTGAAGAACAAACTGAAATGAAAGAAATTAGCATAAGCTTTGAAAGACTTGTGTCAGCTGTGCCACCTATGCTGTTTATTTATTTACTTTTAAGTCCTGAATACACATGCAGTTACTGGCTGCTCAGCACACAGGTGCTGTCTCTAAAAAGTCCCATTCTGCAACTGGTGCCACAGATTCCATAGTTTACCTGCAAGATCGCCTTACCCAGTGCATGAGCTCTCGACTACTTCGATCACTTACACTCTGGAATTCCCTGCCTATTGATGTGAGGCAGGTGCCTTCACTATTCTCTTTTTGGCACCTACTAAAACCATTTTAGGGACGCGGGTGGCGCTGTGGGTTAAACCACAGAGCCTAGGACTTGCTGATCAGAAGGTTGGTGGTTCGAATCCCCACGATGGAGTGAGCTCCCATTGCTCGGTCCCTGCTCCTGCCAACCTAGCAGTTCAAAAGCACATCAAGTGCAAGTAGATTAATAGGTACCGCTCTGGCGGGAAGGTAAACGGCATTTCCATGCGCTGCTCTGGTTTGCCAGAAGCGGCTTAGTCATGCTGGCCACATGACCCGGAAGCTGTACACCGGCTCCCTCGGCCAATAAAGCGAGATGAGCGCCGCAACCCCAGAGTCGGTCACGACTGGACCTAATGGTCAGGGGTCCCTTTACCTTTACCTCTAAAAACATTTTAGTTTAGACATGCCTACTCAGATGTGTAGAATGTGGATGTACCCTTTAATCTGTTTTTGGTTTATTGTTGATTTTATGTTTTGAAAGATTTTAAAAGCTGGGGGTTTTTTCTTTCCTTGTTTGTTTGTTTGTTTGTTTGTTTGTTTGTTTTTGGCAAAGTAACAATCATAAATAAATAAGAATAAAAATGTGCGCCCCATCACCGAGACCATTCCATTGTAACTATCCAACCTCCAAAATTTCAAGACCTCTTGCGATGATTTGACCCCTTTCCACGTTTAAGGACTTAAAAATAATCTCAAACTGATGTGGAAGGTGTGAAGCACTGAACATAAGACTGAATAAAATGAGAAACTGAAAGAACCTGAAAATGGCAGATTTTCCCTTCCCTACCCTCACAGCATATAGAGGAGCAACTGAGAGTATCAAAATGCCTTCAAGCAGTTGTGCCTAAAAACATTTTCTTCCCTTTACTCTTTCCCCTCTTGGATCACATTATTTTAAAACACACACCCGTTATCTTCTGTGGATGGCTATATCGTCTGTTCTTTCTTTGAGATTCTGGGAAGTTCAGCAAAACTAGTTATTGAGGAACTCATTTATTACAGTGAAGATAGGGTGCTGATCGTTATCTTTTGAAGAATTTATTTAACTTACTTTCTTAGCTTTCCCTTTTTCATTTCAGCTAAACTTGGATTATCAAAGAGATTCAGGCATGCAGAAAATGTCTGGCTCTCTTTTTGTCTAATGCTTCCTAGTAGAAAGATATTTATAAGTGGCAAAGTTCAACGTGACACTCTAATTTGGGAGAGCTTTGCTTTGAATATTCTTCAGCATTTAGCAATGCAAGCCTCGCTCACCCTGTGCTTTAACATTTGATTAAAATTAATGTTTGGGGAAAGGGGAAAAAAACATCAGTTCTAAAGAAAAGAAAATCAAAATGCATTTTTAAACATTCTCTCTGTAGCCTGTTGTTGGTGTTGAATTACACTTAAGTATAGCCAAATATATATCTTTAAAACCAGACATTTAGAAATATTTCCACTGCAAACTAGAGCAGAATATGAATGGCCCACCCCATTTCATCACCCTATTTTGGGGAGGTGGCCATTTTTTTGGGGGGGGGGGAGCTGTGCTGAATTGTTAAAGGAGAAGCGGTAGTTGTGTCCAATTGGCCTGGAAGGGTGGAGAGCAGGGAGACCAACAGTTGATGGAGCCACAGTCAATAATGGGCAGAATCAAGTAATTTTAGTTTTGCCACCCCATCTTCCTCTCTACTGAGTCTTACAAAGGCAACACTTGAAACTAAGGAGGAAGCTGACAACCAGGGCTATCCCCTGGGCATGTTGTAAGTAAGCAGGCAGGCAGGCAGGCAGGTAAGGGTGAGAAGGGGGCAGTCCAAGGGCAGACTGAGGTTGGTAGGGCGGTGTCCCATTGGCGAACTAATACCAGTGTACTGGAAGAAGCAAAGATCTCCAGTGTTGAAGCAATGATTCTTTAACATCAACTTCACTGGACTGGTCATGTTGTGTGGATGCCTGATTATCGTCTTCCAAAGCAACTACAGAGGTACCTCAGGTTACATATGCTTCAGGTTACATACTCTTCAGGTTACAGACTCTGCTAACCCAGAAATAGTGCTTCAGGTTAAGAACTTTGCTTCAGGATGAGAACAGAAATCATGCTCCGGCGGCGCAGCAGCAGCAGAAGGCCCCATTAGCTAAAGTGGTGCTTCAGGTTAAGAACAGTTTCAGGTTAAGAACGGTCCTCTGGAACGAATTAAGTACTTAACCCGAGGTACCACTGTACTCTATTCCGAACTTAAAAATGGAAAGTGTAATGCTGGTGGTCAACAAAAGAGGTTTAAAGACTGTCTCAAGGCAAATCTTTAAAAATGTAGTATAAACACCGACAATTGGGAAACACTTGCCTGTGAGCGCTCCAATTGGAGAACAGCCTTTACCAAAAGTGTCATGGGCTTTGAGGACACTCAAACTCAGGACGCAAGGGAGAAACATGCTAAGAGGAAGGCACACTTGGCAAATCCACACCGTGATCAACTCCTGCCCGGAAACCAATGTCCCCACTGTGGAAGGATCAAGAATTGGCCTCCACAGTCACTTACGGAGTCATTGTTAAAATCATGTTTATGGAAGACAATCTTACCTTGCTACGAGTGATTGCGAAAGAGGAAAGCCCAAATGGACCAGCATCTCTTTTAAGGGAGTACTACTTGCAAAACACTCATTATCTAGCTCTAGGTGTTCTACAAATCCAGATATACAAGAGGGGGACAGGGAGCAGGGATGAGGATGGCAATTCTGCCCAACACCACTGTGCCTCTCACCCTCCAAGAGCTGAAGATCAAATATCCAAAAGAGGGAGCCTGCCATGGTCATGGAGACTCTCCACATGATGCAAACTTATGGAATTCAGGGTTCTACATTGCATGGGGTGCCTAAAGGTAAAGGTAAGGTCCATTAGGTCCAGTCGTGACCGACTCTGGGGTTGCGGCGCTCTTCTCGCTTTATTGGCCGAGGGAGCCGGCGTACAGCTCCCGGGTCATGTGGCCAGCATGACTAAGCCACTTCTGGCGAACCAGAGCAGTGCACGGAAACGCCGTTTACCTTCCCACCGGAGCGGTACCTATTTATCAACTTGCACTTTGATGTGCTTTCGAACTGCTAGGTTGGCAGGAGCTGGGACCGAGCAATGGGAGCTCACCCCATCACGGGGATTCGAACTGCCCACCTTCTGATCGGCAAGTCCTAGGCTCTGTGGTTTAACCCACAGCGCCACCCATGTCCCTGGGTGCCTACATATGGGGTGCCTACATATGGGGTGCCTACATAAGCAGAAACACACACACGGCCTACCTTGAATAGTCACCCTCTAACGTGTGTGGTAGCAGGGGTGAAGCTAGTACTCTCCTCCCTGATCACACATATTAATGGTTTCTCGAGACTGGATAGCCCCTGCTCTCTTTTTCACACACGCACACACATGCCCAAACACAATGGAGTAGAGAAAAGTCTTCATGACATCAGCATTATTTTTCTCTTGGAAGGTCCAAGCAGTGGCACTGCTTCTTGCATTGAGACAAAGCTACTTGTCTGTAGTGACACCAGCCCTCTGGCCCATGCTAACTCATGCAGTTTGGGAAGCACCCGCTGTGGCCAGATTTAAGCAGCTCCTGAAAACCTACTAGTTTCCATAGACTTTCCCTGCCTCTGGTCACACTGCTCAGTGTTTCTGTTTTAATGCTTTGCTTTGCTTAACTTTTTCTTTTTTAATGTATTTACTTTTTGCTTGTGATTTCACGGCTGATGTGAACTGCTTCAAGATTTTGCTATATTTAGTGGTGTATCGGTTATTTTAAAGAAATTCAATAAATATTTGCCCTGTCCCGGCACCTTCTGGGAGGAGAACGGTAGTAGTTGAAACCAATTGACCTGCCAACTGACCAAGAAATTATCTCTCGCTGCGTAAGGAGAGAAAGAGTAGCTGCTTTCAGGGCTGCAGAGAAAGAAAGCCATAACAGATAAGCATCCCTGGGATTGTTCCCAACAATCCCTGGGATTGTTCTTCTCATTTTTGGCATTTTGGCTCTGCTCAATCCAGCTACAAATGCAGCCTTTTTATACCAATTTAACCGTGATAGCTTCCCCTTGGTGTAGTTGTGGTTTTGTAAGGGTGCAGAGAAGTCTCTGTTACAGATTCTTAGCCCTCGCCGCCTCTCTTTACTCAAGGTCAACCACTCTTAGTATACATACTTGAGCTGCTCCCCAAATCCTTCCTTCTGCCTGCCAGTCCCTCAGGTCAATATTGCAAACCCCTATTCTTTTCTGTGCCTGAAGATGCTTTGATGTTCTGCCAAGCGCTCTGATATATTTTATTTCTCCACCACCAAAAACCTTCCCAATTTTTTTAAAAAATAATTTTATTAGGTTTTACAGTTTTATATTTATCACAATAATATTATTGCCACAACTTCCCTCAACTTCCTGCTCTGGTTTTTTGCACATTAACTTCTCCTGCTTGTTCTGTTATACCTTAACATTGCAACCTTTAAATTAAATGTTATTATAGTCTCCTCCTTTTTATACCATACTTATTTTCAAATTACCTCTTACGTACATTTTGATATTTTCCTGTTATTACATCTTGATCTCTCTATTTTGTTGATTGTAAGTATTTGGTCAAACCCAACTAGTCAGTCTACTTCTTTACAATATTTCTGTAGATGCAACATAAATGGTTCCCAGTCTTTTTAAAAGTCTCTATTGTCCTTGTCTCTGAGTTTTCCAGTTAGCTTCGCCATTTCAGCATACTCCATCAATTTTTCTTGCCATTCTTCTTTAGTAAGTATTTGTCGTCTTTCCATTTTTGGGCTAGTAATATCTTAGCTGCTGTTGTGGCATACATGAATAGTCTTCTATGCTTTCTTGGCCTATAATTCCTAGCAAAAAGTCTTCTGGTCTTTTAACAAATCTTCCCAATTTTTGAAGCCCATTTTTACTTAGTACTACTCTTGGGCTTAGAAGGGACGCGGGTGGCACTGTGGGTTAAACCACAGAGCCTAGGACTTGCTGATCAGAAGGTCAGCAGTTCGAATCCCCGCAAAGGGGTGAGCTTCCGTTGCTCGGTCCCTGCTCCTGCCAACCTAGCAGTTCGAAAGCACATCAAAGTGCAAGTAGATAAATAGGTACCGCTCTGGCAGGAAGGTAAACGGCGTTTCCATGCGCTGCTCTGGTTTGCCAGAAGCGGCTTAGTCATGCTGGCCACATGACCCGGAAGCTGTACGCCAGCTCCCTCGGCCAATAAAGGAAGATGAGCACTGCAACCCCAGAGTCGGTCACGACTGGACCTAATGGTCAGGGGTCCCTTTACCTTTACCTTACTCTTGGGCTTAAGCACAAAGACCCATGGTAACTTTCAAATCTAGGGGAGGTGCTGAACTTCACAAAACTGTCACCATGGTTCTTGGTGGATTACACCCTTTTGGGAGGAAATCAACATAGGAATTGCTATATATGAAGTCTTATATAGAGAGTAGGAGGCCTTCTCATCCTTTGTGTCCTATCATGATCTCTCCAGTCACCCATGGGATAATTCAGTTTATGTCCCACCTTTTCCTATGGCTTCCCCATAGCTGGAAAAGCCTCTCCCTTGGAGACTTACAGAGGTCAGAGCCTGAGCATCTTTTGAAAGCCCTGCAAGACCAGCAGTTTGAAGAAGGATTCAGGATTAAGAGATTTAGGTAGGGCTAGGGGAGAAATTAGGCTCAGTTGGCATATAAAGGCCAATTTACCTGATTCACACACAGATAAAAAAATGCAAACTGGAGCACATCCATCCTTTGAAATTCACATTTCTCTGGCTTATGCAATGTAGCTCTCCAGTGAAGTAATGAGAGCAAAAATGCATATACTAGGGTGAAGTGGGCATAAAAATGCATATATTAATTAAACTAATATAATTCTATGCATCAAATGTGGATATTAAAACTACATACAAAATTGCAGCTGTAAGGAAAAATTCACACTAAAATGCTGCTGAATTTTCATGAGGACCTTTTTTTAAAAATTGCAAACCGGTGTGGAAATGTGAACTGAACTTAAGATCCGAAAAATGAGAAACCGTGAGAGACCAAAATTGAGATTCATCCATCCCTTGACTGGGGGGGATTTAATATTTTGCACTCATTGATTGCAATGGGAAAGGCTTGAGCATGTAGTTGGGTAGCCCATCGAATCCATGAAAAAATTAAAAGTGTTTATTACCTAGATATCACCTCTAATTGGCTTGGAAGTGGTTGTGATTCATTTCTGTGGAACTTACTTCCAGGTAAGTATGCTTAAGACTGTAGCATTAATCTAACTGGGTTTTATTTTAAGATTCCTTTTTGGATCTTGGGCTGGTTAGATTCAATATGCTGTTGTGGTTTCATTCTTTTAAAAAATGTGTGCTACACATTTTAGGTGATAACAGATTATAAATGTAAGGAAGGGCCTGGGCAAAATACAGCTGATTTAATGTGTATTCTCGTGTTGCTTCTGCTCTCTTCAGGGCATGATTCATGTGCTAAAATAGTCCTAAACTTCTCCATTTATATTGCAGCACCCAACCTTCCCAAGGCTCAGGTTAAGACAGCATCGCTTGGACTAGCTGGCAAAGCAAGATCCCCTCTGCTTCCCGTTTCAGTGCCGACAGCCCCAGAAGCCTCAGAAGAGGGTCACAAACAAACAGAGGATGCAGCAAATGTAAGCACAAGTCCATGGCTCTCTTGTAGTCCGGAAGCGCTAGCTGAAATGTTTTGTAGATCCAGTCTCATACCAATTGGATTGATGAGACTGCCAAAGGCAGGTAATCTCCTTCACGTTACATACAATCTCTAGATGTATCATATTGTGGCCTTGAATATAAAGATGGTGGATAGAGTTTACTAGATTTTTAATAGTCATGCAGCATTCCATGAAGTCTTTTATATGAAAGAACTGAATTCAGGAATCTGGCAACCTGTAATGTTCTATAAGAGTCAATGTCCTGGAGTAGATAGGCTAGATGTAATTCAGGTGGTTTAGCAACAGTTTCCAAAATGATTGAACTCAGAATCCTTGATCAGGGAACAATATATAAAGGACAATTAAACAAGATATGATAAAGGGATTCTATTGATTTGTTGTCACATGCGCATAAAACAGAGGTTTTACCGTTAGAAAATCTATTGCTCAGCACATTTGAGGGGAACACATTAAATCTGGCTCTAACAAAAGCGAATCTATGCGACGCAACCGATAAGGTAGACAGATATCGAGGTATCTGGGACATAAACGTAATGCCCTGATTTATCCGGGAACATGTACCTCCACCTGTAGTAAGATTTTGTTGCAAATCAACCTCCTCCAATCTTTGTTTGATGACCTTTTTTGCTGTAATTAGATCTAAATTTAGTATATCGGAAGGAGAGATTCCATAAGACAACAGTTTGGAATGGATTTTTGTTGGTTTGAAATAAGTAATGCCTGTTGCCATCTAAAGAGTTGGCCCTCTGTAAGCCCGTTAAGTCCAGAGTCAAAAATTACCTGACTGCGTCACACACCAGGGAGGAAGTTCTTAGCTTAGCTGGCCTGCTAGTTTTCTGTGTGCAATGATTTTAGCATTATTATTTTGAATGGAAGAGCATAGACTCCTGTGCTCTCCCCATTTGCAATCTAGAACAGATGGGGGCTGCATCATTCGAAATGCACTTGCCATATAGATGGCTCCGATTGTACCCTACATTCTTGGCAGCTACCAGCTTCCACAAAATGGGGGACCCTGATACAGTAATCTATATAGTTTCAACCTTTGCCCTGAATGTACAGCTCTGCCACATGGAAGTGTATTCAGCCACTTCCACAAGCAGAAAATCATCATCATCATCATCATCATCATCATACTCCGCACATCTGACTGGGTTGCCCCAGCCACTCTGGGTGGCTCCCAACAGCATATTAAAAATACAATAAAACATCAAACATTAAAAACTTCCCTAAACAGGGCTGCCTTCAGATGTCTTCTAAAAGTGAGATAGTTGTTGATTGACATCTGATGGGAGGGTGTTCCACAGGTTGGGCGCCACTACCAAGAAGGCCCTCTGCCTGGTTCCATGTAACTTCACTTCTCGCAGTGGGGGAACCACCAAAAGACCCTCAGAGCTGAACAATGGGGGTGGAGAGACTCCTTCAGGTATATAGGGCCAATGTCATTTAGGGCTTTAAAGATCAGCACCAACACTTTAAATTGTGCTCGGGAACATACTGGCAGCCAGTGTAGAAGGATTTTAAATCTGCCCCCCTTATTATCCTCACACCCTAAAAGGAATAATCTTTCCAGTGATTTTTTATTTCTTTCTGGTGTTTTGCGGTTCTGTTTCCCTGTCTGGATCCTGTCCAGGGCTTTTGCTCCACTAGTGCAATTCAAGCACCATGATTTAGAGGCCATCTCCTGCAAGTAGCAGCAGCAGCTGAAACAAATGGTAATTGAAGTGAGCGGAAACACAATAGGCAGCCTAACTGGTGGGCAAAAGCCATCGCTGCACAATGCCATCCCAGGGCAGCTCTTGGATTATTGCACAGCCTTTTTTTGCCTCTGAATGGTTTCCAAGCCTTGACGGCCGCTCTGTGTACAGGAGATAAGGCAGCCTGGCACCATGCAATTGGGAAGGGAGCAAAGAAATGAAAACGACCACTTTGGTTGAAATGACTGGTATAAGGAGCTGTCGAGTGTGGAACATTTCAGCTCTAAATATCTTATTTTTCGTAATGGCTGGACAAATTATTTCCCAAGGGAAGTCTCTGCAGAAGTGGGAGCACTTAAAGGAGATAATGGAAGAGGAGCCAATGGGGAGCAAAGTTCAGGCTCTCAGTCCCACTCAACCTCTATGGGCATTCTAAAGACAATGACCTTTTATTAACACTTGAGTTTCCTCCCAACTTACTTTCAAATAATGCCATTCCCTTTCAAACACATATAAATAAAAATGTCATTTATAGGACATTCTCTTCAACCTCTTCCATTGTACATGCTTGATGTACTGATACTGATTCAGGATAGTCACGCTGAAAATATCCACCGAAAGACTGCTTTTAAAACTGGCAAGACAGGAGAAGGTCAGGGTTGGATCCAGGGTAGGGACAGATGGATCTGTCCATTTCTATTTTTTCCCAATCTTAAATGCAGTTTTCCATGTTTCTGCAGTGACTGGTCGTGATTGTTATCCATGCTGATTATCTTGGATAGATTCAGACACAAGCTTAAAGAAACAGCACTAACTAGCTGGTTGCTTTCTCCGCAGGTATATGAACAGGATGATCTTAGTGAACAGATGGCTAGTTTGGAGGGGCTAATGAAGCAGCTTAATGCCATCACAGGCTCGGCCTTCTGAAAGCTTTGGATGAACAGAAGAATGGAGTAACCCGGGAACATTGCAGCATACCAGCGTTTCACACACACAACACCACCAAACACCTGCCATAAAGCCAACCGATGCGCCATCAAACCCCGTTCTATGGAGAGATCTCACAGTCTTGAAATGGCATCGTGCATTCCTATTGGTCAAGCAACAGTCTGAAGCAGTGATGAAAGAGTAGCCCTGAGAAGCAAGAAACAAGATGTCTCCATGACCCACACCCAGTGCCTCCTGTTGGCCTATTTTGTTCTGCTGATCTGCGCAGTGTGTGCAGGGTGGGATCTTACTTAAGGTCTGCTTCACACATTATCATGTGGCTGGTAACCTGACCTAGGCTGGCCTCTCTCCACATGAGGGAGGCCATCAATTTTGTCCCCAGTGAAATTCAAAGTGAATTGGGTGGTTCTTCCTCAGGTGAAACTAAGATCTTTTGAGGGAAGTCAAAGAGACTCCTGGCACTTCTTGGTGGGTGGTAGAGTGAGTGCCCATCCATAGATTGTCAGGAGTGATTCTGCTGCCAAAATTTATAATTTGGAAACTTGTAAAGACACTTTACAAGTCATTCCCGTTCCCACTGAAGCCCATTCCAAGCCAAGCCTGTGAGCATGTAATGGATTCATCCTTCTGTCAGCATTCCCTGTTGCTAGCAAGCCATCACTTCCTCCAGCCCTTCTCCTTTCCCAAAACTGATTGTTGCCAGAGAGCCTGTGCAAACAAGTTTCTAATATCTCTCGCTTTCCCAGCATTAACCAATTCTCCACATGAGCATCCAGGTTGGAGTGGCTAGGTCTTAAAGAAGGACCTTTATGACTGCTTATGCTCCCTACCAGCCCTTCTCACCGCTGGCCTCCTTATGGGAAGGGTAGTAGAGAACACAGACAGGAAGCTCCCCAGATGCTACAGCATTACCAATTCTACAAACATTTGCAAAAATAAACACCCTTTGTTTTCGCTAAGTCCAAGTGAGGAACCTGCTGAACTACATGTGTTGCTGAACTACAACTCCCATCAGCCCTGACCATTGGCTATGCTAGTTGGGGCTGATAAGAGCTGGAGTCTAGCAAGATATGGAGAACTTACAGGCTTCCCCATCCCTACACTAAGAGGTCTCTGAGTATGTGATAAATAAATAATGAGATGAGCTGGAGGGGAGCTTATCCATCGCTCTGTCCCTGGATTGTTCATAATATGAAATTAGAAGCAAAACTAGATTTTTCTCCTCAGGCAGAAGCACTGTAGGAATTTCTAAGGAAGCCAAAAGAGTTTTTGATACCGCTAGCAAAATTTACCCATGTTTCGCATACCCATCGCTCATGTGGCTTGGCGTTTTGGGAAGGGAGCCTTCTTGTGCTTCATGCTAGTTTTATTCATAATGATTTAATTCCAGTGTTGTTGAAATTGGCGTATTCAACTGTAAGGAAGCACCCATGTGTGTCAGGTTCCTCGCCAAAATTACACCACCAGGATAATATGTGTAGCAGGCCCCAATTTTTTTTTTAACTTGCTAAAGAGGGTTCTAGGAGAGTTTTTGTGTGTGTAGATCTTCCAGGTGCATTGCGATGCACATTGTAGGCCACTGTGATATCATTTAAAATATGTAGATCCTCTTACTTTTCATCGTTTCAACGCAAAAGCATCATCGCATAGCACCAAAGGGTTGGAAGTATTCTCAACAGCACAAAACATGAAGAAAAATAACAATAACACTCATTTTTTTAAAAAAAAAATTAAAGCCAAGAAATATTATTTTAAGCACTCAACTTGCACAAGCGCTGGAGCCATTTATGGAGAGAAATCGCCCACGTAGCAAGTATTTGCAAATCTCCCCATAGTTAAACGTATGCCTAAACATAAGATATGAGTAGAGGGGGTAGTTAATTGGCAACAGAGCCATGCTGTCAACATCTGAAACGAGCTCTGATATGCAGTTGTTCTGCTCCTAAGCTAGGAATTGAGCTATGCAGGTTTTGAGCCACCTTTAGCAGCACCACAGTGGGAAAGGATGCTCACTCTAGCCCTCTCTCTGCTTCATCCTGACGCCCCCAAAGACTGCTTGGTTTCATAACTCCGCAACACAACTATCCAAGAAGAAAACGTCTAACATATGGGAAACGCTGAGCTTTGTCGACATCAAGCAAGTCCTAGGTGCAGACAGTGAGTTGAAGAACCAGTGGCTAGATCTGTGTGCTGGCGAAGAAATTCCTAGAATAGGATGGTAAATAGGATGTTGTGTCACAAGGTATGACATTTTGCCAGCACTACTGGGGGTAACACCCCCCAGTGCAAATGTTTACAAACAAGGTGCCAGAAAGTTTTTTAAAAAGGGAAGTCCTTCTACAACAGTTTCCATATTGGCAGCAGCCAGTGAATGGTCTGCACCATTTACAGCAGGATATTGGCTATGAACCTAAACGATGCCTTCTAAGTGTTACCTACCACTCCCATTCCAGTATTCTGGCTTTTTGTTGCAGTGTTTATTGACATCCATAAGTGGTAACATGAACAAAATGTTGTGTGCATACCTCCCAGTGCTGAACTTTCCGCATTCATTCAGAGTTAATCCCTGTTTTCGCAGGCAAATCACCAAAAGGGAGCTAAATTTGCATATTTATCAGTTATGAGGCTGCAAAAGCCCAATGAGAAGGTTTCGGCTGAGTTATTGCATTCAGCACTGCCTTTGATTTCAAGCTTGAGTAGGTCATAATTTTAAAAGAGCATGGAAGGGAGAGAGGATCTTTACATCCTAATAGCTCTTTTTATTAGGAAGGTAATTATATGTGAAGTCCTGAATAAAATATTTGGAATAAAATGGCACAGTATCAGAAGTAATAATTCGGAAAACTTACACATACACACACACACACACACACACACACACACACACACACACAACCTTATGGTGGGTAGGAGAAGAGAGAATTCAAATGCTTCATTAGAAATGCTAGTTTCTTTGTGAAAGTGTTCTCCCAAAATAATGCTTCTTATTCAATTTAGCCTGGAATGCTAATGCAACATTTCCTAATGACTCGGCAGTCTTATTTAGTATGGGAGGTTGAGCTTTTAATGTTCTGACCAATTTGGGATGGCATCCAGCTGCATCCAGTTGCATTGATGCCGTGGAACTCAGTGTCTTGTTTCAACAAAAGCAGGAATGACAAGATTGCTTCTCCAACTGGGAGAGAACAAAAAGAAAGAAGAGAAAAACATCTATGAATTTTTAGTAGACTGATAAGGCCTACTGCTAAATTCCTAAAAGCAAATCTGACTCTGCATTTAAAACACTATCAGCTGAAAAGATCGTTCTGCAAGAATGTGAAAATGCGAATGCACTTCGTTCTTCGTTGTGAAGGCCCCTAATGGGTTCTGCAACTGTATCTTCAGAACTTTCTGGAACACTAGTCAGAGGGCAAGTGTACCTACCCATGGTTAAGCAGGATGTGTCCATCTATGTCCTGAAGCTGTAACAGATCCCCTCCCAGTCAGTTAACATCTGACTTCCATGGAATCAGGATCACTACTGTGTCCCTTCCCCCCCCCCCGTAAATTTCCTTATGAAACCCTACATTTCCTTCTTCCCTTTCTCTCACTTGTTGCCATTGCAGGGGAGGCAAGATGTGATTTGTCTTAGATGTTGTGAATTCTGCTTCCCATGAATTACTCTTCCTTATTCAGCAACTTGTGTATCTGTGGAACAGCAAAGGCACATTTTTAACAATGACAACAAGCTTGGAGTGGTGAGGAGTTCCTGTTTCAGAGGGCCTGATCTATGTTGGTGGAGAGTACAATGTTGACACCAAACACAACATGAAGAAATCATTCTCTTGGGTTTATTTTTATTTGGTGCCCTGATGTAGGAATAGACCCAATGAGGGAACTCATTTACAGAGATAGGGTTGCCATATTTTGAAGAGCAACAAAGAGGACACATTTGCCGACTTCGACTTTTACCTATGGATCACTATGACAAGTCTCATTTTGCATACCCATGAAAAAGAGGATGTATCCTGGGGTGGGGAGAGGACATATGGCAACCCTACTAGCACATCTGCTCAAACAACTTCCTTGCTGAGCAATGATGCCAGTTCTCAACAGGCTTCTACAATATTGGTATCCCCCCTCAAAGGACAAACTTTCTATCCCACTGGTTTCAAAGCAGTTGGATGGATGTGCTTAAATTCGGATGGTTTATTTAGTGCACAATCTAATGGTGCTCTTGAATATTTCTAGTTACTTACTTACTTATTCAAACCTTTATTAGGCATTATACAAACAAAACGATAAAAGAAAAAGTAACATATAAAAGCCTTGAGATATATACAGAAAGGCAGCAGTTGGCTACATACATATATATTTATATACATATAAAATCAGTGGTTTTCCTTGTTAACCTGCTCCTTGGAGGACTGCTACCAAAAACTCGGCTACCCCCGCCGTTACCCTTTGGTCAACGTCGGATAGGCAGAATCCCACACATTTCTAGTTATATATCTGAGAGGTGCCACCTCATTCTGTTAGCACAAACGACATTACAGATGCTTACCCCTAAATCCCTTGAGACGTCTCCCAGCTAAGAAAATGTGCTTTTCCAAAAGGAAGTATCAGAAACCAAAGAGTGAACTTCCTGAGATTTAGACACTTTCTACACATAGTCATCACTTTTTCCATGCTAATTCATCCTTTTCATTCTCTAGTTTACATTCAGAGATGGATTTGGACAGTTGGGTGTTTGCCATTGTCAAATTAGGTTATTCCACAGAACTTCACTTCTAGAGTACCTGTGCTAATCTAGTATTACTTTGGGAGGAGAACCCTGTTGTAAACAAAGGACCTATTGAATCTCTTCCCATACATAGACATCAATATGGTTTCTACTTTTATTATTTCACTGTCCTGAAGAAAGATAGTTGATTGGGTCCGTCTGTTACTTCAATACCATTGATTCCTTCACTTTGCTGCCAGGGACAAATACTTCCAGTATTGAGTCCTGCCCATCGAACTGCCCATGGCACTGAGAGTTTGGCAGACATAACTGTTTTTCTCTTGTTTCAAGAATCTGTTGATCTTCTCTACCAATCCTATCGTTGTTATCAATCTATAGCAAAGCACTGTACAGAAACCTCTTCATTTCAACCTTGATGTTTTTGTCTGCATCAATATGGACAAATAATTTGATGAATTGGGTCCATTTTGCATATGCTTCACAGATGTGCCTTTTTCCATCAGGACAGTGTCTATGATAATAGCTGTTACATCGTAACTGTGTCTGCATCTGGTACCAAGGGCTATACTTAGATTCATCACCCCTCATTATTTCTATGACCTTCACGGTTGTGTATATGCATCTCCCTAAGAGGCAACTTCAGACAATACCAAGTGCTGAATTCTCTGGTTCAAGGTAACCAGGTATTGGGGTTCTCTGAGATTTTGGTACCATTGGATGGGGCTTCTTAGGTATATATTGTCTCTATCCACAAGTACTTCCCAAAACTGTATTTTCATAATCTCATGGTGGCCACAACCTTGGCTCACAAACCTTCTTTAACTGTCCAGAAATTATTTTACACATCTCTCTCCAGTGCCAGACTTCCCTTCTTTGCATCCTAGTAGGAAACTTCAAAGTGTGGAAAATGGACACATACTAGACCTGACTTCTGAAATGTATTATTGAATGCATATGAATCCTCTATTTGAATATCTTTCTGAAGATACTGGGAAAGATGAATTCATATGTCAGCAATTTATGAACATCATTTCCGAGTCTTCTCTTAATTTCACCCATCTGCTCTGGAAGGGGTTGGCTCCCATGTACTTGCCTGCCAGAATTCCTCTTTCAATCTGAAGCCTCTCCCTAGTTCTGATGCAACTCATGGATGATCCCTGAAGCTGTGATGCCCTGTGATTTATGCCTCCTTTGCTTTAAGATCGAATTTAGAGCTCAATCTACTCTGCACATAGAGCAATTGAGCTGTTGGCCCTCCATACTAAACCAGCATTCCTACTTTAACCTGATACTTACCATTCTCCGTGAGTTGGCACGTCCATTCCACTTGTGCCAGGATATTAGCATCACTGCTTTTTATTTGGAGCTTAAGAAAGATAGACTTTACATACCCCAGATTTCCTGACTTTCCATCTTCATACATCTGTGGATACAATATGTGTGGTAATTGCATTGCTTCCCAGAAGTTGCTCCATTGGGTTGGTTTTTTCCCATTATTCTATTACTCCTGGTTACCAAATGGTGAAGCCATCCTTTCCTCTACTCTTAAGAGTCCAAGTACCAGAGGCTACATTGTCAGCTCTGGGATGTTCCTTTCCATGCTTGGCCTTTTCATCTTTAATATTAATATTAATCAAGCTCTGTGCTCTATGCAAAATGCTGCATTTTGTAGAACAATCCACAAGAACCTTATGCGGACATCACCAGAATTCACTTTGAAATTAGCCAATTGTGAGACTGCACAAAGTTCATAACAAAAGACAGTTATTATTAACCTCTAATGGGTTTTATTCACATGGGCATTTCTGCAGTCACACGGCCCACAGATTAAGAAAGTTCCAAAAATGTTCTGCACAAGCTGGAACGTGTGCACAGGAGGGTGACCAAGATGATAAAGAAACAGTTGGGTGAGTTGGAAAAGAGGAGAATGAGAGGTGATATGATAGCCATCTTCAAATATCTCAAAGGATGTCACATGAAAGATGGAGCAAGCTTGTTTTCTCCTGCTCTGGAGGGTAGGTCTCAAACCAATGGCTTCAAGTTACAAGAAAGGAGATTCTGAGTAAACGTCAGGAAGAACTTTCTGACAGTAACAGCTGTTTGACAGTGGAACAGTCTCCCTAGGGAGGTGGTGGACTCTCCTTCCTTGGAGGTTTTTAAGCAGAGGTTGGATGGCCATCTGCCATGGACACTTTTGTCAATATTCCTGCATTGCAGGGGGCTGGACTAGATGACCCTTCCAGCTCTACAATTCTATGCTTTTGTGATTCTAGGTGCAGATTCAAATTAATCATTTACAGATCACCATTCAAAGAATACCAGCCATGGGTAAGCATCTTGTCAATCCTGATCATAGAAAACAAATGCAAAGGATGTAATTGTGCATTCAGTTTGCTGTTCCCATCAAGAGTATATTTACACTGAGGGATGTTACTTTGTTACTACTCAGATTATTCTCCCATCACACTAATAAACAGGAACGCACTAAATTACTGCACTAGCATTGTTAATCTAATGTAGCATAAATGACCGTGGAGCTGAAGTTCAGAATAGGTGAGATTTAGAAACAACCCCATCTCATAAACCCTGAGCTTATTACGAGCTGAGCCCAAAATCTTTCTAACCTTCTCGTTCCCTCTACTCCCAGGTCCCAGCAAACAATTTCCTCCTCCTATGATCAGCTCATTCCAAGTAGTGGCCATAATTCATTGGCTCCAATGTGTATTCCAATCCCTGACAGAACAGAAAGGGAAGCCCTGGCGGTTGTTGGCTCCTCACAAGGTCCCGTGTTTTTAGGGTTGCAGAGCACTCAGCATCTTGTTCTTCTCAACCTTGCCTATTTCCTCTCCAATTTGTCTACGCCATTCACATCTATAACAGCAACACCGACTCACTGTGGCATGGATATTGCTCAGTAGAGTGGTGCCTGCCATATTGCACACTGTTCTCCAATAAACACATTCCCATTCAAACATTCCATTTAATATCATTGGTTTTTATTAATGTGCCATCTTAACTGCAAGTCCTCAGATCTGATCGCCCAAATCCATTCCCCCTAAAATTACGGAAAGCAAGGAGTGGAGGGATATTTCTGACCATAAGCATAGTGATAACTCTGAATCAACGAAGAAAAGGGAACACTGTTCTGAATTCTCTTTAAAAATACCCTGCTGAGGCTGTATATTGGTGAAGCCACAGTTTTCCGTGCTTTGTTGTATATCGGAATTGCTGTGGATGCTACTTGAATTCTAGTGCATGACTAGAGAAGGGATCAAGCCCTGTATGAATGAGTATCTGGTGCTTGAAAGAGAGATGACAAATGAGTTTACACCAGTCTGGAGAACGATTGCAGTGACTTCCCATGTGCATTTTAAGCAATCAGTGTTTTGTCATATCTTTGCAAATTTGAGTGTCTTCAAAAAAAAATTCCACCTCCCATTCTAACTTGTGTTTTTTAAGATGTGATTAGAAAAGACTAATCTTCGTAACGACTCTTTGCTCACCCCTATTAGCCAATTCTATGCCTTCTCTGATTCAAAAAAATGATAATAATACTCTGAGGTTATGTGTATCTTCCTTGTTAGCTATGTTAGCAGACATTTTGCAAATGTTCAATCATCCCCCTCCTCCTCCTTTGGTTTTCTCCTTGAGACCAGTAATAACAACATGGTAAAAATAACATGCTATGAAGTCACCCAGGCCAGTGACATCTCACTGCTATGCTGTAAATGTCTTTTGACGAAGAGTGAGGGAACTATGCTGGTAGGTAGAAGGAACAATGCTGTTTTTATTATTGTAAAATAGACCTGGCAATTCTTACCTTTGTGAATTGTCATCATGTTTGGGACGGGGAGGGGAGGGAGGGAAGAAGGGTACAATTTTTTATAAGTATTATTTAATTTATTATTTAGAGTGGTTTCTTTGGGATAATTTATGATCGGGGTGGGTGGGGAGAAAAGGGACATCTGGTTGGAGACCTAGAGCAGGATGTTAAAGCTGTGGTGTATCTCATCTCACTGTACGTTGCGCTCCCCTTATCTCAGCCTCTGTCTTTGGCGCAGTCTTCTCCAGGCAGATCTTCCTAGGCATCTAAAAGGAAGCTTGGATTTCAGGTAATCAGTATGGCAAAATATGCCACTGGGACCCAGATCCCTTTTAATTTCCGTGTATTGCAATGGGAGAGGCGTATGCAAATACATAATCCTTTGGTTGAAATAAATGAGATTTCAAAGTGCTTTTAAAAAAAGGAAAAAGTTCTACAGTAAGGCTGGCATTCTTCTTACGTCTAGAATGAGATTGCAAAAGGTGACCACTTAATTAAATTAGTTTAAGGAGCAGCCTTGGGAACCAGGAGTACTTAGAAAGCCGGATGATATTTATTCATCGTAATGCGCAAACAGTTGCTATGTGTTCATTTCCCTGGGGTGAAAAGACCAAGCCAGGAGGTGGTTTTTGTGTCTGTAACCCAAGGCAGATTCTCAATGAGGTAGTCAACTTCATTGAGCTATGTTTCTTCGAAGTGCAGGTGAAGCATGCAGAACCATCTCCCCACACAGTAGGCATTTTCCTACCAGGCTAGTTTTCTATGTAGAAATTTCTGAAATTTGTTCACCTTCCGCGGGTCACATTTCACAGGTGGGTGGGAACACCTGTCTGTTCATCACCTGACATCATATGAGTCAGGTGGATCTGAACCCCAGCACACTTGCCTTCAGCACCAAATTTAAATGGAACCAAATGCAAGATGTGCTTGCAAATCAACATTTGGGAGCACACTCCAAGACCCCCAGTTGTTCCTTAATAGCCATGGCTTTTACCTGTCCCACGTCATATGATGTCAGTTGGATGATAGGTGGCATGTTAGGGTGTGTGCAGGTCAAATTAGTCCTCATTTGGAGGTTCCACATGAGCAGCATGTCACACTGGCTCTCTTGAGTGCTTAAGTATACATTGACATAAACACACATGGGAAGCAATGTTTTAATATGCTGATGCGACCCTCTTCTTCATGAGGGCTGGAGACATAGGACACAATCCAGAGACAGGTATGCCTTGAAATAACTGGACTTCAATTATTTCTCTATAGCAAGCATAGCCAACTTGGTGCCCATCCGGATGCTGTTCGACTCTAACTCCCATCAGCCCCAGTTAGCATGGCCAGTGGTCAGGGATGATGGGAACTGCAGTCCAGTGACAGTAAAGGCTGTATAGCCTTGAGTTCCCTTCTCTCTATTTCTCTTATAGTCTCATGACCCTACCCTACCACACCTCGTTTCCCAGTTTCTAGCTAGAGACTCTCAACGCAAACTGATTCAGAGCCTTCCCATATGTGGCAGGAAGCCAGAGTTGGTGACCAAGAGTATGTTTGGCTCAGCCAATCTGGCTCTCTACAAGTGCATGCTTCTATGATACATGTGTTTGTCTCCTTCGTACATTCTGTTTGTAAGTTTACATTTAAAAACAAAAGAAAAAAAGATTGGTGTTCACCTGCAAAATGCAATGTGTATATCAGTCCTCTAAGGTTCAGGAAATCTGCAGTTCTACACATTTTGTTAAAATGCAGACCAATAGAAAGCTGCATAGTTTCTCTCAATGTGCAAAATCGATTCCAGTGGCAGATTTTAGCCTCCTGATCTCAGCATTTGGTTTCACAGCTGCCCAGTTGGGGGATTTGTTTTTGACTTGCTTTCCAGAGCTCCTGACTATATCGGAGAATTCTGCAGTTTGCTTTTGAGTTTCCTGTTTACATCCATTGCAACCAATTGTCTGCCTTAAGCACATACATTGTACTTGGTGTGCACTGTATTCAGTGATTTGCAGGGACTGGATATTCAGAAACACTGGACATGATCTGCTGGGAAGTTCTCCTCCTGAAAGAAATGGAAGCTAAGTGGCAGCTTTTGCTCATTTCCATTGGGGCCTGTCTTGTGCTGGAGAACTTCCCAACAGATGGAGCCCTCATTTGTAAAAAATCAGCAACAACAAACCAAAAACCTTTCATCAGTGTAAAAAACAAATAAATGAGGCTGTAACATACTAAGCATTGTTCCTTCTCAGTTCTTATTGAAAAGGTGTGTGGGTATGCAGAGGAGATTTCTTTCTTCTTCTCCTTTTAAGGATTGTATCCTAAAGCATGGCTTCCATGGTTTCATCCTCCAGCTAATTCACAGTTATTAAACAGAGGTTCTGCCACTGCCCAGTCTTCAAGAGTGAATCCATACAAGTCATTAACCTGTGTCTAGAGGCATTTATCAAACAGGAGTGACTTACACCACAGTTTTAACTAGCCTTAGGGGGAGAAAAAGAATCTTGTTGTTACAAAAAGCCTAAAAATTGGGCATTTTGAGCCTACAAAAGTTTTCTTTGAATTGTTGGACTCTAGCATTGTTAACCAAATTAGATTAGTGACTGCAATATTTAAGTGTAAATCTTGTTCTACGAGGAAGGGAACTTGCTTAGGGTTTGGAAATAAATGACTGTTTCTACACACAATCTTGTATACTACTACATGAGGAAAAAAGGGGGGTTTTGTAATGTACTGTAGAACAGTCTCATATTCATTTTTTTATAGAAATGTTATTCCAATGGTGCATTTTTTTGTTTAATAAATAAAAGTTTTGATACAAAATCTACCTCTGTCGGCCTCATGCATCAGGTGTGAAAGAGTCGTTTGGGTGAATTGGGATATGCATTCTCAATCCAGAAGCGCAACAAGCTCAGTCCCGTGACATCCTGTCGTACAGACTTGATTCATTTATTTGCACCTATTCTTGCATTCAGGCCAGGGGTCCTGCCACACATCTTCCTGCTGCCTGAAATGCTATGGGTGTCCATGGAAAGCAGGGTCTTCTCAGTGGTGGAACCTAGACTATGTCACTCTCTTCTCCCAAAGGGCTTTCGTTGCTGCTTTACTACCACGACTCAGAGGACACATTAAATCAGGGTTGGGGAATGTTTTGCAGCTCAGGGGCCTCATTTCTTCATGAGTAGCCTTTCAGGGGTCACCTTCAAGTTGTGGGCAGGATCAGGGGCAAAAGCGGCCAGGGCAATGGCTGTGATTCCCCATTCCAGAGGTTCCCAAACTTTGCACTGAATGCTGTCATTAGATGTGGCTTGCCAGCTTCATGACAGGTGGCTTGCTGTTTTTTACCAGGATGAAGAGGAGGCAGGTGAGTCAGCATGGTGCAAAAGCACCAGCTGAGTCAATCCAGTGCACATGCCAGCATATTTACACCACCCTGACTTCCTTGCCACCTCTTCCCTCCCAGTAAGCAACAGTGATTCACCTGGCAGGAGGCTAGCCTAGTGGCTGCACCCCTCTTGGTGAACTGCACTGTCAAACATCTAATACCATCTTGCCTCCCTTCCCATTCTTTTCTGTCAAGTTGGTGCTTTTAACTCAACCTTCCCACAGTACTTTTGAAGCAGAGAAGCTTGCGCTTTGGGGGAAAAGGCAGCCACTCACCATGGGCGCCTTAAGAGGAAACTGCTTTGGTTCTGACAGCTGCAAACTTGATGGCTTTTCTTTCCATCTCTGGCAGGTTTCTTGCGTTTGGTTTTCCTTTCCTCTTAATTCCTCAAAAGATGCTTTTAGAAGCCTCGCTGGAAAAGAGAAAGCAATAATAACCCAAGGTGTTGGATGCAAATCCAGTAGTCCTTTCTCCCACACACAATGCGGATTTCTTCTGACGAGGCAACGCTTTGCGATAGCTGAAAGAGTCGGCTGGAGTGGGAGAATGCTGCTCCTCTCACCTATCCTTTAACTCCAGATTTGCTTGGGATTCTTAAGGAGCAGGGGTGGGGAAATTGGATCTGCTCTATGGGCCACAGGAGGATGGTCTATTACAGTGAATGCGGCAGGACCCCACCAACTTCAGCCCCCCCATACATGTTTTCTTACAGTTACTCCAAAGAGTGGCACTGCCTTTCTACTTCCCCCTGCCCCTTACTCTTGGAGTTGCCTTTGCAGAACTGGGCCGGGAGGAAGATGGACTCTACCTGTCCTCTGGTTCCACTTGCTGTTGCTCTCTGTGCCTTCTCATGCCCCACCAGTTCCAATGAGCAGCAGCCACCACTGTGGCAAGTCAAAATGTTATCTCCCCCCTAAAAGAGGAGGAGGTGAAAGATGTCATGATATGTTGGGCCCAAGATAGTGGACACAATATATACATGAATGAATGAGAAAGGCTGTGGAAAGAGGACATCAGATTCACTGCATGTTACAATCTTAGGGAAAATGTGATGAAGATGTTATAAAGGTGGTACCTAACCCTGGCCAAACTGGCCAAGATGTTTAAGAACAGTTCAGAGGTTTTCTGGAGGTGTAAAAATGGGGTAGCTACATTTATGCACATGTGGTGGGAGTGTAAGAGAATAATAGACTTTTGGGACAGTCTCTATAATGAACTTAAAAAGATACTCAAACTCTCATTTACAGAAAAAAATGGAGGCCTTCCTATTAGGAATTATGTCCATGGAAATCAAGAGACATCTTAGACCTCTTTTCAGGTACACAACCACAGCGGCTAGGATTTTAAGAGCAAAGAACTGGAAAAGTGATAACATCCCCACAAAAACTGGCAAGCAAAAATGATAGAATATTTACATCTTGCAAGGATGACAGGGAGATTAAGAGGAAATTCAGTACAGAAAGTTAATAAAGATTGGATAATTTTTAAAGACTATCTTTAAAACTATTGTGATAACGGTAAACTGCCAGACTTTGAATGAATCTTAAAATGCAAAGACAGTATATAAAAGAACATTCTGGATAAGAAACAGGAAAGTTAATTGGAAAACAAAACCCCTAGGTGGTTGTCACCAATGGAAGCTAAGGAAGTGAAAAAACTTAATATGGAATCTAAATGGCCAAAATACTGGGAAATTATAGAACAAGAGGAGGGAAAAGTGAAATTGCAGAGCTATGAGAAATTGAAGTCTAAAGTTGGAGACTGGCATCATTATTACCAGATAAATGAAGTTTTCAAACAGGACAGGAAAATTGGCTTCCAATACTAAGAATTTGTCAAGAATGTATAACTTGCTGTTGAAATGGAATACACAGGATGAGACGGTTAAATCAGCTATGATTAAATGGGCACAAGACATTGGTCATGACATTATGTTTGCTGACTGGGAACAGTTATGGACTACCGGTATAAAGTTTACGGCATGTAATGCCTTAAGAGAGAACATTATGAAAATGATTTATAGGTGGTACATGACCCCAGTCAAGCTTGCAAAAATCTATCATACGCCCAATAATAAATGCTGGAAATGTAATGAAACTGAAGGTACTTTCTACCACCTTTGGTGGACGTGCCCAAGGATCAAGGCCTTCTGGGAAATGATCTATAATGAAATTAAGAAGGTCCTTAAGTGTACCTTTCATAAGAAACCAGAGGCCTTTCTCCTGGGCATGGTAGGCCAATTGGTGTCAAGGAAAGATAGGACGTTCTTTATGTATGCTACAACAGCAGCAAGAGTTCTTTTAGCAAAGTATTGGAAGACACAAGAACTACCCACGCTGGAAGAGTGGCAGACGAAGGTGATAGACTATATGGGACTGGCCGAGATGACTGGCAGAATCCGCGACCAAGGAAAAGAGACGGTGGAAGAAGATTGGAAGAAATTTAAAGTTTATCTTAAGAACTGCTGTAAAATTAATGAGTGCTAAATGTCATGGGTAATGTAAAACAGAATTCCAGTGACAAATAATTGGGTAAGAGAAAAAGGATTAAAGAAAGTGAATTATAAGTAATTGAAATTAGGAGTTGCTGGAAAAGTTTAAAACAGGGATGCAGAAAAGGGAGGTATGGGGAAGTCGTTGAAATAAGGTTTAAGAAAAAGAGGTTATGAAATTATACGTGTTTATATGTTTGTTTGTTTATGTATTGTCAGTTGTATTGTGTCTTAATATATGTTGGAAAATTAATAAAAATTTATATATATATAAAAAAGAAACAGGAAAGTTAATAATAATGAACTGTGTACAGATTAACAAAATGTAAAATAGTGCAATGAGAATAATCAGAAATTAGTGTCTAAGGTGTGTTTATGTTGTGAAGTGTGTAATGTGTATTGTTTGTATTACCGTATATGTAATGTCCAAGTTTGATGTAAATTGATGTATAATAAAGGTGTTTTTTTAATGATACTTCCCCCTGTCCCTTCCAGGCCACATTTGACAGGTGGGTGGGGGCCACCCACCAGCCAATGACCTGACCAGTGGGTGGCACCACCTACCTGTCAAACTTGGTGGGTCAGTGATGTCAGGTGACCTTTTCGCCCACATGTGCCTGACAAAGTGCTCTGCAAAGAGGCTTCTTGACCTGACAACCAGCTATCTCATGGGTGCTTTGCAGAGGGGTGCCTGCAAACGCACTTTCAACAGAGCCAGATTTCTACTAGCCCAACACCTGACATCATATATATAACATCAAGTGCAGAGCAAGTGGCTTCAGATACCAGGCCTGTCGGCAGACCAACTCTGTATTACAAAGATGTCTGCAAATGTGACACAAAGGCTGGCAACCTCAACCCCACCACTGAAGCCACATGGCCACTGTGTTCGGTTACTCCACCAGCTCCTCATGACATCCTGACGTCACACATGAGATGCTGGGACGCCGCATCGTGTGTTGCATCACACACATGATGTTGGCCTTCCCAAAGCCCTCTCAAGCTGGTGGCTCTGCTGACCAAAGGGAATACAAAAGACAAACAGGTCAAATCAGTGATGATACACTGGGCAAAAGACTTGGGACATAATATACAAATGATAGATTGGGAGAGGCTATGGAAAACAGATTTGAAATTCACGGCATATTGTGCATTGGAAGAAAACTATATGAAAATGACATACTGGTGGTATTTGACTCCTGTTAAATTAGCAAAAATGTACAGAACGGGTACAAATACCTGCTTGAAATGTAAAGAAAAAGAAGGTACCTTTTATCATATGTGGTGGACATGTAAAGTAGTTAAAAATTTCTGGGAAATGATATATAATGAAATGAAAAAAAATATGTTTAAAATAACCTTTGTTTAAAAAAAGCCAGAAGCTTTTTTATTAGGAATTATAGGTACCAACATTCCAAACGACCAGAAAAGACTGTTTATGTATATGACAACAGCTGTACGGATTCTACTAGTTCAGAGATGGAAGGAAGAGTCAACCCCGACCAGAGAAGAATGGCAAACCAAGATGATGGACTATGCCAAAATGGCAAAATTAACTGAAAAGCTCAGAAATCAAGAAGACAAGAACTTCAAAAAAGAATGTGAAAAGTTTATAATGTATTTACGAGACCATTCCAAGCAGGTCAAAAAATTGGCAGGATTTAAACCACACTTGTAAAGTGTGTAAAGTAACAAAGTAACTTTTTGTAAAGTAAAAAAAAGTATAGATAAATTAGGAGGATATTTTTTTTTCCTTATAAATACCGATATGCAGTTGTAAATATTATCATTAGGACCCATGGAATGGAGTGGGGGAAGTCAGGAGATTCAGAGTAATCTCGATATTCGGGTTCTGAATTGTTGTTTGCTGTTGTTTATACTTTTTAAAATAAAAATGGATTTCACCATAGATGGGCCTTTGCTGTGATCTAGCAGGGCCATGGATTCCTATTGTCTGGGAAAGCTTCAATTGTTAGCAAGGCTGGTAATAAAGTATCAACCACACTCATTTGGCTTCTTCCTGGAGGGAGTGGGATGGCCAAGACTCGTCACACGTGTTCATCAGTATGATCCAACTTTACCCATACCAGAACCAGCCTGAAATTGGGCAGCTCAGTTAGTTAGAGTGTGGTGCTAGTAATGCCAAGGTTGCAGGTTCGATCCCTGTATGGGACAGCTGCATATTCCTGCATTGCAGGGGTTGGACCAGATGATCCTTGGCATCCCTTCCAATGCTACAATTCTATGATTCCAGCAAAGAGAGCTGCTTTAGCAGTAGTAGTGGGCTTATGGTCCTCTAGGCTGCCTTTATTACAAATTGGGTTGTTTGTTTGCTGCTTCAAAGATGCTCTGTTCAATAAATGCAGATCAACAAACAGAAAAATGAATTCATCCTTGCATTGAAAAAACCGCTCTGCTTCCTTTAAATGTTTTCATCCAAAACATCCTTTGCATACGGTGAGGTCTTGGAATGAAACAATTGTATTTTTCTTTCAAGATATTTTTAATGAAGTTTAATTAAGATACACACACACACACACACACACACACGATAATACTACAATATTGTGCAGTGAACTTGGAAGTAAATATACTCATGAAAATTCATCAGCATCCTATTGCAAATTTCTCCTTATATGCACATTTGTGTGCACTTTTGCTTAATATACAAACATTTGCAAAGCAATTTCCTGCATTTTCTCTGTTGTTTTCACTCATAGTTTGCATGCACACTTTACCCTAGTATGTGCATTATTGTACACTCTACTTGGCTGGAAAACTGAACTGTAAAATTCAGAGTAGTGTGAAGTATGACTTTCCAAAGCTGCTGTTTCAGTTTGCATATCATTTTAGAAAGGAGCCTGCTAAACAGCCACTTTCCATTCATACTCAAGGTGCTGAAGCTCCAAAACTCCTGTTTGAATCTGCCGCCAGCAAAAAGAGCTGTCTCCTAAAGGGTTAGCTTTTGGTGAATCGTCTAGCCAATGTGTTGAGGAGCCTGTCACTGGAAATATAACTCAGTTTGATGAAGCTTGTGAGTCAGCGGAAATTTCTTTGGCAAAGTCTGGTGAGAATACCCTCCTTCACATGATAATGACTTTAAGAAAGAACTGCTTAAGGACCCAACTTTAGAAGTATGTAGAAGTGCATGGGATCCCTAGGGCTGGCATTGAACCAAGAGTTAGTCTCATCTGGGAAGGAGGTTGCTTTTTAGACAATTCTTTCCAAAGAAATCTGCCCCAGAACGTGAGCCAAGAAGACGGTTGGTAGTGACCCAGACATACAGAAAGACTGTTTTACATCTGGCTCATGAAGCTGCCTTTTGGGGTTTAAGCGTACATTAGAAAAGGTCGCTAGAGAATTTTATTAGCCTGATGTGTTTCAAGATGTTAAGTCAGATGTTAGGTCTTGTGATGCGTGCCAATGAATGGGACATGATGGAGATCATAAGCGTTTTCCGTTACAACCCAGTGAGATCATTGGGGAACCATTCACTAAAATTGGAATAGATGTTATTGACCCAATTCCACAAGCCACAAAATCTGGCAGTATTGTAACTGTTACAATTGCAAAATGATTCCAATGATTCCACCGCTGCCTTCATGTCAAGAAGGGGGTCGTTTTCCTGAGTCCTCCCTCCAACCTACTAATCAATCACACGCAGGGATGGAATGGGTTACCAAGCCTTGTTGGCTTCTTCTCTGGCACCAGCTACAGAACATCAAACAGCAACTCTAAAATAGATGGGTTCTCTCCCTTCCCCGGCAGGTTAACTCGAAGATTGATAGGGGTTGGGGAATGATGGCAACCAGCCAGACCCATCTCATGCTCCCACTTTGGGGACTAATTGTTACCACCTGCCTGAGGGGCCCCACCCAGCAGTACCTGCTCACAGGATCACGACTTCATGATATGAATTAGGTAGGTTTGCTTCTAAATGTGAACTGAACCAAATTCCTTCACCATTCTGAGACACCGCTGTCACCTGGTATGGCATGGTCTGGTATCTAGTGATACTAATAAAAATAGCTGAAAGGGTTGAAGTTCATTACATTGAAACAGTGTTGTGCTACAGAATCTTGTTCTTCAATAAGTTGATAAGAAGAAATACACCTCCTTCTACAAAGGCTCTTCCTTTCCCCCCACGGTATAGACAACAGGTGAAAATTAATTATATTTGAATGATGACCCAAATGGCAGACCTGAGGGTTACGTTCTGTCCCTCTTCTTTCTCTATCTGTGCTGTGGAGTCCTTGAAAAATTCTATTTGGGATTGTCAGTAGGGATTCATGGGTGCCTATTCCATTATATTACATTTAAGCACAGAGAAATATGACTGTAGGGTAAACCAACCTGTGATGTATGGGATTTGTTGAGGTTTTCATTTTGAATTGAAAATGGCGGAGCTCTAATAAATTTATCATGGTTCAGTATATTATCAGGCAAGTGGGAATATTTTACTCCATGCACAAAAAGATTCTGTCCTCCTTCGGGCCTCATAAATTAAATCCCCTTTGAGTTTCTCAGGTAACAAAATAACATTAGGCCTCATAATAAATCAGCAGGGACTTGGTAAGGAGGAGGGGGGAATTGCTACAACGTGTTTTTGCTTTAGAAAGTCAAGCTGACAGTTTAAGCGATATGCTCTACTTGGCTGACCTTTGTCTTTAATATTTCTTGCACTGTGCATTATTTAAACGGATGCAGGTTATAGCCCAGATTCTTACCTTTGATCCATAAATTTTCTGCCTCCTTGAATGCTCTCGGCTCCAGATGCTCAAGGGGTGAGTCTGGACTTCCTTCTGTCCCTTTGCGGAATGTCAACATTGCCAAAAACAGGCAATATACAAATAATGGCACTATTATTTGTTTGTTAACATAAAAGCGCCGATCGTCATGATGAGCAGGATATGTGTGGAGGAAGTCATGTACGTTGCATGAGGTGCAATATGTATCTGATCACAACAGACAGGAACCCCATTGAAATCCTATCAGGGGAGCCAAGACCACCAAGAGTCAGACAGGGCTAGCATCTTTCAGCACTGCCAGGGCCTCGGTTCTTTGGCATGGTCCGCCACTGATTCCTATCTGGACCTCTATTCAACTTTTTATGATGCTCTAATTCAGTGGAGAGGGGATGCAGGCGGCGCTGTGGGTTAAACCACAGAGCCTAGGACTTGCCGATCAGAAGGTTGGCAGTTTGAATCCCCGTGATGGGGTGAGCTCCCGTTGCTCGATCCCTGCTCCTGCCAACCTAGCAGTTTGAAAGCACGCCAAGTGCAAGCCGATAAATAGGTACCGCTCCAGCGGGAAGGTAAACAGTGTTTCTGTGTGCTGCTCTGGTTCGCCAGAAGCGGCTTAGTCATGCTGGCCACATGACCCGGAAGCTGTACGCCGGCTCCCTCGGCCAATAGAGATGAGCGCCGCAACCCCAGAGTCAGCCACGACTGGACCTAATGGTCAAGGGTCCCTTTACCTTTACCTAATCCAGTGGGGGGGGGCAGACCTCAGGCCCAGGATCATTCCCTCTCGCAGGGAGGCATCCTCCCTGGCCCAGCCAGCTAACCTCCCTGCTAGTTTTTATCAGCCAAGAGGGGCGAGGGTCCAGAGTTCAAGTGGTCACCCTAACCGATCCAAGCAGCTTATCTACCTTCTTGAGCCTTAAAAGGGTAAAAGACCCCTGACAGTTAAGTCCAGTCGCATATGACTCTGGGGTTGTGGCGCTCATCTTGCTTTACAGGCTGAGGGAGCCAACGTTTGTCCGTAGAAAGTTTTTCCAGGTCAGCTACTGATTGATTGATTGATTGATTGTGTGACTGCAGTACATGGTTTATTGCTTTCATTTTATGGATCAATGGTCTTGTTAGATAGTAAAATCCATTTTAAATTGCTGTTTTAGGGGTTGATTTTAAACGTCTGGAACAGATTAATCCATTTTGCATTACTTTCTATGGGAAAGCACACCTTGGCTTTTGGAATACTTGGCTTTTGGAACGGACTTCCGGAACAGATTAAGTTTGAGAACCAAGGTACCACTCTAGATGCTTCACCACTGAGCTACATCTCTTCCTCATATATTTTTTACACGTGTCAGGGTGGACTACAACTTCAGAACTAGTATTATACATCAGGCAGCCTGTAAATATTTATTTTAAAACTCTGTCTCTGCTATTTAGCACACATTGATTGCATGTTCTCTCCATCTATATCCTTCTCAAGGTCGTTTTTGTGGGAATATCGAGGGGTATAATAACCAGGACTTCTTTGCTCCCTGAAGCATCTCTCCTTGCTAGAGAAATGAGTCTCTTGCCGATTTGGACACGACTGATGTGCTAGAATTGTTTGGTTGTTGCGTGACTGATAAATGGCTATAGATCTGAATGTTGCTCAAGGACAGAACATCAAGCATTCAATTGGCCATATATCCCTCTATGCCGCAAAAGTCTTCATTATTAATGTGCCCAGAAAATAATGACTTAAACATTTAGCTGGCATATTTTTGGAGGGGAGGAGCAGGGCAACTGGAGCATGAAAAATTAGCACCAAATTATCTTTCATCAATTTTATATATGTACATTTCAGGGGAAATGCTGCTATTTACATGCCCCGCTCTGCCGGTTATAACTGCTGGAGTCATCCCAGTCCATGAGCTAGCTAAGCCGGTGTGCGTGGCTCTAAGTCAATTTAGCCGTATTGAAGACAAGGGGACCTCTGTCGGCTTCAGTCAAAAGGATTCTCGTGTACTTGGTGCATGGAAGGAGCTAACGAAAGTTATTAACTTATGAACAGCGTTGGCTCAATTTGCCCCTGTTAATGAAGAAATTAATGTAAAAGAAAAATGTGACCAGAATAATGAGGATAGAATCTTCAAACAAGGACACTGACTTCACTGAGAAATGTTTCAACAGGTACTTTTCTTCAGCAGGTAGAAGATGGTCAGCCTCTGAAGAAGTTGAGGAGCACACATGACACCAGTAGCACAGTCTTGTGTTGTGGCCAGAGGAGTCTGATCTTTCTTTTCCACACAGTACCTCTACCACCAAGCTCTGTCATGATACAGCACCATCCAACTGACAGCATTTTGGGGACATGTGGAAGATGGGAAGGGATGGATCAATCAATCTCATCATCTGAAGATCCAGTATCAGGGAAGGGTAGAGGACATGCTTTCTGTGCAGATGGTCCCAGGTTCAATCCCCAGCATCACCAGCTAAGGATGGGGGAAGACTCCTTCTGAAATTCTGGAGAGCCATGTAGGCAATACTGAGGGAGTTACTCAGTTTGAAGCAGCTGTCTTTGTTCTTATGAACTTATCTGTGGCCTATTTTGCAGGTGTTTGTTCAGAAGTCTGTTCTTCTGTTTCAATTCCACATTAATCTGTGATTATTATTATTTTTTAAGGCCATACAGAAATTTGTATTTAAATTCATATTTAATGGCACATGTTATCATCAAGACATATTTAAATATCATCATCATCAATCTTTATTACGGTCCAGAGACCCAACAAATTGTTACAAAGCAATACACAATTCATACAACCTACCTCCAGGTTAAACAAGCATTTTGTTCAGAATATAGGGATCACTGGTTCTCGCCGATAAAAACTTTGCCACTGCTAATGTTCTAGCATTTGTCCGGTCTTCCAATAGGAACCTGACATAGTGAACCTCTAAATATGTACTTCATCTCAAAATACACATTTCTAAATGTTGTTGTTTAGTCATTTAGTCGTGTCTGACTCTTCGTGACCCCATGGAGCAGAGCACGCCAGGCACTCCTGCCTTCCACTGCCTCCCACAGTTTGGCCAAACTCAGGTTAGTAGCTTCGAGAACACTGTCCAACCATCTCCTCCTCTGTCGTCCTCTTCTCCTTGTGCCCTCAACCTTTCCCAACATCAGGGTCTTTTCCAGGGAGTCTTTTCTACTCATGAGGTGGCCAAAGTATTGGAGCCTCAGCTTCATGATCTGTCCTTCCAGTGAGCACTCAGGGCTGATTTCCTAAAGAATGGATAGGTTTGATCTTCTAAATGTATTTTATCTTAAAATATTCTTTCCCTCCCATGCATTTTGGTATATATTGTGAGCCAAGAACTGTATCACAAAATCTGGAGAATGTGAGATCAGGAGGACAATTACTTTAAATTTGTCTGGATGGTACCTTCTCCATGGCAAGGTCTGACTCTGGAATGCTCTCCCCTGAGAGGTATGTGTGTCACCCTCATACTTGATCTTCAGGTATCAATCAATTGAAGACATTTTTATTTACCAAGACTTGGGTAGCTTGATAATGGGGTGTTCAGTCCTCACAGCAATATTTGAACGAGTGTTTTAATGAGCTGCTGGCATTTATTTTTATTATTATGGGTGATATCCAACCAACATGTCCCATCTGTGCAAGGATTTGCCCCTGTTTCCTCCTCCTCTTGTGTGCCCCACATGCCTTCCCCAAATCTGATCTACAAGGCTGGGAAAACCCCTACAACAGTTTTAGTGTTTAAGTGTTTAAAGGGAGGGTGGGGGAACAATATTGGAAACAAACCCTTGCATGTTTTAATTATGGATATTTTAATGTTTGCACCATTGTTTTTTATACTTAGAAGCCTAATTTGGCATTAAGTGGTATATAAATTGATATAATAATACAGGTGTCTTTCTTTCCTTCAGAGAGAAAAGCACCTGAGGTCAATTTTGATTGGAGAAATAGCCCACAGGGAAAATCTTTAGCACCTCATCTCCTCAGCTGCTGCTGCTGCTGCTTTCCTTGAATTCAGAGCCCACCAGGACTCCATCCCCCCCCCACAAAATCTGGTGGGGAGACACTCCCTGTATCTCACACATAATATCTAGTTCAGTTCTCAAATGGGCAGGATCTACCCCTCTTCCCATTACACTTGGCATCAAAGCAAGTCAATATCCCTCGACTTCTCAAATATGTAAATATAAACGTTTTACTTTCCAGATCACAGAGTTTCAATAAAAATGTGCGTCAGATTAACCCGAGGCAATTTTGTTCAGACTCTGATGGAACTGAATGGGGTAATTGGGTCTCATCAGAAACACTGCACTCCTCATCTAGAAACTCATTTTTCCTCTGTTTGACTAGGCGAGATTTTCATATCCTAGAAAAAGGTTCATTTGTGCCTCCTAAACAAGGGAGGGGCCCAGGAGGGGAAATCTTAGCAAAAGAAAGGAACAGAAAAAAGGAGCATCTGATGATATATAGCACTCTTCTTGCAGCAGGAGAAATTACTTCCACTCTACTTAGGCGAGCCTGCATATAGATGACAACAATATGCATTTATTTACAATGAATCAAGAATGGGAGAGATTAAGCCAGCATTTTTCATTCTTAACAGGCAAAGCTCAAACTCCAGAGCGGATGAACCCAGCTTGCACTTTGACATCTTGAACTATTTGGAGGGCAAAACCAAAATGGAACATAGGAAACTAGTTTAGGTTAGTTAGGTTCAGTGGCACAGCGTGGGTTGCCAGCACCCGGGGCAAGGTGCAAAAGGGGCAGCAGCATCGCCATGGGAAAGGGGGACAGCATGTCACTGTGGGTCCTCCACCCCTGTTTTTTAGTGCAACCTCTGAGATGCAGACTCTCCTGGGAGCTGCTGGACACAGACTCCAGTCGCCCAACTGGAGCCCCTCTGACGCATCGGATCTCCCTGTACCAGCCACCCCAGCTCTTCGTAGTGTGCCTACAGGAAACTCCACCAATGTGACCCAGGAACCAGTGTTCTGCCAGCCAAGGCTTGCATGGCTACTTCTTCATAAACAACGGGTGCTCTGGTGGCACCCCGCTCTGCCTCGGGGCTCTGCGGTGCTAGGGGGGTCCTGGCCACCTCCATCCCAAATTACCTCAACTTTCTAAGCATCCTTTTCTAAACAAGAATGTTCTTAGCAGGTCTGAAAAGTATAGAGCAAAGGCATCTGCTTGATCTCAACAGGCAGGGAGTTCTAAAGTGCAGGCGCTACCGCACCAAACAACTGAGTTCTTAACAAATGCAGAATACATCGATACGATACCATAATCTTTATTGTTATTGTTATTGTCTCATACAGAACAACGAAATTGAAAAAAATCTACATCAGACATTCAAAAACCAACAACCCTTCTATCCCAGCTATCCCAGCCTGGTTAACCCCCTAAAAACTCTGATACACCATAATTAAATACAATATACTCCCGTAGAGACTACCTTACACTGCGTTTAAAACCAAAATCGCATTTGAATAGAAACTGTTTCTCAGGCAGCTAGTCCTAGTCTTTATAACCCTGTACCTTCTTCCAGAAGGCAGAAGCTGAAAGAGATCATTTCCGGGGTGCGCACTATCCTGCACTATCTCTGCAGCTTTCTTATGACACTTGGAAGCATAGATTTGATCCAAGGTGGGAAGAGTGCACCCAATTATTCTCTCCGCAGTCTTCACAACCCTGGACAGCATTGTTTTTCCCCTGACAGTGCAGCTCCCAAACCACACACACGGACCATAAGTTAATACACTCTCAACAGCGCAATGGTAAAATGCCATCAGCAGGTCCTTTGAGAGATTGTTTTTCTGGAGGATTCTCAGAAAATATAACCTCTGCTGTGTTCTCTTCATCTCATCATATGTGACAACTGTAGTAGTACAAATTCTGCCACTTGAAGTGGTCAAGTGGGCACATGTCCCTGTCAGGGACTGGACTGGGGAGGAAGAATGGTGGTGCCCATTCCCTCCCCGCTTCTGCATTTCCCAGAGAAGAGGGAGACAATATAGATGTACAATATAGATGTACAAAAACCGTGTGCTGCTCTGGTTCGCCAGAAGCGGCTTAGTCATACTGGCCATATGACCCGGAAAAACTGTCTGCAGACAAACATCGGCTCCCTCGGCCAGTAAAGCGAGTTGAGCGCCGCAACCCCAGAATCATCTGCGACTGGACCTAACGGTCAGGGGTCTGAGGTAAGTGGGGTAAGAACGCAACCTTACTGATTTATTTATTCATTACATTACATATCCCACTTTTCCTTCAAGGAGCTCCAGGTGGTGTACACAGTGCTGTTTTTCTGGGGGGACGTAGGGGTACACATACCCCTAAACATTTTGTGAATTGAACACGGAAAAAAGCACTGGGTGTACATATGTCTCCTCCTCTTCATTCTGTCCTCACAACAGCCCTGTGAGGAAGGCTAGGCAGAGAGTGAGTGACTGGCTCAAGGTCACCCAGTGAGCTTCATAGCTGAATGGGGATTCGAACCCTGCTCTACCAACTCTTAATCTAACATGTTACACCCTACGCTACACTGACTTATATATATTTTTCTCTTTCTGATTCTGAGCTCCCCCCTTAGGTGGGCAGAATGCATAAGCCTTTTTTGTTTCTTTTGGACCTTATTTACAATATGAAGCCAAACCAAGCCACCTTTCCCAAGCACCCCACTCCTTGCTACTGGAAAACGGAGAGGGAAGGGAGGCGGAAGTGTGGCTAGCTATGCTAACACAGAGACATTACCGGGAGCGTATGCTCATTCACATAATGTTTCTCCTGCTGCGCCTGCATCTGTTTTGTTCTTGTTCACACTTCCAGGCTGTAAAGGGAAATTCACAACAACAATGCTCCTAGTTGCTGTTGCTTTTTGTATTTTGGCAAGCATCGGATGATTGCTTTGCTATGGGAAATGAGGAGGGGCTGGCCGATTGGCTTTCACTGCCTTCCCTTGTAGAAAAGGGAAAAAACTCACCCCAAAACACTCGGCAGATGGGCACTTTGTCTGCACAACGCCGAGTGTGTAATTCATACTCCCACCTAGCACAAATCACACTCACAGAACCATAAGGTGAATGTCACTCTTCTGGATGGGCTGAGCCCAAGGGAGGAGATGCAGCCCAGATTCTGGCCTGGACCCAAGCGAAAGGAGATTAAAATCCGATCATCTCGTCCTGGCCTACTGAAGACACGGCCATCTGCAGTCCCCGCTCGGAGTGAAAGATACGTATTAGCAAAGGCATCAATCCTGGGATGAATCAACCTTGTGTCTTGTGTGTCTTGAATGCCAGTTTTGAACTTCACCTGCCGCTATGTGTTTCTAAAATGCACAGGGGAATCAAGGTAGAAGGACAGTTGCAAAATCAGTGTAGAAGCTGATACATGGCTGTCGTACCCGTCAACTGCCCCGGAAAAACAGAGACATCCTGTTTCTCCCTGTGAGAGTATGGTGGCCATTTTGGGTGTCTTGCTCTCTCTCTTGCATGATTTCAGGCCAAGATCTCACCCCCCCCCCCAAAAAAAAGCAATTTTCCCCCAGGTCTGTGATTTCACACAGGTCACGTGACTTACATGGGATCTTGGAGCAGGAGGTTGGTGTCTTGGATTTGGCCTGCATCATTTTGGAGGGTATGGGTTGTAATGTTGCTTAAAAACCTCCATGGAAGGAGAGTCAATCGCCCTCCAAGCGAGTCTATCCCACTGTCAAACAGCTCTTTCTGTCAGAAAGTTCTTCCTGATGTTTAGACTGTTATGTACTGAAGTTCTCACCCTGGGCCAGCAGGGGGATACTGTCGATAGTTTTCACTCAGGTCCACATATGCAAATAAGGAATTGAAAGCGACTTTCAATGATTGGATAGTTACAGAAAGTTGTTCTGTTGCTTTGTAGCTGAGCTCTATATAAGCAGGTTGGCTGAACCCTTCAGCCCAGTTCTGTTCTGGGCCTGTGAATAAACAAGAGCTGTTTGAAGAATCGCTGTGTCGTCTGATATGTTCACCCACAACTTAACATAGACAGTATCTCCTTTCTTGTAACTTGAATCCATTGGTTTGGCTTCTACCCTCCAGAGGAGGCAAAAACAAGCTTGCTCCATCTTCCATGGGACAGCCCTCTATATACTGGAAGATGGCTGTCTTATCTCTACATGCTAAGGATATGTAACGCATGACCTCAGAGAAAACCCTTCAAAATATTCAGTAAAAATTACGATTTTCTGTTTGTTGCTTGGTCCTCTCACATTGGGCTTTTGTTTTGGCAGCACCATTCATTTCAGATTCCATTGTTTCATGTCACTTCCCTTTCATTTTTCATTTTAACGTTGATTACAGTGGAGACTCAGTCCGCCTTCTGATGCCTATAACTTTTGTTCACCCCCCGCCCAAGAGCATGAAGTTTTCAGGTGCTGTTATTATTCCTCTAAGGCATAGTGCCTGCCACGTTTTGGACAGATTGGACAAAGCATGACTATCTTGTAAACAATTAAGCAGGGGCGATACTCTCTAAGCTTTCTATGCTTTGTGCTTCACGTTACAGTGCTGACGTCTTGTCACTTTCAGAGCACTCCAAGATCACTACAGAACTGTCCTGGAATGTAACAATTTGCTGAGCAATGCAGTGCCTCAGAGACATTTGCAGACATTGAACTGCACTATGTGTGATTCAGATTGAATAGTGTACATTTCTTTTCGTTTTCAGAGTGTTCCAGTATCCCCTCTCCCTACAAAATGATCCAGGAACATATCAGTTCATATTGATTTGCTAAATAATGGGATACAATGCTTCTTGTCAGTTTGGGGAACGCTTCCTAAGAGAATTAAATGAACATTTCTATTGTTTCTATTATTATTTTTATAAGCATGAATTAGAAACAAAATGGGAACCTACTTGCTTTGTTCTCCTTGCATTTCAGAAATAGATACAGTGGAACCTCGGGTTACATACTGTCCTCCTTACAAATGCTTCCAATTCCCAGCTACTGGTATTCAGAGGCTAGTAGCCATCAAAAGCCTTTTCCTTCATGAATTTGGAGAGCACCACTATGGTTAACAGCTGCTCCTCTTCTTCGTTATCACTGCCACTGCCTGCATGCACCTTTTTCTCACTGCAACCATTGTTCAAAGATGTGGAGCAGGAGACTCTTGCGAGTAGACCTCTGGAAAAAGCCCTCGACTCTCAACTGTTGGTTTTGTTTGTTTGTTATAGTTCTTAGCCCTGATGTTCTCCATGCTGGCTCAAAGTATTACACATCCCACAGTGGGTGGCATGCAACATTGTGACTATCCTCGTAGTGGTGCAGCAATAAAACTGCAAGCATGTTTACAAAGCTAAGCAGGGTCCGGTATGGCTTCAAATTGGATGGGGAACTGCTTGTTGAGATTTCTGCATTGCAGAGAGTTGGACTAGACGATCATCCCTCCCAACTCTACAATTCCATGAGATGGATCCAGAAACACAATGCAAAGTCCATTTTAGGCTCCCCTACCAGTGGGTTAAACCACAGAGCCTAGGACTTGCCGATCTGAAAGTTGGCGGTTTGAATCCCCATGAAGGGGTGAGCTCCTGTTGCTCAGTCCCTGCTCCTGCCAACCTAGCAGTTCGAAAACACATCAAAGTGCAAGTAGATAAATAGGTACCACTCCGGCGGGAAGGTAAATGGTGTTTCCGTGCACTGCTCTGGTTCACCAGAAGCGGCTTAGTCATGCTGGCCACATAACCCAGAAGCTGTACGCCGGCTCCCTCGGCCAATAAAGCAAGATGAGCGCCGCAACCCCAGAGTTGGTCACGACTGGACCTAATGGTTAGGGGTCCCTTTACCTTTACCTTACCAGAATTATACACAATCTTTCTTGCTTTCTTGAGGACCTTGGACAGCTCAGTTGGTAAAGTGTGAGACTCTTAATTTCTGAGTCATGGGTTCAAGCCTCAAGTTGGGCAAAGGATTCCTGCATTGCAGGGGTTGAACTAGATGACCCTTGGGGTCCCTTCCAACTCTACAATTCAATGCTTCTAATATGATCATTCCATTGGCAAAAGCGGTGTTCTGGGGGTTCTTGTGGGCCAATTTGAGTGGGTGCTAGTGGGACTGGTTGCACTGGGTCCCTCAATGGCTAGGAGATCTCTTTCCCACCTATGGCTGGTTCACCAGCTATGGCTGTTTTGGATACAAATGAGTTGGCCACTGTATTCCATGCTCTGGTGATTTCCAGATTGTATTATTGCAATACACTCCTCTTTGGGGTGCTGTTGAAGACAACTTGGAAACTTCAAATGGTTCAAAATGCAGTGGAAAGATTACAGGCTGGTGTTACATTTAGACAGGGGTCAGCAAACTTTTTCAGCAGGGGCCCGGTCCACGTTCCTCAGACCTTGTGGGGGGCTGGACTATATTTTTTTGGAGTGGGGGAAAATGAACCAATTCCTATGCCCCACAAATAACCCAGAGATGCATTTTAAATAAAAGCACACATTCTACTCCTGTGGGCCGGATTTAAAAGGTGATTGGGCCAGATCCAGCCCCCGGGCCTTAGTTTGTCTACCCATGCATTTAAATCACATATAGCCCCAGTTTTAAAACAACCACACAGGTTGCCAGTTCATTTCCAGGACCAATTCAAGGTGCTCACATTAATATTTAAAGCCCTGATTGACCCAAGCCTCACATATCTGAAAGACCACCTTCTTCCCTTGGGTATTAAGACTGCCAGAGTCCATACTCTTGTTGGCCAGAAGAGGACATTCTCTGTGGCAGCCCCTAAATTGCAGAACTCCCTCCCCACACAGATGTTTCTGACATCTTCATTATATAATTTTTGGTGCCAAAGACGCACCTCTTTGACACCTGTGATGTATACTTTCAAGATCCATCCTAACTTTTGTGATTCCATTTTTAAATAATAAGTTCTCAAACTGCCTTAAATTATTGTAACTCATCCTGGGACCTTAGGGTGAAGGGTGGCTAATAAATTAAAATTATTATGATTGCTAACCTTTTTTTTTAAGTTTAAGCTGGCCCAAGATATTGATTAAAAGTCCTGGGGCACCATTTGCAGAACAGATGCCAGATTTCCTGTCACGAAAAGAGTGTTTCCAAAGTGCTCTCACCTAGTTTTGCAGTAGATGATAAGCCAAGAGGAGCACTGTGATACGTGCTAATTATATGGGTACGAATGTGCGACACTTTTCTCTGCAAGTAGAGAGAATATTTTACATTGCAGAAATGATGTGTGTACAACTGTTGGTTCTTTTGTACTTTTCACTGGATGCTATTGAGCTTGCAGAACTCAGATAAAAGGAATGTCACATGGAAACATCAGTCTTCTAATATATTTATACCATACACATTTTGACATCTCTTACACTTGGAGGGAAAGCCTTTTAAAATGAACATCAGATAAGGAAAGATAGTATTAAGCAGAGTATTACAGCAGCCAAATGAATGCATTCACTCCACGCTAATGTATTTATGCTGCTAAGTCGATGGAATTTCCAAACACAATATCAATATGGGGGAGGAAGGAGGAGAAAATAAAGCTATTAGAATGTCTTAGGTTCCAAATTATTTGTACATTTATCAGAAAGATTGCTTTTGCACAGAAGTTACCGTTTTGTTTGCAGGTAAAGTAATTAGAAGTACGCATTCTGCTTACAGGGAAGCTCTTTCAGTCCCCGGGACCTTTTAAAAAGTGTGGTGGTGTAGTCAGTGTCAAAATCATAGGAAGGCACCCTATACTGATTCAGACCAGTGGCGAGGCTACCTGCTCGGGCACCGGGAGCGGTGGACATCCGGGGGCGTGGCTGGCGCACATCCCAGGGGGCGTGGTGCGCCGCACACGAGGGCGTTGCACGCGTCAGGGGTGCACGGCAAGTGGCGAGCATCCCAGGGGTGCACAGAGAGCGGAGAGCATCCCGGGGGGCAGGGGTGGCCATAATGTCACCCATCCGGATGGCACCCAGGGCGAACCGCCCCCTCCCCTACTTTGTCCGCCAGTGACTCAGATCATTCGTCCATCCAGTGCAGTCTTGTCAACACTATCTAGCTGTGTTTCTCCTGAATTCCAGAAAGGGAACATTCGCAGACCTACCTGGACATGTCTAGGATTGAACCTACAACCTTCTGCATGCAAAACAGATGCTTTAGCCAGTTTACATCAAGCATAAGAGCTAGGTTGGTCAAAGCATTCTTCAAGGAACAGCCTGAAACAAGAGGGAACATTTAGCTGTTCTCACCCAAATAGCCTTTATTGCATGGAAGGCAACAGATCTCACCATCTTTCTGGCTGAACATGACGGATACATGCATAATATGCCATGTTATGATATATTTGGCCCTTAGGTGTAGTTTAGCATCAGGGCCAAACTACATGTTACACTAAATTAAGGTTACCAGATTTTTTTTCCATGAATCCGGGGACACTTTTCAACTTCAATGGATTTTGTAAGGGGACTGATTTGTAAATCTGGGGACTGTCCCCGGGAAATGGGGACGTCTGGTAACCTTACACTAAATTAGTAGTTTGGCATTGTTTTTTTTAAAACTGGAAAAAGCAGCCATGGGGGAGGAGGTATCAGGATAACGATCACTGTGAAGGCTGGGAGGAAATTTTCTGCCTTTCTCTGCCATACTGTGGTCCAAATGAAAATTGCCATCTTCCCAAAGCTGTTGTGAGCAATCATCTGAACAAAGACCCGCTTGCATCCTGGTGCAAATAGCAACCAGGGAGGGACTTTTCTCTTTTTGGGGGGTAGGGGGCAGGACCACAATCCCTAACTGCCAATTTCCACATTCTTTTTGAGCTTTCACATGATGTAGATATGGCATATAGCAAAATTGCAGTGGAATATATAGCTTAAGTTCAGCACTCATTTCTGCATTGTTTGAAAATGGGAAAGGAACATTAAACTTGCACTATGTTCTACAATAGCCCCAGAAATGGCTCTTACATTGTGTGAAGGCTCAAGTATAATGCAGAGTTTAACAGTTAGGGGAAAATTGAAAAAATGGAATAAGCTGCCATGTGAATGCAGCCTTAGAAACCCTTTCCTACATTGTGGTCCTGATCCCAAGCCCTGGCTGCTCTCTAATGCAAGAACTGAATAAGCAAACACCCAGCGTTCTCAGACTATGAGATATTTCAGTTCATGACCAGAATTTCTCATCCTACTTAATTTGAGTTCTTGCTCTCCTATAAGGGGATTTCTTTTGAAGTCACATTCCTTTTCAGGAGAGTATGCTCTCTTCTCTCCCTGCTTTTTCCTGATATGCAGCTCAGAAATTAATAGCCTGGGGAGAATTTGCTTTAACACCATTATGCCTATGAGTTAGTCCTGGTCCCTTTTACAGTCGGAATCCCATAAAGCCATTCAGCTGCAGATTTAGGATGTTGTCTCCCAGGCAGGAGGCACATTCTTCCCAAATCTGAAGCAAGGATAAGCTCATTAGAGCCAATCCCATTTGCTGAAAACCCGACTTTGCAGGGGCCAGGAGTCAAATCCACTGGTAAGAACAGCAGCTGGAGCCTCGCCGGGAAATTTCCTTAAAACATAAAAGTAAATCTAAGCAGTGCTACTTGAGCTGCCTATGAGACTTCCTCTAAAAGCTGCCTGACATCAAAAAAACCAAACAACAAAAAACCAGCTAAAGTAAACTTTTGGGTACATTGTGTGTGGTGGTTGGTTGAACTTTAATAACAGGCTCAGTGTTTATTATTAATAAAAGAGGGAGCATCATTGCAATTCAACACTGTTGTAAGAAAGACGTGATGTCCTATCTTGCCCACATGCTACTAGCCATGAGCAAATATTAATCAGAGTTATTCACTGGAGCAAGCAGGCAAAGAATTTATGGACTCTTGTCAAGCATCTTTGCAGGTTTCTGACTATGGCCACAATCCAATACAGAGGTAGCCATGTGGGATTACTCTTATCATGTCACAACATGGTAACCTTTGGTGGTGTGTGTTAATCTGGCAATCCTATTATTATTATTATTATTATTATTATTATTATTATTATTATTATTATTTAGCATCAGACAGTATCAAATGCTATTCCATGATGGCCACCATTTGCCCATTCTACTTTCCTGTCTTCCAGTTTTGTTTTTATAACCTGTCCAACACCTGGAGCACAAACTGAAATTATATCTACTACATCTTGTTCGGCAAGTGACTATGACCCCACACAAAACTAAACCATTTGTGCAAATTATCAGCATCCAAAGATCATAACACCTTCCCCAAAACTTGCTTTTCAGGCTCAATCAACTGTCTAGGGCTAGGCAGTCTGTACTTTTTTTTTACTTGTGTGGCCCCTAGATTAATTAATTAATTATTTAATTAATTATTTATACCTACCCCGCCCATCTGGCTGTGTTTCCCCAGCCACTCTGGGCAGCTACCAACAGATTATTAAAAACATGATCAAACATTAAAAACTTCCCTAAACATGGCTGCCTTCAGATGTCTTCTAAAAGTCAGGTAGTTGCTTAAGTCCTTGACATCTGGTGGGAGGGCATTCCACAGGGTGGACACCACTACCAAGAAGGCCCTCTGCCTGGTTCCATGTAACTTCACTTCTCACAGCGAGGGAACCACCAGAAGGCCCTCTGCGCTGGACCTCAGTGTCCGGGCTGAACGATGGGGGTGGAGACACTCCTTCAGGTATACTGGGCCGAGGCTATGATCTTTTCCTCAAAAGTCTCCTCTAACTCCCTTGGTTCTTCTCCACCCTCAAGCTCAGAAGGAGCTAGAGTTCACCTCAACTTTACCTTTTTCTTATAGGGTGCAGCACCATTAGTAGTATTGATAGCAAAATCTGGTATTGCAGAATCCAGCTCATATTTATTTCCACTATGCAAAACAATATTGACCTCCTTGGGAACCTTGGTCACTGGTGGAGCTGAGAGAATAACCTACTCCCTGCTGTTGCACTCTTGCTTCCATTCTCATCCCCAAATATCAATATTATTATCCACAAAAGTTCCTCAAAATAGTTTGCTGTGCTCATTTCCATTAAACTTTTCTCCATTGCTCTGCAGTCACTTTGCCTGCCAGCGCTTCCTAATCTGAAATTGCCCAGGGGTGCTTCCTTGTGATGCCTTCCCCTGAGCTTTAATTAAAGTGCAGGAAGGTACATTTGCAGAGTTTGTTATTGAAAGGGAAGTCCTTTTGCCTTGTTTAAAAGATCTCTCCCCACTTATTTCTTTAAGAGTAAAAAGACTTCACTTTTTTAAAAAGAAACAAACAAAAAAAAAAGCTGCCAAGTGCAGAGTAGGCCCACCTTCCTGTTCAGCTGTTGACATCATGAGTTTTGTGGAAGTACAGTGGTACCTCGGGTTAAGTACTTAATTCTTTCCGGAGGTCCGTACTTAACCTGAAACTGTTCTTAACCTGAAGCACCACTTTAGCTAATGGGGCCTCCTGCTGCAGCCATGCCGTTGGAGCATGATTTCTGTTCTCATCCTGAAGCAAAGTTCTTAACCTGAGGTACTATTTCTGGGTTAGTGGAGTCCGTAACTTGAAGCGTCTGTAACCAGAAACGTATGTAACCCGATGTAAAGGGAATTGGGGGTTGCTCGTGCGTAAGGGGGCTGCTGCTCTAGGCAACGTTGTCTGGCTAAACCTTTCCCTGGCTGGACAGCCCTTTCTCCGTGGCTGTGTCAGTCACTGGCAGAATCCGTCAGTGGCCGTTTCCTGAACTTCTTCCAACATAAAAGCTCTTTGACGCCAAGTCTCCGCCTAGCCTCCCTGCGCGAAAGTCTTCTGCGCAGAGTGGGCGTGGCCAGCGGAGGTCCTGGGCTCTCCCCGCTGGTCTCTGTGGAAGAGTCTTGGAGCCATCTCTCCGAAGTCCTTCCCTGCTCCCCTTTCTTCCTGGTGTCACGCCAATTTCCTTCCCCAAAGGAAGTGTTCTCTCTCTCCCTGCTGGTCCCTTCTCCTGCATCGTTGGGGAGCCTTACCTCCACTCTTGGCTCCGATGGCAGTTCCCTGACACCCGAGGTACCACTGTACAGGAAACTAGGAATGCTGCTGAGCATAGACCACTATAGAATCGATTTGTAGAATGAAAGGACACTCAGAAGAGTCACAAACACCTCTCAGTCTTTTCCAAAGGAAGCAAAGGACAGCAGAAACCCTGCACCCCGCCGATAAAAATTCTAGTCAAATTTTCTCTCCCCTTTGATAATTTTCAAATGCCATTTCCATTCATTGATGGAATGGTCAAAACAAAGAAATGTTCAGCACAGCACTAATGTGGGTGAATAGTACCTGGAAAGTCGGAAATGGGAGACACAATAGCTTTCCCTGACACTTGTTGCACATGGCATTTCTTAAACCATTGTTCCAAAGTGACTCCAGTTTGAAGCCACAGGAAGTGGGAAAGCACCAGAGAGACAGTGAGAGAGATGCCTTGATTTATCTTTTATCAAGGGACATGACTACAGAGGGAGATCTTAGCATGGAAATGTACTTGGCCAAAGGCAGAGAATCCCTCTCCCGGGTCTGTGACTTGGGTAATTTCCAAGGGTCCTTTCATATGCTAGCTTAGCAAGTGATAAGCTTTATCACATGCTAGCATGCTCCTCTTCTTCACGTGATAAGGCTGTAGTCATGATTCAAATGTTATCTTGATAAACTGGAGAGCTGAGATATTACTGGCAAATGAAAAAAATAATAATAATGTAAACTATTACACAAAATAAAGATCAACCAACACATAAAGGTACAACTGGAGATAACTGGATAAACAACACTGAGGGATGGATGTTCCCTGAGATACGACTGCTGACCTTTAAAGCCCTAAACGGCCTCGGTCCAGTATACCTGAAGGAGCACCCCCCCCCAGTGAGGTCCAGCTCCGAGGGCCTTCTGGTGGTTCCCTCACTGCGAGAAGCCAAGTTACAGGGAACCAGGCAGAGGGCCTTTTTCGTAGTGGCACCCGCCCTGTGGAACTCCCTCCCACCAGATGTCAAAGAGAAGAACAACTACCAGACTTTTAGAAGACATCTGAAGGCAGCCTTGTTTAGGGAAGCTTTTAATGTTTAACAGACTACTGTATTTTATTATTTTGTTGAAAGCCACCCAGAGTGGCTGGGGAAACCCAGCCAGATGGGCGGGGTATAAATAATAAATTATTATTATTATTATTATTATTATTATTATTATTATTATTACTACTACTACTACTACTACTACTACTACTATTACTACTATTAGCAAAATGAGGTACATCACTACTCCCAGATAAATGGGCATTAGAAATCTAGAAGAGTCATAAGCTATGGGTTTGTCTGGGTTTTTTCCTGCTATGCATCCTTGGATTTAAAAAAATAAATAAATCTGGTCATCCTGAACACCAGCTTGTTTGCAGGAAGATGACAACTGTAAGGACCTAACTGGGGTGTCACTTCTTTTGACCTTGATAGAAAACATGAATAAAAACACAACTTTTTTTAGCAATGTTCAGTGGGATTCCACTTTACAAAGTCTGTGATGTCTGAAAAGAGAAAGTTAGAAGCATTTCCATGTTTTAGCTCCTCAGTAGGGAATTATTTTAAAGGCCAACAAAGAAGGTTCTCAGAAAAATGGTACTGAAGCCTGCCGTCCCCTGTGATGGAAGCAGAAATCAAAGGTGCTCCTGAATTCTTTTTAGGCAAGTGGGATGAAGTGCTGCAGCCTCCTCTGCTGCTGCTCGCCCTCCTCTGAGTTCCTAGGTGTATGCCTGTCCCATCAGTCATACATACTTGACCTGATCCTATAGAATCATAGAATTGTAAAGTTGGAAGGGACCTCAAGGGTCATGTAGTCCAACCCCCTGCAATGCATCCATGACAGATGTGTTGATATTTTCACCCCTCCCATTGCAAAAATCTCCTGATCTGATGTTTTGAGAAAGGAGGGGGCGGAAACTGCTCTTCTGCTCTTCCGCTCCTGACTGACTGCCTGACTCTGTGTGTGGAGAGAGCCTTCTCTATGTAGTGACTAGATGGCTGAGTGGGAGATGTAACACTCAAGCAAGCCAGTAGTTCTTTACTTTGTAGTTGTTGTTGTTTAGTCATGTCCGACTTCGTGACCCCATGGACCAGAGCACGCCAGGCACTCCTGTCTTCCGCTGCCTCCCGCAGTTTGGTCAAACTCATGCTGGTAGCTTCGAGAACACTGTCCAACCATCTCGTCCTCTGTCGTCCCCTTCTCCTTGTGCCCTCCATCTTTCCCAACACCAGGGTCTTTTCCAGGGAGTCTTCTCTTCTCATGAGGTGGCCAAAGTATTGGAGCCTCAGCTTCAGGATCTGTCCTTTCAGTGAGCACTCAGGGCTGATTTCCTTCAGAATGGATAGGTTTGATCTTCTTGCAGTCCATGGGACTCTCAAGAGTCTCCTCCAGCACCATCATTCAAAAGCATCGATTCTTCAGCAATCAGCCTTCTTTATGGTCCAGCTCTCACTTCCATACCTCACTACTGGGAAAACCATAGCTTTAACTATATGGACCTTTACAGTGTTTTAGTTTGTAGTAGCTATTAGAAATAAAAGGAGTTATGCTTCACAGCTAGCTTCCACGTTATTTATACTCTGCATGAGTCTGGTGCTCACAATGCACAGTTGTGGGTCCAGTGCACTGGGACCTGTTTTCCAGGAATGGAAGGTCTCTGAAAGTGCTCCAGTCGCCTAGCCCAGTCGGGGCAGAACCAGTTATTGAGCCCCGTCGCTGCACATCGTTTGAAAGGCGTACTGACAAGATGGCCATCCAACCTCTGCTTAATAACCTCCAAGGAAGGAGAGTCCACAACCTCCCAAGGGAGACAATTCCACTGTCAAAGAGATCATACTGTCAAAAATGCTTTATTTTCAAAAGAACTCCATTCTTATGCATCCAGTCATTTCATGCTGCATAATACAGTGGTACCTCGGGTTACATACGCTTCAGGTTACATGCGCTTCAGGTTACAGACTCCGCTAACCCAGAAATAGTACCTCGGGTTAAGAACTTTGCTTCAGGATGAGAACAGAAATCGTGCTTCGGTGGCGCGGCAGCAGCAGGAGGCCCCGTTAGCTAAAGTGGTGCTTCAGGTTAAGAACAGTTTCAGGTTAAGTACAGACCTCCGGAACGAATTAAGTACTTAACCTGAGGTACCACTGTATTCATATCTGCAATCTACCACACCATATGTATTTAATGGTATAATGCCTAGAAGACCAGTAGATATTGAAAACACACAGAGAAAGGGCGGTGAGAACCACAATCAATACATCACTATAATGCTTCTGCATTTAACAGATCCCAGACATTTTATAGCCAAGGAATCTGTGCAACTTAATTATGTATTTTCGGGATTTGTGTTATCCAAGGATGAAACAATAACAGAACTTTGGTCTATTAAGAAGCTTTCTGTCCTGCATTTCCGACTGCAAATTCGCATATAAAAATGACATAAAGCTGCTCGGCTATGATGCAAATGGACCACAAGATAAAAATACAAGCCGCTCGTCTCGAAGTTTTCCATCAACAATAATGTACTTAACATTTGCATACAGCTATTGGCCTGCACTTCAGCAATCAAAATGCTCTGGTGATGGATTCATTGAAACTTGTGTCTGCACATTCTTCTCAGCGCCTTATGCATTGCCAATGGCCTTTCTGCTTGAAGGTAAAATGAGGGCATCTCACAACCGAAACAAGTCAGAGAGGCAGAGGCCTAATCAGAGGCGAGACAACTGCATGCAGAACATCCAGAAAGAGACAGGCAGATATCACAAAGCCAGCCAAGCAAGCTATAAACTGCCCAATTTATTTTAGCTGTTTTAGAGGAAGGCGTGCCTCTGCAGCCACAAGTTCAATCTGAACTGCACTTGCAACTGAATTTCAGGAGGGGCTCTCTAGCAACGCCCCTCCAGTGGCGTAGCGTGGGGGGTGCAGGGGGGCCGGGCGCACCGGGCGCAACATCTGGGGGGGCGCGCTCGCACTCGCAGCTCTCTGCCCCTACTAAAATCCACTGGTTAGGGGGCGCAAATTACTTGCCTTGCCCCGGGTGCTGACAACCCACGCTACGCCACTGCGCCCCTCCACTGATTTGCACTGACAGCACACCTTCAAATGAGCTCACCCTCAACTGGCACTAAGACTGAACCCCTTTGAAGTCATCATCTGACATCATAATGACAGTGTGAGATGGACAGGTAGGTTGCCCTGTGGAATACCTCCCCCCCCTCCAAAATGAGGTCCACAAGACTCATTCCAATGGATTCTTTGTGAGATGAAATATAACAGTTTTAATTCTACCAAGAGCTCTTTTGGAACTTGGTTGAGTTTATTACACAGATCATTTTTATTCTGTCAAAGACCTGAAGGAGTGTCTCCACCCCCATCGTGGAGGTGGAGACTGGGGACACTGAGGTCCAGCCCCGAGGGTCTTCTGGCAGTTCCCTCACTGAGAGAAGTGAAGTCACAGGGAACCAGGCAGAGGGCCTTCTCAGTAGTGGCACCCTCCCTGCAGAATGCCCTCCCTTCAGATGTTAGGGAAATAAACAAATATCCGACTTTTAAAAGACACATGAAGTCAGCCTTGCATAGGGAAGTTTTTTAATGTTTGATGTTTTGTTTTATTTTTATATGTGTTGGAAGTTGCCCAGAGTGGCTGATGCAACTCAGGCAGATGGGTGGGGTATAACTATTACTACTACTACTACTGTACTACTACTACTACTGGAACTTCAGGATCTGCATGCGAAAGTCGCTCGTGGGGATCTGGTCAGTGTTACAGAGTGGAGGTCAAAGGGGACTGTGCTGGTTTTCAGGCTCCCACCCCCACTCATCTCCCCCCGCCCACTCCACCTCTTTCCCCCTCTTCTTCCTAATATCTTCTTCCTAAGTAATTTCGTTGTCCCTGAGAGGGGGCAATGACAATAAAGATTATTATTATTATTATTATTATCTCAACAAATGAAACCGATTTGTAAAAAAATGTTACATGGGGGGAAAATATGGGAGAGAGACATTGCACATACCTTTGTAAATCAAGAAAATATTTAATAAAAATACATTTTTAAAAAAAAGAGAGAGCCTATTGATTTTCCCTGATCGTGCCATCACCATCCCCATCCGGGCTGGATTTTGGTTTGGTGAGGCCCTAAGCTACTGAAGGTAATGGGGCCCTTTATATGTCCAGTGACAACAAATTGTCACTGTTGGGTTTTTTTTTGTGTGTTGAAGATGTGCTATATGGTAATTTATGGACCTAAAGGTAAAGGTAAAGGGACCCCTAACTATTAGGTCCAGTCGTGGACGACTCTGGGGTTGCTGTGCTCATCTCGTTTTATTGGCCGAGGGAGCCGGTGTACACTAAGCTGCTTCTGGCTAACCAGAGCAGCACACGGAAATGCCATTTACCTTCCCACCGGAGCAGTACCTATTTATCTACTTGCACTTTGACATGCTTTCAAACTGCTAGGTTGGCAGGAGCAGGGACCGAGCAACGGGAGCTCACCCCGTCACAGGGATTCGAACTGCCGACCTTCTGATCAGCAAGCCCTAAGCTCTGTGGTTTAGACCACAGTGCCACCCACGTCCCACAATATTTTATGGACCTAATAGGTATCTAAAGCCATTTGCACATAACAAAATATGTATTTTATCAAAGTGATGTTTTAGGGAGCAGGCTAACAGGCTTACACCATAGGTGCCTACACAACACAAAACACTGTTGCTGTATGTAGGTTTTATTTGATTTGTTTTTTATCATATATTTTGGAAATGTACATCCAGGTTTTTTTGCTTTAAATTTTTTTTTGGGGGGGGCCCAAGAGAGTGGGGCCCTAAGCTATAGCTTGTTTAGCTTATACGTAAATCTGGCACTGATCCCCATTGATTATCTGTATGTCACCAGTCCATGGTTAAACCATGCTCAAGTTGCCAGAGGAAGAACTGGTAGGCACATTGATGCCAACAGGTGCTATGCTGGTGAACCCTGCGAATGACATGCAGATGGCTAAGAGGAAGAGAGAGAAACTCAGGAACAACAGTGTTATTTGCTGACACGGTAAGGAAAAGAGAGTGGCATTTATCAAGAACCTTTTCAGCTTGGAAAGTCGACTGTTTTTAACTGCAGGGATCTTTAGCTGCCCAAAGTACCGAGAAAAGTAGGCCAAAGGCACTGGTGCACTTCGACAATGAGCCCATCCCTGTTCCCCGATTGCTCACTCGCTTAACCAAAAGTAATCGCTGCATCACAGCAATGTTCCAAAAGAACTTCCTCACAGTAGCTTCAAGGTCTCGTTCAATGAAACGGAGACTCCTTATTATATGCTCCATTGTTTTTATGGCCCAAACTACAAATGACCATATAAAACACCTTGACTGCAGTGGACGAGAAGCAGAGAATGCCACTCTCCTCTGAGTCCTCCATTTCGCCTGCTCCCTCGCTGGCTACTGATGGCAATAGGACTGCAGAAAGGAGGGAGGGGGCAGCCGATATCACTGTTTCTCTTAGTCATTTCCAAAGTAATAGGATCAGAAAATCTTCCGGGGGCTGAAATAATAACAGGTAATGTGCAGTTCGCAAAGAGATGCGCAGTGGTGCATGCGCTTATGCTCAAAGCTGTCTTCTTGGTTCTTGATGAACACAGTGGAATGGGGGGTGTCGTGATGCTCAAAGCCAGGGGTTGGTGTTGAGTGCTCAGAGGAAGAAGAGGGATGAGACTGGGAGAAGGAGGTGTTTGAAAAGGGAACAGGGCTTAGTGAGCAGGAAGAGGCTGTGGAGAGAGCAGTCCAGAAGCAGAGGCTGGAGAGGAGGGGTGCAAGAGGCAGAGGTGAAGCAGGATGCTTAAGAAGTCAGGGAGTCTTCCCTCCTGCTGTGACCAGCTCCCCTCTACCCTGGTCTCCCAGAACCAGAAGAGGTAGGCAGAGAGCAGAGCAGAAACAGACAAGGGGTCAGAGTCACAGATTGCTTGGCAAGGACCTGGGGGAGGATGAGACTTAGGCAGCTGTGGAAAGGACCTTCCGTCCTTGCAACTGCCTCTACTGGGAAGAGTTGCTGAGCTCACTAGGCCTGAGCTGTATTGTTTCTTGGAATAAATAATTAACCTCACTGTCACCTTGTGCCTTATTGTTTCCCTGCTTCCGACACCCACTCTGACTGGTGGGGGGAAGACAAATGTTTCTCTATATTTGTGCTGGCTTTGGATGGGTGAGGGATCTGGGGAGAATCCTCAGAACCTGGATTCCAAAGCAGGTGCACCTGATTCAATCCAGGTGGATCATAACTCCACTGCAGAATTCTGAGACCTTCAGGGGGAGGGGGAGGAAAAGGAGGCAGGGTTAAGCAGGGAAGTGGTTTGTGAGTTTTTGTTGCATGTGTTTAAACTGAGTTGCAGGTTACGTTGCAATTCAGGACAGACAAAGGGAAGTGCTTCTTCACAGTGTACAAATTTATGGAATTCATCCCTACAAGAGGCAGTTATGACCATTGACTTGGAAGTCTTAAAAAGACTGTGGATTTAAGACTAATCAGTGGCTACTGTTGGGTATGTTCTACCTCCCCTGCCAGAGGCAGCATGGTTCTCTAAAAACCAATTGTCGGAAACTGCAGGAAAGGAATTACTTCTTACAGACACCTGGTTGGCCACTGAGAGAACAGGATGCTGGCCTCTTTCTTTTTGTGTTCTTATGCTCTTAATTCAGTAGTGTGTTTCCAAGTTCTAACATTATCAGAGAGGGAGAAAAACATCTCTTACCTCCTCACTCTGCACCATTCAGCTTGCTAGATAGCGGACTTTTCGGCATCTGGTATATAAGTGACTCATTACAATGATCAGCTTTGTTTTCTGCTTCTTAGACTTGTTCCACATTGGGTTTTTAAATATTGTTATATTGTTTTGGTGTAATTGGCTTGGCAGGCAGCTAATATCCTATCTGAAATTGGATTTGGGGATGGGGAAAGGATCATTCTGTCCTTCTCCTTACAATCAAAATGCCTAAGCATCTCTGTAATATTTATTTTCTTTTTAATATATGTGTGTGTGTGTGTGTGTGTGTGGCATTTGTCTTTGCAGCAGGAGATCATCATTATCGAGTGACAATGATCATTTCCAATGAAATTATCACATGCTATTTTTGTATTTTTAAAGGGCACCCCTGCACAGGAAGGAGAAAGAAGTCAAATATTTAATTAACTACAAGCAGTCTTCTGAAGGTTTTGTAGGCATCCTCCTAGTATGACTCTGCATTCCAACAAAGCTTCAGCATTCCAGGGTAAGAAGGTCACATTCAATCTTGGCATCTCCAGCTAAAGGTTCTCGTGAAGCTTGGCTAGGCAGGAAGCAGGGCTAAGAAAAACCTCTGCCTTGCATTGTAAAGATCCACTGTTATTCAGATTCCTGGTTTGTGTGTAATGCTAATCTGTGGTTTGTTTAAGAAACCATGAGTTATCCCACAGACAATCAGGCAAACCATGCCTTGTTTCTCCAAAGTCTGGTTTTGTTTCCAGCCTTTGTTATTTAATAGTTTGGTAAGGGTTTGGGGTGGGCCAGTCATACAACCAAAAGGAAGGGTGCTGGATTCACATGTAATGCCAAACCAATACTAGGGATCAAACTAGAGTTGAGCCTTAGATGCTCAACTTTGATTAGAATAAGAAAGAAAGGGAGGGAAGAAGATGTCACCATTACCAGGAAGAGGAGTGGGCAAAGGCCAGAGAAAGAACTGTGAACTGAGGGGTGTCCTATTTGCCACCCTTGGGACCCCTTGGGAAACTCACCAGACCTGCTGTAGCTTGGAAGTGGGTACCAAAATGATTAATTGCTAGTGCCAAGGGAGATTCCTATGGAAGGCTATTCCATAAAAGTTGTCTGGATTCTTATGGTTTGTCTGGCATTCTGCAAGGGCAGGGCATTCTGCAAAAGTCGTCCAGATGGGAGACTACTTGAGATAACCATAAGATGCTCTGAGTTCCTTGGGAGGGAAATGTGAGAGCCAGAGTGATAAATCACTGTGCAGCACAGTTCAATCTGCTTTTTTTTCTTTTACCTTGGCCAGCTCATCAGACTGTTTATACACATCCCTTTTCCTGTTTACCTCTTTAACTCATTCTGTTCTGTCTCCTCAGAATCACAGAACAGGCTGTTAAAGCAGCCAGCAGACTTCATTTTTAACACAAACCTTAAGCGGTGGTCTGTGGACGAAATAAGGACCAGAGTTAGAAACTGGAGAGAATGAATGGGGAATCATAAAGCATGATTAAAAAAAATCGTGGAGGCTGCAACTTCCTTTTGCCTTTCATTTTCCTATTGTTCCTGACAGCCTTTTTAACACTGTTTAATTTCTAGTGATGGAAATGCACTGTGGGAAGTTAATCGGAGCAACAGATAAAGATCTGACCATTAACATTAACGGTCCAGAACTATAATATCTCACCTCTTTGTTACAGAGAGAGGTGCTCTGAGAACAGAATTCGCTTGACTCCCAACAAATTTACCTGGAGATTGAACTTTGTGGTTCTTTCAGTTGGGGTGGGAGGTGGGCAGGAGAGACAAGTTAAAGACTCCTATATTTCTGAGATGTACCAGATGCTACCAGGGATGTCCATGTGGACCATAAGGCTACTCCTGATAAAGATCTGGCCTGTGGAGCCACAAAGATTCCCCACCCCAGGTGCAGAGAATGCTCTGAATACCTGAATGCTCTCCTCCATGTATCCTGGTCCCAAAGTTGTTTATGGCTTTATATGTCGACACCAAAACCTTAAGCCTGGAAGCCTGGCCTGGGAGCTTATTGGCGAACAGTGCAACTGGTTGTGTAATATCCACATGGAAAGAATGTCCCACTGCTGCCTACCACCATTCCATGAAAAGATTTGCGTGCAAGTTTCTCCATTTTAAACCACTGCTTAAAGGCAAACCTAAAGAAGAACATTTGGCAAACCTACAAGAGTTAAAAGCAGAAGCAGAGTCACTGTGCTAGCTTCCTGGTAGGTGGGTCACTGTTGTTTACCAGGAAAAGAGGAGGTGGTAGGGAGGTGAGCGCTGTGCAACACAACAGCAGAGACAATTTGGCATTCCTGCCAGCGCCTTTGCACTGTGCCAAGCTCCCTGCCATCTTGCCTCTCCCTCGCTCCCTTCCAGTAAGTGACCATAACCCACCTGCTGGGAAGCTAGCCTAGCCAAGTTCCTTCTTGAGGGAATTGAGATGTTTCTATTTGGCCTGGCTTTGGAGGGGACCTGGAAGACCTGGAGCCAAACCCTGGAGTCTTCAGCCTTCCTAACGTTTCTGTTTAGATATCAACATATTTCAAAAGAAGCCTGCTTCTTGGGAGAAAAGCAATGACAAACCTAGACAGCATCTTAAAAAGCAGAGACATCACCTTGCCGACAAAGGTCCATTAGTTAAAGCTATGGTTTTCCCAGTTGTGATGTATGGAAGTGAGAGCTGGACCATAAAGAAGGTTGATTGCCGAAGAATTGATGCTTTTGAATGATGGTGCTGGAATAGACTCTTGAGAGTCCCATGGACTGCAAGAAGATCAAACCTATCCATTCTGAAGGAAATCAGCCCTGAGTGCTCACTGGAAGGACAGATTCTGAAGCTGAGCCTCCAATACTTTGGCCACCTCATGAGCAGAGAAGACTCCCTGGAAAAGACCCTGGTGTTGGGAAAGATGGAGGGCACAAGGAGAAGGGGACAACAGAGGATGAGATGGTTGAGCAGTGCTCTCGAAGCTACCAACATGAGTTTGACCAAACTGTGGGAGGCAGTGGAAGACAGGAGTGCGTGGCGTGCTCTGGTCCATGGGGTGATGAAGAGTCAGACACAACTAAATGGCTAAACAACAACATCTTTCAATTTGTGTTTTTTCATTCTTTTTTATCCTTTATACTCTGTAACAAACACATTGATGCTTTCTTCAGGCCATTCTGGTTTCCCATGAGAAGACATCTGAATTCAGCATGAATCCTGTTCAGGGGAAGGGCCATAGCTCAGCTGGTAGAGGATCTGCTTTGCATGCAGAAGGTCTCAGGTTCGATCCCTGGATTGGGAATGTTCCGTATCTTAAATCAAGCATAGCTGCTCCCAGTCAATGTAAACAACATGTAGCTAGATGGACCCAATGATCTGACTAGGCATGTTCATTTTAATGTCTTTACCCGCTTTCCCTTCCCTCTCTCCCATTTTCCTATAGTTCTTCCCTGACGCTCCCTCACTTCACAGCATTATTCTTCGCTAGCTACTAGAAGATGATCATCCAGAGAACCCTTTGTTCTTTATTCCTTACATGTCTTGTCTGTAATTTAGATAATTCCTCATGCTTGGCTTCGTAATTACCAAGTTGTGTACACTACCTCCCTGCAGCACCAGCGCCCCCCTCCCAACAGCCCTGCAAGCGAGACTGAAAGAGAAAATGAATAAAGTATTCTCCTTAGCTTAATTCAATTTTTTTTTAAGAATGCAGGCTGCATATCTGTTGAATCGCTCATTTAAATCAATCCTCTGCTTTGCAGAGCAAAGGCAGAAATGTGGGGTTCACGTTTATTATAATAATTGCCAACTTTCCAAAAGGACTGCTTATGTAGAGGGAGATTGGTGGGAGGGGAGAGAAGTATTTATTTAGGCTACCTGCTGGGTACGGATGGGAAACTTCAGAGCCAGGGACAAATGTGGCCCCCAAGTCACACACCCCCAGGGGTCACAGGTCACAGGATCTTAACTGTAAGTGACTTTAAGAGCAAATTTTGGCAGGAAAGAGGAATATAAAATGAGGAAGAGGATGAGGGTGATTTATTAAATTTCTGTACCGTCCTTCATCTGAGGATCATAAGGTGGTTTACAATATAGAAACACAAGAATATATAACATAGTTGCAAACATAAATAATACCACCCCCAGTTTAAAAAGTCATAGATTGTTTAATTAGCCAACAGCCTGGGAGAAGAGGACTGTTTTTGCCTGATGCCTAATGGTATGTAACCAAAGCACCAGGTGAGCATTTCACAAATGGGAAGCCACCACAGAAAAGGCCCTGTTGCCACCATCTGCACCTCTTGTGGAGGAGGCACATGAACAAGGACCTCAGATGATGACTGCAGGATCCAGGTCAGTTCCTGTTGAGATAACTGGTTGGTTGATTGATTGAGCCTGAACACTCTTTTGGGAGGCTAAGGGTGAAAGTGATAGAGAACAGTTGGGGGTAATGAAAAAAGAAGTGGGTGAGAGTAAGTTGTGACAGTTCCAGAAGGTCTTCATAAAAGAGGTGAGCTTTGAGGAGCTTCATAGGGGACTGTGCTATACCAAGTCGCACCATTGACCCACCTAGTTCAAAACTGTTTGCACCAGCCTTCCCCAACCTGATTTTCTCCAGATGTTTTGGACCACAGTTCCCATCATCCACAGCAGCATGGCCAGTGGTGACAGGAGTTGTAGACCAGTGACATCTTTAAGGTGCCAGACCAAGGAAGGCTGGTCTACAATAAGTAGCAGCAATTATCCAGGATTTCAGACACGATCCTTTCTGTGTTCTTCCTGGAGATGCCAGGGATTAAACTATCCCAGTCATTAATTTCAACTGGTCTACTCTGCGTAGGACTTAGCTGAATACAATTCATTGCCTTTGCATATGGAAGTTCCACTGTAGCCTTCACCACCACACATCTGTTGACTCCCTTTGTAAAAATGATTGAAGCTTGCGGCCAGGAGTTCCATCCACTATTATGCACTGGGGACAGTGGTCATAAAGAAAGAGAGAAATAAATTGTTTCAGACTGGGGGGAATGGGTTGCAAGGAGCAGCTGTGAGCCCATGAATCAATTCTTTACCCCAGAAGTTCTTACTCCATTGAAGAGGAAGGTTGTGGAAACAAGCCATCGGGTTGCTTTGTCAATAAAGGGCAACGGGAGCTAACATGCATTAGCAGGAAACTTATTATATTATTTCCTGGGTTTTTTTGTTTTTTGCCTCAACCATTCTAGAATCTATTTACTTGGGTACTTTGCACCTGGGGTTTTTTTTATTAGTTGCTAGCACCACTGGTGAGAATAAATACAGAGAGAGAAAGAGAGAGAGAGAGACCAGGCATCTGGCGTCCATACAGGCCTATTTGTGGATTGATGGTTTGCTTTGTAGCATGCTGTCTTCTAAACCTCTGCAGGGTCCCTGGTTTCCCTCACCCCCCTCTGACTATTTCTCTCTTTCATTCCCTGTTTTGTTTTAATCAGGCTCCCTCTTTGCTTCCCTTTGCAGCTATTCATCACCAGTTGTTTTGTTGGCGTTCTCTGGCATTTCTCTTCTACCAAGGAAGGAGCAGCGCATTATTCTGCAATGTGTATCTCCCCATTACAAGAAAAAGAAGAAGGCAACAAAACATTATGCTTGCTGGCTATTGCAGAAGCAAGGGAGAATTTGTAGGGGGAGTCAGTAGCAGGGGCATGCATAACCCTACCACCAATCGCCAGCTGTCCCCATAGCCTACTCTCATAGCTGTTTCATCCTTATCTCCAAGGTCAGGCTTGGTTCCAGTCTTAAATAATAATAATAATAAATAAATATTAACTTTTTATTTATACCCCGCCCTTCCCAGTTCAGAAATCCAGGCACAACAAATTTAAAACACTCAATTGATGCAACAAAAACCAGCATAAAATACAGTAAAAAAAAAACGTGAATAACAATAAATTCAGAATTCAAAAATCAATTTAGGGGGGAAATCCATCCAATAAACATTAGATGATCACCAGGGCTAGCTCGCTAAATTAGTCCTATTTGGGCCAGCGAGGAAACCAGGGGAGAATTAGCTGTGGGATCCCAGAGCGGGTAATCTTCATAAAAAGGGGGAGAGGGAGGGAAGGAAGGGGAATAAAAGATCAGGCTAAGTTCATATTGAAAGCCAGGCAGAATAGCTCTGTCTTACAGTCCCTGCGGAAGGAAGTCAAAGCCTGACTGGGGGAGGAAATAGCTGGTGGAGGGAGTGTTTGGCATTGCAGGACATGGCTAATCACCACCCTCCTTGTCCATTCTCCTGCACTGCATAAATTTAATAAGTAATAATAATAATATAATTGCCATTGAGTACGTATTTATTTTGTTGATGGAATCAATTAGTCTGGAGAGGCAATGGAGTGTACCTCTGGAGGTGAAGTCAAACCACTGCGTTAGCAGCACTGAAATTTCCTTCCATGGTGCGCAGGACTGGACAGTGTGCGTAGAGCTCCTGGACTGCCCAGACGACCATTGACCTCACTGATGTGGTCCAAAGGAAAGGAAAGCAATACATTTGACTCCAGGTTGGCTGTAGGAGTTGCCAGAAGGAGGAATACAAGGCACCATCCATCTTAGGGACTTCACTCCAGATTTGTATAGGATTTACTCCTTAGCCTTTTCTTCTCCTGCAGATACAGGTTGTTCCTCAGGGTTTACTCCTGAAGGCTTTCTCATGAATGGTTAAAGCTACAAGGCAGTGGAGGTTTAGGAACAGAGTTTTACTTCTCCTAGATGGAGAACACTTCCTTTCAGGTGTTTGTCTGGTGCATATGGATATCTGTGGATATTTGGAGGGCCTTGGGCCTTAGATCACTGAGAAGGAACCTTCCTAGATATTGTAAGATGGAATTCTACTGATCAGGGTGTAGCCATCAAGGCTTTCTCTGAAGATCTGAGCTGCCAGCTCCATATTTTGATCACAACATGTTTAGAGCCTTATGTGCCAATGACAAAACCTTGAACATGGCTTGATAGCTTATAGGTAACCAGTGCAGTTATTTCAGCACCATATTTGTGTCCCTAAACACCCTAGCAGTTGTAGTTTATGAACCAAGCACAGAGAAGCTCCACATTGAATATATTCCAGTAGTCGAATTGAAGGGTTACAATGGACCACAGTAGCCAGGTTCTCTCTGTTCAGAAATGGGTGTAGATGTCACTGCATCCAAAGTTAGTGATGGGCAGGGGCCATGCTAATCTTCTCTGTATCGTTCCAGTTTTAGTATATGTGCTGCCGATATTATATATGAAAGAACATTGTAAACAACTGAGTTGAAGGTCTGAGTTGAAATGTTTTGTAATCTGAATATAAGGAACTGATTTACATTTAATGAGGGGAAATACAAAAAGAGAGAGAGAAGGTAAAAAAGTGGCTATAGAAATGCTAAGAATTGAGTAATTATGTTTGGGAAGTCAGAAAAGGGGGCAGGGGGAGGTCGATGCTCAGTTTGAGTAATGCTTCAGGTTATGGAATTATGTAATGGAATTGTGATTATGATAAAATTGAAAATTTAATAAAAATTAAACAAAAAACAAAGTCAGTGATGGGCACTCTGTGCCACCAAGGCCACTCGGACCTCCAGGGACCAAGATGGCTCAAGGAGCAGCCCCGAGCTACATACTTGCTCCTTCAGTGAGTCTGTACCCTTATCCAGAACTGTTGTATTTTTATTGCTTCTTTTATTTTATTTTTATTATTGGGTGGAATTTAACATAGCGCTAAGTGGACAACACAGTCAACTTGCAAAAAGGGACTCCCTGCCCATACACCCAGTGCACATCCCTAAATCTGTTCTGGGGCTTCTCCCAATCCTCCAGAGCTGATTTGGGGGCATTGGGACACACATGGGTAGGAGAGGGGAGAATCATCTGAGTCTGGTCAAGGCAGTTCTAGATGCCACTGAATTCAAAATTGTTAGAGAGGCACAGAATTGAATTATGTGGTATCTCTGGATGGATAGGCCCTTCGTATTAAACTTCATTTTTACCAGCTATGTTTTATCCTTGGATGTGTATAAATTATGCCATGCAAATACTCCTGGCCCCAGACCCGTGCAGTAAACATTGTGAAAACAGCTGGCAAATCTTGCTTCTGGCTCGAGGGGGGTTTATTTTTATTTAAGCATAGCATCAGCTGAAACCTGGCAGACAAAAGCACAGTTTACCATGTTGCATCTACGGGGTCCATAAAACCACAACCTGGATTTGAAAGCTGGTGCTTGGAGCATTGGGGAGAAACAGTTTGCATTGTCTTTATAATGTCCATATGGGTCCCGTCAAGAAATACAGCTGCACTTTACAGAGATGGAATGGCAACACATCAGCTGTGTTCCTGTTTTTTGAGTGATCAAATGTTCCAGGGAAGGGAGTATCTTTCACATTTAAAGCCTGACCTTGGGATTCTTTTGTGCAAATAAAAGCCCCATAAAGATGTCAAAGAACAGCTTCTCAGGGAAGATGATGAGACTAGGGAGGAAAGCGATTTGTAGTTAATAAGCTCAAGGCTGCCACACATGTGACAATTTTCTGCCCGGATATATTTTCCATGCAGTGGGACAGGGGTGAGGAACCCCAGACCCATAGGCCAAAGGCAGCCCTGAATGCCTCCCTATCTGGCTCTCAGAACTCACCCTAGATAGCTCACTTGGTGGAGCATGAGACTGTTAATCTCAGGGTCATGGATTTGAGCCCCACAGTGGGTAAAAGATTCCTGCATTGCAGGGGGTTGAACTAGATCAGGGGTCGGCAAGGTTTACCTTGCCTGGGCCAGATCAGTCCTGCAGAGCCCCCTCAGTGGGCCGGATAGCGAGTGCGTGTGGGCGCCATTGATTTCTGGAGTCTGCATGAGTCTGCACATGCACAGACGCAATTTCCGGCATCTGCGTGTGTGCAGACGTGATTTCTGATGCCATGGAAGCGAGTCCCCACGCCGCGCCGGTTAGCGGCATGGCACAGGGACTCGCCAAGCGGCTGGCTCAGTTCTGGGGCAGCTCATGGACCGATTAAACGGCTTGTGTGGGCTGCTTCTGGCCCATGGGCCGCAGGTTGACGATGCCTAAACTAGATTATCCTCATGGTCCCTTCCAACTCTATGATTCTAGTCTATACCTCCTCTCTCCAGGCAACACCAATCACCCTGTTTGGGTGTCTCTTCATTGAACTTCCTACAACTCACCTCATTCTCTGTGCCCACAAAGTTCCGTGTGGGAAAATAGCAGTTCCCTATGTTTCTAGTTTTTCTCCTCAGACACAAACACATACTGATGCAAAGAACAAATCTGTAAAACTCAGTGCTTCAAGTCAAGCTCCAAAGTTTGCCCTCACCATGTAACAGGAATGTGCCACATTCTTTGCACATATTCTCTTCCAAAATCCATTCACCAGCATTACCACAGTGGGTTAGCAATTGCCTCACTGCAGTTCCCAGGTGCAACTCAGCCTTTTTCTTATGTGATACGATTTCCCCTTCTAAAGTAGTCTCATGTGAAAGCATGCATCTCCCTTCCTGCCAGCCTAAGCATATGCTGTTATCTCTAACTCCTTCTGCAAAGGTAAAAGACCCCCACCACAACCATCTATAAGATGTTTTTGACTGCAAATCCTGGCAAATTCCATATTCTTAGGTAGGTCCAGTCACGGACAACTCTAGGGTTGCGGCACTCATCTCGCTGTACTGGCCAAGGGAGCCGGCATACAGCTTCCAGTCATGTGGCCATCACGGAAATGCCAGTTACCTTCCCGCTGGAGCAGTACCTATTTCTCTACTTGCACTTCGTGCTTTCAAACTGCTAGGTTGGCAGGAGGAGGGACAGAGCAACGGGAGCTCACCCCATCACGGGGATTCGAACTGCCGACCTTCTAATAGGCAAGCCCTAGGCTCTGTGGTTTAACCCACAGCGCCACCCACATCCCTACATTCTTAGGTACAGGTGCTGCTAATTTAAATGCAGAAAAGGAGTAACAAACATTGGTAGTTCAGCTCCTTTCTCCTACTAAAGGCACATAATGATGATGATGATGTTACAGTCAGATCAGGGGTCTAACCTGTGACCATATTCATTGAAAGCAGACACTCCACCACTGAGCAATGGCCCTTGCCCAATAAGTTAGTTTATCACATCTTAGATAGCTAGATATGGATAGCTAGATATGGAGTGAGATAGAGGTACTGTTGGCCACATTTGGACACCCCGAGAGCCAAGCAAGGCATTATCTCCAGAAAATCTGTTTTAGGCAACACAAAGCAAGCTGAATATCCTCATTTGCTCAAGCAGTGTCCAATTTTGTTTTCTGCATAAGACTTACTGCTTTCATCTGAAAACTTTCCCGTTGACATGAAATAGCACCTCCTCATTTGTCTTTCGGTCTTGTCGGGATCAGCCTTAATTACCTCTCCCTTTTCAGTGCTCTAAAAGTTACCTGCCCCTTGGCTTTGCATAGCAATTTCTCTGGCATGGCTGCCCAGCCCATAACTCCAAAGGGTATATTGATCTCACAACTCGTCCAAGCCGTAAATTCACTTTCCAAATGGTATCAAGCCTAATCGACATTCAGAAATTACAGCCCCTCAAGTTAGTTTCTAGGCCTAGCTGCTACCCCGTGCCAAGTTGGGAACTGGGAAGCAAATAGCCAGCATGTTTTAATGGCTCGCTTGTTCTTTATGGAGCCGATCTTAAAAGGCTGATTGATAATCATCATCATAATAGAATGAGCCGCAAACTTCCTTGCATTGTTAAGATTCTGACAGATTCTCCTCTTATCCTTCATTATGTTTGGAAGTTCAAGAAGATCATTTAGCACCTCAGTTAGGGAAATTTCCTTAAGAAGCAGACTGTTTATGTGAACATTTGGGGCTGATTGTGAAAGGCCTGGTTTGCACCAAGCACTAAGCCATGTGTTGTTGTTTTAATTTGTGTTTTACTGATTTTCAGTTACAAATGAATTAGATATAAAGAAGGAGAGGCGAGAACAAAGAATAATATCAACAGTCACGACAGCAGGTCCAGGTACAGAGCCATCACAACAAAGGGGAAATATAAAAGAAGCAAACCCAGTCATGGGCTGCATCTACACAGCTATAAAAAATGCTCTGGAAAAAAAAGTTTTAAAGCTCACAGTGTTAAATTTCATAGAGTTCTGATTTCAGCTCTACAGCACCATCTGGTGTCACAGTGTTACAACACATTTATAATGTTTAATTTTTACTAATGTAGCTGAGTCCATGGTACAGTAATCAGATGAAAGCAGTTGGATGAAAGCGTCATCCAAACCTTTCCACCAGCTTAATGGTTGTTTGTTCACAATCTGAAGCCACAGTTTCTTGGTGGGTTTTGAATTTGCTTTATATTACTTCCATCCCTACGTAAAGTCTTCTTCTCTGAACAAGGGCTGTAGCAGATCTCGGGTGAAATCCCCAACATCTCCAGAAAGCGTATGAGACCCCAGGAAGCTGCTGCCAGTCTGTGTAGACAGTACTGTACTTTATTGACCAGTAGCCAGAACTGGCATAAGCTTCTGATGACCCCCAATAACACAGGGAATCAGGTCAAGGCCCACAAGTCTTGCTCCTGGTCTGAGATGCTTTTCCATGGAGAAAGTGCCACTGGAAAGCCAGGCTTTGCATGCTAAAGTGAATTCCGCAGGTCCGATGACTTTGCTGCGGACCACAAAACTTGAGAAAGTCCACATCTTCCCTGTTGAATGTGTGGTGCTGGTTTTCAAGCAGCAAAACCTTCCATGTGATAAGTTCCCTTTGGGAACTTATCGGTACAAATCAGATATGCATTGTTAAAGAAACAAATATTCTGACCCAAAGGTCAGTCCTGCAGTCCTCTAGCTGGAACATCCAGAGCGTCTGATTCACCAAAACCTTTTGATAAGCTCACTGACGTTATAATTAACCAGAGAATAGTCCCTCGGAAAATAACCATGGAAACCAAGCTACGGCAATTTATTGTAGTGTCAAATGTTTTAACTGTTTCATTTTTTTGTTCCTTAGAAAAACTTGAAAAATAAGAGTGGGATCCGGCCAATGTTAGTCACTTTTTAGTATCATTGACTTCAAAGGACATCTTGCAGTAGTGGAGGCTGCTTCAGTAAGGAGAAGGGGGCACTGCCCCACCAACTTCAGTCTCCTGTCAACCAGCCTCCAGTTGTTTGTGTTCATTCTTACTAGTCCAGGGGGTAGCACTGCCAATCAGCTTCCTTCTCTTTAGCCTCTGTGTTGCCCCTGCAGAACTCAGCAGAGTGGGGATGGAACTAGAGTTACTTGGCTCTGCCTATCACTGGCTCTGGCGCCACCTACTGTTGGGCTCCTGGCTTGCTGTCCTAGAGATAAACAACTACCTGACATTTGGAAGACATCTGAAGGCAAGTTCAGGGAAGTTTTTAATGTGTGACATTTTAATGTATTTTTATGTTTTGTTGGAAGCCACCCAGAGTGGCTGGGGAAACCCAGCCAGATGGGTGGGGTACAAATAATATATTATTATTATTATTATTATTATTATTGTTATTATTATTAATCACTACTACTACTACTACCCTACCGGTTCTAGTGTGCAGCCGCCGCCACTGTCTTGCCTGTGTGCTGAAGATTCCCACCCTCATATCTAGAGGACTTGCTTTGGTTTGATAGTGTTCTTTTTATTATTGTTGTTTTAATGAAGTTTGCTTGAATTAAAGGCAAAGTAGTAGGATCAGGAGGACTTTTGCTTGGTGGTAGAACACAGAGTTTGCAGACAGAAGGTCTCAGATTCAGTCCCTGGTATCTCCAGTTAAACTGGTCAAGTGATGGGAAGGTCCTCTAATCTGGCTAGTCCAACTTAGTTGTTAGGCTGGTCAGTAAGTAGCTGGACTACCAGTCCCATCACCATCTATTATTATTATTATTATTATTATTATTATTATTATTATTATTATTAGCCTTCCAACAAATTAAACACATTAGCACAGTAAAACATCAAGCATTTAAAACTTCCCTATACAGGGCTGCCTTCAGATGTTCTCCAAATTCTGGTAGCTGTTTATTTCTTTGACATATGATGGGAGGGCATTCTACAGGGCAGGCGCCACTACCAAGAAGGCCCTCTGCCTGGTTCCCTGTAACCTCACTTTTCACAGTGAGAGAACCACCAGAAAGCCCTTGAAGCTGGACCTCAGTGTCTGGGCTGAACGATGGGGGTGGAGACGCTCCTTCAGGTATATAGGGCTGAAGCCATTAAGGGCCTTAAAAGTCAGCACCAACACTTTGAATTGTGCTCAGAAACATACTGGGAGCCAATGCAGATATTTTAGGTCAGGTGCTGTATGGTCCTGGTGGTCAGTCCCAGTCCCCAGTCTGCAGCCAATGAGCTGGAAGCCTGCTATACTAAAGTAGGATCTCTGTGTGGTGTGGAACCCTTGAAAATCAGGTTCCTGCATTACTTAGGGGGTGTCTCCAAAGGAATAGTGAAAGCTGCCTTGTTCTTATTCAGACCATTGGTCCACCTAGCTTAGTATTCTGACTGGTAGAAGCTCTCCAAGAGAAGTTGCGGGGGTGGGTTTGGACCTGGGACCTTCTGCATGCAAAATAGATGCTCTACCACAGAGCTATATCTCTTGTCCTTCAAGCACAGCTGGCTCCCCACTGCAGATTGTCACCCTCCAGGTAGTGGAAGGGGAGATGGCAACTAGGGGGCAAAGCTAGGACACTCATCCCCACTCATTCCTGATCATCTATTCTACTTACTCGTGGGCAAAATGTCTGACCATAGTGTCAGATAACCATGGGGGGGGGGGGAAACACTCTAGTCAAATTATAATACAGGACCTGATGGACAAGTAGCTTGAGGCAGCTTTATATGAGAGAAAAATTCTCTCTCTATTTTAGAGCCAAGACAGACATGGTGTGGAAGATGTGTCATAATATTGCTGGACTTAAACTAATGAATGTATGAATTATGAGAAATTTGCACTAAAATGATGGTGAAATTTCATGAGGACTATTTTTCAAAAATGCACACTGGCATGGATTTCAGTGGAGAACTGAAATTTGAGATTGGAAAACGGAGAAACTGGGAGCAATCACGATTGAAAATTCAATAATATGTGCGTAGAGATGAGCAAGGCTAGAGCTAAGGTGCTGCCCTCAGTAACTTGAACACTGTTTTGCATTTGCTATGCTGTGGATCAGAGGTTAGCTTTAGGCTCATAACATCTTTGTTTAAAAGCCCCTCTTGACTTTCCATTGGAGAAATTGTTCCTGGTTCAGATCGGTCATACAAAGCAGAAAGTTGCCTAGGTGGCTGGGCTGAATTCAAACGTGCCGTCTATTTTAGTTTGAATAAAGAACATCTCTCATTCGATGGGTTTAAATTCCCAAGCTACACAATTTGTTTTTTTTGTAAAATAGTAATAATAACAATTTCAGTGCAGGAAAGTACATACAAATAACCTAGTTGTATATCCAATGGTGCATATTGATTGATTGGGGTTATTTATATGCTAGCTTTGCAGAGTGCCTAAAGCTGCTGACAACAAACATCCACTTAATATCAAAATGCAAGAAACTGGGCAAGGGGTGGGGGGAGAAAGCTGCTTACAAAACATATCAATACCTTCAAATCATACAAAAACCAACAACTGAGCCAACATAGAATAAAATAAATATTGCAAAATAATAATAATATAGCTTTAAATCATAAGCATGGAGCAAAAAACAAAGTTACTGGACAATAAATAAAGTTCCCGGTGCTAGTGCATGGGTAGGCAAACTAAGGCCCGGGGGCTGGATCCGACCCTATCACCTTCTCAATCTGGCCCGCAGACGGTCTGGGAATCAGCGTGTTTTTACATGAGTAGAATGTGTCAATTTATTTAAAATGCATCTCTGGGTCTCTGTGGGGCATAGGAATTCGTTCATTCCCCCCCCCCCCCAAGATATAGTCCGCCCACACCACAAGGTCTGAAGGACAGTGGCCCGGCCCCCTGCTGAAAAAGTTTGCTAACCCCTGTCTAGTGCATGCAAAGGAGCTTCAATACAATTGAAGGGGCCTTCTCACCAAGCTAGATGGCTCTCTCCCATAGCTGGCTCTCTTATCATTCCTCCAGAGTCTGAAAGCAGCAAAAGGGGAGCACTAGGAAGGTGAGTTCTCTTTGCCAGCCTTTTAGACATTCCAGGTGCTGGTCCTGGACTTATTGCCCTATATACAAGATCCATTCTGATCCCAAATGAACCTGCAGAAGGAATACTTTATTTTGCTCCTATAACATAAACTAAACACGTACACACTGATACATCTTTTTACTTTGCTGTTTGATACCAATGGGGTGGAATTTAATGTCATGCTAATAGGATTGTTCTCTCAGCACAGGGGGGATGCGGGTGGCGCTGTGGCCTAAACCACTGAGCCTCTTGGGCTTGCCGATCGGGAGGTCAGAGGTTTGAATCCCCGCGATGGAGTGAGCTCCCATTGCTCTGTCCCAGTTTCTGCCAACCTAGCAATTTGAAAGCATACCAGTGCAAGTAGATAAATAGATACCACTGCGGCGGAAAGGTAAATGGTGATTCTGTGCGCTCTGGTTTCTGTCATGGTGTCCCATTGCACCAGAAGCGGTTTAGTCATGCTGGCCACGTGACCTGGAAAGTTGTATGTGGACAAACGCCGGCTCCCTTGGCCTGAAAGTGGAGATGAGTGCAGAGATGACTATTCAACCCCATAGTGACATAGTCAAATTTGACTGGACTTAACTGTCCAGGGGTCCTTTACCTTTACTTTACCATCAGCACAAATATTTCTACTTGCATGGTGGAATGATCTCCTCTTCCTCTGCACACTGTTCTGGGGTTCTCTTGAGTCCCCTCAAGCCAATTTGGGAGGGTTGTGGGGGATGGTGGAAAACCCTGTTGTGCTAGGAGGACGTGATTCCTGCATTGTAGGGAGTTGGACTTGATGATCCTTTGGGTCCCTTCCAGCTCTGCAATTAATTTGTGGAATGCTCTCTCCCAGGTAGCCTTGCCTGGTGCCTTAATTACATAGCTTTAGGTGCCCAGCAAAAATATTCTTCTTCTTCTCCTAGGTGTTTGGCTAATTAAACAGTTTAAGGGGAGGGTTATTGTTTTGTTTGTTATTATGCATTTTGTGGGGTGTGTTTTTTACAGTAAACTATGCTGTGATCCTCAGATCAAGGATGGTATATAAATCTAATTGTAAAAATGATTCTATTATTCATTGCACTGGCTCCTGCTTGCATAACTATTTTGCTAGACCCAACCCTATATTTTTTAATCAGACACAGCAGATGAGTCACATTTAAATGCTGCAAAACAACAGTTTTGCAAACCTGAAGCCAAGCAATTGGCCAAACCAATTTGCCAAGGATGTCCTCCTTCTCTCGTCATTCAGGTACTGTTTACCCCTCCGCCTCCCGTTCTGCACATAAATGCTGCGGCGGGCATGAACATTCAGGCAAAACCAATCCATTGCAAATTGCTCATTGACCAAAGTGGTCTGGAAATTAATTTCCTGTAGGACAAGAGGAGCAGAGATAATGTGCTCTCGTTTGACAAGAGGCATTTGTACCGTCTCATGTGTTCACCTGAGTCCTCTGATGTTTAAGAGTTTGCATTATATAACAGATCAATCTTCTGCTTCATCAGCTGAAACCAGTGTGTTCCTTCTATATTTAGATGCTCTAGAGGCTCTTGGAGGAAGACATGAATCAGCACTCACTGACCAAAAGACAGAGTAGGAAGACATGGGTGGGTTTTTTCAGATGATTGGAGCAACAGGGGAAGAAGAGTGACTGTCAGATTAGAGTGTGAGTGAAATGTACCTTCAATGGAAGAAACAGCTGGAGCCAAGCTGGTGCCAAACATATTGCTCTGCTTTCTTTTGGACCACATCAGCAAGGCTAAGAAGTGGGTCTTGTCATCGGGGCAAGGACCTCCATACACACTGGCCAGGTTTGCATCCCAGGGAGGTCACTTCAGTGCAGCAAACACTGCAGTTTGACTTCACCCTGGAGGTGCACTCCATTGCCTCTCAAGACAGAAGGATGCTGGCAATTCTGAATAGTGTTTTTTATAGGGTAGGGGGCACTGGGGAGGAGTTCATGAAACAAAGTGGGTGGTGACATGAAAAGTTTGGGGAGCCCTATTTTAAACTATATGTGTGGGTGGGTGTTAATAAATTTTAAATATGCAGTTGTTTTAACTGTATTTTATATTTGTCGTGTCCGACCCTTCGTGACCCCATAGACCAGAGCACACCAGGCACTCCTGTCTTCCACTGCCTCCCACAGTTTGGTCAAACTCATGTTAGTAGCTTCAAGAACACTGTTCAACCATCTCATCCTCTGTCGTCCCCTTCTTGTGCCCTCAACCTTTCCCAACATCAGGGTCTTTTCCAGGGAGTCTTCTCTTTTCACGAGGTAGCCAAAGTGGAGAGTTTTGACTAAACGTGATCCACCTGGAGCAGGAACGGGCAAGCCACTCCAGTATCCCTGCCAAGAAAACTCCATGGACAAAAACAACAGGCATATAGAAGCTTTCTCCTTCACTGCCTTGTCATGGTGAAGGGGCTTGAATAACTCAGAGAAGCTATGAGCTATGCCATGCAGGGCCACCCAAGACAGACAGGTCATAGTGGAGAGGTTTGACTAAACGTGATCCACCTCGAGCAGGAACCAGCAAGCCACTCCAGTATCCCTGCCAAAAAAACTCCATGGACAAAAACAACAGGTATATAGAAGTTTTTTGTATAGGTAACTGCTTTTCCATGTGTTTTTATTATACAGTGGTACGTCAGGTTAAGTACTTAATTCGTTCTGGTCTGTTCTTAACCTGAAACTGTTCTTAACCTGAAGCACCACTTTAGCTAATGGGGCCTCCTGCTGCCACTGTGCCACCGCTGCATGATTTCTGTTCTCATCCTGAAGCAAAGTTCTTAACCCGAGGTAATATTTCTGGATTAGCAGAGTCTGTAACCTGAAGCGTCTGTAACCCGAGGTACCACTGTCTTTATATTGTAATTCACTTCAGGGTGCTGTGTGGGAAGCTACTCCTAAATAAAATAACTAAATAAACAGTCCCAAACACCTGGAGGGCGATAGGTTGACAAAGGCTGACCTGAGCACTGGGTGACTCAGGTGATATTAGATGTGAGCTCAGCCAGTACCACCATGCCGAGATCATCCAATTAACCTTGATAAGATGTGCAGCCAACTCTACCTGCTCAATGACCTCACATTTTTATCTCCTCTCCTCCCCTGTGCATTCTCCGCCACCCATCACTTCTGACTCTGGCATATCCCCTTTTGTCTCTCATTAATCGGCAGATCTGTTTGCTTAATCATTTCCTGCCTGTTAGGGGAAAGTAGGGCGGGGGGTGGTGGTGGGGAGAGTGACATTTCTGATGGTTGTTTTAGGCTCATTTCTAACAGTACGCCTAATGGGCAAATTCAGGATCATGATGAAGATCACGCCTGGTGACAAATGGCAGACAACTCATGAACTTTAACGAGTCGGTTTGCAATACTGATGAACAATTAGCCACAGCTCTCGTTTAAATCAATCAGAGGAAGGGCAATTTCCAGCAAGACTAATAGGGACCTTCCGGCAAAAGTGAGACAAGTTTTTTTGTGGGGGTTTTTGCCAAGGAGAGCACTAAGAAAAGCAGGAGGCTTGAATGTGAACTTCAGTTTAAGTATTCAGGGACTGATTTGGGGGCAAGCACCCCTGGAACTGGCTTGGGGCACCAGGGTTGGAGGGGGCTCACCAAGATATTTTTTAAAGAATAGAGAGATTAGAGGGACCTTGCAGTCACCCCTGCTCAGTGCATGAATGTTTCAGCAACTACAGCAGCCCTGAAAGCCTCTGTTTAAACACCTGTGGTGAAGGAGACCTCAGCAATTCCCAGTGCTCTCTCTTCTACTCTCCCTTAAGGATTAGCCAAACTCGACTTTTCTGCAATGCCAAAGCTCTAATCCTGCACTCTGGAACAACAGAGGACAAGCCATCTTCTCTCCGACAGCTGCTGCCCCCCTCTTTTCCACCCTTAATAATCTCTTCTCCTGGCTAAGCATAACCACCTCTGTCAATTATACCTCACTGGACTTGTTTTCCAGGCTCTTCAAACATTCTGGTTTTTTGTCAAGGCTTCAGCAAAGCTCTTCCTCCCCCAGTTGCAGCAAGAGCAGAGAAAACAAGGTGGAGTCCTTTTTAATGAGGTTATTCATTCATAATAGTGAGAGACAAAAGAACACAGCAAGCCCTGACCATGGTGTCGCTCCAACTGAGCTCTTCCTTCCTTCCTTCCTTCCTTCCTTCATTCATTCATTCCTTCCTAGCAACAGCTTCTCCCCTTATGGTGGCCGCTCATGGCCAAGGCCAATTGTCTCTGAGTCCTTTGTTCCTGCGCTCTTAACGAACGCCAAGTTCTGGGAGAAGGGGGATCACAAATACTCTCCAGTGGCAACGTGTCAGCTGGCTGCCCTGCCTCTATCTCTTCTCCCCTTATTCTAATACTTCCCAACTCTTCTGTTTGTCTATCTCTGAGCTGTGACCTTCCTCAAACCCGTCAAACCCCTGATGTAAATCTATGCTGCATTCCTCTTCTCCAACACACACCACAATTGCCTCATTACGTAAAACATGTTCAGAATACCACAACACACACGTAACTGGCTGTAAAGTAACATAACATTACAGTGGTACCTCAGGTTACATATGCTTCAGGTTACATATGCTTCAGGTTACAGACTCCGCTAACCCAGAAATAGTGCTTCAGGTTAAGAACTTTCATAGAATCATAGAATCATAGAGTTGGAAGAGACCACAAGGGCCATCGAGTCCAACCCCCCTGCCAAGCAGGAAACACCATCAGAGCACTCCTGACATGGTTGTCAAGCCTCTGCTTAAAGACCTCCAAAGAAGGAGACTCCACCACACTCCTTGGCAGCAAATTCCACTGTCGAACAGCTCTTACTGTCAGGAAGTTCTTCCTAATGTTTAGGTGGAATCTTCTTTCTTGCAGTTTGGATCCATTGCTCCGTGTCCGCTTCTCTGGAGCAGCAGAAAACAACCTTTCTCCCTCCTCTATGTGACATCCTTTTATATATTTGAACATGGCTATCATATCACCCCTTAACCTCCTCTTCTCCAGGCTAAACATGCCCAGCTCCCTTATCTGTTCCTCATAAGGCATCGTTTCCAGGCCTTTGACCATTTTGGTTGCCCTCCTCTGGACACGTTCCAGTTTGTCAGTGTCCTTCTTGAACTGTGGTGCCCAGAACTGGACACAGTACTCCAGGTGAGGTCTGACCAGAGCAGAATACAGTGGCACTATTACTTCCCTTGATCTAGATGCCATACTCCTATTGATGCAGCCCAGAATTGCATTGGCTTTTTTAGCTGCCGCGTCACACTGTTGGCTCATGTCAAGTTTGTGGTCAACCAAGACTCCTAGATCCTTTTCACATGTACTGCTCTCAAGCCAGGTGTCACCCATCTTGTATTTGTGCCTCTCATTTTTTTTGCCCAAGTGCAATACTTTACATTTCTCCCTGTTAAAATTCATCTTGTTTGTTTTGGCCCAGTTCTCTAATCTGTCAAGGTCGTTTTGAAGTGTGATCTTGTCCTCTGGGGTGTTAGCCACCCCTCTGGGGTGTTAGCCACTTGGTGTCATCTGCAAATTTGATCAGGATGCCCTTGAGTCCATCATCCACTTTGCTTCAGGATGAGAACAAAAATCGTGCTCCGGCAGCGCGGCGGCAGCAGGAGGCCCCATTAGCTAAAGTGGTGCTTCAGGTTAAGAACAGTTTCAGGTTAAGAACGGACCTCCGGAACGAATTAAGTTCTTAACCTGAGGTACTACTGTATATATAATAAAACTGTAATCTAATTGTCATATCAAAAAATTGCAAAGTCCAAAGATTGCAGAAGGCAAGTTTGTTTGCTACACTTTTAAGACATAGGACGATGCAGAAGGAAGATATCAGTATGAAATGGCATTGCCAACAGGAACTGTACGTTGTAATCGTTGGACTTGACAATCTTTGGACTTGACTACCCTTGGACTTTATGACAATGAAAACATACAGGAGGTTAATATTAATATGATATGTTATTGCCATCAGGAACAGTGCTTTGCAATTTTTTGATATGACGATCAGACTACAGTTTTATTATATATAATGTTATGTTACTTTACTTACATGTGTGTTGTGGCATTCCTCTTCTCCTGCAGCATCAGGAGAACAGGGCAGGGGGTGATCACCATTCCTCTTCTATCTCATCCCTTTGAGTCCAATCCCTGAGATTTTCCATTTTAGGGCACACTCTGTGTGCCTCCGAGAGGGAAGAGGGGCAAGGGGGTGGTCATCTCATTACTATTTATTTAATTCATTGAAATCTTGCTCTTTATTCTAGTGTGACCAACCGCCATTGATACCTGGATCCTTCGTAGATTTGTCAAATCCTTTAAAAAAAAAAGCCATCCAAATTGTTGGCCGTCACTGCCTCTTGTGGCAGCGAGTTCCAAAGTTTAACTATGTGGCGTGTAAAGAAGTTCTTTCTTTCTTTCTTTCTTTCTTTCTTTCTTTCTTTCTTTCTTTCTTTTAAAAAGTTTTTTATTAACAGTTTTCACATAACAAATTATTCAAACAGATCATCTTCATTATTTTACCCCCATTTCCTCCTCCCACCTCCCCGACAAACCCTCCCTCCCTCCCTCCCCCTTACGACTTCCCTCATCTCCTCTCTCTGATTTCTCAACCAATTTTAACTTCTGCATATTATAAAATTGTATACATCCTTATATTATCTATCTACTATATTAACCCTCAATAAATTTGTGTATGTTTATTCAAAACCTGCTAAGGAGCCCAGTTCATTTTGTTGTCTTTTTAAATAGTTTGTAAAAGGTTCCCATTCTTCTTTAAAGTCACAGTTGTCCTTGTCTCGTAGTTTGCATGTCAATTTCGCCAGTTCTGCATAGTTCATTAGTTTCTCTTGCCACTGTTCTTTTGTCGGGGTTTCCTCATTCTTCCATCCTTGTGCAATCAAGACTTTTGCCGCTGTTGTTGCATACATAAATAAGTTCTTTCTTTTCCTTGGCAGGTCGTGTCCTACAATCCCTAACAAAAATGCCTCCGGTTTTTTTATAAATGTTATTTTGAACATCTTCTTCAACTCATTATATATCATTTCCCTGATTTTTTAAATTTCTCTGCATTCCCACCACATATGATAAAAAGTCCCTTCCTTTTCTTTACATTTCCAACATGTGTTTGACCCCATTTTATACATTTTTGCTATCTGTACTGGTGTTATATATCATCTATGCATCATTTTCGTATAATTTTCTTTCAGAGGAGAACAAAAGAAATACTTTCTTTTCTCTGTCCCGAATGTCCACGTGTTCGAATATTATGAGAGAGGGAGAAGAAAAAAATCCCTATTCACTTTCTCCACATTTTGACCACCTTCATTCGCTACCTGCTTATTCATAAAGGGAGTAAAAATCACACACATTTTATTTCATTTACAGTACCTTCCAGTCACCACCACAGAATGTTCAAATATGTAAGCTGTTTGTTGTTATTTCGCACAGGACTTTGTACCAAAGAGCAGCCAACTTGACATGGGAATATCAAACTTTACACCGTATAGGAATGTGGGGGTTTTGCCTTTTCTGTGCTTGGCAGAGAGGCTGCAGCACTGCCTGGATTTAATTTTGAATAAAGACCCCAAGATACCTTTAAATATAGCAAAAACAGCTTTTAGTTGCTCAGCAACTTGTCAGAGAGGGGAGATGTACTGCTTGAGGGTTTTCTCGCAGCTAGAAGCTTGAACACCGGTTTCAAAAGAAGCATAAGAAACCCCAAAATGGGGCAGGGAAAAAAAGAAAGAGGAAGTTGGGGGCTATTCTTTTATTTCTGGTGAATTTTAGCATGTGCGGTTGCCCATGGCGGAAAGTAGACCGAGACCCCAAATAGAGATGGTAATGGCAATTGGAGTTGCCCCTTGAGCTGAAAAAATAACAACCCATTGTTTTTGTGTGTGTGTGTGTGTGTGTGTGTGTGCGTGTGTGTGTGTGTGTGCGTGTGCTTTTTAGCCAGTTGCAGGGAACACCACCTGCCTGGACCAATTGAAAATCCCAGAGGCTGTGTCGCTTTGCAATCTGTGCTGCCAGCAGCAGACAGGGAGAGGATGCTTCCATTGGCCAACCTTGCTGCTGGTATAGAGAAGGCTGCAGTCTTGTAGAAAGGGCCACGATTCAGCAGTATAGCATCTGGGTTGCATGCAGAAGGCCCCAGGTTCAACCTCTGACATCTCCAGGTAGATATGACCCTTCTCTGAAACCCCAAGAGCCCCTGTGTCAGGCTTCGGGGAATCGACTTCCTCCCCCGTGGCCGTAAATAAGATCAAATGAAAGGAATGTCTTACCAGTTAGATGCTTTAATAATCACAGTGAGAGACAAAAGAAGATGTCTACCGACAAATGGCGGTGCTCCCAATTAAGGCTTACTCTCCCCTCATCCCTGTTAATCTACGTCACTCCTACATCTTGTAATCTGAGTTTGTACCCTCTGTGCTTTCTGTTCTAACACTTTCTGAGCTCTCTGTGACTTTGGAGAAGGGGGGGGTGAATACTATCTACAAACTGTGAAACTGTTAACTCTCTCCCTTCCAGTGTTCTCCTAGCTGTTCTCCATCCAGTATTTCCCAGCTTCTGCCTTCTGAACTATGCCCCTCTGCAAGCCACTCTTCCAAATCTATACTGTCCTCCTGCTCCTGGGAAGATTCAGGATCAAGAGGAGGGGGTGGCTCCCACCATTCTTCCTCAGTGCAGCTGTCCTCAGCACAGTCCCTGACACCCTGCCAGTTGGTGTAGACTATATTGAGCTAGATGGATGAGTGGTCTGGCTTTGCATAAAGCAGTTGCTTATGCTTTTAGGCACTTTCAGAGACAAAGCTGACTCATGCTACTACTGCAGTGGCATGTGTGCTGTTCTTCTTCTGAATTGCAAGAGTGCTGAGCTCTTTAAGCTAGGGCTGCATGAAAACTATACCTTGCACAACCCCCCACTCCAAGAATTTTAGGCACTGTGATTTGTTAAGGATTGCTGGGACCTGCAACTCTCTTAGCCTGTCACCAATCTGCTAACAAAGTTAGCTACTGCAGAAAAGCTCTGTTCTCTCTTTCCTGCCCTCTGAATCTCCCTCAAATAAGGGTCTCCAGTGATGATCTCAGGGTTTGGGCAGATTTATATGGGGAAAGGGCTCACCAGTGAGTAAACACCATTGAACAAAGTGGAACTTGTTTCCAAGTAAATGCACATAGCATTGTGCTGTAATTGTAGTTGAGGGGTGGTTTTGGGTGAACACGGGGGCATTATTAATTGAAGGTAGTGTATAAATTTATATAAAAGAGAAATAAAATTCTACAGATCCATAAGCCTTGGTATCAGTGCATTTTAAATATAGCTAAGACATAAAATGATAGAAGATTAGAAAATGTTGCTTGTTAACATGTTGTGCAAAGGAACTGCAAGGAGACTTGGATCCCGGAGGGAATGAGTTGTACTGCGTGATAACTTTACTTTGCTGTACTCTTTTGACAAATGTTCTGGCGGTGAACTCTTAACACTAAATGTGATTATTCAGCTGGAGCTCATACTTTAGTGAAGGATAATGCGCCATGCACAGCTTCAAACTTGTGGTTGTCTCCACAAATCCAAAGCGAATGCAATAGTACATTTCGTAATAAACAGTTCTGGCAAAGACTATGGACAGTTCTTTGGCTATATAATAGCCTAATTTTCTGCTTAGCTTGTTCTTCAAGATACTTGAGTCAAGGATTTAAAAAGTCGAATTAAAACTATTGAGTGAAACTCAATAGTTTTTCGTTCACAAAATCTAACTTTTTTTTATGCAGTGTAGAAATTCTTGCTACTACTTTGACATTACTTATGGGGCTGCCAATCAAGTAATAGCACAATCTTTTCTCACTGAACCTCACTGAATTCTGCACCTATCAATTGAACATTAATGGAGGCACCAGGGACATGTGTGGCGCTGTGGTCTAAACCACTGAGTCTCTTGGTCTTGATGATCAGAAAGTCGGCGGTTCAAATCCCTGTGACGGGGTGAGCTCCCGTTGCTCGGTCCCAGCTCCTGCCAACCTAGCAGTTTGAAAGTACGCCAGTGCAAGTAGATGAATAGGTATCACTATGGTGGGAAAATAAACATTTCCATGCACTCTGGTTTCCATCATCGTGTCCTGTTGCACCAGAAGCAGTTTAGTCATGCTGGCCACATGACCTGGAAAGCTGTCTGTGAAGAAACGCCGGCTGCCTCGGCCTGAAAGTGATATGAGCGCCGCAACCCCATAGTCGCCTTTGCCTGGACTTAACCATCCAGGGGTCCTTTACCTTTACTTTTTGTTGTTGGATTATAACTCCCATGATTCCTGACTCTTGGCTTTGTCAGCAGGGACTGATGGGAGTTGTAGTCTAGTAACAGCTGGAAGGCACCATGTTGACTGCATACTGAGCTAGGTCTACCCATGGTTTGACTCAGTATATGTCAGCTTCTTTGGGGTGTAACATTTGAACAGGGGCTATTTCCACCCACTCAAACACGTGTTCCTGGGTTGCACAGTTGGAATCGCAAATAAAATTCCAGGATTGGCAGGGCATGTGTTAGATTTTGTGCATGCGGGCATTGTGCAAATGTTATCATCTCATGTGGCAGTCTGTGGAAGGGTTGATGTGCTGCCATATTTGGGGGGGGAGCATGGTGCACTCTAGCTCCTCACCATGTATGTGCTCTGGAAGGTAGGACTTGAACCAATGGCTTCAAGTTACAAGGAAGGAGATTCCGACTAAACATCAGGAGGAACTTTCTGACAGTAAGAGCTATTCAACAGTGGAACGAATTCCCTTGGAAGGTGGTGGCTTCTCCTTCCTTGGAGGTTTTTAAGCAGAGGCTGGATGGCCATCTGCCATGGATGCTTTAGCTGAGATTCCTGCATTGCAGGAGGTTGGACTGGAGGACTCTACAATTCTATGATACTATGAACCAGATAGATTGTAGGTATCATGCAATTAGGGATGGGTGACCCTGTCCATTGCAGTTTCTCTCAGGGCGGAACCACACCATACATTTCGAGCACACTCATTACACATTTAAGTACCTTACATTCCCCCCCCCCCAAAATCCTGGGAGATGTGGTTGGTTAAGGGTTCCAGATATTTGTAGCTCTGTGAAAGGGGAGCTACAGTTTCCAGGATTCTTTGGGGTAAGTCAAGTATTTCAAATGTTGGGTGTGCTTTAAGTGTGTGGTGTAGATCTGCACTCAGTTTCTCATCCCCCCCCCCCAATCTTAAGTTCCATTCTACACATTTCCACATTGATATACAATTTTTTTACTCAACATTTTTTCATGCAAATGTATCCTAATGTACACATTTTTTCCTATCTAATTTACAAAATGCAATACACTCTTTATGTTATTTTCACTGATACATTATCATTGTATAAGCATTTTTCTACACATTAAATGGTGGGAGAATGGCATTGCAAAATTCGGAGAAGTGAAAATTTCAAAAGATGGCAGTGTTTTGGTTCACCCATTGCTTCAGAAAATGAGAATTAGGGGAGTTCATGTTTAAATGCTAACCAGATCGTATTTATTCCCCATCACTACATGCACTTCAGCTCAGCTTTTCCAGACGTGTTTCACAGAACCCTACATTTTTGTTAAATCTTATCTTATCAATAACTGCTGGCTGGCTTTCCTGAAGGACAGCTGATGCACCAGTGAAAACACCTTGGCCGAAGGATTAGGTTAAAATGTCACCATCACTGCACCTACCATCAATTAATTAATAATCACATCTACTACTCTCTATCTACTTTAGATGCAAGACACAAGGATCTCAGAATGCTTCTAAGTGTCTAGCAAAACTATGTGAGATGTTTTGCTCCAGCAGTGAAAGGGAAGAAATTTATTTATTTGCTATTTGCAGTCTAGCTGAAATATATACTACCAATTGGGGTAGTTTCACAGAGCATGTCATAAAACAACTTATTTTGCCATCTAAAGACTGCTTTATGCTTCCTGAAATCATAGCCGGAAAATTCACACAGCCGACTCAGAGAGGAGGTTATATGAAATATAGTCTGCTGCATCACTCAGTCTTGTTCAGAAAGCTATAACTTACAGAATCACCAAAGATCAGTCTTGAGATGCAAGAAAGCAAAGGTTATGATATGAGGGTTATGGGATGATACAATTGCTGAGCTGAACTGGCTATTTATTTTACAGCAAATTAACCCTGAAGTTCCAGTGCTCAGATTAGAGACAGGCTCTGTGTGTTTCATGACAGTGTGCAGGTACGCAACCTTGTATAGGACATATAATTCAACATTTTTATTCTCAGCAAGTTTCTAGCCCTTATAGATGCAAAAATAGACTTGAGTTGAAAATACTCAGCTGAAGCTCAGAAAGGTGAAGAAAGGAGTTGCAATGGATTCCAACTTTTCAGGGGCTGATGTTACAGTGCCATTTCCTATGACTATCATAATAATAATAAATTTAGCAAATATATGCACATGTGCTCAAATTGCATGTGCTCACTCTATACAGATCAAATGTCTTAACCAGAACAATGTAGGGATCCCTGAAGCTTCCCTGGGGATAACATTCCATAGCTATGGAGCCATGACTAAAAAAGTTCCTTTCCAGACGCAGAGAAGAACCTCCACAGATGATTTCAAGGTGCTAGTACAGTGGTACCTCGGATTAAGTACTTAATTCATTCTGGAGGTCTGTACTTAACCTGAAACTGTTCTTAACCTGAAGCACCACTTTAGCTAATGGGGCCTCCTGCTGCCGCCACGCCGCCAGAGCATGATTTCTGTTCTCATCCTGAAGCAAAGTTCTTAACCTGAAGCACTATTTCTGGGTTAGCGGAGTGTGTAACCTGAAGCGTATGTAACCTGAAGCGTATGTAACCCAAGGTACCACTGTAGGTATCTACTGGAGGGTTCATTCCATCACATATTGAGACCCCAAGCTGTATAGAGTTGTACAGGTCAAAACCAGCACTTACGAGACTTGTTACAATGACCACGCGTACATAAAAGGTTGGGCTACACAAATCAACAAGTGTGTCCTCTTTCACAAAAGCAGTTTTGTGTAGAGCAGTTTTTACCTGTGTTCAGTGTAACATGAGAATAAGCCTCCTTCCTGCGATGGAAGCTACAAGCATGGGCAAAAGCCTTCCTTCCAAAAAGTTGGAAACTTAGGAAGAACTTAGTAGATGGATTCAGCTGTCGTTTTCTGCCCCCACCCAGTGGCGTAGCGTGGGGGGTGCAGGGGGGGCCGGCCGCACCGGGCGCAACATCTGGGGTTAGGGCAAATCCATGGGTTAGGGGGCGCAAATCCACGGGTTAGGGGGCGCAAATTACTTGCCTTGCCCCGGGTGCTGACAACCCACGCTACGCCACTGCCCCCACCACTGAGACCTAGATCCAAGGATGCCGAATGAAAGGGTTAAAAATGGGCCCAATCAAATTGATATGGGGAACCTGCTGTCCTTCAGATGTTGTTGGACTCCAATTCCCATCAGCCCCAGCCAGCATCATGGATGATGGGAGTTACAGTCCAGGAACTGTGCAAGGAGTGGGGCACAGGCCCTCACATCTCTGTCACAAGCCCAAAGAAGCCACTAATATGGTTGTGGGGCAGAGGGGAAGGGAGCTTAGGCACAAAACTTATACAATATTTAGTTTGGTGCTGAGACAAGGAAAAAGTGGAGAGAAATAAATTTAGCTGAAAAGATGACAAAATAAACAGGCAAAAACAACTACTGCCATGCAAGTCGCTTTCAATCAAATGGCTGTAAAGTTGTGTGTTACATTCAAGGCAAATTTTCAGAGGCAAGGACAAATAGCAAATCTTTGATGTCTTCTTGTCATCTATAATTTGATTTAAGTGTAAGTTCTTTTCAAAAATTAGATTATCAAAATGAAAATACTGCAGTTATTTTGAGTGCTACAGAAATGTCTACATTTCGAAGTGCCTGTTATATGCAATCATTTAGAACCTCAACAATTCAGCACATCCCTAATGAACTCAGATCAGAAAATGTATCCAGAATAGTTCACTTTCAGATGTAATATCGCCTTGTTTGTCTTTGTGCTTGATATTTTCTTTAACATATTGGGTTGCCAGACCCTTAGATAACGTATTTTTGAAACAGCGCCACGCAGGTCCAGAAGCCAGAAATGCAACGCTAGTTTGAATAGCAACCCAAACTTCCAACAGACATATGAGGATGTAGAGAATCATGCGTTCATAAATAAAAGTGCCGTTCCTTGCCTACGATATGCAGATATGGAGGTAGATGGCACACTCCAAACTGTGGGTACCACAGTGAATAGTTTCTGCCCTGTACCCTTGCACATACAAGCCAAGTGTGTAACAAGCCATTTCTGTGCTAATTAATTGCCCTCCCATAAACTTGTACCATGGATCATGAGGTGCTGTTCTGTGAGGAACCACAGGAACTTAAACTAGGAAGCAATTTCTGTAATCACTAAGAATCCAGGCTAGATTTTAACTCAGACAGTAAAAGGTTCCTGGGTTCCAGAATGATTCTGCCCACTTGATTCCCATGACCTGGAAGGACTAGAAATACTTCAAGGTCTGTCTAGGACTTCACCAAAGCAACATTATCATTCTCTGTGTTTGGGTCTCCAGCTGTCTCCGTGCCTGTCTACAGATCACCACATACAACCTTTATGCCTTAAAATTTCAAGGGACTGCTTCAGAAAGGCTGAGATCTCACTGCTCAGTTTGATTGCTCCTGCCCAAAGGCTGCCGCATCTCATTATTACAGTATCATTATTATTTTCTGGCTGCTGCTCTCTAGTTATGCATACCTCTCTTCTCCTGCAGCTGCCAGCAATGGCTGGATATGATTTGCAGTGTTGGGCTGTAGACACTAGGCCAATGAGAAACTGCAGTGGTGAGTGACTATCTCTCTGTCTGCCTGGCCAGCTGCTCCAACTAATCCTCTGAGGAAGGTGACACTTGGTTTTTCATCTAGCATATTAAAAATGTGCTTAATTATTCTAAGCTGAAAACAAAATGCTAACAGATTTAACATGATTTTCATATCTGATAATGTATGTTGCCTGAGCATCACTTTTCTGCCTAAGGCAGGTGTTCCTAACATCCGACCACAGCTGCCATAGTTTATACTCTGCTCTCTAATGCAAATGAAGAGGAACATGATATCTAAATATGTGCAGTCTATCAGTTAAGCTCAGAAAGGTTGTGGGACTATTTTTAAATTAAATAAATGAGCCTATCTCAACTGCAATGCAAGGCAGTTAAACTGCATTGTTTTTATACCACCAGAGAAGTGAGCTCATTTAAAGTCATGTATGCTATTAACATAGCAGTAGTCTTCTTGATATTTGTGTGTGTGTGCCTATGCGCATGAAATGCTTCAGCTCTAATTTAATTTTGTGTTCTCATTGGAATGTTGATCAGAATTAATTGCTTTTTAGTTCTGTTGCCGGAATAAAGTTAATAGAGATATTGAATAAAGTAAATGCATTCTTTCCAGCCCTGAACTTTGGAAGTATAAGGCAGAGCCTCTTGTACTCCCACAGATTTACTGCTCCGGGTGGAATGTGTAACTTGCATTTCTTCATATGAATGTCGAAAGCCTCGGTATTATTCAAGATAACTTGCAATTTAATTGTTTAGATAATTTGCAGTTTAATAAACAACTGACAACGACTCGTTATTAGGAGGGCAGACCTTTGAAAATACTTTGTCCTCTTTTTCATTCCGTTAATATATCAAAATAGTGTTTGTTATCATTCAGTGCGGCTGTTAATTAATTCCAAGTTTACATGCAGACAGACCTGGCTAGTGATTTCATCCCATGGCAGGCTACTGCTCATACTAGCATAAGAAAAGCTGTACTGGATCAGACCAAAGGCCAACTAGTCCATCATCCACAATGGCCACCCACTTCCTGGAGACGTCCACAAGTAGGACATGAGGGTGAGAACACTCTCCCACTTGCGTTCTGCAGCAACTGGAATGCCACCATGACTTAGAATCATAGAATCATGGACTTGCAGGACCAGGTGTCGGGCTCCCCATACCCCAACCCATGCAAATAAGAGACCAGTAAGACTGGTTTTGGGTCAAAACAAGCCACAACTTTATTGAATACAGATGAAAGAGGTTTAGCTTGGGCATGGGGCAATCAAAATACTTCCGGCGGGGGTTCCTAAGACTTATATCAAATAGGGTGACCCCCGCCTGCAGGGCCCTGCCCCCCCCATGGGCACATGGACATGGCCACTCCCCCCAGATCACTTTAACAGGATACCCAGAGTTTGGAGGGGCAGGCAGAGACTACAACCCCCCCCCGTCCAAAACACAGGATTGCCACCAGTTGTGGCGATTGCTATGAGGTAAGCAAAACCACCAGGTCGGTGCCAATTAGCCCAGTGGGCAAATTCCTACCTGGCCCCATAAAGAGTGGTGACCACCATAGCCACAGCAAAGTCATTGACTGTCAGCTTAAACCTGGTGAAGGAACAAACAGGTAGTGCCCCAGTTGTGGGCAGCTTCAATGGGGCAAGGGGTGGATCCGAGGGAAGCCTACCAGCTCTGTTGGCTCCGCCCCCTGGCACAGTCAGAGTCCGCAGCCTGCATCCCCATTCACCAAAGCAGGGTGCAGGCTAGGATACGGTTCCCAATAGGGAGGGGGCTTAAGCCCCCAACACCTACCAGGAAGGGCACCACTATTCCAGTTCCCTCGTTGGGGCCCCAGTACCATCCTGCAACTCCACCACACCAAGAGGGGTGAGCGGACTTGTAGAGTGGAAGGGGATGTGGCATTTGCCCATTCCTTGTGATTATGTTTGTACAGGGGGATGGAAATAGTTAATGTAGATTGACCAGTGAGAAAGCTCAGAGGCGGAGCCTACCTGGTTTTGAGGATCAGCCCAGGGATTTACCATGGGGAGACAGAGGAGTGAGGGTCAGACAAAGGCAGAAAAAGTCAGCCATAGTGGTTGTGAAAGTTAGAGCAAGAGACAGGGATAGAACAGAGAGAGAAGAGTGTGACAGTGTGAGATAGTGCCACATCTAGTTAAGGGCATGCATTTGAGAAACCGTTCTGAACATATTTAAAACTTGTTTGTTCTTCAACAAACTTTAATCTTTGTTGTTGACTTTACAACCTGACCGAGACTCAGTATTTCACCCGAAGAAACCTGGTTGGTGGCAGCGGAAGAATAAAGCAGTGGTGTACAGGTCAATAGTCTGTGAAACGACCGGGGGCTCTGTATGGACGCCACAGGGACCATAAGGGAATCTTTTGTCCAATATGGGGCTTGAACCCACGACCATAAGAGCCTCATGCAGTATCAACTGAGCTATCCCAGAGTATACTTGTAGCCATTGATAATCTTATCCTCCATTAATTTATTTGACCCCCTTTTAAAGCTATCTGAGTTGGTGACTGTCAGGCTTCTTTCCCAAAGCACAATGACAGTGACTCTTACTCGAAAGTAAAGGAAGAGATCTTTATTCAGACTAGCAGAGATACAGGCTCAGCATCAAGCACTAGGTCCAGAAATCAAAATTCCAAGCACTGAACTGGCAGCGTTGCGTCCTTCTTGACATTGTTGCTTTAATTTGGAGGAAAGCTTCCAAACCTAAAGCCCATGGCAACCAGCTCCTTCCATGCAAATTTGTCATCTATGACAAGGATACATCATATGTGCAGATCGTATGTCAAAGTTGTGAATGGGCTGCAAACAAATGCCCCGAAAAATTATTCTAAATGTGAAGACGTGGAAAGATGCTAAAGGGAATTTGTACCCTGGGTGACTTTGAAAAGGAGTTGGGACTCTCCAGATGTTGCTAAACTGAAATCCCATCCCTGAGCAAGGCTGGGGTTATGGAAATTGGAATTCCAACAACTCATAGAATCACAGAATCATAGAGTTGGAAGGAATCCTGAGGTTCATCTAGGAATCTCAGCTAAAGTATCCATGGCAGATGACCACCCAACCTGTGCTTCAAAACCTCCAAGGAAGGAGAGTCCACCACCTTCTGAGGGAGACCATTCCACTGTTGGACAACTTTTACTGTCAAAAAGTTTCCCCTGATGTTTAGTCACAATCACCTTTTTTGTAACTTGAAGCCATTAGTTCGGGTCCTACCCTCCAGAACAGGAGAAAAACAAGCTTGCTCCCTCTTCCATGTGACAGCCTTTGAGATATTTGAAGGTGGCTATCATATCTCTTCTCTGTCTCCTCTTTTCTAGGCTAAACATGTTGTTGTTGTTGTTGTTTAGTAATTTAGTCGTGTCCGACTCTTCGTGACCCCATGGACCAGAGCACACCAGGCACTCCTGTCTTCCGCTGCCTCCCGCAGTTTGGTCAAACTCATGCTGGTAGCTTCGAGAACACTGTCCAACCATCTCGTCCTCTGTCATCCCCTTCTCCTTGTGCCCTCCATCTTTCCCAACATCAGGGTCTTTTCCAGGGAGTCTTCTCTTCTCATCAGGCGGCCAAAGTATTGGAGCCCCAGCTTCAGGATCTGTCCTTCCAGGGCTGATTTCCTTCAGAATGGAGAGGTTTGATCTTCTTGCAGTCCATGGGACTCTCAAGAGTCTCCTCCAGCACCATAATTCAAAAGCATCAATTCTTCGGCGATCAGCCTTCTTTATGGTCCAGCTCTCACTTCTATACATCACTACTGGGAAAACCATAGCTTTAACTACCCAACTCCAAGTCGTGGAGGGCCATAGGTTCTCTTTCCCTGGTCTTGGGGTAGGGGCAGAGAGTTTAAATGCACCTTCTGAATGTCCTGTTCAGCACTTCGGAGCAGCTCTCTCTGCCTAGCGATGACATCCACTAATAAACGGCGCTGCAAATAGATCTGGGCAGCCTGTACTTGTCTGCAGTTTCTGCAGATTGGGATCAGAGAGGTTTTGAGAGGAACTTCTTGTTCCCTGATTATTCTTTTGGCAGGCTCTAGGACAAGGGGCCTGCTGGAATTGCTTTTTAAAAAATTACTGCGTGTGCCTCTCCGGCTGTAAAATATGCCCATATAAATGTGTTATCTGTCTATTAGTTTCCTAAGTGAAAAATGTACAGGGGTCTCTGATTAAAAGGGACAAAGATATCGCTCATTGGCTCTGACAGTGAGAATGTTGCTGAACAATGTCTCCCCTTTCTTGCAGAAACGGAGGCGCTAATGTGAAACCGAGGCACATTCTCCTGCATGGAGAATAGGCAGCAGGATATTTTCTCTCTGGCGAGATGCTTCATCACCGGACAGTGAGCCTGCTATGGGTTTTTAATGCCAACTCATATTGTGAGGCTGGCTGAAAGATGTTTTTCTTTCCCCTCCAGGAAATTGAGGTTGAATTTTAATTCAATGCCAGTCATTACTGGATCACGGCTGCATTATTTCATGTCCTGTTCAACCATTCTTCTGTGTCTAATGTTCACATTCACGGCGGAGAAGAAACAGCAGATATTATTCACATTCACCCCAAAATCAAATGGACTCTTTCCTGTTGAAACTATGTCAAAGCTCAATTAACTGTTATGCTGAACGACGCGCTAGGGTAGGATATCAGTCAAATTGCCTTTATGTTTATGCAGTGGGATGCATGCAACTAAATATTACTCAGAGTAGACTCATTGAAATTAATGGGCCTAAGCTCATTACATATCCTTAGGCACCAGGTAAAAAAGTGTCTCTATAACCAGGCCTTTTGCTGATTAATGTTCTATGGGGTTTTAAATGTGTTTGTGGGAGTGGGGTTTTTTGCTTTGTTTTTATTTTGTTATGTATTTTTGGTTCTCATTTTTATTTTTATCATGTGAACCACCCTGTGATCTTTGGGTGAAGGGTGCTGTACAAATTTAATAAATAATAATAATTGATAATGCCTATTAATTTCACTGAGTTTTCTCTGAGGAAAGCTGAGTTGAATACCATTCCGTGCAATTATCTTTTCGCGTGGCTGTATGAACTATGTTGGAAGCAAGCTTTCGGGTCATGCAGGACTCACTGAGAACATGCCAGTATTTCTTAAGGAGTTCTAATTTCTCACCATATGTAGAAGCTGTTGGAATTTTCTGCAATTGGACTTTGCGTGACCACCAGCTATGCAACGTTGAATGAATCAATGCATGTGCAATTGAGTTAATTTCTTTTATTTTTCGAGAAATTTTCATTTGCAAATATAGCAAGAAATAAAGGAACACCATCAGCTGACATTACCCTCCCCCCCGCCCCGAGAGCTACAATTCTCAGAGTGGAATAACAATCAATCCCTCATTGCAGGAAACTCTTGCAATTGTAGCTTTCTAAGGGAAATAGACATCTCTTAAGAAATCTCAGCACCCTATTCAACACTATGGTGCCTCCATTAAAAGGCAAAAGGTCTGTCCATAGACAGCTTTCTGGTTCATGTGGCTTCTGGCACAACGGAACACCATGGCAGAAACCAGAGTGCACAGAAACGCCACGGGTGGCACTGTGGTCTAAACCACTGAGCCTCTTGGGCCTGCTGATCAGAAGATCAGTGGTTCAAATCCCCGCGACGGGGTGAGCTCCCATTTGTCTGTCCCAGCTCCTGCCAGCCTAGAACTTCGAAAGCATGCCAGTGCAAGAAGATAAATAGGTACCACTGCGGCGGGAAGGTAAATGGCATAAAATTCAACAACATCCAGAGGGCACCATGTTGGCTGTCCAATTCTACACTGAGTGGCAGAATCTCTCCAAGGTTTTCAGCAGGGGTATTTCCCGGTCCTACCTGGAAATACCAGGATTGAACCTGGGTCATTCTGCATGTAAAGCAGTTGCTCTACCACTGAACTGCAGCCTTCCCCTCCACCCCCAAATATCTGACAATTTAGGTGGCAACCCAGGGGTACTGTCTGGTGAGGAGGGGAGGGGATTTTTGACACTCTACTTTGCCTACAGGCCAGATGCAGGACAAATATTTTTGTAGATGATGCATCTTTAGGTGTACACACCCAGACACACACACACACACTTACAAACCAGCTTGTGATTTATTTCCATTAAGGAGTAAGCTGGTGGTTTTATTAAAGCTTCCAATGTTTCAAATGTGTTTTTCTACGCTGATTTAGAATGTCACGCTTCTTTCTTGCTTACAAGGAGGTGGGGGGGTGGGGGCAGCTTCCGGTGTTATTTATTTATTTTTATAGGTGGCATTTTTTCTGTAATCAAGAAATACATTCTAAGGAACCGATTTTCTGAAGCATGAAATGGATATATAAATACTATTCTGTGACCTGTAACATCCAATTTCAGACTCCTTTGTCGAGCGACACCTATCTAGCAGGAAACTAAAGATTCTCTCTCCTTGGACAGTCAGATGTAAATATATTTTTTTTAAGAAAAAGAATTAAACATGCCATGTGAATTTTTGAAACCTTACCTTCTTCCTGGGCTCAAAAGAGGCAAGGATATAAACCATAAGTTGTTTCCAAAACCCCTGAAATGTATATATAATTGCTTCCCTAGCCTTCCATTCTTGCTCCCTTTTCTGCCTGCCATCTAGATATTTATTACAGCAGCCCAGCCTACACAGAGTCTGTCATTGTCAACTTGGAAATAAGTCTCCTTGGGTTCAATAAGATTTGCTCCTGTGCCAGGCTATAAATCGGGTCCTCCCTTAAAGAGGGCTTGTGTTGTGGTTGCACCTGGCAACCTAACCCTGTGTTGTGGGTGGGTACATTTGGATAGCCACAACACCCAATTGGTAGGTCCCTTGATGCAGGGTTCAATCAGGCCAATGGGATGCAGGCTAAACGGATCAATGGACCTATATATACCTCTATGCACATTACCCAGAGCTTCACTGGATGGCACGAGGTTCTCATGAGCCAGTGTGGTGTAGTGGTTAGAGTGTCAGACTAGGACCTGGGAGACCAGGGTTCAAATCTCCACTTGGCCGTAAAGCTCACTGGATGAGCTCACTGGCTCAGTCTCTCAGCTTAGCCTACCTCACAGGGTTGCTGTGGGGATTAAACGAAGAGGAGGATATAACCATATACACCACCTTGAGCTCCTTAGAGAAAAAGATGGGATATAAATGTAATAAAGAAATGAAATAAATAAAAGACTATGAACTCTCTACATCTTGTTCATAATTTTAAACACCTCCACCATGTCCCCTCTTTTTACTCATTTTTTTCCTCTAAGCTAAGCCCCCACCCCAATGCAACCATCCCTTTCTAAAAAAAACTGGCTGCATTTTCCTTTTAACACCAACATAAAGTGTACTTGATCTCCCGGTCCCAGCTGAGATAAGTCCATGGAGCATCTCATGAGTTTTTAAGAGGCATTTTTACAATGGCATTTAAAATGGTGTTATTATCTCCTCTGATTTGCACTGCTATGATTTATTATATGATGGACTACCCTCTGGTCAGCAACAATGAAATGCAGGGTGTGTGGGTGGGTGTGTGGGTGGGTGTGATGGATGATAGATAGATGATAGATAGATAGATGATAGATAGATAGATAGATATAGATGATAGATAGATAGATAGATAGATAGATGATTGATAGATAGATAGATAGATAGATAGATGATAGATAGATAGATAGATAGATAGATAGATAGATGATAGATAGATAGATGATAGATAGATAGATAGATAGATGATAGATAGATGATAGATAGATAGATAGATAGATAGATAGATAGATATAGATAGATGATAGATGATAGATGATAGATGATAGATGATAGATAGATAGATAGATAGATAGATAGATAGATGATCGATGATCGATGATCGATGATCGATGATCGATGATAGATGATAGATGATAGATGATAGATAGATAGATAGATAGATAGATGATAGATAGATATAGATAGATATAGATAGATGATAGATGATAGATAGATGATAGATAGATAGATGATAGATGATAGATATATAGATAGATGATAGATAGATAGATGATAGATAGATAGATAGATGGATAGATAGATAGATGAATGATAGACAGCAAAAACATCAGAACTTCAAAACAGAACCTATGCATGGGTGCTCAACCATTTTTAGTCCAAAGACCTTACCGTAATTCCTAAATAAAGATTAAGCTTGGATCTTTATAAAAAGATTAAATACTGGGAAATGAAGCCTGAAGGTTAACACACACAAAATCTTTATTGGATTTGAAGGACAGGACTGTGATGGGTCCTTAGATCAGAGGCAGAACAAATGCTGTGACAGTATCGGGTCCCCAGTTCCATTTCTGATTCAAAAGATTTCAGGTTGGAGAGCTGGGAAAGTTCCATGCCAGACCAAGGATGGGGAATCAGTGGCTTTCCAGACATTCCTGGACTACAATTCCCATCATCCCTGACCACTGGGCCATGCTGGGTAGGGCTGATGGGGTTAACAACACCTGAAGGACCACAGATTCCCCACCTCCCTTTTAGACAGCCTGGGAGTAGAGCATTGAGGACCATAAAAAACTGCCCCACTGATGTATTCAATAGTTGAGCTTCCCATAATCCAGTTGGTTAAAAATTTACAACCCTAATTTGAGTTACATGAAGGCAGAGATCTATCCTGATGTAAAGTATATCCATTCAAGTCTTCTATAAAAAAATTTAAAACTTGGTGACATCTCAAGAAAGTATCTGGGCACAAGATCAAGGTTTCTGCTGAAAGAGAAAGGAAAGGAAATCACCTGGTTAGCTACTCTCTTCTCATGGTTTTTGTAGACCTCTGTCAAACACTTAACTTTTTTTAATGCCTCCCTTAATTACCTTTTTAAAAATAATAAACGCAGAGTCATGCTTTTGATAATTGAAATGTAAATTTCAAGTAGTATATCACTTACACGCAATATATATTGTAATCGAGTGCCCCCAGAAGTCAAACTTGGGTGCCAAATAATAATTACATTTCTTTTGCGCAAGGTCGTTGGTAAAGTTCTGGGATTTGTATACTCAGACTTTCCACAAGGAAGGGAGTTCTAAGACTGCCTGTATTGCAGAACTGATGAATTGGCCTGTCATGTGAAGTTTAATTCAATCAGAAAGCCGGTGTGTGCTGCCGCTAATAAACCATAATTATTGAAAAGAAAATTGGCTTTTTATCAGTGACAATGTAACTTAATTTCTCAAAATGATAAATACAGTAGAGATGAAGCAATATGCAATGCCAGGTGTTCCTTTTCTCTTCAGAGATTTGTTCACCTACAGTAAACACACACACACACAGTCAGGGACACACATGTTGTTGTTGTTGTTGTTGTTGTTGTTGTTGTTGTTTAGTCGTTTAGTCGTGTCCGAGTCTTCATGACCCCATGGACCAGAGCACGCCAGGCATTCCTGTCTTCCACTGCCTCCCGCAGTTTGGTCAAACTCATGCTGGTAGCTTCGAGAACACTGTCCCACCATCTCGTCCTCTGTCGTCCCCTTCTCCTTGTGCCCTCCATCTTTCCCAACATCAGGGTCTTTTCCAGGAAGTCTTCTCTTCTCATGAGGTGGCCAAAGTATTGGAGCCTCAGCTTCAGGATCTGTCCTTCCAGTGAGCACTCAGGGCTGATTTCCTTCAGAATGGATAGGTTTGATCTTCTTGCAGTCCATGGGACTCTCAAGAGTCTCCTCCAGCACCATAATTCAAAAGCATCAATGTTTTGGCGATCAGGCTTCATATGAAGAATCAAATCAAGATCACCCATAGCCTGGACCATACATAGCTCCACTGATGATTGAAAACTTATTGGTGATGATTCTACCCAAAACATTGAACTGAAATGCAACTGTGGCCAACCCATTCATTGCTCTTCATCTGTGACTCGTAGTTCATACATCAGTGGTGTGTGGTGAAATTTTTTGTAGGGGAACATTTATGGCCAGAGATTCCAAATTGAGAGGGTTATTGGTGGGGGCAACATTGCATACTTAAGAATCACACCTTCCTCCTTAACCCAGCCAGATGCTTCCCAGACTTTGGGAAGGAGACACCAAACCTCTGAAAGAACGCTGGAGCCCTGCTGCCTCCTTCTGAAAAGCCAGGTGGGCTTAGGGAAAGCAGCAGAAGCGCTCTTGTATCCTTTAGTTCAGGCATGTCCAACGCATCGATCGTGATAGACCAGTTGATCGCGGGATTGATTTTCGTTGAGAGAGAGAGAAGCCCGGCATGCTCCGACTGGCTCCTCAGATCTGTGTAAACCAGGGGTCAGCAACCTTTTTCAGCCGTGAGCCAGTCCACGGTCCCTCAGACCATGTGTTGGGCCAGACTATATTTTGAAGGAAAAAATATATGAACGAATTCCTATGCCCCACAAATAACCCAAAGATGCATTTAAATTAAAAGGACACATTCTACTCATGTCAAAACACGCTGATTCCCAGACTGTCCATGGTCTGGATTGAGAAGGCAATTGGGCCACATCCGGCCCCCAAGCCTTAGGTTGCCTACCCCTGGTGTAAACTAATATAAAAATATAGTTTGACTTTTCTCACTTGTTTAGTTACTTGTCCGTCTAGTAACTGTCTCTATCATGATGATATCTAAACATAACAACTGTATCCATGAAATGGAAATGGAAATGTGTTTGTTTGTTTGTTTGTTTGTTTCATAAACTTAAATGACTTCGGGGAGGTGGGGGAAGGGAACGCTTGCTGAAGAATGACAATGGGACAGTGTGGTAGATCACTGCCAGTTTTTGATACTGTGATAGTAGATCACAGCCTACTTGAAATTGGACATGCCTGCTTTAGGGGGACTAGCCTCATACCTTTAGCCTACTGATCACACGCCACTGCAGGTGCAGGTGTGAACCAGCTGACAAAGAGGATGGCAGCCATCACATTCTAACCCAGAGTGGCGTACCCTCCAAGTGTCCCCAAATTTCCAGGGACAGTCCCGAAAATAAAAAAGCCACCCCAGCTTCTGATGGGATCCCAAAATGTCCCTATTTCTCCCGCCTGTGTTGCCGTTGCTTTATTGGTGTGTGTTTTTCTTTTTGTGGATCTACCAAAGAATAAAATAAAATAAAAGTGGGATTAAGGGGTGGGTTTTTTCCCCCCAGGACAGTGGAAGGTATGTGTGCTGGGTCCCATTTGTGTCGCCCTTCTTCTGATATGAAATGCTCTGTGGGGTGGGGAGGACACACACAAAATGGGGGGTCGCGGAGGGTCAGTTGGGGGAGTGAGAAATGTCCCTATATTCATCTGAGGAATGTTGGAGAGTATGAGCCTCACATAGAGCAAATAGCAGTATGCAGCAATCTAGCCTTGGGGTTACCATCACATGCGATCAGGCTATTCAGGAATGGCTGGCTGTAGCTAGTGAACCAAACAAAGCTGGTAAAAGGCAGTCCCGGCCACAGAGGATAATTGGGTCTCCAGTGACAAAGATGCACTGTAAATTGCTTTCGGCTTCAAATGCATAGCTGTCAATGTTTCCCTTTTTTTAAGGGAAATTCCCTTATTCCAAATAGGATTCCTCGCAAGACAACGGAAAAGTTGACAGCTATGTTCAAATGGTTTAAAATAAAAAACACAACTGGGGGAGGGGGGGTAGGAAGGGAAAACAAGCCAAAAGGGGGTGACAGATGAAGAAATGCAGTCTGACAATTCTATGAAAAACCTTAATGACCACCTGCAACAGCAGGAAATGTTAGCATGATGACTTGGCGATCAGGATTTGAACCATGAGCAAGAGAAGGAATTAAAGATTATTGTATGGTGGTTGTGATATAAAAGAGGGAATATAAGGTGCAGCAAGGGGGGGGGAGGAATTAAAAACACCATGGAAAACGAGAGGGGAAGTTGGAAAAAACCAAAGAAAAAATTATTATGTTTTGGAATGTATATGTGATTTAAAACAACAACAACAACAACAACAACAACAACAACAACAACAACAACAACAACAACAACAGCAACTTATTTATACCCCGCCCTCCCCGGCTAAGACCAGGCTCAGGGCAGCTAACACTGAATATAAATACAGTAAAAACATTAAAAACAAAACAAAAACAAAACAAAAAAATCAGAGTTGATTAAAATATAAATTAGAACGAAAAAATTGAAAAGCAACAGCAGTAAGCGATACAACTCAATCATCTCTGCTTTGTTATGTTAACTAACATATGTAGTGGCACCGGAAGCGATCGTCTCAAATCAAACCTAGACAAACAGAATCAAACTCCTTGGTTAATTCTAAGTCAACAATGGCCACCCCACTGCAAATGCAAAGATTTCTCTGGAGCCTGGCTAATATGAAACTATGAAGATATTTGATCTCACCGATCCACACCCTCACCCCCAAATATATTGTTCCTATCTCACAAAACACAACCCTGGAAAAAGAAAATCACATTTATAGCCGAGAAGCTTTTGCCTAGAGAAAGATTATTCACCAACAAAGCATTATCTTTCACTATTATCTGAAGCCGCATGTAATAACCTGCCAAAGATGGGATATTAGATTACTTGATGTGAACCACTGTTCTGACCTAGTAAGCTAATTCATATACTCCTGCGGACGTTATTGAGGACCTAAATCCTGAGGTAAAGTTAGCTGCCTGGCTTCACAACGCAAGAGCCAAAGTGCTCTGTACACCAGCGTGAGGGAAATGTATTGCAGAATGAATTGTCTTGGAGGGGAAAGGAGCCCAGAGAAACACACACAATTGAAAGCTTTGCCATGGTTCTTGCCAATTTGCCGCGAATGTCAGTTAAATAAGGCCATAACAACAGCTGCAGTTCCAGTGCAGCAAAGAATAGGGGACCACTGAGAGCAGGGATGGGGGGGGGATCTGTGGCCCTCCAAGTGTTGGACTTCAACTCCCATCAGTCCCAGCCAGCTTGGCCAATTATCAGGAATCATGGGAGCTGTAGTTCATCAACATCTGGGGAGCCAGGAGTTCCCCAACAGCTCCTGGCTCTGGGTGAAAAGACTGCACCTTCCTGTTCAGGATCCTTGTCGGTTCCTGCTGCCTCCTGTTCTGCCTCCCCACTCAGCTGCTGAAAACCCACCCAGCTACACAGCTGCAAATAAAACGTTTTAAGTGTGTTGTAAAGTTCAATATACAAATGTGACAATATGCCCCACGGAGGTCCACAAATGACAACATTTTGGAGGTCCCAGGTCGCAAGGTGGTTAGATTGGTCTCCACTAGGGCCAGGGCCTTTTCAGTACTGGCCCCGACTTGGTGGAACGCTGTTACAAGAGACTAGGGCCATGCGGGACTTGACATCTTTCCGCAGGGTCTGCAAGACAGAGCTGTTCTGCCTGGCCTTTGGTTTGGACTCAGTCTGACCCTTATGTTTCCCTCCCCTCAGTGGCGTAGCGTGGGGGGTGCAGGGGGGGCCGGCCGCACCGGGCGCAACATCTGGGGTTAGGGCAAATCCATGGGTTAGGGGGCGCAAATCCACGGGTTAGGGGGCGCAAATTACTTGCCTTGCCCCGGGTGCTGACAACCCACGCTACGCCACTGCCTCCCCTTATCATAGCTGTCAACATTTCCCTTTTTTAAGGGAAATTCCCTTATTCCGAATAAGATTCCTTGCAAGAAAAGGGAAAAGTTGACAGCTATGCCCCTTATGGTCTTGATTTATCAGCTACTTTAAAATGAGGCTGCATTTTAAATTGCATCTTGACCTGTATTTTAAATTGGGTTTTTTTTTTCTCTCCCCCCCCCCATTATGTTTTTACTGTTGTTTTATTGGTGTTAGCCGCCCAGCTCTGGCCGGGAAGGGCGGGGTATAAATAAAATTTATATTTATATTTTTATTTTTATTATATTCTTATTATTATTATTAGATGGTGACAGTGTGCTATGGCAAATTCAATGTATTTTTCAAAACTTTTTTTTAAAAAAAACAAAAAACATTTGCACAGCATTTTTAATACGTGTGTAGATTCTACCCTGTAAGCATGGGAAACAGGGAAGGCTGCCTGCCATTCTGCCAGGTCAGTGACTTTAAAAGAAAAAAAAAGAACTAAATCTTTGTACTTTTAATGAAATCCACGCCCCAAAAAAGTTTTTGGCAATATTTTAGCATAAAATGGAAGTCTTTCGTTAAAAATAAAAGTCAGCAAGTTGGTAACCAGTCTTCATGGCTTCCTGAGCTTCAATTTAAGCCCAGGGGAAAACATCAATAGCTAACTCTATCCATGGAACCTTTTCAAATTAGGAAGCAAAGGCAGCCAGGGAAGGTGTAAAGCACTGGAGACACTCACTTTGCATTGATAAGGTAAGCGCAAAATCATAAAGAAATTGTAATGAGTAGAAAAACAGAAGCCTCTTTTACGAGGCTAGAAAACTTTGGAGGTTGAGTTTCAACACAGTGCTCGTTTCTGTTGAAATGCCATTTCTGGAAGGTAACTTTCTGAGCTCCAGTTGTGGATTTTGGTATTAGGCTGCACGTTCTCAGCAATTGGGCCCTGGAGATGGAAGCTTTCCATCTGCACAGAAACCAGCTTAGTGATGAAGCAACTATAGACCAGTAAATGCCAGGTGCAACGAAGTGGTGAGACATCCAGTTTGCTAGAGGGAAAGGAAGTAGCAATGCATGTATGAGCAGCACCTGCCAAGCAGCAAGAGAGCTATACTAGGCAGACGACAGAGATAGAGGGAAACATCTGTTCTTCTTCTGCCTTTCTAGCTGAAGAGAAACAGGTGGATGGTGATGAAACCATGAGGTGTCCAGAATTTTCAGAAGAGCCACATGGTGTAGTCCTCCTGGGATAGTACCATTTCATAATGCAGGTGGTGTTAAATGAGAGAGAGAGAGAGAGAGAGAGAGAGAGAGAGAGAGAGAGAGAGAGAGAGAGATCACAACATACAACGTGGAAAGAGGGGGAAAGAAGAGGGGTGCTTAGACCAAACTCAATTATGTCTGTCTGAAAAGAAAATGAGACTGCCTAATCTGAGCACCATCCCTGCATATAAAAATATAGTGGGAAAAGTTTGCTGGGGATGACCTCTGTGCCACCCACAACCACCTCGCCTTGTGGATTTCAAGATGGAGGACAGCATTTAATCATGTGACCTCCCCAAATACTTTCTGAAGTGGTGCATCCTCAGAGGGACTGTCCCATGTGATTCTACTGAATGTAGAGGCTTTGTTTCTTTCAACCACAGATCGTTGCTGTGAACACAGAGGATGAAATCAAAGGAGATCCATCGCTCAGCCCCTATGCACTAAGCCTGTCCATTACAGCACCATTTGGATAAAGAAAATAGAATGAGGGGAGTTAAACACGCCTCCCACTTCACTTGTTTGATCAAAATCGGTGTCTTTGCAGTTGATTATTATTATTTTTTAATGTTGATAAACCTGATCACAGTAACTATGATTCTATGATTCTGTGAAATCTTCTTGGGTGTTAAGATTCATGGAGGGGGCTCTCTTGATAGTTGTGCCACCTTCAGAAATTATGGGGATGGGAGACTAGGAGATAGCTTTCCCCTCAACATAGAAGTGTGTCTAGCATCTTCATTATACAGCTTCTGTCATCTGCTGAAGTTGCACTGCCTTTCATAGTTAACATATTTTTATGGAACCTTCCTCTTCTGTTTTGTTCAGTCTCTCTCTCTCTCTCTCTCTCTCTCTCTCTCTCTCTCTCTGCAATTGCACATATATTGCTCTACTTCTTTTACTTGTTCATAACTGTATGGTCATATTGCTGTAACCTGGCCTGGGAATATATGGTGAAGGGCAGGTAAGAAATCTTATTTATCAATAAATAACATTCCTCTTGTATGAGACTTAAGGGACACTTGGTTAGATCATCTGTATAATCTCAGATCAGTTGCCCTAATCATTATTCATTCACATTTCAATCAATTGAGGCACAAAATAAAGCTCGGAGTGTGAACGGGAACTGCCTATAAAAGCAAATCATGTTAAGAGCAGCCAATGGGATACTAAATGAAAGGAAGAAGGGACAGAACGACTTTAAAGAACGACTTTAATGTAATTGACCAACTGGCTGTGAAATATGCCAACAGAAGACATTGCTACATCTAGCTAATTAATCAGAGGAATGTCTATCCAACCCCGTGTTTCGAAGTGTCTCTGTGATCTTGTAAAACAGTTCATGCATCTCAAATTTGGGAAATGCTTTTAACAGTTGGGTCATCTCCTGGTAACGAGAGACGCAAGCCATTTTACTACTCACTTTTCTCCTCTTCAGCCTTTCATCCTTGGTAATCAAGCATTAGCACTCTAGTGGCTAATTGCCAGTCATATCAGTGAAGGGGAAGATAGATTGGAGGGAAGTTTTCACCTTCAGGAAACCATTTGCACATCACTTTATCTGCCAAGTATCCTCAGCATGCTCTAGAACCATGTTGCCCTACATGATGAAGAATATTTCTGAGGATGTACCCACCACCCTCCTATACCTTCATGGGGCAGGAGACAAGGCCATATAGTTCAGTGGGTAAGCATGCATGGAGAAAGTCCCCAATTCAATCCCTGCAGGCTTGACCTTATAGGAGCAGGTCGTCTTCCCTATCAGCCTCCTTGTTATTTAAGTGAAGCCCTATTGGTGGTCCCTACACAGGATAAACTATGTGGTGTGGGGACCCAGGGGAAAGCCTTTTCAGGCTCCTCACATATGTAACTCCCTGCCTCTCAGGACTTTGTCCACCTGGCTTGGGAGGATGGGGCCCTGACTGACTCCAGCTACAAAAGCTGTGGTCCTGACTGACTCCAGCTACAAAAGCTGGGGCTGCTGAACAGACTTTTGGGCTGGGATGTTGTTTGGAGGGTTTTGTTGGGGATGGTTGTTGCTGTTGCGTTGTTGCTGTCATTGGTGCTGCTTCTTCACATCTTTATTTCAGATCTTGTGATTTATGTGGAAATTGTTCAGTTTGGTTGTGTATTTTTTGATGTCTCATTTATTATTTATGGCTATTTATGTTTCTGTCACATTTTGGCTGGGACATTTAGCTGATATAAATGTGTTTGGTTGCAATCAAATTCAAAGGCCTCCAACAATTTACCCAAATGGTAATGTTCATCCATATCTTTGCAAATAACACGAAGTAGCTATGCAAAACAGGTGGATGGGATGGGCATCATTACTGGAGTGAAGGCTTCATCATTTCCAGTTTCTAATTCTAGACTTAGCTGTATTTCACTTCATTTCTGCATATAATTTCTGGGCAAGTATGAGCATTATTCACCTTCTGCTGTCGCACTCAGTGGCAGCTTGTGAAGGACAGAGGCTTCTGCAGGAACAATTCTGACCTTTTCAGCTTCCTGCCTTTGGACTGGCATGTTCTTCACATTGTGTTCTTTTGCTAGTGACTCCTCTATCATCTGATGGAGTCCGTCTCCATTCAATTTTGATAGGAATCCTTGGGGTCCTAAAAAGCTGCTGTTTTCCCCTTCCTTTAATGCACTTTTCTTGCTTCTGTTTTATTTTCTAGTCCTTGGAATATCTGTAGTTTGCCATTTCTTTCCCCCCAGCAACCAAGATGCATCTGTCCTGTAGTGGGCTCATCAGAGATCAAGAAGTCCGTAGAAGTTATTTACTGTAAACGTTACTACGCAATACGGGTGGGTGGATGTTAAAGAATCCCTACCCAAAAGACAGATGTGACCTTTTCCCTTTTTTTTTGCAGAGAAGCTGGTCTCTTGCTGTGCAGGAGCTAAAGACCATGCACTCATTCAGAATTAACTGTTTAGTTAACACTCAGTACAATGGTACTCTGGTCTACTCAAAAGTAAGTATTTGCATTTAAAAAGGCTTACTCCAAGCTAAGTGTGGGTTAAACCACAGAGCCTAGGACTTGCCGATCAGAAGGTCGGCGGTTCAAATCCCCACGACGGGGTGAGCTCCCGTTGCTCAGTCCCTGCTCCTGCCAACCTAGCAGTTCGAAAGCACGTCAAAGTGCAAGTAGATAAATAGGTACCACTCTGGTGGGAAGGTAAACGGCGTTTCTGTGCGCTGCTCTGGTTCGCCAAAAGCAGCTTAGTCATGCTGGCCACATGACCCGGAAGCTGTACGCTGGTTCCCTCAGCCAATAAAGCGAGATGAGCACCGCAACCCCAGAGTCGGCCACGACTGGACCTAATGGTCAGGGGTCCTTTTACCTTTACCTTTACCCAGCTCAGTGAGTAAAGGATGACAGCCTAGTCTTTGGTTTAGGGTTGGCATTGGGGAAAAGAGGTCTCTTTTGCCTTTAGTAGCTGCGCGTCAGGCAGAAATTCAACAGGTTAACCCTTCCCTATTAGGGAGAAACAATTATGGGGAAAGCTTCACCACGACACATCACTAATGCAATCAATTCTAAACCATTCACAAACTTACTTAATGTTTGACTGTATTATTTGCATTGTATATGCATGCAATGTTTCTTTTGTGGTTGGGGTTTATGGGGATTGCTTGTTTTTAGAAACTGAAAAATAAAGTTAGGAATATTTTTTTTAAAAAAAAGAAAAGAAAAAGACAATGAACTAATTTTAACACCAGCAGTCACACAATCTATTGAACTGAACAAGGCCTTTTTCTTGCTTGGAGTTTCAACAGAACCACACCAGGGAATGTGTCTAATGCAGGAGTTGCCAACATGGTGCCCTCCAGGTTGCAAAAGACAGCAGTCATCAGTCCCAGGTGGCATAGCCAATGGTTCAGGATGATGGAAGCTGTAGTCCACAACATTTGGTACACACCACATTGGCTTCCCTGGCTTAATCCATGAGTCCTGTAGTCTAATTATGTCCTTAGCATGTTCCTCTTTCTCTTCATTCTGGTTTAGAGAATAAGAAAACAGATTCTACCAGATCAGAACTAAATCCAAAGGCTTATTCCCCTTGCCATTAACACCAGCAAGAACTGAATAAATTATATGTTGATTCCCCCCACCCCGCCTGCCTTTAATGGCACAGACATAAATATATTTACCTGCAAAAATTGGTGACTCAGGCCACTGCTAAAGGCACTCATACCAAGGCTGGGTGAGAAGTAGCCAACTCTAAGTGGCAATTAGCTTTCGATGACATATTCCCCTCCCTTCCACTCCACCAGAATTTTCCTCCCAAGTCACCAACCCTCCCTCCCTCCCACCAGATCCCATGAATAGCTCACAACCTCTCCACATCATCTGCGAACGCCACCTTCAGCATTACAAAGGTGATCTCCATCTGTCTCTGAACCAGTTTAAGTAGCAGAGTGCTTGACACAAGTAGATGGCAATCATATAATCAACAGGTTCCGCTCTGCAGAGGTATCTCTCTTCGCATACAGGACTTGCAGGCAAAAGAAGCAGGGGGAAAGGTACTCTTTGATCTGAAGTACAGAAATATTGTGTCAAGGAATACGAGGAAAAGTAAAAAAAGGGAGGGAGGGAGGGAGGGAGGGTAATAAGCTAAGCTCTAGCCTACCCAGGAAAAAAAATATTAGTTTTCAATAAGGATGTGCAAGAATGGTTTTGCTTTGTTATTCTATTCAATTTTTTTGTTGCAGAAGTTTTCTTTAGATACTGTTCTGTTCTGTTATTTATTAGAAACTTTTTAGGTTCATGCACACATCTGGATTTTTGAGCAAGTCCCGTGGGTGGCATCCCCTCTGGACACATCAATAAAATTCATCTGAGCCTTCAGAAGTACATAGAGCTGAAAGAGGAAGTGAGTAAGAGTGTCAGTCTTCCCACTTCCTCCTTCAGCTCCTCCTCCTCCTGACCAAGGGGGCAGTGAGGGAGTGTTCACAGGCTTTGTGGGCACCAAGGAAGACACTGAGGGCAGGACTGTGGTCATGGGCACGGTGGTGGCAACCCATGAAGTTAAAAGCATGTTTCTGTAACTACTTACATTAGTTTCAATAGGGTTCCCCCACTTTTTAACCTCTCTCCTGCCCCCTAAATGCCTTGCAATTACACAACATCTGGGGCATTCTTGGAAACTAATGTGAGAAGAAGAAGCCATACCCTTCAACATTTTTGTCTCCAGCATTGGGGCATCAGAAGAGGCACCTCTTCTGGTCCAGCAGGGTCATCCCAGAACACTGGACAGGAAGGCACTTTGGCGCAACCCTGCTGATGATCACCAGAGTGGCAGGCCAGAAGCTGCTCTTCAGCAGGGTCATGCCAGAGTGCCTTCTGGTCTGGCACTCTGGAGTTTGTCACCAGAGTGAATGTTTTTTGGTCCAGTGCTCTGGCACGAGGACTTGCACCAGAGTACCAGACCAAGAAACAGGACATTTCAGGATCCAAACAGAAGCCAGAAATTGGCATCTGTGATCCTGGATGCCCTGCTTACAATGGGACACTTGCCGGGTATGGGATGCTGGACTAAATGGGTTGCTGGCCTGATCCAGCAGGCTATTGTTATGTTTTTAAGAGCCCTTCTTTGACTTTAGCCCCTTAGGGTAGAATCAGAGTTCTAAATGCTCCACTCTGCTGCGATATAAATAAATAAATTCCTCCATGCTTTTTTGAAAAGAAAAGAAAAGATGACAGCTCATCAGAAAAGAGGTTCCAGCATAGCCCTCTCTCGGTTTTCATTTCAGGAAAATTCATTCCACGAGGGAGCATTCAACAATGCAAGCTGGCCTCTGGGAAGGGCTGTACCACATTATTATGTTCTTAGTGTAGAGCTGCTCTCGGAGGCAGAGAGCTGCAGATCTGGTGCCTACTGTGCTGAATCCAGGAGATGCTGTTTTACGTGCTGCATTTGAAGTAAGGAATCAGAAGTGCAAGTCACCCTCTGATCTGCAAACCTTCCGGCTCAATACAGTGTGTCTAAATTGGCCCTCCGTCTCCTATCATTATCCCAGCAGATGCTCTGTCCTCTCTGCCCTCCTTTTCCTGGGTCCTGCCAGCTATTCCAAAGCAGCACTGAAATGGCTCTCCTTTTCATTAACAGCTATGTCTCGAGAGGAATCATTTTTTCCATCCCACACGGCGGCGAGTGTCACACATTGGCAACAGGGGAGCAAATAAATCCCCAAGCCCGGCAAATTGCGCTTGTCGGCTACAGCTCTAAACTGCTCGAAGTCTGAGCTGCTTTGGAATCAGTTCAGCCGAGTTCATTTTGGTATTCATCAGTCCATGTCATTTTTATTTCCCCCGCAAAGCTGGCAAGCCTCAAAATATTTTCCCTCCCCTTCCTCCTTTTCCTTAGCTCAGAGCATTCCAAGTGCATCTAAAATCAACAAAGCAATGCACAAATCTTTGTCACCTTCTTGGAGTCATTTATCACCATCAAAATAAATGAATATTCCAGTTGGTTTGAATGGCACACATTAGAGATAATGGCCCTCCGTAAAATCTGGTGTGTAACTAAACCATTATCACTGAATGTGCAAGAAGAACTTTTATTTTGCCTTCCATCACAAAAAAGCCTCAAAATTATTCCTCCAGGGATTTGCTAATAAGTTTCTGGATTGTTGTTTTTTTGGAAAGAAAGAAATACCAAACTTGATCAGGCAGAAGAAAGGGGTAGGGATTCTTGTTCTCTTCAGAGTTGCAAACAAGATCCTATCAGATTATCAACAAGCATCTCAATGCATTTGAAATGAACTCTAGGGTGTGTTATGGAGGAAGTAATTCTCATAAAGTAAATCTATCCTTGCTTTCATGAAAACTTCACTTACTGTCTCCCCCCCCCCCATTGTCTTCTACCATGTCAACAGTCCTCAGTGTTCTCGCTCACTTCCACTGGTTACTAAAGGCTTTATGAGGCCAGCTCCTTAGACTAGCCAGCTGTGCTTTTTTGACAACTGAAACTGACCACCTGTCTCCTCAATCCTTGCCCATCCTGGCTCATAAAAGCGAGCCAGACAGGGCTGGGCAACGAGCATTGTGGGGTGGTGAATGTTTCCCTCTGCAATTGATTTTTCCCAGACCCACTTAAAGTTATTAAATCACTTCTTAAATAACCATCTTTGTGTGAATGTGCATGCTTGCAAGTCAAATCTACTACTACAAACAGGACTTTCGCCTCTCTTCCAACCTCCTCAAACACAATGCTTTTCAACAGAGCCCATTCAAACATCCCAATGATAATGGGACCCATTGTCCTGTAATAATTGTAGATCAATCAAATGCATTTTTCACACAAATATGTAAGAACATAAGACAAGCCTGCTCAATCAGGCCATGTTGGGATTCACAGAATGCTGTGTGAGATAGTAAATCTGCAGGCTTGAGTTTGCTAGCTGATGCAACTGGCTGATTGCATCAGCCTGCAATACTTTCTATGGAAGTGCTGGGTCAGAATGACTCAGCTGTAATGTGCTAACAGTTGACTGGCTGTCATCGGTTTAAAAGTGAAACCCATCCAGCAGTAAAGGGGTGGTGTAGAGGAGTGTGGTCAGAGAGAGAGAGCTAGAGGTCTTCCTATTTGCCGCAGAGAATTCGCGACAGGCCAGTGACCCATCTAGTCCAGTAGCCTGTTCTCACAGTGGACAACCAGATGTCTGGGGAAAACCTGAAGGACCCGAACATAAGAGCACTCTTTCCTCCTGCAGTTTCCAGCAATTGGCATTCAGAAGCATTTTGGCCCTTGACCGTGGAGCCAAAGCATAGCCTTCATGTGATCAGGCTTCTAGGATGGACATACATGGTCATAAGAATGTCAGAGCTCTGCTGGATCAGACCAAAAGCCTGCTTAGCCCAGCATCCTATTTCCCCCAGTGACCAACCAGATGCCTGCCAGAAGTCTACTAGCAGAGCATAGGGGCAATTGCCTTCTCCTGTCGTTGTTCCTCAGCAACCAGCATCTAGAAGGATGCTATCTCGGATCCTGGATGTGTCATGTAGCCATCACGTCTAGCAAACATTGATATCCTTATCGCCCATGAATTTGTCTAACGTCTCTTCTCAGTGAGTGGTTAAATTAATGCAAGAAAAGCATGCCGGCGTGATACCTAGGCAACTCTAAGTATCTCTACCAAGGGGTGTTTATTCAGACTGAACCAGGCCATCTGCTCTTCGGCATCGGTGAAGGAACATTCTGAAGACTAATCTTGACAATCTGTCATTTTACTTGGGTCCATTGCCTGACAGGGACAAGGTGATCTATCAAATCCTTCTTGACTGGACCCCAGTGCAATCAAAGCACGAGTAAAGGAGAGATAATCACAGGTGGTAGCGGCAGCGGCAAATTGTCTAGTACTCATATGCTCCATCTCCTAAAAGTAGTGCATGTCACTGGAGAGAGGTGCTGCTTGCCTTAATCGCCTCTGGCTATATTCCTTAACAGGGAATGCTCAACCCTTTTTTTGTGTACGTCTGCGTTAACAGCAGTTTTCTCCCAAGTGCAATGCTACAGCCTCACATTAAGCAAATGCCATTGCACACTATGATTTGCTAGCACCTAGTTTCCTAAATTTTTTAGCTTGTCCCTTTGTTCTTCCCTCTGCATGCATACATGCATGCATTCTATTCTTTAGTTACCGTATTTTTCTGTGTATAACACGCCCCTGTGTATAAGACACCCCCTATTTTTGGGGACTCAAAATTAAGAAAATGCACCATGCCCTATCTGTGTATAAGACGACCCCTTATTTTAAACTTCAAAAATTTAGGGAAAAATATAGTCTTATACATGGAAAAAAATACGATATATTGATGATGCATAAAAGTTTTTTCCCAGGGCAGAGCTGAGGAACCTCCCGCTCAGGGAGAGAGTGTGGCCCTCCAGCCTTCTCCATCTGGTCCTCAGAACTGTCTCCAGGCCCTGCCTCCTATGCAAATCACACCGCTTCACCAGCCTTCCTCCATGCCCACCTTGAGAGCTTTCGCCTGTCTGGAATGTGTCCTTGGAGTATGGTAATGCCTCTTGTTCGGCTGGACAGAAAATGGAGCAGTGTGTGATGTAGCCTTTGTAAGAGTCTCATTGATTGATCTGCCCCCTTTTTGGCTCTATCGCCATCCACTTTTTGACTCTCGCCCCTCTTGTCATTGGCATGCAGCCCCTAGAAGTTTGATCATGAGGGAATGAGGCACTTGGGCTGAAAAACAGTTCCCCATTCCTATTCTAGAGAATCAGAACTGCACTCAGTGGCATCCTGGTCAGTGTCAGTACACCTTTCAACCGATGTCAGCGACTGGGCTCAATAACTGGTTCTGCCCCGGCTGGGCTAGGCGACTGGAGCACTTTCAGAGACCTTCCAATCCTGGAAAACAGGTCCCAATGCACTGGACCCACAACTGTGCATTGTGAGCACCAGACTCATGCAGAGTATAAATAATGTGGGAGCTAGCTGTGAAGCATAACTCCTTTTATTTCTAATAGCTACTACACAACTAAAGAACTACTGGCTTGGCTTCTCCCACCAGACAAAGGTTCCAGCAGTGCCCGTGAGACTGTTTAATTCTCTCCTTGGGCACTCTGCACCAAAAAAAGATGTGCAGCAGTAGGATTTTCAACTTGGGAACTTCCCCTGTATTCACCAAGCCTTTAGCATCCATCATCTCAAAGGGGCAAATGGTGTTCAGCCACTCAGGAATAAGCTGCAATACTTCTGAGATGCCACCAGAAGTCCAATGCTGGTTGAACTTATGGTTCAATATGTGCTTGATCTATATAAATGTCTATGAAAGGTATGGGTTGAGCACCATTGGTGATGAAGATCAAATACTCCAAGTCTTCCATGTGAACTAAGCGATTCCCATCAATTGTGGATCATGAGCTCACACTGCCCAAGTTATTGCCATTTATACACATTGTCCATCATGGTCAGGAAACCTAGCATGGCTCTAGGAGAAAGGAGGAGTGGCCCTCCAAGCATGAATAAAAATTCCAAGTGAAAAAGACATACACAAATGCAATATATCAGGGAAATGCTTTCAAAAATATGAATATCAGCCAAATTTTCATACCAAAATGTGTGTGTTTGGAGGACTACACACGGAAATGCTGATGAGTTTTCTGGAGAGCTTTTTTTCTCAAGGAAAAAAAAATGCAAGCTGATGTGGAAACATGGAGGACTGAAGATTGGGGAAATGAGAAACAGAGAGACTGGAACTGGCAGATTTGCCCATATCTTCATTAAACCTGCCTAAACTTGGTCTATCTAACTATCTAGTCACCTATCACACTTTGAGGATGAGGACTCAACAGATTCTCTGCTTCCTGTGATACATTTCCACTTGGGATCTTTATCAAGCACTGCTAAGTCTTTCCTCTGATCCTTCAGAGTGCAGCCTTCCTGACTTCCCATCGAGTGTGACAGCCAGCGTGCTCAAGTGTAAAGAGACACACTGTACCAGGGTGACACCGCTGACACAAATAAGGGAATTTAAACTCTTCTAGCATTGTGTCAGGCTGTCTTGGGTGGTACTGGCGTAATTCATATTCATGGAGTATGACAGGCAGATTATAGAAGCAAAGTCATTGGGGGCAACCAAGAGCTAACATTTCAAGACAGACAGTGAGGATGGCCCTTCAGCTCCAAATGTGTTAATTTTGCAAGGCTTGGTGATACTTTCTCACACTATTATTCCCACAAAGAAAGAAAAGCTTTTGAGTTCAGAGAAATGTCTGTCATCCCTGCGATAGCAAAGGATGGGCAAGAATATACCAGGTGGAAAAATAAGAAATTTCAACAGAGGTTTCAAGTAAGTCACTGGGAAACTTCAAAAATGTTAAACTATGAATAATAATAATAATAATAATAATAATAATAATAATAATAATAATTTATTTGTACCCCGCCCATCTGGCTGGGTTTCCCCAGCCACTCTGGGCGGCTTCCATAGAAACCAAAAATACACTAAAATATCACAGTTTAAAAACTTCCCTGAACAGGGCTGCCTTAAGATGTCTTCTGAATGTCAGGTAGTTATTTATCGCTTTGACATCTGATGGGAGGGCGTTCCACAGGGCGGGCGCCACTACCGAGAAGGCCCTCTGCCTGGTTCCCTGTAGCTTTGCTTCTCACAATGAGGGAACCGCCAGAAGGCCCTATGGGAATCTAAATTCTGCAATCAGACAACCATTTCATTCTGAAATTACAAGCTTCGGTAATGCAAATGGGGACCAGTCATTTGTAGAAACACAAGTTACTTCTCCTCTCCACAAACTCCCCCACCCCCCGTCTCTGTTAACCACAAATTGTTGGGATTACATGCATGATGCTTTTGGGCAACTGAGCTTCCACATTCACTTCCATGGCAGAGGGAGGGGGCAACTCCATGTGCACACCTAAAATAACAATAGTCTGGAAACGCTCCTAGAATGTAAATCAGGGATAGGAAACCTGTAATCCTCCCAATTTGGTTGGACTACAATTCCCATCATCCCAGACCATTGGTCATGCGGACTGGGGCTGATGGAGGGACACAGATTCCTCATCCCTAGACTAAACCATAGAATTGTCATATCCCTCCCCACACTGTTTTCAAATAAGGAAAATGAGGAAACACAAATATATTTGTAACACACCAAGAACCACCATCTGCAGAGAAGCCAGCACTGATTTATACACTGTTAAACATTGCTGAACACTTTCTCTCTCTATCTGCTGTAAAGATGGATGAATCTGTCCGTGCTGGTTTCTCATTTTTCCCAATGTTAAGTTCAGCTCTCCATAATTCCACATCAGTCTGTGATTTTAAAAAGTTTGTGATTAGAAAGGGGGGAAAGTCCTCGTGGCAATCTGTGGGCTTGATAGTGCAGATTTCTCCCTACTTGGGGGTTTCCTAGGGGCATCTAGCTGTCTAATATGGAAAGGAAGAAATCATGTAACCACAGAGATGAGTCAGTGTAAGGATTAACCAGAGAATGGATTAAGGAACAGGAATCCAAACTGCAAAAGTTAAGACATCCTGTTTAACTTTATTGATTTACAAGTAGGTATAACACAAGGCTACAATGCAATAACAATGCATTTGATCACAAGGTCCCAACCACAAAAGAGGATATAAAGACTAAATGGTCAAATACGATCAAACCCAATATTTGGAATGAATTATGGACTAAAAATATAAAATTCACGGCTTGTTTCCTTATAAGGGAAAATCTTATGAAAATGTACTATAGGTGGTACCTGACCCCTGTAAAACTTGCAAAAATAAATAAATCAAACAATAACAAGTGCTGGCGATGTAAGGAACAGATAGGAACATACTACCATATGTGGTGGTCCTGTCTAGAGATACAAAGATTTTGGAACATGATTTATGAAGAGATAAAGAGATTGATAAAAACTACATTTAGCAAGAAACCAGAAGAATTTTTACTAGGAATGGTTTCAGATAATATTCCCAAAATCAAAACTAGGCTATTTATGTATGCAACGTCAGCAGCAAGGGTTACAGTGGCAAAACACTGGAAAGATAAAAATACACCCACTAAAGAGGAATGGGTAGTCAAATTGTGCGAGTACTTGGGGCTCGCAAAGCTGACAGATGCAATAAGGGGTAAACCTAAAAAATTGGTGAAAGAAGAATGGGAATGTTTAAATAATTATTTAGGGGACAAGGGTTCAGCAAGAAAGATCTGGCTATGTTTAGAATGATGCCGCATAGAAAAATGTTCCCTGATACCAAGATGAGGGATTCCTTTGGAATGCAGATAGAGATAATTGATATGAATAATGATCTGTTGTGAGCTTGACGGAAGTGTACAATAGATGAGCCTTCCTGCTTTGGCTCATCTTCCTTTTTCTTTTTCTTTTTTTCTATTTTTCTTTTTTCTTTTCTTTTATCTTTTTCATAGTTGCTTATGTTCTGTGTCATGTACTTTGATATTTTTTGTAGTTTTAAAAGTTTTTTTTCATTACTATTAAGGAATTTTCCTTTGTAATTTTGGTTGTCTATATTTATATGTACCTGTTTAAAGCAAAATAAAAGTTTTTAATAATAATAATAATAATAATAATAATAATAATAATAATAATAGACTAAATGATTTGATCCTTTGTTTGCAGGTTAGAGATTCAAGGTGCAAACTGCTGTCTCCTCTCCTTCACCTGCCAACTCTATAAGACCTGCCTGCAAGCCTACCCAGGTAAAGAGATGGGGTATTTCCTACCTTATCTGCTATTTCTAGCCACAACTTAGCCCCATGTCCTGCTGTAGCATTATTGACAGTTCTTAACATCGACTTCATGGCATAGCCACTCACACAAAAACTCTATTAGCCTTGCTCCTGGCAGATGCTAGATTACAATTAGCAGCTTGCTGGAAGGATGCAACCGGACCACCACACCATGACATGGCTCGATAGAGTATGGCACATCGCCACGTTGGAGAAGCTGGCATGCCATGTCTGGTTAATGCAAAGCACAATAACAACAACAAAAGATTTATTCTTCTTAATATGGCAATCTTTCATTGACTTTCTAAACAAACAGCAAGGCTTATGCCCTCCGACAAGTCATATTTCACTTTGGAGAGGACTTGTTAATGCAGTAGAAGTTGATCGACTTGCCCCTCTGCCACCTACTTCACTTATTTCACCCTCTCACTTCCCCCACCTTCTTGCAAGATCTCTCTCCCCACCACTTCTAGCCAGAAAGTTTAATGGTGTCTCCCCAAAACCCCTTCATTTTATTGATGTGACAGCAAGTTCTTATTTATGTTGTATGCCTTTTAAGTGTGTTAAAATTTCAATAAAGTTATTGGAGAGAGAAGGTTGAGGTGGCAGTGGTGGGCATTCAAGAGCATGTAGAAGAATGGTCTGAGACTACCTTTCCCAGCATCCTGTGGGCAAAGAGTTGTTGGACACTGGAATGGACCTCATCAGAAGGTGGTGAACCAAGTTTTATTAGGAATGGATGAGGGAGTTGGGGTGTTTAGTCTGGATAAGAGAAGAGTGAGAGAAGGTAGGATAGCCATTTTCAAATGGATGGATCCTCCATCCTTCACATGGAGGATGGAGCAAGCTTGATTTCTCCTGCCCTGGAGGGTAGGACCCAAACCAATGGATTCAAGTTCCAATTGAACATCAGGAAGAACTTTCTGATGGTAAGAGCTGTTCAGCAGTGGAACAGTCTCCCCTGGGAGTTGTGGACTCTTCTTCCTTGGAGGTTTCTATCTGTCATGGATGCTTTAGTTGAGATTCCTGCATCACAGGGCATTGGACTAGACGATCCTCAGGGTCCCTGCCAACTGTAGAATTCAATGATTCTTTGATAATATTGAAGTCATTTTCTACCAGGAAAATGGGGGCAGCTTGGGGTGAGCAGGACCTGCTCCAAGACCACCCAATATTTAAAACAGGTTGAAACAAATGACAGTCACAACACTTAGGAGCTAAAGAGGTATATGCAGAAGGTCCCAGGTTCAACAATCTCCAACATGGTCAGGTAGGGCTAGAAGAGACTCCTTGTCTGAAACTCTGGTGAGGAGCTGCCAACCTATTCCATTCCTAAAGTGGGTGGTGCCCAGGAAAGAACTTCTGAGGAAATAATATCCTATAGTAAACTTTATATTGTAAAGTTACAAAATATTTCGGGGGCAATCAGAAACAGTTTCTTGCAAGCCCCATTTCATTTTGACATATTTCTAGGTCAGGGTGATTAGGGTCCACAGTAAGTGATTCAGAAGATTAATTCACTTTTGCGGTATAAAACCTTTTGATATCTCTCTTTTTTACTACCCTTAGCTGTCCTATAGACCTTTTATGAGTCTTATTGATAGTTGTCTGGTTTTAATTGGATTTTCACATATGGAAGTGAAATTGCAGGCTAGCTTCCCTGTGTTAGTATTATGAGCTAGCCCCTTTACATTTCCAGCTAAGTTAAATTTTTTTGGAGATAGCTTAGAAATTGCAAGCTGTGATTACTCAAATTGCTGTACATAAGGTTGGTAGAAGGCAGCATTATTTCGCCAAAAAAATCTGCGATAATAGGAACATCAGGTTGGCTCCAGACTAAGTTACTTGAACTTCAGTCCCGCTGAAATCAAAGGGACACATTAATCATGACCTCAATGAGAACGAAGTGCAAAAAAATGCATCTGGATCCAAATCATTGTTTGTGCAGCACCATTTCCTAGTCCTTATGCTTGGAAGAAGAAATTCTTATTCTAGTTCAGATAGTGGGAAACATGGAAGACACAAAACCGCCACACTTCTGGCTCCTGAACAAATGACGAAGAGGTGACAATATGCACAGGAGGAAACATAACTCAAGATTATCCACTCACCTGGGGCTCCAGGTGGGTGGCCTTTGTCGCATGGTGAAGCCGTGGTGGGTCTGGCGAGACCACCATTTTCAGTGCAGCTGGTGAGGCAGTCATCTCAAGGGTGGGGAATACATCTCTGCCCACATTGGACAACCAGGTGTGTGCAGGCAGTGCCCATGCATGCATCCCGCCCCTGGCCTATTTAAGGGGGCAGCCAGGTACAGGCTTGGTTGACCATTGCAGGATTCAGTTTGGCTGGGTTCAGGAAATAACTCACAGTCTGGCTTTGCCAAAGGAGAGAGAAGTTGGGGGATGGAAAGACTAGTGGATAAAGGGTCTGTAAAAAGGTAAAGCTGGTACTGTCAGTCTGTTGTGGTTGTTGTGGTTGTTGTGGTTGTCATCGTCATCATTGTCATCATCTGAGGCCCTTCTTTGTGTGCCCCCTCCATGAGTGATCTGGAGGGAGGTGGGCCTTTTCTGTGGTGGCTCCCATTTATGGAATGCTCTCCCCAGGAAGGCTCACCTGGCACCTTCATTACATATATTTAGGTGCCAAGCAAAAACTTTTCTCTATAACCAGGCCTTTGGCTGATTAATTTTTAAATGTGTTTGTGGCAGGGGGGGTTATTGGTTTGTGTTTGTTTGTGTTTCATAATTGTACATAATTTAGTTTTATTATGTATTTTTTGTTCTCGTTTTGTATTTTGATGTTGTGAACCACCCTGTGAATTTCAGATACTAATATTATTATTATTATTATTATTATTATTATTATTATTATTATTAATTTCTCTAACTTGCCTTGGGATCAGTAATTGATAATGGGTGGGAATACAACAAATTAAACAGTCACACACATACAAGAGAGAGAGAGAGAGAGAGAATGCTTCAATACAGCAAACTTAATTGTAAGGAATCAACTTACTGTAGGTAAGCTGTTGTGATACTGCTTTGAAATATGTTCAGGAATGCACCTTACTAACATTGCAAGTGAATAAATTATCAAGTGCTTAGATGCATATTACTTGGCTGAGGTCACAAAAACTAGCATTAGCTGTTACATTTTACCACATGATCTAGAATACTGCAATATGGAATGTTTTGAACAGCTGTGGAGTTACAGATGGTAAGAGTTGTGAATGAAGCATCAAGAGTACACACCAGCCAAGAGGCAAAAGAGAAGAGACTAAGACAGATGGACTCCTTGCTAGATGAGCCAAGCAAACAAATATGAGACAGCTTCTGCCAAGGAGAACACTGTATGGACCCTGTCATCATGTCTGGTACTAAATTACTTCAGTATTTTCAATGGGATTCTACTACCAGAAGCTAGATACTGTACTGAAGATCAAACTGCACTGCCTGAGACTCCTTCTTGTACTGCTGTGATGTCACAAACAGTCTAACTGCTCACACAAGACATGGTAAGATACAGAATGTTGACAATGTCTTTGCTCCTTTGGGATCACAGGTGACCCTGTGGTCCATCATAGGGATAGAAGAATTTCTGTTTCTCTCTGTTTCTTGTTTTTCCAGTCATCAGTTCTCTATATTTTCACATTAGGTAAAGGTAAAGGGACCCCTGACAGTTAAGTCCAGTCGCGAACGACTCTGGGGTTGCGGAGCTCATCTCACTTTACTGGCCGAGGGAGCCGGCATTTGTCCACAGACAGTTTTTCCAGGTCATTATGCCAGCATGACTAAGCCGCTTCTGCAGAAACCAGAGCAGTGCACAGAAATGCTGTTTACCTTCCCACCACAGTGGTACCTATTTATCTACTTGAACATTGACATGCTTTCAAACTGCTAGGTCGGCAGGAGCTGGGACAGAGCAATGGGAGCTCACCCCGTCGCAGGGATTCAAACCACCGACCTTCCGATCGGCAACCCCTAGGCTCAGTGGTTTAGACCACAGCGCCACTGTCTTCCTCCATTTCACATTAGTTTTCAATTTTTTATTTTAAAAAAATCCTTATGAATATCACCATTTTAGTGTGAATTTTTCCTATTCTACACCCTTTGTGCGCAATTTTGCCTAATTGTACACCTTTTTTTTTTTTAAGGGACGCGCGTGGCGCTGTGGGTTAAACCACAGAGCCTAGGACTTGCCGATCAGAAGGTCGGCTGTTCGAATCCCCGCAACGGGTTGAGCTCCCGTTGCTCGGTCCCTGCTCCTGCCAACCTAGCAGTTCGAAAGCACGTCAAAGTGCAAGTAGATAAATAGGTACCGCTCCAGCAGGAAGGTAAACGGCGTTTCCGTGCGCTGCTCTGCTTCACCTGAAGTGGCTTAGTCATGCTGGCCACATGACCTGGAAGCTGTACGCCGGCTCCCTTGGCCAATAAAGCGAGATGAGCACCGCAGCACCAGAGTCGGTCATGACTGGACCTAACGGTCAGGGGTCCCTTTACCTTTACACCTTTTTTGCAAATAAATTTTCCCTAACATGATGCATTTTTGTACGCTGTTATCACCAATATATGAATATTTATGCACACTTTACCCTAGTATATTCAATTCTGTATACACATTGTCTGCTTGGAGAACTGCAGTGCAGTGCAAATTTCAGAGAAGTGCCGGTTTCGATGGAGAGCTGTGTTTCAGTTTGCATGTTGTTTCAGCAAGTGTGAATTGGGCAGGCTGGCTTTTAAGTGCAAATGAATGAGATTGCTCCCCCGACCCTAGTCTGTCAATGCCAAAAAGCAGATGAACATCGTTCTGCCTCTTGCAAAGAGATTCACAGCTCAGAAAAATATGTTCAGCTCTTTTCCAACCCCCAAGCATAATTTATTGGGGCCAATACAAATTGATAACACTGCCCTCCTTTCCCCCTCTGTGAAATTGTCTGCATGGGAAAACTGAATTAGTGTCCTTTAGCTTCTTGAAGTCTTTTTCTTTAAGCTCCTCATCTTTCTGGCTGCCTAGTATGTGTTCATTATAGGACCAGAAGAGAAGAGTTTATGTACATACAAATTTAGCCATGCATCAGAAAGCATGGATTTTGTAGCAGGCACCCAACCTTAAGTTCTGTGCCATGTTGTCAGTAAACATCTTCTGCATATTAGGCTCTCTTCCATCTCAGTCTCCACACACCTACATAGAACGGGAGACTTCTTATATAAGAGAACTCAGGAAGACAAGTGGGAGTTAGGAGCTATGTTACATCTCTATCTCATTTCCTATACCAATAAAATTGTATTTATTGGATCTTCTTACCTCTGGCACCATTTAACACTCCCAGATTACATTTTTTGTATGAAGAGGTTCATACTAGCATGCATTTTCCATGCACCTTGTGTTGTCAGAGTTGTCCCCTGCCCTCTGACATCCTGCTTGCTGCATAACAATAGCTCCTTGCAGATGTTGTATGAATGATGAGCGGTGTGATTGTATCTGCCCTACAATCTGTGGGATGTAAGAATCAGGTGCAGTCAAAACACAACATTGCTAGAGTAGACATGAAGGTTGTCTCAGTCCTCCAGCCGGAACTTCCTGCTTTCCAGGACTGAGACAAAACTTCCTATGTGTAACTTGAGATGGGTGTAGCCTCTCCTGAAGTAGAAAGAACCAGATCCACAGGCTGGCGACCATCTTGTCTCTCCTGTCTCTATTGATGCCATCTTAACAACAGCACTACTAATATGCACCCTTGGCTCCAGGCCAAGAGAAGAAAAGGGGGGCTTTCTCCCATAAGGAGATAGTCACCACATTTAAACTATGTTCTAACCTTTCAAGTCTGCCTTCTGGGAACCTTTGTGTGAACAGATGATTACTTGTGAGTAAACATTTTATACTTTACAGAAGGCTGTGTAGCGTCTTATTTTAGGAGGGATTAAATGGGGGAAATACCAGGAAATATTTACAGAGACTCTGACGGGTCTGAGCAAACTATCTGCTGCGCGTGTGTTTAAATAAAAGGGGAATGTTAACTCTGCTGATTTTGTTGAACTTGTAAAGACAAGTTGGGATAGGCTATCTTAGACAATATATCCTCCCCCGGATCCCTGAACATTCCCACACAATCATGCATTTGGTAAGCCTGGAACAAAGGAAGAGGCAAACCATTGGTCCACCTAGCTCAGTGTTCTCCACACTGACTGGTATTGGCTCTCTAGTGTGTCATGCAAGGATCACAGAATCATGGAATTGTAGAGTTGGAAGGACCCTGAGGGTCATCTAGTCCTGCAACCGCCTGCAATGTAGGAATCTCAGCTGAAGCATCCATGACAGATGGCCATGCAACCTCTGCTTAAAAATCTTCAATGAAAGAGAGCCCACCGCCTCCCAAGGGAGTCCGTTCCAGTGTCAAACAGCTCTTACTGTCAAAAAGTTCTTCCTGATGTTTAGTCAGAATCTGCTTTCTTTAAACTTGAATGTTTCCAAGCACTAACAAAGATGTGGGGGGGGGTGAACCTGGAGCCTTCTGCATGCACAGCTGGTTCTCTGCCACTGAACTTTGGGCCTCCCCATGCAACACACAACTTCTCCCATCCATGTTCTTCTTTTTTTGGCAATCATTTGTAGCCGAGTAAGATTGTCTTCCATGAACACGGTCTTAACAGTGAGTCCATGAGTGACTGCGGAGGCCAATTCTGGATCCACATGTCCTTCCACAGTGGGGACATAGGTTTCTGAGCAGGAGTCGATCACGGTTTGTCAAACGTGCCTTCCTCTTAGCACATTTGTCCCTTTCGCCCTGAGTTCAAGCGTCAATTTAGCAAAGATGGGTATGAAATGGTGAGCACTGAAAACTTTTAATAGGGAGGGGGACTTTGTTGCACACCTTTAAGAAGAAGAAGAAGAAGTAGAGTTTGGATTTAATATCCCGCTTTATCACTACTCGAAGAAGTCTCAAAGCGGCTAACATTCTCCTTTCCCTTCCTCCCCCACAACAAACACTCTGTGGGGTGAGTGGGGCTGAGAGACTTCAAAGAAGTGTGACTGGCCCAAGGTCACCCAGCAGCTGCATGTGGAGGAGCGGAGACGCGAACCTGGTTCCCCAGATTACGAGTCCACCGCTCTTAACCACTACACCACACTGGCTATCCCAAAAGATACATCATTGAGTCTGTTATCTGATACAGAAGAGGACAAACAGAAACTGGCCTCCACTGGAGATGGAGGAGAAGACTGGTAACTTGCCAGAAGCGGAAGAAAACACTCTCCCCTTTAACATGACCTGCAGCTTAATATACAGAAATTAGCAGGCAAGATTTTCAGGCACACCAAAATTAAGCATGATCTCCGCCTAATAGCTGCACATTAAGCTGCTGTTAAAGCCACAGGACAACAGCTGGAGACAAAAGTTGGCAACTCAATGAGACAGGTGCACAGTAAACAGCCTCACCAAACAAATAGGTGATTTTCTTTTTTTTTTTTATTCTTATTGCTTTACCAGAGAAAGAGAGACTACACGCACAGATGTGAATGAGTCTCTCTCAAAACTCTTTGCGGCAAATTGGCCCATTTCAAAAGTGGCGCTGATATATATTCATGATGGCTTGAACCCAGTTCGCGGTGAATTAGTATTCCTCGTCAAATGCTTAATCACTGCGGCGTTCATTTGAAATTCTTTCATTAAGCTAGTTCTGCTAAATTGCAGGTTGAGCTAAATGTCAAAAAGCAAAAGATAGAAATACCTGATTAGCTAAGCACCTAAGCACTTGCTTTTCTCCACTTGTAGCTGGTAAATGTATGCAAGGACGGAGACAATGTATTGTTTATGCCAAGCCTAGTAAGCTTGTGAGCCCCAGATAAATAATTATAGTTACAACTGCGAGGGAAAGTAGCATGTATAGGCTTTGTTTAAAGCATATGGGAAAGCTGCTGGGAGCTATTGATTGTGTTTTTTTCCATTCTTTACATTCAGCCTTTAGTTTTTGGATCTGCTGCTTTTATTATTATATTTATATCATGTCATCATATTGCACATTATTGAGTAAGATAAGCAGGAAATGGATCCCTGCCTTGAGGAACTTCCAATCCCATATAAATTTTAACAGTAACACAGGCTGGGAGAGGAAGACAATGGAGAGTTGGAGGCAAGACAAGGGAAACAGAGGATGAACACATCCTATGGATGAGATCCCACCCCCCCCCCAAAAAAAATCCCCCTCATAAAAGCGTCCTTCTCAATTTCTGAATGATCTTGTTTCCAAGGAACAAATGATGCACGAAGAACTCTCAGTCATACCTAACTTCTGAATTCTATACATAATATTGTATACACACAGTTTTCATTGCCTTCCGCTCCATTGGTTGGAACCTGCCAGGGTTCCCCATATGGAATCTGTGACCCTCCAAACATTGTTGGACTATAGCTCACATCAACACTGGCCATTGACCATGTTGGCTGGGGGCTGATGGGAGTTGGAGTCCAACAAGATCTGGAGGTCTCCAGGTTCCCCATTTCTGAATTAGTTCATCCTTGCGCTCTTCTTTAATCAGTGTGCACATTGACACTATAAATATATTCTGCGTCCATATGATCGTAGTTATGATTACATCAAGATTGTTTTTGTGCAGTGTATTACCAATACCAAAGATTCATGATGGAGGAGGAGGAGGAGGAGGAGGAAGAAGAAGAAGAAGAAGAAGAAGAAGAAGAAGAAGAAGAAGAAGAAGAAGACTGATGCAAAGTCATATTAACAGAGCTTTTGTGTGAATGTAATCAGTGCCATATCAGCAACACAGAGGGGTATAGTTACAAATACAAAAAAATTGAAGAAATAAAAGATTTTCTCCCTTTTTTTACTCCATTTTCATTTTAGATCCCGTTGCCCAATGGAAGCTGACCCTTTAGGGTGATGGGCCCCTGTCCCACCAACCTCAGTTTGTGTCAAGGTGGAGGTCAGGAGCAGGCCAGCCATAACTCACAAGGTACCAGTGAAGTTAACTCTTAATTCAAAGAAACAAAACAGTTCTGGGCTAGTTATCACAGCAACTCTTACCAGTAGGTCTTGCCCCAATGAGGCAGGTGCAAGGACTGACGGTCTCTGCCTTCCCAGCACTCACTAAGACTCCTCCTCCCAGCAATCAGAGACTCCTTCATCTTGTCTCTCTTTGCTCCACCCTCTTTGTTCCTTTTTGTGTTCTGGGAGATCAGGGTGGGGGGAAGCTGGGTGCAGCAGGAGGGGAGACTCCCTGGCTTCTTCAGCAACCTGCTCCCACTCCTTTCCAGCCTCCGCTTCTGCCTCTGAGTCTAGACTTCTCTCTTCCACAGCCTCTTCCTGCTCGCTAAACCCTGATACCTCTTCAGCTTCCAACACCTCCTCCTCTCAATCTGCCCCCTCTTCTTCCTCTGACCACTCATCAGCATCCCACCTCCAATCCCCCAGCTCTGAGCCTTCATCCCCAGTGGGTTCCCCACCATAGCTCTGTGTCCAGCCAGTCCATGACTGTTTGACCTCTTCTATTCCCCCACCTACCTACCTGCCTGCCTTCCAGTCCAATGGGTAGCCCTGGCTGTCAGCTTCCTCCTCCTTAGTGTAGTGTTGCCCTTGTGGAATTTAGCAGGGAAGAGGATAGCAACAAAACTTTAATTTGTTGACCATTGGCTCTGGCACCACCTACTGTTGAACTCCCCACCTTCCACCCTATGAGCACCATCAATCACTCCCGTTCCATTAAATCTGGTGAAGAACAAAAATACAGCTGTGTTCCCTCTGTCTCCTGCTCTGTACACACACACACCAGTGTTTACTCTTTCCAACCCAATGTCTGGTACAAACTCAAAATTGAAATGAGATTAATCTTTGAATTTGATTTGTCAGACCTTCGGGGCACAAGAGCTTGAGTGTTTGTTTTTAAATTACCACAAACCAATAATGGATTCCGCTTCTTAGTGACACAGCAAACAGTAAGGAGTGCAGAGACCACAATCAAGGCTATGGATCTCCAAATACCCTAAAATTGGTCAATTAAACTTTAACCCAGAAGATATTGGCTGGGAAGGGAAATAAAACTTTTTTTAATAAAAAAAAAAGACTTTAAAACAGAACCAGGTATTCCTGCAATTTCTGGTTTGATTGTCTTTTAATTAGGCATTCTCAAGGAATTCAGTAGGTAAAGAATCCAGTACAAACTGCCCTGGATGATTGTGCAGATCAGAACAGGATTAATCCTTGCATTTCACTCTTCTCCAAATTTTGTAATGCAGTTTTCCATGCAAAAAGAAATGTACCAAACTGCATGTAAGATATGATGAAATACATTTAGAAGTGCATATTTTGTGAATTTAGATTTTAAATGTCTTTTAAAATATGAATATACCATATTTTTCTGTGTATAACACGCCCCCATGTATAAGACGACCCCTAGTATTTTGGACAGCAACAAAAAAATGTGAGCGGCAAACTGCCCAGAGTTGTTGAGCTCTGCAGCCTGCCCACCAATGATGCAAATCGCACGCATCGCTGTGGCCCCCAATCGCCTGCACACTCGCCGCCAAAAACCCACCTGCACACTCGGCGCAACCACAGCTGATTGTATGTGCGCCTCGCCGCTGCCGTAAATAGCCCGTCCAGTTGCCACAGCAGCAGCCAATCATCAGCAGGCCTTGCCGCAGCAACCAATCACACACCCAATTGCTACTGCCAATCTCCTGCTAGCTGCTGCCAACAATCGCCCGCTCTCCCTCTGCTATCTGTGTATAAGACAACCCTCAATTTTTGCCTATTATTTCTAAGGAAAAAATATCGTCTAATACACAGAAAAATATGGTATATAGTTTCACAGTCACAATCAGCATCCGCATCCTCGGGCAGCTGCCCTGCCCTTGAAGCCTGGCAAGGGTGTCCAAGATTCTTCCATTCATTCTTCTGCAACTGGCAGGTAGGGATGCGGGAGAAATTTGTTTTGGTTCCCATTTAAAGGTAAAAGGTAAAGGTAAAGGGACCCCTGACCATTAGGTCCAGTTGTGGCCGACTCTGGGTTTGCGGCGCTCATCTCGCTTTATTGGCCGAGGGAGCTGGTGTACAGCTTCCGGGTCATGTGGCCAGCATGACTAAGCCGCCTCTGGCGAACCAGAGCAGCACACGGAAACGCCATTTACCTTCCCGCCAGAGTGGTACCTATTTATTTACTTGCACTTTGATGTGCTTTCAAACTGCTAGGTTGGCAGGAGCAGGGACCGAGCAACGGGAGCTCAGCCCGTCGTGGGAATTCAAACCGCCAACCTTCTGATCGTCAAGTCCTAGGCTCTGTGGTTTAACCCACAGCGCCACCCATGTCCCATTTAAAGGTAAACCTATCTAATTCGCAATTTCCGAAACAACATGCAAAACAAAACACAACTTTCGAAATCTGCACTTCTGCACATTTTCCAGTGCACTTCTCCAGCCAAGTAGCGTACATAAGAAATGCAAACATCAGCGAACGAAGAACACCAAAATGCATTGCACTGAGGGAAATTGCTTTGTAAAAAAATGTATACATTGGAGGGATTGCATATAAAAAAGTGTACATTTGTAAGAAATTAGCACTAAAATGATGGTGAGCTTTTGTAAGTATCTTTTTTGTTCGTTCATTTGTTTGTTTAATTCAAAAAATGGTATGGAAATGTAGAGAGCTGGTTGGAAAAAGGAGAAGCAAAAATTGAGAGATTTCTCTCTCCCTACCAGCAAAATCTAACCGCTGCCACCAGAGGGCCTCACGAATAGTGAGAGAGGGCACCAATTTCACTGGCTTTTTTTTACCCGATAGGACGCATTTTTCCTGGTTGGGTTTAGAATATACCAACTGGATCTCCATTCTATAGAGGTGGCATGGGAAAGACGGAGCATATGGCCTTTTGCTAGGAATGTTTCTTGGCCTGATTTGCTGAGATTTACGAGTCCTCGAGAGCTAAACATGAGAATGTATCACTGTCTGGCACCGCAGACATAAAAAGGATAAGTTTGAGAGTCATATTCAATCTGCTTTTGTTTTATGGACCTCTTTATAGAAGGAGCGCGGCAGGCGCGAGCGAGCTGTGTGCCTCCACAGATGTTTGCATGCATTTACCCGTCTTAGCGCACAATGAATGACAAGGGCCCAGTTTGGAATGCAGAGGATGCAGCTTAGGACAATTGTAGAGGGAGAAGGAGGACAATGAGAATGGAGAGGAGGGGGGTGGAGGGAAGAGAAAATGCCAAAAACATGGCATCAAGCTTAGACTTTGAATCAAAGGCTAAACAGTGTGTGCATGGATAAACAGACCCCGGCAGATACAAATAGCCATCTGTTGCGATGCCACAAAGAGAAACCCGTTTCAAAACACACACACACAAATTGATAGCGTGTTCTGGATTTGCATTGCCTCCTGCTTTCACTCGTTCGTCTGTTGAATCATAGAACTGTAGAGTTGAAAGGGACCACAAGGCTCACCTAGTCCAACCCCTGCAATGCAGGAATCTTTTGCCCAGCGTGGCGCTCGAACCCACAACCCGGACATCAACAGTCTCATGCCCTACCAACTGAACTACCCCAGCTGCTATGAATGAGATGTTGGTTAATCTGACAAGCAGCTAATGAGCAGAGCTGAGAACATGAGGCTGCTGTGAATTTAGCAAAAAAAAAAAAAAGGGAAGGGTATTGTATTGTTTATTTACCTTGCCTGGTTATTTGAAGTAATGGTTTCATAGCTTTCTGCAAAGCTTTATACAGTGTTGAGAAGTTGCTCATTCATAGATCCCCTCCCCAGGCTCCAATATGCCATTGTTTTTATGAATTAACATCTCCTTCAATGCTCAACTGTTCTGTGTAGTCTTTGACTTAATTGAATTGAATTGAAATACTTTATTTTCACTTGTACAACTTGTATACAGTGAGATTACACGAGCACCCCCTACTCAGCTCTCTTAGTCTTAATTCCCCTCATTTACTGACGCACACCCACCAAACCCGAAAGTCAGTTGCCCTGTTGTTATCTTTTCATTCAGCAGGCTAACAGCCCACAGATAGAAGCTATTCTTTACCCTGTTGGTGCGACTAATCATGCTTCTATATCTTCTGCCTGAGGGCAGGAGATCAAGAAAGTGCCAGCCAGGGTGTGAATCATCCCTGAGAATTTTCCTCACTCTCCTGAGGCAATGTTCTAACAATGTAATCCTAACTATCTGCGCTGTGCATTGAAAGCAGTATCATACCAAGCAAGTATCATGCCAGTATCAGACCTGCCCTTTGCCTGCCCCTCAGGGCTGGCACGTCACACAAATCTAGGCCTCAGCAGCAGCAGCCGCTGCCTCTCGTCCTCCTCACCCACTCTCCAGAGCCCCTATGAGCAGCCCAAGGGGGGAGGCCAGCAGCAGCAGAGATGCCATGGAGAGACAACAGGATACTCCCTTTCTACTACCACTGCTCAGGATGAGTGCCGGCTCATCCTCCTCCCTAGCAGTAGTGGGGAAAACAGGGACATTCCGATACATTCTGTTACGATAATCTTTATTGTCATTGTCCCATACAGAACAACAAAATGGGGAGGGGGGAATCTACATAAGACATTCAAAACCAACAAGCCTACTATACCAGCTATCCCAACCTGGTTAGCCCCCTAAAAACCTCTGAAACCCCATTTTTAAAATACAATATACTCCCACAGAGACTCCTTATACTGTGTTTAAAACCAAAATCGCATTTGGATAGAAACTGTTTCTCAGGAGGCTACTCCTAGTCTTTATAACCCTGTACCCTGTACCACAGTTCAAGAAGGACACTGACAAAGTGGAACGTGTCCAGAAGAGGGCAACCAAATAGGTCAAAGGCCTGGAAACGATGCCTTATGAGGAACGGCTAAGGGAGCTGGGCATGTTTAGCCTGGAGAAGAGGAGGTTAAGGGGTGATATGATAGCCATGTTCAAATATATAAAAGGATGTCACATAGAGGAGGGAGAAAGGTTGTTTTCTGCTGCTCCAGAGAAGCGGACACGGAGCAATGGTTCCAAACTACAAGAAAGAAGATTCCACCTAAACATTAGGAAGAACTTCCTGACAGTAAGAGCTGTTCGACAGTGGAATTTGCTGCCAAGAGTGTGGTGGAGTCTCCTTCTTTCGAGGTCTTTAAGCAGAGGCTTGACAACCATATGTCAGGAGTGCTCTGATGGTGTTTCCTGCTTGGCAGGGGGTTGGACTCGATGGCCCTTGTGGTCTCTTCCAACTCTATGATTCTATGATTCTACCTTCTTCCAGAAGGCAGAAGCTGAAATAGATCATTTCCAGGGCACGCACTATCCTGCGCTATCTCTGCAGCTTTCTTATAGCACCTGGAAGCATAGATTTGATCCAAGGTGGGAAGAGTGCACCCAATTATTCTCTCCGCAGTCTTTACAACCCTGGACAGCATTGTTTTTTCCCTGACCGTGCAGCTCCCAAACCACACACAGACCATAAGTTAATACACTCTCAGCAGTTTAATGGTAAAATGCCATCAACTGGTCCTTTGAGAGATTGTTCCAGTATCAAATCAGAAGCCAGGATGGCATTTGTAATTCCAGGACTGTCCCTGGAAAACCAGGACACTTGGAGGTTATGTCACAATGATCTACCATTACAGCTCAACCCTGTCTACTCTGGCTAGGTAGTGGCTCCTCAAGGACTGCCTCTTTCCATATGAACCTACCCAGACCCTGAGACCATCTTCTGAGGCCCTCCTTCATGTGCCTCCTCCTTGAGATGTTCGGAGGGTGGTGACATGAGAACAGGCCTTTTCTGCAGTGTCTCCCCGTCTGTGGAATGCTCTCCCTAGGGAAGTTCGTCTGGCGTCTTCATTATACACCTTTAAGCGCCAGGCAAAAACACTCTTCTTTAACCAGGCATTTGGTTGATCCGACTTACATCCTATGCCCTTTTTAAATGTGTTTTTTTGGGGGGAGGTTGCTGTTTTTATTTTTATTAGGTATTTTGTAGTTTTATATCGTGATTTTTTTTTCTGTGAACCGCCCTGAGACCACAAGTTATAGGACGGTAAATAATAATAATAATAATCAATTTTATTTAAACCCCGCCCTCCCTGGCCAGAGCCGAGCTCAGGGCAACTAACACCAGTAAAATTACAATAAAAACATAATGGGGGGGAGAAAAAAAATTAAAATACACATTAAAATGCAATTTAAAATGCAGCCTCATTTTAAAAGTAGCCCATGGATCAAAACCGTAAGGGGAGGGAAAACATAAGGGTCAGACTAAGTCTAAACCAAAGGCCAGGCGGAACAGCTCTGTCTTGCAGGCCCTGCGGAAAGATGTCAGGTCCCACAGGGCCCTACTCTCTTGTGACAGAGCTTTCTACCAGGTCGGGGCCAGCACTGAAAAGACCCTGGCCCTAGCTGAGACCAATCTAACCACCTTGTGACTTGGGACCTCCAAAGTATTGTCATTTGTGGACCTTAAGGTCCTCTGCGGGGCATACCAGGAGAGGCGGTCCCGTAGGTACATGGATCCTAGGCCACGTAGGGCTTTAAAGGTCAAAACCAGCACCTTAAACCTGACACTGTACTCCACCGGGAGCCAGTGCAGTTGGTAAAGCACTGGATGAATGTGATCCCGTGGCAAGGACCCCGTAAGGAGCCTTGCCGCGACATTCTGCATCCGCTGGAGTTTCTGGGTCAGCTTCAAGGGCAGCCCCGCTTAGAGCAAGTTCCAATAATCAAGCCTGGAGGTGACCATCGCATGGATCACTTAATAAAAGAGCATAATGCTAAGCTTGCTGGCTCAGGCTAATGACCCATCTAGCCCTACAACCTGCTCTCACGATGGCCAACCCAATGCCTATCGGGTTCTCCCCTTCTGTGCTTTCCAGCAATTGGCGTTCAGGAGCCAACTGATTCCAGTTGAGGGTTTTGCATCTGAAGCCAGGAACCAGTAGATCCTTCCCTCCCACCCACCCTTGCCCCTTGCTTTTGGAACTTGTGCTCTGCCACTGAGCAATGAAACCTTCATTTTGCACTAACCAGGAGCTATGTTGTCCATTATTTCCCCTTTTCTCAACCGTTTCTCATGCAGCATCTTAGCTCTGCTACGACAGCTTCTGACAAGCAACCGAGCTATTGAAACCTGCGCATCTTTCGGTGCTGTGATGGTCATAATTATAGTTGCAATAGCAGTGATGAATGGTCAGGTGGGCTGCCCTTGCATCACACTAAACCCCGTAAGATTGCCCAGCTCGGCTTATGCATCCTGCTGTAAATCATCCGGTATCTGTAAGTACCTTCCTAGACTTGGATCCTTCCAAACACATCCTTCCATAGCAAGATAACTCAAATAAATTTAAAGGTCACTAAAGAAGTGTGTGAAATACGCCCTGCCTTCCGAAAATCCCAGCAGGAAACCAAGTTGAGACTTATTGGAATCGACATTATAAACAGCTGCTTAGGAATGTTAAGTGAGATTTACATAAATTCATATTGCGCAAACATCCTGCTTTGCTTTAATTTACACAACCATGTTTTGTTTTGTGCCAAGGGACAGAAATCTGGCACGACTGGCGCCAAAGTAAATGCAATCTGTTAGGTGGCTGTTGCTTGTTTCCTTTTTCAAAGGCTGCTCAGAGCGATTCTAAAGGGTCCCCCCTCCCCGCTCTCCACCAGAAATCTGTTTTGATTGAAATCCCCTTTTGACTCCCACTTTCCCCAGCCGACTGAGCACTTCGTGAAATCTACAGTTCCATGCTAAGTTTCCAAGAAGATGCCCCATGATCTGCATGTGGGAAAATAAAGGGTTTTTGAAAACCCCATTGCCTTTCGCAGAACAGTGCCCATGTAGATGTAATGTTGTGAGATTATCAGCCCAAATCTGCAATTTCTCCCCACCCCATGGAATTGCCTCTTTCTCTGCATTGGTTAATAGGTAAAGGTAAAGGGACCCCTGACCATTTGGTCCAGTCATGACCGACTCTGGGGTTGCGGCGCTCATCTCGCTTTATTGGCCAAGGGAGCTTCCGGGTTGTGGCCAGCTTCCGGGTTGTGGCCAGCATGACTAAGCTGCTTCTGGCAAACCAGAGCGCACGGAAACGCCGTTTACCTTCCCGCTGGAGGGTTACCTATTTATCTACTTGCACTTTGATGTGTTTTCAAACTGCTAGGTGGGCAGGAGCTGGGACTGAGAAACTGGAGCTCACTCCATCGTGGGGATTCAAACTGCCGACCTTCTGATCGGCAAGTCCTAGGCTCTGTGGTTTAACCCACAGCGCCACCTGCGTCCCGCATTGGTTAATAAGAAAATATAATAATTATTATTTATTATTTATACCTCGCCCACCTGGCTGGGTTTCCCCAGCCACTCTGGGCAGCTTCCAACAGAATATAAAAAAGACCATAAAACATCAAACATTAAAAACTTCCCTCAACAGGGCTGCCTTCAGATGTCTTCGAAAAGTCAGGTAGTTGTTTATTTTCTTGACATCTGATGGGAGGGTGTTCCACAGGGTGGGCGCCACTTCCAAGAAGGCCCTCTGCCTGATTCCCTGTAACCTCACTTCTCGCAGTGAGGGAATCGCCAGAAGGCCCTTGCAGCTGAACCTCAGAAGCAGCATGACGTGTCCCCCACCAGAGATACTACCCCTCCCCTAACTCTCCATATACCCCAACACCCCAAAAAATCATTTTAAGGCACACTAGAGCAATGGTGGGGAACCACACAGGTCAGGGGCCCACTGTGGCCCCCATTCCTGTCCATCTGGCCCTCAGAACTGTCCACAGGCCCCCCACACACCTGCTTTGCAACTACAATAGAATGTGCCCTTGAACTAGGGTGGCCATATTTCAAAAAGTGAAAATCCATATTTCAAAAAGTGAAAAGCTTTTAATTGGGGTGGGGGAGGCAAAGGTGTTGAGCAATTTCCAGCCGGACACTGTTTTCAACTGCCGAATCCCAGCTATGTCTGGGAAATTCTGGATGTGTGGCAACCCGTAACTTAAATTATACCTTGTCTGCCTGGATGAAGAAGAAGAAGAGGAGGAGGAGGAGGAGGAGGAGGAGGAGAAGGAGGAGGAGGAGGAGGAGGAGGAGTTTGGATTTGATATCTCGCTTTATCACTACCCGAAGGAGTCTCAAAGCGGCTAACATTCTCCTTTCCCCTCCTCCCCCACAACAAACACTCTGTGAGGTGAGTGGGGCTGAGAGACTTCAAAGAAGTGTGACTAGCCCAAGGTCACCCAGCAGCTGCATGTGGAGGAGCGGGGAATCAAACCCAGTTCACCAGATTACGAGTCAACTGCTCTTAACCACTACACCACACTGAAGGATAGAGGGGGGGTTGTGAAGTTGTATAGAAATAGTACAAAAGTGTTTTATTAAAATCATTTGTTGCTCTTTTGCCTCTAGCTCAGCCCACCACTGGAACACGGCCCTCAGAATGTTGTCTAGAAGCGAATGTGGCCCCCGGGCTGAGAAAAGTACCCCACTCGACTTCCGGAGTCGGCGCCATCGCCAATGGCGGATTCCCTCTAACTTTGAGGGAGTTAGCTCCGCGGAAATCGGGTCTTGCCGCTATGGCGAAGTGGGGACCCTTCAAAAAACCACAGGCGGGTGAAGCCTGTGACCATGGGACTCGGCGGGCACCTTCAGCGCCCCCCCAATTTGCAAAGGAACCTGGCTATGGGCTCCAGAGCAAAACGGGGTGAGCGGCGCGGTGCTGAGAGTCAATTGCTTCTTCCGTGGAGTGAAGCCGCACAGCTGTTGCTGGAGAGAGTTGACTTTTTTCCTGTGACAATTCGGCTATCAAAACAACTACCCGTGAGTAGGTTAAACTTAAAAATTTGAAAACAAGGGAAGAAAATACAGTAATTTGGTACCAAAACGGGAAGGCTTAAACAGAAAGTCCGCCTTCCGTTTTTTGTAAACAGATCAAAGCAAAGATCATCTAAGCTAAGTCCTGGAAAATCACTTTAAAAGGACTTAAATCCTAACATCAGTACAAGAGATCTCCCTCCCTGAGTTGCAAGAGAGGGGAGGGAAGAGGGAGAAGTATTTTTGCCTGCAAAAAGAGAGGAAAAGAAACAAAGACCACCGCTTAATGCCTGGGAACGGGCTGTCAAGTGACAATAAGATTGCCGTACTGTGAATCGCGCTGTTTATGGATATTGTAACCTTTTGACAGTTAACTCTGCAAGAGAGATACTTTGATTCTGACTGGTTTCTCCGGACTTTAAGGAACTGTAAATTAACTGAAATTGAAACTGTTGTTTATTTTGTTAAATGGGGGACTTGGAAAAGTTACTTTAATGCAACAAGAATTGACTGTTACTGTGTCCCCCTAGAGGAACTTTGAAATTGTTACAACTGGCCAGGGAACAAACTCCGGTCGTGGGATCGACCTTGAGCTTCAGATAAAGTGTTATGGCAGACTCGCTTCAGGAAAAAACAAGAAGATCTGGTAAAATTCGGCAGCAGCGAAGAGCATCAGCATCTGGCCCTTCTGCACCACCAGGGGCAGCATCTGTTCAAGTTGGGTCAAAAGGAATGGCATCTGAAGATGTTTTAGCTTTGGCATTAGGTAAAATTAATGAATCTTTGGAAAAATTGAGCAAACAAGTAGCTGAAGCAACAACTATAATTGACCAAAACACTACAAGCATCAATAATTTGGGACAGAAGGTGAACTCTAACACAGAATCTATTGAGAAATTGCTGCAGGAATCTACTTTGACCCGAAAGACAGCTGAAGAAGCAAAGGAAAAAGCACTGGCCGTAGAGGAAAAGATACCACTGATATGTAGGCAACTTGAGGACCACAGGTCGATATTGTCCATGATTGAACTGAAGGAAAGACAGACAAATTTAAGGATCAGGGCTGTACCTGAACTTGAGAAAGATAACCTAAGGGACTTTCTTATGCAGGAATTTGCAGACTTTTGGAACCTAGATTCAGAGAAGCAAGACATCAAGATAGTAAGTGCTTTCAGGCTTGGAAGAGGGGGGAGAAAGAACAGGGTGAGAGACTGTTTGATTACCCTCCGAACAAAAGAGGAGAGAGACAAAATATTGAGTCTGCATTTTCAGAAGA